>NC_091978.1:66938989-67669722 GCF_044704955.1 Pristiophorus japonicus
GAAGAGGGGGGGGGGGGGGGGAGGAGGGGGGGAAGAGAGAGGGGGGGGAAGAGAGAGGGGGGGAAGAGAGAGGGGGGGAGAGAGAGGGGGGGAAGAGAGAGGGGGGGAAGAGAGAGGGGGGAAGAGAGAGGGGGGGAAGAGAGAGGGGGGGAAGAGAGAGGGGGGGAAGAGAGAGGGGGGGAGAGAGAGGGGGGGAGAGAGAGGGGGGGGAGAGAGAGAGGGGGGGAAGAGAGAGGGGGGGGGAAGAGTGAGGGGGGGAAGAGAGAGGGGGGGAAGAGAGAGGGGGGGGAAGAGAGAGGGGGGGGAAGAGAGAGGGGGGGGAAGAGAGGGGAGGGGAAGAGAGGGGGGGGGAAGAGAGAGAGGGGGGGAAGAGAGGGAGGGGAAGAGAGGGGGGGGGGAAGAGAGAGAGGGGGGGGAAGAGAGGGAGGGGAAGAGAGAGGGGGGGAGAGAGAGGGGGGAGAGAGAGGGGGGGAGAGAGAGAGGGGGGAGAGAGAGAGGGGGGGGGAGAGAGAGGGGGGGAGAGAGGGGGGGGGAGAGAGAGGGGGGGTTGGGGAACAGGAGGGGTGTCCTGTCGGGGCGGGGGGGGGGGTGAAGGGGTTTGGGTCGGGTCGGGGAGCGGGTCCGGGGGAGCGGGTTGGGGGGGGAGCGGAGGGGTGTCGGGTCGGGCCTCGGGGTGGGGGAGCGGGCCTCGGCGGGGGGGGGGGGGAGCGGGGTCGGGTCGGGTCTGGTCGGCGGGGGGGGGGGGGGGGAGAGCGGGTCTCGGGTCGCGTCTGGTCGGCGGGGGGGAGCGAGTGTCGGGTCTGGTCGGGCGGGGAGCAGGAGCTGGCCGTGGGAGGAGCCTTATTCACGCAGCCCCAGTGAGGCCATTCAGCCAGGGCTAGGGGCTGCGTGCTTCGGGCCCCTCCAGCACAGTTCGGCGCCTGGAGCTACTGCACTTGCGTGCCGACTGTAGCGCGCATGTGCAGAGGTCCCGGCACTGTTTTCAGCGCCGGGACCTGGCTCCACCCCCCCACAGCTCGTGCTGGCTGCGCCGAGGGCCAGAGGACCTGTAAGTAGGTGGAGAATACCGAGGATTTTTTTAGGCGCCGTTTTAGGCGTGAAAAACGGGCGCCCAGCTTGGAGGGGCGCCCGTTTTTTTTCTTGTGGAAACTTGGGCCCATAGTATGCACCTCCTCTAAGTATCACATTTACTTTGTTACACTTCAGATGTCACATTTTAGCATATCCTGACTCATTGGGAACAGCACTACAGGAGATTTGCTCATAGAATTAAACAAAGTCTCTAGAATAAAGTGCATCACTATTTAAATCCATCTATAGCACAAAGAAAATCACCATTTTCTGATTGGTGCAAGATTTCCTCTGCACCAAATGCAACAAAAACAGTGTTCTTCACAAATTGGTTTACAATTTTGTTACACAGTGCAGAAAAAATATTTCCCATCAAGGTTGGTCATTCTAATTTGCTGAGAAAAGCTACCTGGCAACCCACAGAACCATATCGCAATCAATTACTAAAAAAAAGTCATTTCATGGTTCTTTCCTCAGCCAGCCAATGACTGTGCAACTCACTGCACAAACTCCTTCAGATGCATTTTTGTCAGCCCCGTTACCCACCAGCCTAACTTAGTTCCATTCACTGCTGCTTTTTCTGTCACAACCCAACTCCGGCCAAGAGGTGTTTCAACCCTAACTTTCCGAGTTATCAGCCTAAATGCTCTATCCCTCCCCCTTCCCAGCAACCACTCCCCAGTCTAGATTCTTGTGCTCCCGGCCCATCTATGATATTCCGGTGTCCATCTTAGACAGCATTGGTGATCAATTAAACATTTAAAACAAAAAGGCACAACAGAATCAGTGCTCATGAGGTATAGTCATATCTACAGTGTGTATGAAAGGTGGCTTCATGAAGTCCATTTTAATGTTACCATACCTCAGCCTCTGCAGCTAGTTCCTCTTGCATTTACAGAGAGTAGAGAGAAAATTTAAAAAAAACTTGTACGGGCAACTCTCATTTATCCGGATCGCTTGGGGATTTGGCAATTCCGGGTAAACGTATTTTCTGTTAGGGCGAGTTTACATTTTAAAGTTAAAACTTTAATGAACAAATACAATCAGCTACAAACAGTAACAAGGCAGTTAAATATACAAAAGATGGACATTACTAGCATGCATGTACTTCCACCGGATTGTAATCGCGGAGGGATGAATGCTGCACTGGGAGTGGCTGCAGGTGGCCTTGAGAAGGAGATTGTCTAACTCCGGGGTTCTCCGCACTCTCCGGGCTGCGTACTATGCCTGGAACCCGGTGCTGGCACTGCCCCCGTTCCCAACATCAGCGGCGGCCGCAAGAAACAGCGGCTGCAGCAGCACACCCACATATACACACACAAGCAAAGCAAGGGCAGGAGGGTGAACTTCTGTATTCGATTTTTAGATTTTTACGGTAGATTTTCTGTCCTTGCTCATGGTGAGTGTCACGTTGTGCAATTGTTAGCGATTTTGCAACAGAATTTTAAATTCCGTTGCAGCGGGCTCTCTGTTAGATCTGTATCCGGATAAACAAGAGCGCACTGTATTTACATAACGTCTTTTACAACCTCAGGATGTACCAAAGTGGATCACTGCCAGTTAAGCACTTTGAAGTGCAGCATTTTCTATGTAAAAAAAAAACATCCCGACCATTTCACAGAGAATAGGTGTGGATAGTGAACCTTTGTAAGAGAGTTAGGAGAGGATAGCAAAAGCTGGGCTGAAGACATTTGTTTAGAGGAGGTTTTTAAAAAGGCTTGAGGGAGGTAAGGTTTGGGGACTAACTTCCAGAGAGTAGGGCAGAGCTGGTTAAAGCCTCTACCACTGAAGTTGGAGCAGAGTGGATGCACAAGAGGCCAGATTGGGGACTGGAGGAGAATTATGACTGGAAAACAATGCAGAGCTATAGTAGAGTAAGGTCCTGGAGGGATTTGTAGCTGTTACAAGGGTTTTAATTTCAATCAATTGGGGGATG
Organism: Pristiophorus japonicus; assembly: GCF_044704955.1. NCBI lineage: Eukaryota > Metazoa > Chordata > Chondrichthyes > Pristiophoridae > Pristiophorus > Pristiophorus japonicus. The sequence continues at coordinate 66,941,997 of NC_091978.1, forward strand.
GGAAGCTAATTTAGATCAGTTAAGATAAGGTAATGGATAAACCAAGCTTGCTGTGGGATAGGATGCTGGCAGTGGAGTTTTGGATAATTTTAGTTTATAGATGGTAGAGGCTAGCAAAGGGTGTGTTGAAGTCAAGTTTAGAGGCGACAAATGCATGGATAAGAATTTCAGCAGTAGTGGTGTAAGGTAGAGGCAGAGGTGGGTAATGTTGCCAAGATGGAAGCTATGTTTTGGTGATAGATAGGTTATGAAGTTTGAAGCAGAGTTCTTTGCTGAACACAAAGTTTTCAAATAAATGAATGGACTGCAAAGCTTGAAAGTCACAAATGTTTTTACTTACAAATGATGGACATTCGTTTCCGGTCACTGTTGAAGTCTAAAATGGCGAGCACTTGGTATGTCCTTTTTATACCAAGTTCACTTATTGTAATGGTTTTTTGTGTACGTGAAAGAAAGGCAAACCCCAAATTCCTGGCTGCAGTAACGAGGGCCCCTTCATCTGGAGAGGCTGCTTGATATATCATTTGTCCTGTTCACAGATGCAAAAGAAAATGTGATCCAACTGCACGACAAAGTGCGCAACACCAAGTGTAAAATCAATTGCCCTCCCAATTCAAAGTTGAAGATCAATGTGAGCCAGGGTGTGTCAAAGTTGTCATCACTGCTCCATCAGCTCACAGGAGATTCAATTAAAAGTTAGATCCCAGTGCTAATTTTCCGACCCTGTGACTGAGGTACTTTTAGCTATCAATCCAACAGAATTGAAAATCTTTGAACATTTTATAATGTATGGAGCAAGTCTAAAGAAAATACATTATTGTTTATAGATTAAAAAAAATTTCCTTTTAAAAAATATAATTTTTTTTAAAAAGGAAAAATTTTGTAACCAGTCCATTTCTCATGCTTTATTATATCTGAAAGCAATCATAAGCAAAACTGTTGTTTTTTTTTAAATGTGAAAATATCTTCCTTTTCACCTCTCATTCTTCTGAACTCCAATGTGTATAGGCCGAACCTACTCAACCTATCCTCATAAGTCAACCCCCTCATTTCCAGAATCAACCTAGTGAACCTTTCAACCTAGTGCTGCACACATCACTGATTCAGAAGCTGGAAACTAGGGTCTTACAAGGCCAAATCTTGAATTATGTCTGGAGATCTATCACCCAGCTCCAAGATTTGTGTACGGGTACCTAAGGGACTCAAAGAACCTAAAGAAATGTATTTTGTTTCAAAGATGATATTTTTCTATTGGCAGACTCATTGTGGGAATCTAGTATGTTCTACTCCCCATCATTTTAGTATCAACTATTAGTAGCAGAATTACAGTAAACTCTAAATTGGCAGAATATGCTTAAAAAGGCTACAAAAATAATCAAATATTTGGGGGTTAGAAGTGTACCAGGAAATACATGATATTGTTATGTACGTAACCCTTGGCAACCTGCATCACACCACCACCAGAGGGCCTGTTGGAGTCCCAAGGGATCCCAGCATCCCTTGGGAGCGCTGTATATAAGCAGGCCTCCCACATGGTATCTGCACTCTGGAGTCGAAATAAAGGAGCTAGGGTCACACTTACTCATTGCATACAGTACTCAGTTTCATCCTTTATTATGAGCATAATAGATACCATCAGAGTTCGTACCCCTTTAAAAATGTTTAAAATCGGTAATTCAAAAATGTACTTGTGTACTTCAGGTTCTCCCCTCCTCCGTATGATACAATTTTACAACTGAACTCATTACAAGCACATCGGTCACTGCACTCCCATTGTACCGATTTTTTTTCATGTGTCAGAGGTGAGGCCATTGGGTTTCAGTTTTCACAGATAGCTAACTGAATATAATCCCAAAATTATATTATAAATCCTGAAATTCAATTTAATAAAAATGAAATGAACTTATTCAGTTGCCTTAAAGCAATGGCCTCAGTTACATGCTTTTATTCAAGGCAGTTTTTCCAGTAGTACAAATTGTTTGTTTCTTTGAAATTGTTTGTCAGCTTTTGAAAGTTTGGTAATTGGCATGTTTGCATTCATTGAATGATGCATTAAACTGACGCCCCAGTTGCCTGTTCTGGTGCTTGAAGTGGATGTTTGAGATCCTGTGACACTACTTAAAATGAGCAAATAATTCACTGCCCTTTATCTGGCCAACATTTTCTCCCTCAACCAACACCATTTTGAACACCTCAAATGATCACGGCTATTTGTCAGATCTTCCTTTATGCAAAATAATTGCTACATTCGAGCAATTGGGGATTGGCAATAAATGCTGGCTTTGCCAGCGACACCCACTCAGCAAAGTAAGTTATTTTGTGTGAAGCACTTTGAAACATTAGAAAGAAAAGATGAGACTCTATAAAGGGTCATTGTGTGATCTGACCCACCGCCCACCGCACCCCCCCACCCAACCCACCAGCAGAATGTGAAAGGTTCCATGGGTCAGAGCATTGGGCCTACAATGTTCAAACACCATCTGTGAGGAACTGAAGGATATCCTTATTAGGCGGGAAACTGTTAGGGAAATTGATGGGATTGAAGGCCGATAAATCCCCGGGGCCTGATAGTCTGCATCCCATGTACTTAAGGAAATGGCCCTAGAAATAGTGCATGCATTGGTGATCATTTTCCAACAGTCTGTCAACTCTGGATCCATTCCCATGGACTGGAGGGTAGCTAATGTAACACCACTTTTTAAAAAAGGAGGGAGAGAGAAAATGGGTAATTATAGACCGGTTAGCCTGACATCAGTAGTGGGGAAAATGTTGGAATCAATCATTAAGGATGAAATAGCAGCGACAGGATCGGTCCAAGTCAGCATGGATTTATGAAAGGGAAATCATGCTTGACAAATCTTCTGGAATTTTTTGAGGATGTAACTAGCAGAGTGGACAAGGGAGAACCAGTGGATGTGATGTATTTGGACTTTCAAAAGGCTTTTGACAAGGTCCCACACAAGAGATTGGTGTGCAAAATGAAAGCACATGGTATTGGGGATAATGTACTGATGTGGATAGAGAATTGGTTGGCAGACAGGAAGCAGAGTGTCGGGATAAACGGGTCCTTTTCAGAATGGCAGGCAGTGACTAGTGGAGTGCCGCAGGGCTCAGTGCTGGGACCCCAGCTCTTTACAATATACATTAATGATTTAGATGATTGAGTGTAATATCTCCAAGTTTGCAGATGACACTAAACTGGGTGGCAGTGCGAGCCGTGAGGAGGATGTTAAGAGGCTGCAGGGTGCCTTGGACAGGTTAGGTAAGTGGGCAAATGCATGGCAAATGCAGTATAATATGGATAAATGTGAGGTTATCCACTCTGGGGGCAAAAACACAAAGGCAGATTATCTGAATGGCGGCAGATTAGGAAAAGGGGAGGTGCAACGAGACCTGGGTGTCATGGTACATCAGTCATTGAATGTTGGCATGCAGGTACAGCAGGCGGTGAAGGTGGCAAATGGTATGTTGGCCTTCATAGCTAGGGGATTTGAATATAGGAGCAGGGAGGTCTTACTGCAGTTGTACAGGACTTTGGTGAGACCTCACCTGGAATGTTGTGTTCAGTTTTGGTCTCCTAATCTGAGGAAGGACGTTCTTGCTATTGAGGAAATGCAGTGAAGGTTCACCAGACTGATTCCAGGGATGGCTGGACTGACATATGAGAAGAGACTGGATCAACTGGGCCTTTATACACTGGAGTTTTAGAAGGCGGAGAGGGGATCTCATATAAACATTGAATATTCTGATGGGACTGGACAGGTTAAATGCAGGAAGAATGTTCCCGATGTTGGGAAAGTCCAGAACCAGGGTACAGTCTTAGGATAAGGGGTAGGCCATGAGATGAGGAGAAACTTCTTCACTCAGAGTTGTTAACCTGTGGAATTCCCTGTCGCAGAGTGTTGTTGATGCCAGTTCATTGGATATATTTAAGAGGGATTTAGATATGGCCCTTACAGCTAAAGGGATCAAGGGGTATGGAAAGAAAGCCGGAAAGGGGTACTGAGGAAATGATCAGCCATGATCTTATTGAATGATGGTGCAGGCTCGAAAGGCCGAATGGCCTACTCCTGCACCTATTTTCTATGTTTCTATCTTCGACCTATCCTCTCTGTATACTCGTTTTTCCTGCTGGCAATGTGGGATCATGGCTTGCCCAATGGCAGCATGGATCGTGGACTCCCCGGCTACATCTTTCTTTCTGCAGCATAAGTGCGACACTAAATCAGTGAAACAGGTGGACAGCTGCAATGTATTACACCTAGCAAAAAGAATCCAGTGATGGAAAGATCAGTCACAACAATCAAAAGACACCATCAGTGCTTGTTCCCTGCTCAGTATACTGTGTATTTTCTAGTGCCTGTACCAAAACTTCACAACCCTGTCCAACATGCAGCACATCACTGTTCTCTACTTACCATTAATATCTTCCACCATCACAGTGTGACAGAGTGCAAGAAGTTTAAAGAATTCAGCTGCTGTGGGCTCTTTTCCTGAACGGATAACATGAGGCAAGTAATGGTCATAAAATTTGAGCTGCCCGTCAGCATAGCTGTTCCAGCTGAAATCCACAAGCTGCAGAACAAAAAAAAAAAAAAAGAGGTTTGATGTGTAAATTTTACAGATTTTTAAATCATCAATAATAAGATGACGACAATGGCTTTGATCACCGTAATGCTTAACTGGAAGAAATTTAAGCTCATCCAGGATTGGATGTTGGACAAGCTGTCTGACAACACAAGACAATGGAGCGGTTGAGAGTGGTGATGGAGAAGTGGAACTTGGTGTCATCAGCTTACATATGGAACTTGATGCGATGTCTTCGATTAACATTGCCAAGGGACAGCATGTAAATGAACAGGAGGGGCCAAGATTAGATGCTTGGGAGATTCCAGAGGCAACAGTGTAAGGGCATTGTTGAAGATGTTTTGGCTATGAGTGGCTAGGTAAGAGTGGAACCAAGTGAGGCTGGTCCCGCTGAGCTGCACAGTGGAGGAAAGGCATTGGAGGAGTATGGTGCGGTCAACCGTGTCAAAAGCAGCAGAGAGGTCAAGGAGGATAGCGAGGAGGAATATAGTGCATGTAGGATATCAGTGTGGCTTCAGTTAAGTCTATGCCAGTGGTCAATATCTGTTGGGAGAGAATCAAACATGGAGTTGAAGAAAAAATGTACTAAGGATACGATGAGTAGTGGAAAATTGAAGCTATGGTCACCTTTGCTACAACTGCTCATGATTGCAGGATCATTCTGGAAAGCGGAGGGAAGCAAGACCCAATAGTATTTGATGTGGTCCAGCCAGACCGAAGCCACACTCTGGGAAATGACCAGGATGAGAGCGTGTCAGGGTTTTACTGGGTATATGGGCAAAGACACTGATGAGTGAGTGAGGGAGCAGATTGACAGCTGAACAAGTATCGCGGCAAACAAAGACGAGACAGCTGGGAATCTGAAAGTGCAGTTGAGGAAAGAGTTTATTCCTGGGCGGACGCAAAAGGAAACAGTCAGACATGACCTTGTCTGTAATCAAGATGCTAGGAGTAGAAAGCCCACGAGATGGCATGGTCCAGTAGGAAAGTTTATATGGAGAGATTAACAGAAGACAGGGGAGCAGTGAAATCAGAGGAGTGCGCGCAAGGTGAGTTGAGATGGAAATTGAAATCACCAAGAATGAAGAGTTGGTCAGGGCAGAACTTGAGGGAGGAAAGGTGGAAAGCCACCTTGATGAAAAACACAGGAATGTTTAATGCCGACACTGGGTGCCTAAAACGAGAACGTTTTCGATTGCCCGAGCACTGGTGAGCAGAAAAATTCGAGTGAAAAATTTGCTTTTCAAAGGAAACATAACACCAAACAAAAATAAACGGCAAAACAAACTACATTGACCACCAGACCACTGTCGCTTCAATTTAAAATTCTCATCCTTGTGTTCAAATCCCTCCATGGTCTCGCCCCTCCCCATCTCGAACAGGATATCAAAAATCTCCAGCCCGACAACCCTTTGAGTACTCTGCGTTCCTGCAACTCAGGCCTCTTGTGAAACCCCACCATTGGCAACAGTGTCCAAGCTCTGGAATTCCCTCTCCAACACCTCTTCACCCCTCCGCGCCTCTCTCCTTCTGAAGAAAAAGGTCAGGTTATGATGATCAACTGCTGGTACATGCCTCATGTAGTTAAAATCAGTTTACACAAAACATGCGTGCGTGCATGTGTACTGGATACAGCAAACGCTAGGCTTCAAATAGTTGCAGCATGATTTCAGTAGCTCCTCATTCACGTAACTGATTTACTAAAATTAAGCAGCCTCTTACCTCTACTTTGTCAGTCCTGTCTCCTACAGCATTGCACACTTCACCTGGAGAAGAAACAGAAAAACAGTACTTAGAACCTGGTCACCCAGAACCATCAATGGCAGTCTGCATGCTGCGTTACTAGCTGAACCTATTCATCGTCCACAGAGGTCACATGCTACTGCCCAAAGAACCTGTTGCTGCTGATTGTGCTTTTTGCAGCAAGGGGTACTCAGATGGTTCAGAAAGTATCAGCCATTTATTGTCTGAGTGATCAGTGGCTCCAGTCTCTCTGCACCTCGTGGCTTCAGGAACATCTGATCTGAAGATAGCAGAGACAATGGTACCCATACATAAAATTTCAATAGAAAAAGGAATTAGTCCCAAACGACAGCAAATTTAAATCTTTCAAAAGAGAGGTAGACACAGAGGCTTAACTCCAGGACATAGTCGACATATTTACCGAGGCGAATGAAAGCATGGGCCTTACGCTAAACATTAGTAAGACAAAAGGTCCTACACTAGCCTGTCCTTGCCGCACAGCACTGCCCCCAAACATCAAGATCCATGGCGTGGCCCTGGACAACATGGACCACTTCCCCTATCTCGGAAGCCTCCTATCAACAAGAACAGGCATTGATGAGGAGATCAAACACCGCCTCCAGCTCACCAGTGCAGCCTTCGGCCACCTGAGGAAAAGAGTATTTGAAGATCAGTCCCTCAAAACGGTCACCAAGCTCATGGTCTGCAGGGCCATAGCAATACCCGTCCTCCTGCATGGCTCAGAGATGTGGACCATGTACAGTAGACACCTCACGTCGCTGGAGAAATACCACCAGCGATGTCTCCGCAAGATCCTGCAAATCCCCTGGGAGGACAGACGCACACACATTAGCGTCCTCGTCCAGGCCAACATCCCCAGCATTGAAGCACTGACCACACTTGATCAGCTCTGCTGGGCAGGCCACATAGTTCACATGCTAGACACGAGACTCCCAAAGCAAGCGCTCTACTCGGAACTTGTCCACGGCAAACGAGCCAAAGGCGGGCAGAGGAAACGTTACAAGGACACCCTCAAAGCCTCCCTGATAAAGTGCGACATCCCCACTGACACCTGGGAGTCCTTGGCCATAGACCGCCCTAAATGGAGGAAGTGCATTTGGGAGGGCGCCGAGCTCCTAGAGTATCGTCGCCAAGAGCATGCAGAAATCAAGCGCAGGCAGCAGAAGAAGCATGCAGCAAACCAGGCTCCCTGCCCACCCTTTCCCTCAATTACTATCTGTCCCACCTGTGGTTCTCATATTGGACGGTACAGCCACCTAAGAACTCATGGTAAGAGTGGAAGCAAGTCTTCCTTGATCCTGAGGGACTGCCTATGATGAGACTAACCCAGGAGCTATAGGCCAGTTAACTTAATGACAGTGGCAGGAAAAACACTGAAAAGATCAGCTAACAAGATCTCCAGAGACAGAGGACATAATAAAAACAATCAATCAATCAGATGGACTTCCAACAGGATGGTCACGTTTAACCAACCTTATTGAATTCTTTGAAGAAGTAACAGAGTAGAAAAGGACAATGCAGCAGACATGGTACAGATTTTCAGAAGGCCTTCGATAAGGTGCCACATGACAATGGTCAATGTGTGTGGAATCAGGGGCCAGGTAGCACAATGGATTGAAAGATGGTTACAACAAAAATCAAACGGGTAGAAGTGAAAAATAAGTTTCTCTGACTAACAAATAGGGTGGTGGTGTCCGGCAGAAGTCTGTGCTGTTGTTCACCATATGCATAAATAATTTGGACTCAGAAATTGGAATTATGGTTGAAGTTTGCAGATGATAAACTCAGGGTATCGCGAATAATGGGACAACTGCACGAAAACACAGGAAAACAAACATGTTTGCAGACTGGGCAAATAAATGGCAAATCAAATTCAATGTAGCCAAGTGTGAAGCTGTTCATTTTGGTAGGCGGAATACAGGGGTCACTTATTCCTTGATGAGAAGATGAGAAACTAAATGTGGTAGAAGAGTAAAGAGATCTGGAATGCAGATACATAGATCGCTAAAAGTAGCAACACAAAGTGTTAAGACCATAAAGAGTACAAACTAAGTACTGAGGTTCCATTTTAGAGGAATAGAATACAAAAGCAGGGAGTTAGTGTCAAATTTATGTAGAACCTTGGTTGGACCATACTTGGAGTACAGCGTCACCATACTACATAAAGGATAGTGAAGCACTGGACACAGTGCAGAAAAGGTTTACAAAAATGTTACCAGAATTGAAAGGATACAACTATCAGGAAAGATTGAGCAGGCTGGGATTTTTTCTATGGCAAAGATAAGACTTAAAGGAGATCTGCTACATGTTTAAATGATGAATCGGGGTGGGGTGCGGGGGGAGGCAATAGGGTGGATGTGGAGAAACTGTTCCCACTTGTGGGCAAGTCCAGAACAAGTGGGTATAACAGTACAAGTTAGATGCTAATAGATCAAATAAGTAATTTAGGAGGAATTTCTTTACACAGAGTGTGGTGAGAGAATGTGCAACTTGCTACCACATGGACTGCTTGAAGCAGTGATGCATTTCAAGGGAAGCTTGATGCATACTTGAAGATGATAATAGAGGGATAGGGGACTAGGGTGGGAAGAGGTGATTATATATATAGATTCGATATATATAATTCTATGTATGTAACACAAGTTGTTCAACTTTGTAATTCACCCCTCCATCCCCTCACCCACCATTAATGTGGCAGCTGGGCAGGAAGTGAGCCATTCCTGCAGTTTGGCTGTAGTGAGGAGACACAGCTCCAGTGCCCCAAAAGCATCAAGCTTGGTATTTAGGGCTCCTTACGCTCGCAGGCCACAGCCTCTGCTGTAAGTCAGAGTCGAAGGACTGGGCTGGGTTGGGCTCGGCTCGGGACCACTTGAACGAGTAAGTAGGGGTAATTTTCACCACACGCCACACGGTAACCTGGTAGAGCAAATCGCCTGTTTACCGCCCAAGCGGTGAAGGTGAAAGTGAAAATTACTCCTAGTGAGCATAGCCACTGGGCAGCTGCCATGCTTCAGGCATTTCTATTCAGCATGGTCGTAGACTGGAGTTACTGCCAGAGCAGAGAGCTATCCCATTTACTGCATGGATCCAGTTTATTGGATCATCTTTTAAAAAGTTAACCAAAGATACAGGAGTCATGTTGAAATTCTTGCTTATACTTTTGCTGAACCTGTATACAACCCCATTGTTGGAGTAATCCTCAACACCATTCCTACTTTTAAGATACTCCTTCTTACATAAGTACCCTAGAACTATGCATCATGTAATCTATTGCAATTGGTAGAACATGAATTGAAGTTTACATCTGGTCCTTGAGGCTCCATGGTATGCACCTATGCAGCCCACAAAAAGACAAATATTTGGGTACTCTCGTCTACAAGGGTCTTACAATGCGCTGTTCAGATTTCGCTTAGAGTAGTGTTCAGTTTGGGAACATGGTAAATAATAAGTACGCGAGGCACTTCATTTGTACCAGTGTTAGACACACTCCTGCAGCCACACTGCAATAAAAATGATTAGCCTGAGAGAAATGCAGCAACATCTCATACATCCAGGGCGATTAAAGATGAACAGGTTATGAGTTAGTTTTATATCACAAAAAATGAAACATACCATAGGAAGTGCCACTGATACTACACTTTTTAAATGCCATGATGTTCTGCGTAAGAGTTCCTGTCTTATCAGAGAAGATGTACTCGATCTGCCCAAGCTGCTCAGTCAATGTGGTTGTGCGTGCTTTGGCTGGAGTATCCTTTTCAGCATAGTACATCTGGAGATCCCAGTTTATGAAGTAGCTTTGACCCATGCGGATCACTTCAACACTAAGGGAGAGATGACAAAGAATGTTACGATATGTGTCTATTTTCAAAATCATAAATAGAGCTCAAGCAGCAGGTGAGGCCACTTGCCTGTTAGCGCTTCAAATGCAATCCATTCATTCCTTTTTCATAAATTAAAATATATCTTAAGTTCGATTTCTTTTTTCTCTTAATCACACTGATTTACTACAAGTTGTTAGCAGAAAGGAAGTGGACTTGTCAAACAAAGCTCTCCATAGAATCAGAAATAACAGCAAAGGAAGCAACCAGAAAACCCATTGCACCTCTGCTGCTGTTAGCTCTTCAGCTAGAGCGAGTTACCATTTTCTGGGTATTCCCTAGCACTGACTAATAGGAATTCATGCACTCAATCCTATGCGTTACAGGGATGGTTTCCTTTTACGCAGGCACGCAAATCCAACAGAACAGAATGAGGCACATTTACCTTACATAAAGTGAAATGGGTACCATGGTGTTCATAACAATTATATAACCCCAGAAGGCAATGAAACCTCTGTATGAAGGTGTGTCCGTTTCCCCATCATCAAGATACCAGGACCTGGTGAAATTGCCAATTTCACTTTGCCAGAATGTGTGTCCAATGGCAAGGCCGGTTGAAAGAAGAATGAGGAACAGAAAGATCTAGAATGAAATAAAATTGCAGATGTCGATCTCTCATTTCACTAAAAAGGAAAAGAAAAAAATTATACCGCATAATTGCACAGCAACAGAAGGGTTTTTTTTACCATATAAACCATGTAATTCATCAGCTGGTCAATTTTGGTCCTTTTGAAGGTTGTTTTTCCACCATTCCTCATAATTTTGGAGTCAGCTCCTGCAAGACAGAATAAAATGTGCCGCAGAGTTAGTATTATTTTGGTCAGGACTGTTCTTTCTAATGGTACTTTCGATTTTAACAACTACACCATCTTTACTTTACCATCCTCAATACTAAAAAGGTAGTAAACAGAATTAGAGCTTCAGATATCATGGCCAGTGTTTTCCTTGCACATCAGGGCGTGGAAGGAATGGGACGACAACAGTTTTTATAAACAGCAAACACCTGTATTTTACATTTCAAAAAATCCTACATTGTTACGTGTGCATTGCCAAATACAAAGATGGGCAACAGGAAATAATTTGGAAATTTGATCGACTCAAAAGCTCATACTCCAACTTCAATGGTAGAATATTTGAGATACAGTTTGCAAAATCTAGACCTGCTCTAAGCATGTGGGAAAATGCAATACCTGATCACGGGCCCTTCTCAAATCAGCAAGAGCGTTACTCCAGAATGTGCTGAAATAAACATGGTTAAGTACCTGCAAATATTACGATTCCATGGGTCGTGTCTGTGTTGCGGACTGTGCATCCACGGAGTAGAATTGAGTTTATATCCAGAGGATAACTCTGATTCCTCCAGTATAGGGTTCCTGTAAATTTGTCCAGTCGATTGTTTGGCTCTTCGCATTCTATTAAACCTAGAGCAAACACATTTGCTTGTCTTTAGGCCAACTGGGTAAAAACATTCCCCAAAAAGACACATTCACAAAATATAAACTTATTTTTACAAAATGTGCAACACCATTTAAGCAACTATGCATGCATTAAACTACAGCTGCTCAGGTGCCACACTTACAACTTCATGTTGGAGTGAAGATAGCTCCCAAAAATGAGGGAAGGTCATCATCATCATAGGCAGTCCCTCGAAATCGAGGAAGACTTGCTTCCACTTTAAAAATGAGTTCTTAGGTGGCTGTACAGTCCAATGTAGGAATTACAGCCTCTGTCACAGGTGGGACAGAGTCGTTGAAGGAAAGGGTAGTTGGGACTGGTTTGCCGCACGCTCCTTCCGCTGCCTGCACTTGGTTTCTGCATGCTTTCAGCGATCAGACTCGAGGTACTCAGCACCCTCCCGGATGCACTTCCTCCACTTAGGGCGGTCTTTGGCCAAGGACTCCCAGGTGTCAGTGGGGATGTTGCATTTTATCAAGGAGGCTTTGAGGGCTTCCTTGAAACGTTTCCTCTACCCACCTTGGGCTCGCTTGCCATGTAGGAGTTCAGAGTAGAGCGCTTGCTTTGAGTGTCTTGTGTCAGGCATGCGAACAATGTGGCCCACCTAGTGGAGCTGGTCGAGTGTGGTCAGTGCTTCGATGCTGGGGATATTGGCCTGGTCAAGGACGCTAATGTTGGTGCGTCTGTCCTCCCAGGGGATTTGCAGGATCTTGCGGAGACATCAGTGGTATTTCTCCAGCGATTTGAGGTGTTTGCTATAATAGAGGGAAGGTAAAGAGAGGCCAGCAATGCGGAAACACCATTGCTGACCTGAATGGGTGAGCGGAGAGCTCAGTTTGCTTGCTGACAAAACAAAAGGACAATGCTAATATCATGTGGCATTAATTGCCCCACTTTGTGGTTGCTTCCAAAGTTTGCCTCTGAAGGCCCCCTCAGAAACACACTTTGTAACTCCTTTACATCACAGGGCTACATCTGAAGGTAGGGCTTTTATCCATATTGGTCTGGATTTTATGGTAAGAATAACAGCGAGGCTATCAGCGCTCAGTGTTATTATGGAGTAAATAGGACAACAAATTTGGGCGTCCGCACACATGCAGTTAAACACGGAAATCTGGAAGTTGCTGTCTGAGTTATTCTGCTCTTCCACAAGCTTCGCTTTATCAGTACCTCACCGATAGACTCAGCATTCACATACATGAAGGGCATGAAGTTGCAGTACTTACGCACTAAACGCGGCAGAAAAAATTACTGTTGGCAAGTGAATTTTTCACTGTGATAAGTCTTAATGACTGCCCAACAACCTCTCTAGCACTGAAAATCTACTTTTACATGTATGGAATCTCATTCCTTCAGGATTCAATAATTGTTGGAGATTTCTTTAAAAAAAACTGTTTATACTATTTTTGTCGCATCTTTCTCTGAATTCCATCTTTCTTTCCCTCAAATAATTTCACTTACCTACACATATTTTAAATTGAATTAAATATTCTAATCTATACTTCCTGGTATAGACTCTGCATGTCTGAGGATTCTTCAATCGGATTGGTTGAAGAGGCATGCAGTTGCTTTTCCCTGCTCACACAAATCCAAACCCCCCCGTAGAGGACACTGCGCTGAAATAGATCTCTAGCAACCACAAGTTGCTGCTGAAATTCCCACGAAAAGTCTGTAGCGGCTATAAGTGTAATAAACAGCAAGCGACGTTCTTTCTTTGCTGACCGCAAAATCTGGGCCATTGAATACTAATGGATTTGTTGACAGTAACACTGTTTTTAAAATATGAATTGTGCTTTCAACCAGTGTGATGACATTGTTGCAAACACACTCACCATCAAAAGATTCCAAATCCTTTTCTGTCTTAAGTAGTTTGTCTGTAACTTCCAATGACATTTTAAACTTCAGATTAGTTTCACTGAAAGCATAATGAATTGAGATCCATTAACAAAGCACAGCAATAGTAAATAACTTGATCGTGAGTCAATTTTCTATTTTGCAAGAATAATAGTCAATATCACCCAGCAGAGAGCTATGTGTAGAACAACACTCAAGTCCTATGTGAAACTTTCAGCCAACAGAGACTAGGAGGAGTTTTTAAACCCATTTCCTTATGGTAAATTGGCACAAAGTAATACTAAATTGGCAATCATGCTCACTAAGGATGTCTACATTTGCCTACTCAGGTAGACATTAAAGATTCCATGGCATTATCCAAAGAGGAGCAGGTGATTTCTACCAGTGTCCTGACTAATATTTATTACTTTTAAAAAAGAGATTAACTGCTGCATTTGGCAAAACAACACTGATCCCACATCAAAAAGTAATTAATTGGCTATAAAGCGCTTTGGGACATCCTAGGGCTGTGAAAGATACTGTATAAATGCAAATGCTTTCTTGAATTATTCAGAGGTCGTCTGAAGCATCCAACATGCATGCTGTGTAAGCCCCCAAGAACTACAGTGAGTGGTCAGCAAGATTCCAAGTAGCTTTCAGGCTCACAAGGGCCACTCACCTTATGGATAGAAACCACAGCTATAGCCTGGAACAGAGGGCATGTACGTCTCAACAGGCTCAGAAAAAGCAGCTCCAAAGTGAGTACATGGTCTCCGCTGAGGGGCCATATCAAATATGGTTGCAATCTAAATATGAAAAATGTTAAGCTGAAAGTAACTAATTTTAGAATATATTTAAATTGCAACCAAATTTGATGTAGTCTTTCAACTTGAGACAGAGTTCAGTCACATCTATTTTCTGGATTGTATTAACAAAACAGTTAAAAATAATATTGAAAAGTCCAGAAATGTTTAATTTCTTCACAGTGCTCCAATTCTATGCATGCACACTAGCTCTCTAATTCCAGGCATTCACACAAAAGAATTGAGGGGCAATCTGGGATTACTTAGAGAGTTGTCGGAAACACCAATTTCTGCCAGGACTTGGGGATGCAATGGCTGGCAGTATGCATGAAACAAAGGCGGTCGGTCTACTTCTGGTGGTTCAAACGACAGGGTAAAGATCACATGGCAAAATTGAACAAGAACCTGGGAACTTTTCTGGATTCCTGGATTGCTCAACCAACATCACCACAAACAGATTATCTGATTATTCATCATTGCTGCTTGTGGGATCCTCACGTGTTTTTAATAAAATGGCCAGCATATTTTGCTGACATAATCACCTTCACCGCACTATTTATTGTATGCAGAGGAAAACATTTCTGAGAGAAGTGACAAGGCACTATATAAATTAACCTCTCTTTAAAAAAAAAAATAACACTAGAACCTCAACCCAGCAAGACCAGTTATGGCCATGTGATCTGTATAGCAATTATTCCGGTAAAAAAAAATTAATGCCCTTGACAGAAAAATGAGAAGTCCAAGTGAGCATCAAAAAGTCAACGCTGGCAGAATGTGACACCCATAAAGCAATATGTTCAACTAGCCATTCATTGCTTGCATCATGAACTAACTACATTATGGCATGTGCAGTGAATCAAGGTGCCTAGACTTTTCCATAGAGTATTGTCCATCCCTGAATGTAAAGCTTGTTACAAATGAAAGTTCTTACCCATCAAGTTCAGCTGTTTCTACGTAACAAAGACTGTTGGGCTCTGAACTGGACAGTAGTTGTATGTCAGCCTAAATAATTAAAATCAAATTAATATATATAAAATCTAACGGGAGAAGAATTCTGAACAATTTTTTTCAAAATTTGAAACTTACTGGAATAAAATCATCTCTCCGTAGACGTACAATATCACCAACTTTTATGTTTCTCCATTTTGATGGTTTAAACCTAAAAAAGTGTAAACATTTCTTATTTATTGTTTTTGTAGACTAGTAACAGAAATAAATGATCAGAAAACATGTAGCTAAAATAAGTACCAACTTTCAATTTCTGTTACACAAAAATATATGCAGATTGGCTTGCTCCAAGTTCTAAGTTCTGCTACTTAAGAGTAGCAGAAGATCGACAACTCTGCATTGCTGTAAAGTGAACAGTAGCTTGTTTTTTTTAAATCCATTTTGCAGCAGGAATGTCACTACACTTTTGTTGCACTGGTATTCTTTCCTTGGCAGTTGCTATTCCAATTTTAAGGGATTTTCTCAGGAACAGAACACCTGAACTTCATAGGGCTGAATTAAGTCCAGGCATGTAGACTGCCCTAGAAAAAGTGGTGCAAGCATTCCTCAATTGTTTTATGGAGTATTTCTTGGATTGTGAAAATGTATCCATGGGCTGGAGTTTCCTCAATAGAATTTTGCTGATTGGACACTAAACCAGAAGTTCCTGTCTACACGTATGTACGTGGAAGATTTATTATAAGAGAGAGATTGTGCAGGGATATTTCACAAAGCCACATTAAAGGCTAAGTAAGACTAGGTTTATTTTTAACTATTAAACATGAAACAAATAAAAAAAGTTAATTTTAACAGCAGCTAGAGGCACAAATTAACATAAGTGGAATGTTGGCAGCTCTCACTGTGGCACCAGAGGGCAGCAAACTGCAACTAAACACAAACCATTTTAGTCATTTTCAGATTTAGTAAATATTTGAATGGGAATATGTAGACAGTGGGACTAAGCTCGCCTCTGTCTGATGAATGCAAATAAGAGAATTTTTTTACTTGGTAGACTTCAACAGTCTGGTCTCTTAGAATGTTTCAATCTCATTATGTAAAATAAAGCTGGGAAATATTTTCAGAATATTGTGTCACATACCACTGACATTTGAGATATGATATGAACAGTATATATTTGCATTAATAATAGGTTAAAAATTCCATCTTACCTGCCATCCTGTAGGACTTCACACGCCCGGTTATTGATCATTTTGTCCATCTTGTGTCTTGCCTATGATGTACAAGACAAATGAAGAAAATTATTCACTGCAGACTGTAGCACCTTTTTCAAAATGGAGTTTCCTATGCCCTTTGTACCATGCAATAGACATACTTTACAGTAGCTTGGTGACTCAGTTGGTAATTGAGCCAAAAGCAATCCCAGACTTGATCACCGATTTGTCCTAAATTTGACCATCTTCACCAGGGCAGAAGGGTACTACAACTGGTTTTGGCACCCTTGGTCAAGAAACTGATTGCCATCTCCTGACTAATAAATGCATATGTGAGTTGCCCGCAGCAGTGTGCAGGAGATAAATTGTTAGTTCAGGGACTGTCCTGGACGGTTGATAACTCTATCTAACTCCACATCTCTGTCCCTACCTTATCCTCACTCCAAGTGAAACCTGCATCTATGCTCTGGTTAACTCGGGCTCCATTTCCCCCGCCACCCAACACCCTTCTTACTGACTTCCTAAATTCTATCCTCAAACTCCAACTCACCCAGAACTCGTGTTCTTACCTGCCAATAGCTCTGTTCACCCATCACGCCTTTCCTTACCAGCTCCATTGACTCCCATTTTTCCCTTCCTCACTCAGGGCAACAATCTCAAAATCCTCATCCATCTCTTTAAATCTCTCCATAAATCTCACTTTTTGTTTTGAAGATAAGAGTCACATTTGCTATTTAACGATCCTTTGGGATTTGGCACGAGTCCAGTGAATCCTGAAAAATATCTGCAAGAAGACTCAAGTGTTTGAGCCAATTCCTTCAGAATCCTGGGATGAAAGTTGTCAGCCAGGAAACTAATCTACCTTGAGCTTCAAAACCTCCACAATATGCCCTCTTTTGTGATTTAAAGTTTATTTCAGTCTACATTCACCATTAACACATACTCACAATGTGGCCATTTCACCCCTCCACCACCTCGTTTTTGCTTGTATCAAAAATTCTAGACCACACATCCCTGATGTTCATGCAAATGATAACCAACGCATCGGGAACACCAGAAAACATATTTACACGAGCTAAACATCCGAAAACACATCAGGTGCCACATGTACGCTGACGACACCCAGCTATACTTCACGACCTCTCTTGACCCCTCCATTGTGTCTGATTTATCACACTGCTCATCAGACATCCAGTACTATTGGGGACCAAAGATAATGGCTTCAGTCTTCCCAATATTTAATCCTCCAATTAAATATTGGGAAGACTGAAGCCATTATCTTTGGTTTCCCCCGTGAACAACTCTGTTCCTTAGCCACCGACTATCCCGCTCCCTGGCAACCTTCCGAGGTTGAACCAGAATGTTGGCAACCTTGGTGTCGTATTTGACCGCGAGATGAGCTTCTGACCACACATCAAGTCCATCACCAAGAGCGTCTGCTTCCAAACATCACCCGACTCCAGCCCAGCCCATTTGCCATTTTACATTTCACTTCATGAAAGGCGCTATATAATTGCAAGCTGCTATTGACATTTTGTTATTGGGCAAGGTCAGCTCATGTGTGTGCAGACGCACCAAGGATCAGTGTTTCCAGAAATGCTGTACAATATTCCCTCTAATTTTTCTTTTGTGCACAGTACCTTTAAATTTGCTACGCGGTATCTTAGAGAGAACAGCTCGTGAGCAGCCTGCATGGTACCTTCCCGATTGCTGCGCAGTTGTGCACCTCCATGGCTTAGAGGGAACATTGGTGCAGTGCCATGACCATGTTAATCAGTCCTGTGGTGTTACCCTGGAATTAGGAGCCATTGAGTGACACCAGCATTTGATGCGACATGCAACAGTTCTGTTGAGAACCAGTTGATTACATCAATTTTTTGAAAAAGTTGTACATGATGACAAAGTCACTGCAGAGTTTTGCTGCAGTTACTAAAATTACTGCGCAATTTTTATACATTATACATAACAGCTGATAGAAACCCATGACTGACTATTTATTTATTAATGCTTGCAAAGGCATTGCTGCTAATGGGCCAGCTATAACAATTTTTACAAGCAGATGGCACCAGTTCTCTGATGTTTTCATCAGAAATCTTTCACTCCTCCCAAGTTGAATAGCTTCTCCAGCTTTCAAAACATGCTCGGGTGGTTTTGCAGTATTCAGATACAATAAACAGAAGGTTCAAGGTTATTAGCTGCTTTTTTAAGACCGTGTGGATAGACAAAGAAATAAAATAAATGCTTACAATATCATCGATAAGGTCCTTTACTGCCGTTATTCCCAGCACCACTAACAAAGGCACCAATGTAGTGTACCAAGCCAAGGTTGAAATCTGTGGAATGGCCTAGAAAGAAAACCAAAAAAAAACGATTTCATTTCTTATAAAAGCTGAACTTCAATATCAGATGATAAAATCATTTAAGGTTCAAGAAGTCCTTTGATTCCTGTTAGTTCTGTTTCAACTCAAAAAAACAGGCTGCGAATTTTCACTGGTGCATCACTGCAGCTAATATGCCTTTAAACAAACCATTTCAGACATCCCCTCCCCCAGTTCTATACACTCAACTTCTGAGGAAGAAACCAAATGACTGATGTGCAATTTTCAGAAAGGTCATAGTACTGGGAACCTGAAATAAAATACAAATTCCTGAAAATACACAGCACATCAAATCAGTACCTGTAAAGTAAAAAGATCGGTTGTTGTTACAGATGTCCCTCATCAGAATTCATCTGAAACATACTTAGCTTTCCCTCCCAGATGCTGATGGACATGCAGTCTATTTCCTACATTCTGTTTTTATTTCAGAATAATTCAATTTATTAGCCCTGACAACCTGTGAAACCGCTGACAATACACAATTTTTTTTTAAAGCAAGCTTGCCATGTTTGACATGCCTTATTGCTGTCCACAAAACAAAATGGAGATGAACAAAGTCTAGGTACTTGGAGAGCTGGCCAGTAAACTGAAAATGAATCTTTAAATGAAGCAGTGATATTTTAGAGTGATATTTTATATAAGTGCTTCTAAAATATAGTTTTACAAAAGCACTGAGGGGCAGAGAGGTCATGTTGCAAATTTAGATTTAGAACCTTCAATATATAGATTTTTTTTAAAAACACTTACTTGAAGAATGAGAAGGATCAGAAAGTAAGCGTTGGCAGCCCTTTTAAATTGTTCCATCAGGTTACGTGGTAAAAAGGTAAAAACATTGTATTTGTACGTCCGGATTGCATTCCCCTGAAAATAAGAGAACTGTTACAGATCATGCATCCGAAAATCTTTCAACTCAATGAGATCTTAAATGCTGTACCCAGACATCAGACAAAATGCATAATGAGATCACTAAGATTTTTGAATGGTTTGGAGCTTCAAGGTGCACAATAAGTTATTGTTAGACAGACCACGAATAACAAAAAACTGCCCATGATGAGCCTACTCACTGAGTATTTGCTTTTCTTAAAGCAGCCATACTTCGTGACAGTGAACTGATCGCAAAAGTTTTTGTCATTTGCTTTGACTTTCCACGTGTATTCTGAAATAGAAGGTAAAGTGAAGTGATTCCAAAAAATTTGAAATATTCATACTTAAATGGCTTTGTTTTCACTCTAAGAATGGTGTTAAATTTTTCTACCCAAAACTTGGGTTATTCAGTGACACCAGTCTGTAGTTCTGTTTGCTTCTTCATAAAATTTAATTTTTTTTGCAGAGGCAAGATCTTTGAAAGACAGCAACTCTCCCAGTACTCTGTTTCTCCCAACTCTGGCCTCTTGTGTATACCCTACTTCCTTCACCTCACCATTGGTGGCTGTGCCTTCAACCGTCTAGATCCCAAGTTCTGGAATTCCCTCCCCAAACTTCTTCGCCTCTCCACCTCTTTTCCTACTTTAAGATGCTCCTTAAAACCTACCTCTTTGACCAGGCATTTGGTCGGTCACCTATCCTAATGTCTCCTCCTTTGACTTGGTGGCAATTTTTGTTTGATTATGTTCCTGTGAAGTGCCTAGGGATGCTTTACTACATTAAAGGTGCTGTATAAATGCAACTTGTTATTTGGTAGTTGCAGAAACAACAGTTCTGAATTGTTCCCATGACACATCCCTGGGATGTCCTGCATGCATTCCACAGTGGTTTCATTCATTTATATAGGATTGCTAACAACCAGCCTAGAAGCCCCTCTGGAATTAATGAGACCCTAAATGTAAAGTGCCCAGGTAACGGAAAAATACATTAGTTAAAAAACAAGTAGTATTTATATAGCTATTTTAACGTAGTAATAACATCCCAATGTGCTTCACAGGAGCATTATGATACAACATTTGACACCGAGCCACAAAAGGAGATATTGGGACAGGTGACCAAAAGCTTGGTCAAAGAGCTAGGTATTAAGGAGCGGCTTAAAAGGAGGGGAGAGATATGGAGAGGTTTAGGGAGAGAATTGCAGAGCTTATCTTGAAGTTCCTTTCAAAAATAAATACATCAGGACAAACACTTCATAATGGAAGTGATGCTGTAATTTTCAGACATTAAGGCTAGATATAATCTTTAAGGAGAATAATTGGATTTCTTCTTCCCCACTGCATTCAGAAAGGAATTACACACATTGTGTTTCTGGCTTTCAAAGTTGTAGTGAATGACATTAGAGAGAGAAGGAACATTCCAGATAAATGGCTCAAAAGGCTTACATTATTGGATTTTAATCAAATCTTAAACTTAGACCTTAACCAAAATACTTTAAGTATAGATAAGTGAAGTCATTTAGCATCTCATTGTATTATAGTTCTACTATTACACCATCCAATTGCCTCTTGAATCATTCTGTAGTTTTTTTCCCCCCCATGAAGCTACCATTCCAAATATTAATATCATTGTGACCAAGTGCTTCCTAATATCAGACCTGAATTTGTCCTTTTACTAGTCTGTGCCTGGATCCTTTTACCCAACATGTGTGCTTTAAATTAAAATAGTGCTATGGGCTAACCTTGTCTATTCAAGGCATTATCTTTTATGCCTCTCGCCACTCGTTCATCTTTCAAAGCAGAGTTTCTCCAGCCTTTTCTTATAACTCAGTTGTAAGACAATACAACATTGTGTCCCTACCGTGCACGGTTTCCAGAGCTTGGATATTTGTTGTTGATCAGAACTGAACAAGAATCAGTGTGTGCTGAACCAAAGCATCATATAGCTTCAGAATGACGACTTCCAACACTTGTATGTGGCAATCCAGTTTGCTTCATTAATTGCTATTCTGCAGTATGTGAACATGATCAGTGTTGTGTACCATTATTCTCAGATCTCCTTCCGCCTATTCCACAGCCAGTTTGTCACCATTGAAATATGACCCTGACCTGCAATGTGTAACATATTGGACTTGTATCTCGACTGAATTTCAAGTACTAGAATTTTCCTGTACTATATTCATCCAGACATTAGATGGAGACATGATGGTTTTCCACCGGCCCATCGTGCCTGTGCCAGCTCTAGGGTAGGGCTATCTGAAATACCACGCTGTGATTCTATAACTTGCAACAACCAAAGATTTTCCTGAGCCTGGCATCACTCCTACAGTACATTATAGAATTTTTCATTTCAACTTCAGATGTTACTTCTCAAAAAGTTAAATTAGTTGGTTGGGCAGGATCCCCCTTCAAAAAACCATGCAGGCTATCATTGACTCGATTATTTCCGAAGAAGTCAATGTTTCTTCCTGATGATCAATCTTATTACTTGGCAAGACTAAGGGTTCTGTAATTACCCACTTTTAGTCTTGTTGTTTTTTTGGAAAATCAATACAGTGTTGGCTTTTTTCCCCAATCTGATGGGGATCTCCCTGTATTCGTCAGAATGATCTTAAGCACTTAATGGATAACATCCCTTTTCTCACATAGCAACCCCAGCTATTTACTGCCTGACCCTGGATATCTATTCCATTATAGTTTCCAAGTGCCAGAACAGCCTCAAGTTGCCATCTGGCTTCAAATGCTTCCAGCATTCATACTTTTGAATCTTGGCAGATAAATCCCATGCTTCATGACTTTCAACCCTTTCTTTACTTGATCTTTTTTGTACAAATAATTTTATTTCTTTGTCTGCTTTGCTTATTTGTTCTTAGTATGATTTACTGAGATGGTAGTAATTTACTACAAAACATGTCAATTCAATTCATCTCCATGGTCTCAAGTAACATTGTAATTGAGCCTTGCCATTTTTTGGTTGCTTTCCCTCCTCGGTCTGTTGGTTGATACGGTTTTGCTCTGTATCGTCCAATCTTTCATTAGAACTGTCCAATTCATTGTCTGTCTCATCATCGCTATATGGCACCACATCGTCATATCCTCTGTCATCATCATCATCAATGCTGGAGAATCTGTCAGTACTCATCACCTTAGTGGTCCCTGAAAGAGAGAGAGACTGAAATCAGAATCAAAGGAACCAAGAACATACCACTTTTAAAGGAGGTAACAGAAGAAAACGTCAAATAAAAAAATTCACAAAATCATTGAGGTATCAATTGCCTATTAAACATCAGCACGGTTTACAATTATGTTACTATAAAGTTAAGTCAGCTCCCTTTGCCCTTTCTTCTCTGAATTCACTGACCTCCTGTCCTCCCTGAACTCTGCATATAAACTCTCCTATCCATATTCGCAGCCACCCCCGTGGCCTCTAAACTCCCATACTCTCCATCACTGACAGAACCATCGCCAACCACTTCCTTGTATCCACTCTCATCCTCCCAACCACCCAACATATTCGCTTCCCAAACCCATTCTGTACCCGTACCTGAAAAAAATCTCTTCCCCAGGCCACTTACAAACTGCACTTTGTCAATCCCAACTGCCTCACTTTTGCCCCAACATTTGCTGCAATACTTCCGCAGTTGTGTACATGCTTAAACCATTGCTCACATATGCCTTAGATATTCTTGTCCTCAGCAAAACTATTATATTCTCTCATCCTGGTTGATCCGCTTGGTATGATCCTCATCTTCACTCCAGTTCAAGAGTTGCAGACTGGAGCATATACGGACACACAACAGATTTATCTGTCCATCAGCAGATCTGCCTGCACCACATAAAGACTACTGGTCTCATTCTATCCCGCCAAAATTGTTCACTACTCCAGAATCATGGGAGAGCAAAGATAATGCTGAGCTTTGTTTCTCCACTACCATCGACTTAAAGCCCTTTCCCCTGCCCTGTCCACCATCACCTGCAAAAGTTGAGCAACTCATGGACTTCTTTGTCACTATGATTAAGACCATCCATACAGCTGTTTCTGTTGCTTTCCCCTTGCCCATCAAGCCATACATTTCTCCTCATCTAGCTACATCATTATCCAGTGGAGTCAATAAAATTGGCCGAATGGAGGGAAAAGGAATGGGTCTCAAAAGTTTGAAACATGCTCTTCCTCAAAGCATGGAAAGGCTTGGAAAAATTACTGGAGTTTGAGAAGCTATTAATTGCTAGAAACATGCAAAATTAATAGATGCACAGTTGGAAGTAATTGAGTAGTACCAATTTGTCGCTGTACAGCAAAGGTCAGAAAAACCTTGTTGACTCAGTGAAACTAAGCTGTGTTTCAAGAGGACTTAAACCAGGTAACCAACGTATAGAATTACTTTGTGGATTAGGGCAGCCAAAAGCAATGAACACAGTACCTGGCAGTACTGCACAGACACTCGAGTAGCAGATGAATGGGCCAGGGAGTCACACTTTGCTGCCTCGGTTTGGCAAGGTAAGGAAGTGATACTGCACAACTCTGCAAGAACATCGGGTGCAATGTAAAGTACTGGGACACTACTGAGCTATAGAACCCAGGCAATAAGAGTAATGCTACCATCATGCAATTGCTACCACTTGATTTTGTTTACAAAATTATAAAATAGGGGAGTCATTGGAACAAGATTTTCAGCTCGCCAAAATGGAACACTGGGCAAAAGTCATGGCCTGGTGCAGCACTGATCCACACACAGACAAACAATCCAAAGTTTAGTTCGTGGATCTCAGTAGCATTGGTTTTTTTTGGGGGGGGGTCGTGGGGTGAAAGGAGGGAACGTTACTGCTCTGGACATAGAAAAAAGTAGCATTCAGGATTTCCATTCCCGATTGCTATTCAGTGGCTTGCGTAGGAAATTATATCTGAGAATTAGATTGGGATAAGCCATGATGCCACACACATTTGAATATCCTGCCAACACACCATCTAGGATGACTTATTAAGAAATACCCCTTAACCAAAAGGAATCCAGCACCCAGTATCCCAGTAAATAACAATGCCAGAAGTGAAGACAGAGTTTGGCAAAAAGAGAGATGTTAAAAGCCGCACCATGATAAAAAAAAAAACTGGCAAAAATTGTAAAGCACTATTTTTTAAATTGCATGAGTTAAGTGATGGTCCTTGTAAAAATAGTTTGAAAATTGTGACTTTACTAAATTAATAAGTGTTCAAAATCTGAACTGTTCTGTCAATTGATCTTTACAGCTGCTAACGAGTTAATGACTATCCATTTACTTAATCAGCATTTAACTTGATAGCATTTAACTTGACTGTCTGTTAAGTATAATTGATTTAAGTGGATTGCTTTAATAATACAGTTTTTAAATGACTAATTGGATATGAATCTCAAGGATGACAGTTGTTGCTTGCTTTGTGTATTGGAAAGGATTATGGGACTATAAGTGGAAAATGACATCAATTATTTACACTAATGTTCAGCACCTGTATATTGAAACACAATCAAAACATGCTTCCATTTATCGATGACAATATACTATGACAGTGTAAGTTTCGAATTATTAAAGTACTTGGGAGGAATTAGTGAAAGGGTTTTAGCAATACTAAAATCCTGATAATGTCACCATCGTCCCATGAGCAAATGCACTGTGCTGAGCTTGGAGGTTCATGGCTTGATTCCGTCCGTATCATCAGGACAGCAGGATTCGGGGTGGGAGGAGTGAGACCCAGACATTCAATTCCCGATAGCAATCTGTGGCCCCTTCTAGAAAGTTTGTATATATGAATGTTGCGTAAATTAACTCAGAAGATCTCAGCGGGTGTCAATGCCCGTCTAAACAGATCCCATGGTAAGGTGGGGGGGGGGGGGGGGAGGGGTGTAACCGTTACACAGGTAACTGTCATCATTGCATTTAAGTACTGCACAGGAAGCGAAAAGTGATTTTCCCCACACCCAGTGTGTTCATTTTCCTCTCTTCAACGAACTTCTCACCTATAACCAATAAGGAAAGGATATACACATTAAGCGGTAGGCCGGTTAGAAGTGTAGATGAACAAAGGGACCTTGGAGTGCTTGTCCACAGAACTCTTTTTTGGGAGAAAATTAAAACATGAAATCATTAAATCGTGTCCCCCCAATCTTGGGGGCGCACCAACATTTCCAAGGTCTTTTTTTTTTTTATAAAAGTTTTTTTTTTTGGGCACTAAAATCATATATTTTTCCTCCAAGTGCCCCCTATAAAAGGGGAGGGGGACACTAAAAAACACCGGCAATTAAAACAAATTAAACTTAACATAAAATCAAATTAAAATTTGGTTGCCGGGCGTGATGATGCACTCCAGTCCCTCCGGTGCCCACCTCTCGCGGAAGGCCGCGAGCGTACCGGTGGACACCGCGTGCTCCATCTCCAAGGACACCCTGGCGCGGATGTACGCGCGGAAGAGAGGCAGGCAGTCAGGTTGAACGACCCCCTCGACCGCCCGCTGCCTGGACCGGCTGATGGCACCCATGGCCGTGCCCAGGAGCAGTCCTACGAGGAGGCCCTCGGACCTACCCGCTGCCCTCCGCACAGGGTGCCCAAAGATCAGGAGTGTGGGACTGAAGTGCAGCCAGAATTTCAGGAGCAGCCCCTTTAAATAATAAAACAGGGGCTGCAACCTTGTGCATTCGATAAAAACATGGAACACGGACTCTTCCAGACCGCAGAAATTGCAGGCGGCCTGGGAGCCAGTGAACCGGCTTAAAAATTTATTGCACGGCACTGCTCCGTGCACCACCCTCCAGGCCAAGTCCCCGATAAATAGTGGGAGGACTCCCGCGCAGAGTGCCCTCCATCAGGGACCCCCGCCTCCTCTGGACGGCAAGATGGTACGCCATGGCGTGTCCGGACGGCCGGCGAGGATGGCAAAGTTGAGAGTGTACAGGAGCAGCCCGTACAGGAAAACCCTCCGCGCGGAACTGAAAGGCACGGAGGGGATTTCTTCGAGGCGGCTCAAGTTGTGAGGCGCCGGCTCCTGAGGGAGGTTCCGGGGTTTGGCGCCGATGAGGAATTCCGTCCGGATGGGGGTCAGTTCGGACGGGATCTCCCCACGTGCTTGAGCCTCCTCGATGCACCTAACAGTCAGGGCCCAGAGCTGTTTTTAGCGACTCGATGGCATCGGCCGCGCGGCGGACGTTGGCTGAATTTATGCGCTGCGCCAGCGTGTCTGGCGCCATCCAGCCCGCTGCTCCGCCATCGAGCAGGTCCCTGACCCTGGTCACCTCACCAGCCACAGCCCGCTCGTCCGACCGCCACCTAAAACCTCGGTCGTGGAGGTACGGATTCCCAAGCAGCGGCTCCTGCAGGACAGCCGCCACTCCAGCCGGTGGAGAGCTGCGCTTGGTGGAGACTTTGTTCCAGATCCTGGTGAGTTCCTTGTAAAAGACAGGCAGCTCCTGGAAGGCAGTCCTGACGCCCCTCAAGCTCACAAACAGGAGCTGCGTGTCGTAGTTGAGGCCATGCTGCTGGCGGAAGAAATACGTCGCCAGAGCACGCCACCTAGGAGGGGGCTCGACGTAAAGGTATCTCTGCAGGGTCTGAAGACGGAAAGTCGCGAGCTGGGTGCTGACGCTCACCAACGACTGACCGCCCTCCCCAAGCGGGAGACTCAAGACCGCGGCAGAGACCCAGTGCTTCCTGTTGTTCCAGAAGAAGTCCACCAGCTCCTTCTGTATCTTGGTGACAAACGTAGGGGGAGGGGTCAAAGTGACCAGCTGGTATCACAACATGGCGGCCACCAGCTGGTTTATGACTAGCGCTCGACCCCTGTAGGACAGCACTCGGAGCAGTCCTGTCCAGCGCCCGAGGCGAGCGGTGACCTTGGCCTCCAGCTCTTTCCAGTTCGCCAGGGCTAAGGTAGACTCCCAGATAGAGGAGATGGGTCGTGCTCCAGGCAAAAGGCCTGAGCTCCTCCGGCAGGGAGTCCACCCGCCACTGACCCACCAGGAGTCCGGAACATTTCTCCCAGTTGATCCTGGCGGAGGACGCGGCCGAGTAAATCTCCTGGCACTCACGCATCCTCCGCAGGTCAGCGGGATCCTCTACCGCGAGGAGCACGTCATTGGCGTAAGCCGAGAGGACGACCTCCACGCCCGGCCCTTGCAGAGCCAGTCCCGTCAACCTCATCCGCAGGAGGCGCAGGAAAGGCTCCACGCAGACGGCATATAACTGGCCGGACATGGGGCATCCCTGGCGCACCCCTCTCCCAAAGCGAAGGGGCGCCGTCAAGGACCCGTTAACCTTTATCAGACACTCCGCGGCGGCGAACAAAAGTCGGATTCGGGCGACGAAATGCGTCCCGAACCCGAAAGCGCGCAGAGTCCCGAACAGGTAGTCGTGATCCACCCTGTCGAACGCCTTCTCGGTCTAGAGATAGGAAGACGACAGACAGACCAGCCTCCTGGGAATGATGGATGAGGTCCCGGACCAGATGGATATTATCGTGGATTGTCCGGCCCGGGGCCGTGTAGGACTGGTCGGGGTGGATCATGTGGTCCAGCACGGCGCCAAGGCGAGCAGACATCGCCCTGGCGAAGATTTTGTAGTCCGTGCTGAGGAGGGAGACCGGGCGCCAGTTCTTGAGGCGGAGATAGCCCTTCTTAGGCAGCAGGACGATGACTGCCCTGCGCCAAGAGAGGGGCATCTCCCCGGTCGCCAGACTTTCCCCCAGGACCCGCGCGTAGTCGCCCCCCAGGACGTCCCAGAACGCCCTGTGGAACTCCACGGTCAGCCCGTCCAGCCCCGGGGCTTTTCCCCTCGAGAGCCGGGCGAGGGCACCGGTCAGCTCCGCCAGGCTTAGCGGAGCTTCCAGATTTGCGCCGCCCTCCGGGCTGACCTTCGGCAGGTCCTCCCACAAAACTCTACGCGCTTCCTCGCTGGACGGCTCCGGAGAGAACAGAGCCCCGTAATATTCACGGGCCTTGTTGTTGACGCCCTCCGGGTCCGAGACGAGAGAGCCGTTGTCGGCCAGCAGCGTCAAGAGGTGCTTACGGACACTCTGTCTTTTTTCCAGCGAGTAGAAGAAGGGGGAGCCGCAGTCCAGATCCCGCAGGAACCGGATACGCGACGTCACGAACGCGCCTCGGGACCCGACGAGCTGCAGGTCGTTCAGCGCAGCCTTCTTCGCTTCGTACACCATCCGCAGGGCCGGGTCCTGGACGACTTGACCGAGACGGGACTCCAGTTCGAGCACCTCTTTTTCTAGGCGCCCGACCCTGGCCGCCCACCTCTTGGTCGACCCCCTCGCGTACTCTTGACAGAAGACGCGGACTTGAGCCTTGCCCACGTCCCACCATAGCCTCAAGGAGGGGAAGCCCCCCGCTTCCTTCTCCAGTCGGACCAGAATCGACGGAACGAGTCCTGGAACCGCACGTCCTCCAGCAGCTGGTTGTTAAAATGCCAGTACGCGGACCCCGTCCTCGCGCGAAGCAAGCTCCGCCCACACCAGGTGGTGGTCTGAACACGGCACCGGCCGCATGGAGGCCGCCGGGATGCAGGAAACGTACGCCCGAGACACATAAAGGCGGTTGACTCTGGACCATCCTACTCCAGGCCTCACCGAAGTAAAGGCGCTGGAGTCGGGATGGAGATTTCGTCAGACGTCCACCAAGTCGAAGGACCCGACCAGGTCCCTCAACTTCTCCATTGCCGTCATGCTCTGCGGGGCACCGGAACGGTCCCTCGCCTCAAGGGTGCAGTTAAAATCCCCCCCCCCCCCCGAGGGCAATGCAGTCGCCGACGTCGACGGAGCCAAGAGCGGACACCTCTTCGAAGAAGCGCGTTTGCTGCGGGCCGGGATGAGGGGCGTACACGTTCACGAGATGGAGCGGCACATCCCCCAGGCGAACCGTGACGTGCAGCAAGCGGCCTGGCACGGGCTCCTCGACCCCCAAGATCTCCGGCTGAAAATGCGGGGCCAACAAGATGGCCACCCCACAAGAAGTGGTAGTGAGGTGGCTCATGCGGACCTCTCCTTGCCATTCCAGGAGCCACGTGGCTTCGTCTCCCGGAACGGTGTGGGTTTCTTGCAGGAAGCACACCACATATTCCCCTCCCGCAGGAGCGAAAAATTGTTAACTCTACGGTGTGCCTCTCTGCTGCTGTTGATGTTGAGGCTGGCTATGGTTATCTTCATGACAAAAGGATAGTGCAACCTCTACCTAACCTATTGTGGGGGGGGGGGGGGGGGAGTGGAGTCGTTTGTTGACCTCCACTCCTTCAGCAGCCCAGCGAGGAACTTTGAGCCGGCGCAGCTCAAGGCCTTGCGCCTTTGATAAGGGCCCGCCCGCGGCCATGGTTTTAGCGGCGACGCGGACGGAAGCGATGAGCAGCCCTGGCTCGGACCATCTTTCCCGGGCCAGATGGGTTCGGTTGCGGCAACCCTGGCTCTGGACCAAAAAGTCCCGGAGTTCCTCTACGGGAATGAGGGGGGACTCAGCGGCGGGCACGAGGAGATCCATCTCTTCACTGGCGATGGACTCGAGATCTTCACCTGCGTCCTCCACCGTGTCCCCGTCCCCCTCCGGGAGGTCGCCGCTAGCAGCCGGCCCGTCGACCGCACGAGGTACGGCAAACGGCCCGGCCACTCCATCCGGCCCTGGCTCTGCCCTGATCCCACCCCTAGGATCGTCGACAGAGGAGTCCCCACTGGGCTCTTTTAAAAGTGGTGCTGGGTCAGGAAGTGACAGCGGAAGGGGTTCCTCCTCCGCCCCAGGAACACGGAGAGACCTGGTCAAAGTAATGTTCCAGGTCCACCAAGTACCCCAGCTCCAAAGTAGGGGGCGAGGGGTGGTGTTCTTCTCCCTCCCCGCCGCCACCCCCCGGCCCAGCGTGTACACAGATTCATTAAAATTGTTAATACTGTGTATTTCTGCCGAGTCGAGCAAGTCCCGGGAGAAGTTGGATATTGGCTGGGCGGGCTCAGGTTCGGCCTTTTCGGCCCCGCCCGCCTCAGTCCCCGGGACGCTCGACCCGGCGGCATCGTATTCCTCCGCTGGCCCCACGCCCCCCACGACAGGCAGATCCTCCACGCCATCCCCGGGAGGCAGAGGCTGGGCAGCCTCGACTGTCTCACCCTCCCCGGGGACAGATTCCTCCCGTCTATGGCGCAGTTTGGGGGCGCTGGTGGGGGACGCGGGACACGCGGCGGGCACCGACTCCTCCGCGGAGGGATGTTGTTCCCCCTCCGCCTCATTGGAGCGGCGCCTCCTTTTGTTCCTGGGGGTGCACGGAGGCAGGGAGACCTCCATGTCTGCCGAGGCCTCCCGCTCCACCCCCTCCTTTTTCTTATCTTGCCCGCGCCCGAGCCCCTCTGCGGTATTGGACAAGGGCTCGGGCACGGGCTCAGGGCACCCCGCGTTCGCCGGTGACGGGGTTGGGCTGAGCGCGTTGGTCAAGCTGTCTGGCGCACTGAGGGGACCTGCCTCGAGATGTTTCGCCTTCCTCTGCGCCTTCCTTCCAATCGGACGCTCTCCCTCCCCCCCGCCGGAGGCCGTGAAAACAAAGGCCCCCGACGATGCCCGCGCACCTACAGCTCCCGGCACGCGGGCGCTACTAGGGGAAGGGGTGGTGGCGGCGCCAGCCTTGGCCGCCCTCGGTGGTTTGGCGGCCTTGGAGGCGTGGCAGTTCTTGCGAACGTGCCCTACCTCCCTACAGGCATGGCACCGCACGCTGTCCGACGTCCAGAAGACGCGGTAGGCAGCCCCCTCGTGCACCACATTAAAATTGCCCTCTGTTGTCTCCTCCCGCGCCAGCCGGACAAAGAGCTGGCGGCGGAAGGAGAACACATGGCGCAGGCTGCTCTCCCTGAGGCCGAGCGGTATGGGGTTGATCCCTGACCTTACCTCCCCCAGTTGGTGTAGGTGAGGGAGGAGGAGCTCAGCGGGAACAAAGGGCGGGAAGTTTGAAATGATGACCCTCTGCGCGGTGGCCTCGAGAGGGTCCACCGGCAGGAACGTCCCGCCCACCGTGAGCCCCTTTGAGGGCCAGGGACACCGCCCGCTCTGACCCCAGGAACAATACAGCCTTCCGAGACATCTTGGAGGCCGCGGCAATGGCCGAGGGGCGGACTACCCCGGCCATCGCCCGCACGCACTCCTCAATGCTCATTGTGGGGTGAGTGTAGCTCTTGACCCAGTGTTTCTTAGTAATTAGTCTGAATGGTGGCAGGGCAGCAGGAGGTGCCGTGGATGTGGACGCCGCCTGCGCATAAGTCTTAGCTGGCCCTGCCACCGGCGTGGATGGAGTCGCCATCACGGGGTCCCTTTAAGGGCTACACCCACCCCAGAGTCACAGGCCTTAATGGTCTTAAATTGGCCTCGTTTGAATGCATGAGCAGAGGAGCTCTCAATGAGGCACACCTCTCCCCTAGTTGACAATTGGGGAGGGGCCTTGCTCCCTTTGCTCAGTTGTCTTAATTGTTTTTCCAATTAAGGAGGAAAGGAGCTCTCAGAGAGAGAGAGGAGAGACAGAGAGAGTGACAGAGAGAGAGGGATGGGGGTGGGAAAGAGGGAAGCTGTGAGGGCAGGTCTCCCCTCAGCGATGGGTGGGTGTTTTTCTGGGGCGCACTCCCTAGATGATGGAAAACAAAAACAAGGCACAGTCTTATGGGATGGTCTTCGGGTGGGAGGAGAAGATGTTTTCACCTGGGACAGCTGGAGCCACCCAGGCACACACTCCCAACGATGTTTAATAGGGTGATTAGTAAATCTTCAGCCAGGTAGCTCCAGCTATCCCAGGCTAGGCAATGGGGGAGGGGTGCTTCAGTGGTGTGTGGGGCCTAGCTGTAAGCAAGACCCCCACACACTTCCACACACACACCCCCCGCGATGTTCCGGGCCTCGAAGAAAATCTTCTTTTCTCCCCCCACCAATAAAACAATGTCTTTCGGGGAATGCACCAACACCCACCTGTCGAATGTTGTAGAATCTCCCTCCTTTCACACAGGTTGTTGCTCTTTTTCCCCTCTCTCCAACTCTTTGTAGAAGTAAATAAAGTTGTTGAATTTTTCAGCTCTCCTCCTCTCCCTCTGGATGTTGAATGTGTAGTAAGCCAGCCCTCTCCTCCTCTTCCTGGGCTGTTCTCAGGGTTGACTCCTGGCTTTCGAGACAGGAGCAAAAGCATGGAGTTCCTTCTCTCTCAACAGCACAGCTCCAACTGAATAGGCCATGCCTCCAAAGCTCCACCATTGGTCCACAGATTCCCTGAAGGTAGCAGGCCAGGTGGATAAGGTGGTTAAGAAGGCATATGGAATAGCAACATAGAAAATAGATGCAGGAGCAGGCCGTTCGGCCCTTCGAGCCTGCACCACCATTAAATATGATCATGGCTGATCACGCAACTTCAGTATTCCTACTGCCTTCTCTCCATACCCCTTGATCCCTTTAGCCATAAGAGCCACATCGAACTCCCTTTTGAATATATCCAACGAACTGGACTCAACTTTCTGTGGTAGAGAATTCCATAGGTTCACAAATCTCTGGGTGAAAAAGTTTCTCCTCATCTCGGTCCTAGATGGCTTACCCCTTATCCTTAGACTGTGACCCCTGGTTCTGGACTTCCCCAACATCGGGAACATTCTTCCTGCATCTAACCTGTCCAATCCAGTCAGAATTGTATATACTTCTATGAGATCCCCTCTCATTCTTCTAAATTCCAGTGAATATAAGCATGGTCGATCCAGTCTTTCTTCATATGTCAGTCCTGCCATCCCGGGAATCAGTCTGGTGTACCTTCGCTGCACTCCCTCAATAGCAAGAATGTCCTTCCTCAGATTAGAACTCAAGGTGTGGTTTCACCAAGGCCCTGTACAATTGCAGCAATACCTTCTCGCTCCGATACTCAAATCCTCTCGCTATGAAGGCCAACATGCCATGCTTGCCTTTATTGGCCGAGGCATAGAATACAAGAGCAGGGAGGTTATGCTTAAATTGTATAATACTCTGGTCAGGCCACAGCTGGAAGTTCTGCGTGCAGTTCTGGTCACCATATTATAGGAAAGATGTGATTGCAGGAGAGAAGGTGCAGATGAGTTTTACTAGGATGCTGCCTGGAATGGAGAATCTTAGCTATGAGGACACATTGGATAGGCTGGATTTGTTCTCATTGGAACAGAGGAGGCGGAGAGGAGACCTCATTGAGGTGTATAAAATTCTGATGGGCCTGGATAAAGTGGATAGCAAGGGCTTATTTCCCTTGGTGGGTCGATTATGAGGGGGCATAATTTTTAGGTGGTTGGTGGAAGGTTCAGAGGTGATTTGAGGGGAAGCTTCTTCACAGAGGGTTGTGGGGATCTGGAACTCTCTGCCTGGAAGGGTGGTGGATGTAGAAACCCTCACCTCATTTAAAAAGGTACTTGGATGGGCACTTGAAGTGCCGTAACCTGCAGGGTTACGGACCTAGAGCTGGTAAGTGGGATTAGACTGGATAACCTCTTGTTGGCTGCCGCATATACAAATGATAAGTACTTCAGGGAATCAAATGCAGCCAGATCTCCTGGACTAGTTTTGATCGCTTGGATGGGTCGGAGAGGAATTTTCCCAGATTTTTTTCCCCCCGATTGGCCTGGGTTTTTTGATCTTTTTTTTGCCTCTCCCAGGAGATCGCATGGCTTCGGGTGGGGGTGTCACAGTTGTGTGGGGCGGACTGGTTGGGCCAGATGCTCTTTGCCTTTCCGTCATTGTTCATAGGTTTATATGCAACTTTCAGGGCCGCTGACCGAGGGCCATGTGGCACTTTGTCAGCCGGTGCGGACACGATGGGCTGAAATGGCCTCTTTCTGCGCTGTAGATTTCTATGTTTCTATGCAGCATTTCCTTCAAGAGACCAGGCAATAAACCAAACTGCCACAAAGTGCATTGTCGTAAACTCATCATTAAAACAGTCATCTGCTTGCCTTGATGACTGTACTCAGTCTACTGTGGGGTAAAGCAAGTTGTGAAGATTGCTGGATAAACTAGACCAAGAGTAGAAATCTTCAGGAAAGTTCAGCCCTACGAGTCATCGGCAATTGTCTGAAGCATGTCAGCTGTGGCTCAGTGGGTCGCACACTCGCCTCTGAGTCAGAAGGTTGTGGGTTTAAGTCCCACTCCAGAGATTTGAGTACATATATCTAGGCTGACACTCCAGGACAGTGCTGAGGGAGAGCTGCACCGTCGGATGTGCTGTCTTTCAGATGAGACATTAATCAGGAGATCCTGACTGCTCTCTCAGGTCGACGTAAAAGATCCCATGGCACTATTTCGAACAACAGCAGGGGAGTTATCCCGCAAGTCCTGGTCAATATTTATCCCTCAAACATAACAACAAAACAGATCATCTGGTCATTATATGGAGTGACCTCCTCCATTTCGGATGCCCCCAAAATTTCGTCAACATCCTCTGCCTGCTCCACGACGACATGTAGGCAGTGATCCTTACCAACGGATCCATTACCGAACCAAACCATGTCCGGATTTGGGTCAAACAGGGCTGCGTTATCGCCCCAAACCTCTTCCCAATCTTCCTTGCTACCATGCTCCACCTCAGCCAACAAGTTCCACGCTGGAGTGGAACTAAATTACAGAACCAGTGGGAACCTGTTCAACCTTCGTCGTCTCCAGGCCAGGTCCAAGACCACCCCAACCTCTGTCGTTGAGCCACAGTAAGCGGACGACGCCTGCATCTGCACAGATACAGAAGCTGAACTCCAGGACACAGTCGATGTATTTACTGAGGCATACAAAAGCTTGGGCCTTACGTTAAACATCCGTAAGACAAAAGGTCCTCCACCAGCCTGTCCTCGCCACACAGCAGTTCCACCCAGTCATCAAGATCACGGCGCGGCCCTAGACAACGTGGACCATATCCCATACCTCGGGAGCCTTTTATCAACAAGAGCAGACATTGATGACGAGATTCAACACTGCCTCCAATGCGCCAGTGTAGCCTTCGGCCGCCTGAGGAAAAGAGTGTTCTACGACCAGGCCCTCAAATCTGCCACTAAGCTCATGGTCTACAGGGCTGTAGTAAAACCCGCCCTCCTGTATGGCTCAGAAACATGGACCATGGACAGTAGACACCTCAAGTCACTAGAGAAATACCACCAACGATGTCTCCGCAAGATCCTACAAATCCCCTGGGAGGACAGACGCACCAACATTAGCGTCCTCGACCAGGCCAACATCCCCAGCATTTAAGCACTGACCACAGTTGAACAGCTCCGTTGGGCAGACCACACTATCTGCATGCCAGATACGAGACTCCCAAAGCAAGCGCTCTACTTAGAACTCCTTCACGGCAAACGAGCCAAAGATGGACAGAGGAAACGTTGCAAGGACACCCTCAAAGCCTCCCTGATAAAGTGCGACATCCCCACTGACACCTGGGAGTTCCTGGCCAAAGACCACCCGAAGTGGAGAAAGTGCATCCAGGAGGACGCTGAGCACCTCGAATCTCATCGCTGAGAGCATGCAGAAATCAAGCGCAGGCAGCGGAAAGAATGTGTGGCAAATCTGTCCCACCCACCCCTTCCCTCAACGACTATCTGTCCCACCTGCGACAGGCACTGTGGCTCTAGTATTGGACTGTTCAGCCACCTAAGGACTCATTTTAACATAGAAACATAGAAAATAGGTGCAGGAGTAGGCCATTTGGCCCTTCGAGCCTGCACCGCCATTCAATGAGTTCATGGCTGAACATGCAACTTCAGTACCCCTTTCCTGCTTTCTCGCCATACCCCTTGATTCCCCCTAGTAGTAAGGACTATATCGAACTCCTTTTTGAATATATTTAGTGATTTGGCCTCAACAACTTTCTGTGGTAGAGAATTCCACAGGTTCACCACTCTCTGGGTAAAGAAGTTTCTCCTCATCTCGGTCCGAAATGGCTTACCCCTTATCCTTAGACTGTGACCCCTGGTTCTGGACTTCCCCAACATTGGGAACATTCTCCCTGCATCTAACCTGTCTAAACCCGTCAGAATTTGAAACGTTTCTATGAGACCCCCTCTCATTCTTCTGAACTCCACTGAATAAAAGCCCAGTTGATCCAGTCTTTCTTGATAG
This sequence comes from Pristiophorus japonicus, assembly GCF_044704955.1. NCBI lineage: Eukaryota > Metazoa > Chordata > Chondrichthyes > Pristiophoridae > Pristiophorus > Pristiophorus japonicus. The sequence goes on from NC_091978.1 coordinate 66,978,792, forward strand.
GTCAATCCCGCCATTCTGGGAACCTTCACTGCACTCCCTCAATAGCAAGAATGTCCTTCCTCAAGTTAGGAGACCAAAACTGTACACAATACTCCAGGTGTGGCCTCACCAAGGCCCTGTACAACTGTAGTAACACCTCCCTGCCCCTGTACTCAAATCCCCTCGCTATGAAGGCCAACATGCCATTTGCTTTCTTAAACGCCTGCTGTACCTGTATGCCAACCTTCAATGACTGATGTACCATGACACCCAGGTCTCGTTGTACCTCCCCTTTTCCTAATCGGTCACCATTCAGATAATAGTCTATCTGTTTTTACCACCAAAGTGGATAACCTCACATTTATCCACATTATACTTCATCTGCCATGCATTTGCCCACTCACCTAACCTATCCAAGTCACTCTGCAGCCTCATAGCATCCTCCTCGCAGCTCACACTGCCACCCAATTTACTGTCATCCGCAAATTTGGAGATACTACATTTAATCCCCTTGTCTAAATCATTAATGTACAATGTAAACAGCTGGGGCCCCAGCACAGGACCTTGCGGTACCCCACTAGTCACTGTCTGCCATTCTGAAAAGTACCCATTTGCTCCTACTCTTCGCTTCCTGTCTGCCAACCAGTTCTCAATCTGTGTCAGCACACTACCCCCAATCCCATGTGCTTTGACTTTGCACATTAATCTCTTGAGTGGGACCTTGTCGAAAGCCTTCTGAAAGTCCAAATACACCACATCAACTGGTTCTCCCTTGTCCACTCTACTGGAAACATTCTCAAAAAATTCCAGAAGATTTGTTAAGCATGATTTCCCTTTCACAAATGCATGCTGACTTGGACCTATCATGTCACCATTTTCCAAATGCGCTGCTATGACATCCTTAATAATTGATTCCATCATTTTACCCACTACTGAGGTCAGGCTGACCGGTATATAATTCCCTGTTTTCTCTCCCTCCTTTTTTAAAAAGTGGGGTTACATTGGCTACCCTCCACTAGATAGGAACTGATCCAGAGTCAATGGAATGTTGGAAAATGACTGTCAATGCATCCGCTATTTCCAAGGCCACCTCCTTAAGTATTCTGGGATGCAGTCCATCAGGCCCTGGGGATTTATCGGCCTTCAATCCAATCAATTTCCCCAACACAATTTCCCGACTAATAAAGATTTCCCTCAGTTCCTCCTCCTTACTAGACCCTCTGACCCCTTTTATATCCGGAAGGTTGTTTGTGTCCTCCTTAGTGAATACCGAACCAAAGTACTTGTTCAATTGGTCTGCCATTTCTTTGTTCCCCGTTATGACTTCCCCTGATTCTGAATGCAGGGGACCTACATTTGTCTTTACATATCTAGAGTAGCATTTGCAGTCCGTCTTAATGTTTCCTGCAAGCTTCCTCTCGTACTCTTTTTTTTCCCTGCCCTAATCAAACCCTTTGTCCTCCTCTGCTGAGTTCTAAATTTCTCCCAGTCCCCGGGTTCACTGCTATTTCTGGCCCATTTATGTGCCACTTCCTTGGCTTTAATACTATCCCTGATTTCCCTTGATAGCCACGGTTGAGCCACCTTCCCTTTCTTATTTTTACGCCAGACAGGGATGTACAATTGTTGTAATTCATCCATGCGGTCTCCAAATGTCTGCCATTGTCCATCCACAGTCAACCCCTTAAGTATCATTCGCCAATCTATCCTAGCCAATTCACGCCTCATACCTTCAAAGTTACCCTTCTTTATGTTCTGGACCAGTGAAGTCTTCCTCGATTCCAAGGGACTGCCTATAATCAATGTGGGAGCTTGCTGTGTGCAAATTGACTGCCGCGTTTCCCACACGACAACAGTGACTATACTCAAAGTACTTTGTTGCCTGTAAAGCGCTTTGAGATGTCCGGTGGTTGTGAAAGATGCTATATAAATCCAAGTCTGTCTTTCTTATATCTACCCAGATGAGGCAAACGGTGTGCATTTATCTGACACGCTACAAAGATAACAATTCTCATTGGACTCCATATAGTTGAAAGTTAAAAGCAATAGTGCACTTAGTGAGGAAGCGCTACTCCATGCGAGCTTGTGAATTATATAGCGATATTGTGAATACATAGTCCCAACTCAGTCTAGGCTAGGAATACAAGAGCTATTATAAGCAATATCACAACAATTTTGTACGTCATTGCTTTTCTCCACATTTTCTCCACTATTTGGTTCAGAATAGTTGGTCCAACAAGTTAGACAAAATGTTAATCGATGCAAGGTTGCCACTGGGAGATGAGACACACAAGACGACCTTAAGCATTACATAGAACTTGGATACATCAAGAGTCACACGATTCAAAACACATCCTTCAGTACAAGAGATATTATCAGCTGTTATCGTTAGAATCTAATGAAAACCTGGGATCAGTCAATACTTGCCATTTTTTAAGTTGTTATCTTGCTGATTCGGTTCCTGTTTGAGACAACTGCTGCAATTTGTGCAAGTTTGCTAATGTTGATGAATAGTCTGGGACACAAACATACAGTTTCCAAAAAGGGGGAAAAGTGAAATGGAAGCATAATAGCCATCAAAGGGCAATGCATTGTTCAGCTCTCCCTTCCCTCCCGCCTGCCCCCCCCTCCAAAAAAAAGTTATGCAATGGCAAAGTAACTGAAGGCCAACAGGTGGAGACAGACCAGTCAGCAATCACATAAAAACTCAAGTAATGAGAAATTCATAAGATGGCATAATAATTTTGGGACAAACTCATTAATTTTGTTTTAACTTATTCTGACCAACACACTTGTTCACCATATCCCTCAAATCTAGTTGCCTCCAGCCCATTATACAGTCAAGAGGGATTTACTGCCCCGACTGTCAAAATCTCTGCCTGGAAATAAAGATCAGACCAACTTCATGCTAACTTTTGAATTTGCAAGTTTGTGTTCCTGCTATTTGAAACCTTGACCAGACTGAACAATTGGCAAATTAATATCAGTTTCCTTCAATTTGTTGTGAATTTCAGTTTGGAAGCTTTCCTGCTGATCTCTTTCCCAGACTCCATCAGGCCTCTCTTTTCACTCCATCCAGGGAAGCAGAAATGCCTTCGAAAGCACAATTCCCCAGTGATTTTAGATCACAGTTGAATGGTTTCTGGCTGCCCAAAAAGCCTCATTTCCTCACAAGATTTATTTTTGATACTGTTCGGTTAACACATTCATGTGATTGGACTGACAAAAGCACCTCTCTAGCAAAATTCTTGCACTTCCTGCACATGTAACACTTGCTTCTTTTCACAGTTTAAGTTTCTGGCTCGGTTTCTTCTACCCAACTTATCTGGCATATTCCTCCCACTGAATTTGTTCATAAAATTTATGCTAAATAATTTATAAATGTATCTAAATTTCTCAGTTGATTAGGTGATGCACTAATTTACTCCACTTCAGCAAGTGTGGCAACAGGGGCAGCATTTTCCAGCTTGCATCAGCGCGAGTGTCAATGCACCTGGCAGCAACTCCTCAAGCTGCAAGAGGAGTTTGAAGTGTTTTTCTCTCTCGATGTGTTGAAAACAAACTGGAGAATGAACCTGAACAGCTTTTTAAATGAAAAGGTACAAGCTATTAAACTGTTATGTACAAAAAGGAGAGAGAGAGAGAGAGAGAGAGGAGAAGAGAAAGAAATTATTTCAACACCCGTCTTTTGTTGCTTATATATTGTTGGTGTCTGGGAGGGGCAGCACCTCGGACAGTGGACTTGTCATGCTCTTTGGAGTAGTGCCTCGGCCTTGGTCCCCACCGGGCATCCAACTCTCATCTGTGGCTCCAAGTAGCTGTAGCATGCGCAGCGGCCACACCCCGGTAAACTGCGTCGACAGGCAGGCTAAACCAGATGGGGGTAGCCGATGGGTATTACCCTCGGTGACTTGTCGAGACCTGCTCACCCCAGCATGTGAAGTCTGATGCGGTGGATTGGGTGGAGGAGATCAAGTCTGATCCAACGGCCATGAAGATGGAACAGCAATGCACTGTGGAGTGCATAGGGCATGGCAGAGCACGAAAGAGGTCATGGCCATCCACTGTAGCCAACGAAGTCTTCAGTTGTACCAATTTTGGGCCACTGAAACCCGGCTTCTGCGGAGGAGAGAGTGGGATCGCCCCTGTGCACCGGCCTTCCAACTTTGAAAGCATCGAGGCACATGTTTGTGCCAACCATCATACAACACACTAAGTCCTGCAGCAATGGGGGAGGGGGCGAAGTGACAGGTGGAGGTGATCACTGGGAGTCGTAGCCTCAAACCTGCACGTAGGTGGCCTGTGAGCAAGTGGTTGTTTGACTCTATCCAGAGCAGCAGGAGCCCGGCAGCACCCCAGGCGACTGAGCAGTCCTCTTTAGGACAGCACTGCTCACCCTTTACAAGGGAGGGGCCGAGAAAAGGTGTCGCAAATATTGCCTGCCCTTCTATCATCTGGCCAGTATACCGCGGCTGGCAGTTCAACCCATTCTGCGGTCGAAAATACAGCAACAGTCGAAAACTTCATAACACAAGAAAACTTCTTCTTGGACAATGGAACGTTCGCACACTCTTAGATAGAGCTGACACTACAAGACCGGAAAGAAGGACTGCCCTTATTGCAAGAGAGCTGCAGCATTATAACATCGATATAGCAGCTCTGAGCGAGACAAGACTCGCAGAGGAGGGCTGAGTGAGTGAACTAGATAGAGGCTACACCTTCTATTGGAAAGGCAAGGCAGAGAATGAGGGACAGGATCCACGAAGTTGGTATAGCAGCGAAGACTTCTCTTATGCAACAGTTTCCGAATCTGCCTGAAGGGATTAACGAAAGACTTATGAAACTGCGTTTCCCCCTGAATGTCAAGCGTCACCATTACAAGTGCTTATGCACCCACCTTTCCAAGCCCCGATGAGATGAAAGAGAGGTTCTATGAAGATCTCGACAGACTGGTCAGGTCCACACCTGCTGGAGACAAGTTGATCATCCTGGGTGATTTCAACGCACGAGTTGGAAAAGACAGCAAGCACTTGAAGGGAGTCATTGGACAGCACGGCACAGGAAAATGAAACAGTAATGGCCTCCTCCTCTTGAGTATGTGCGCGGAGAACGACTTGACTATCACAAATACTCTATTCAGGCAGACTGACAAGTACAAAACAACTTGGATGCACCCCAGGTCGAAGCAATGGCACATGATAGACCATGTCATTGTAAGAAGGCGAGACATTAAGGATGTAAAGATCACAAGAGCCATGCGGGGAGCAGAATGCTGGAGAGATCACCGTCTAGTCAGATCCATCCTCCAGCTGCACATTGCTCCACTTCAGCACAAGCGTCCAAAACCGAGCAGTAGTGCCTTTAACACAGCTAGGCTGAAACATCAGTGCTACCGTGAGCAGTTCCAAGATGACCTCGATAACAGGCTGATGTCTCATGGACCGCTCACTGGCAAACCCACACAGAAGTGGACAAAGCTCAAACAGATGGTGACAGACTCAGCAAAGACAACTCTTGGACTTAAAAAGAAGGTACACCAAGACTGGTTCGATGAAAACAACGTTGAGGTCTGCAAGACGCTGGATGAAAAGAAAAAAGCATATCTAAAATGGCAACATGACCCTTCCTCAATTTCCAAGATGGACTGCTACAGACACATGCAGAACAAAGCAGAGACACCTTCGCCAGATGCAAGATAAATGGTGGCAGACGAAAGCAGAGGAAGTGGAACATTATGCTGAAACTCACAATACAAAGATGTTCTTCAGCGCCATCAAGTCAGTCTATGGACCATCAAAACCCAGCACCAGTCCACTCCTTTCAGCAGATGGCAGCACTTCGATCAAAGACAGGACTGGCATAAATGAGAGGTGGAGAGAACATTTCAGCAATCTTCTTAATAGACCTTCAACAGTGAAAGAAGCACTTGACTCCATACCCTAGCAACCTATCAAAGAAGATCTTGATCTTTCTCCCAGCTCGTGTCTCAAGCAAATCTTCCAGAAACACAATGTGGCTTTTGACCTGGTCAGAGCACAGCAGACATGATCGTTGCACTCAGACAAGTGCAGGAGAAGTGCACTGAGCAGAATATGGACCTCTACGCTGTATTTATTGACCTCACTAAGGTTTTTGATACTGTCAACAGAGCAGCGCTGTGGTCAATCTTGACAAAACTTGGGTGCCCAAGGAAGTTTGTTCACATCATCGAACTGTTTCGTGACATGACAGGTGAAGTGCTCTCAGACGGCACAACCACGGCCCCATTTGCCATCTCAAATGGAGTGAAACAAGGTTGTGTACTCGCTCCAGTTCTGTTCAACCTATTCTTTACCTGTGTCTTGAGCTATGCCATACAAGACTTGGAGTTTGGGGTCGACCTGAAATATCGATTTAGATGGTTCGCTGTTCGACCTCCGCCGCCTTGCTGCAAAGACCAAAGTACGGAAACGACTCATCCTAGATGCACCCTTTGTTGACGACTGCGCCCTCATGGCACACAAGGAGAGTGACCTACAATTCATACTCAACAAATTTGCTGAGGCAACAGAACTGTTTGGCCTAACTATCAGCCTTAGTAAAACTGAGGTTCTCTATCACCCTGCCCCTGGCATCACAGCACCTGCTCCCACAATCTCCATCGGCAGTATACAACTAAAGATAGTGGACAGCTTCAAGTACCTTGGCAGCACCATATCAAGTGATGGGTCCTTGGACAAGGAGATTGATGCAAGGATATCCAAAGCCAGCCAGGCAGTTGGTTGCTTGCACACCAAGGTGTTGAGTCGCCACCACATCCGACTATCAACTAAATTGTCGGTGTATAGAGCAGTCGTTCTCTCATCTCTCCTTTATGAATGAGAGACCTGGACGCCCTACAGGCGACACACCAAAAAGCTGGAAGCTTTCCACATGCGCAGTCTCAGATATATACTCCACATACGCTGGCAAGACCGGGTGTCAAACCTTGAGGTTCTGGAGAGAGGCACAATCAACTAGCATGGAGGTGATGATCATGCGAGCCCAGTTCCGATGCACTGGACATGTCATCCGCATGGATGAGTCAAGGATCCCTCGTCAGCTTCTTCACGGCGAGCTCTGTGAAGGCCGAAGACACCAGGGGCACCCTCGCAAGCGCTATAAAGATTGCATTCAGGCTAACCTGAATTGTGGCATCCAACCAAAGGACCTCGAGAATACAGCAGCTAATAAAATCCAGTGGCGAACCCTCACGAGGACTGCTTGCCAGACCTTCGAAGAAAGCCGATGTCAACGCCTGCGGGACACTAGAGATAGACGACATCAGGTGGCAGTACTGTCAGCATCAGGCACATCGAACTTCCCTTGTCCGGTGTGCAAGAGACTATTGGCCAATTCTGGATGCACAGTCACTTGAAGACACATGCCATTGATGATTAGCACAACGTCTTTGATGGATACGACAGACTACCAAGATTGTTAGAGTACCACAGGACCTCCTCTCAATTCTGCCAATTTGCAGTATCCTCAATATTACTAAACCTCAGGACCTACCATTAAATGCCAGTAACTCGTCTCGTACATTTTACAACCATCTTGCTGTGCATCCTGGTTTTATTTTTAAAAAATATTAAAGAAAATAGGTAATGGAACATAATTGTCACCAAACCACAGATTCACAGTTGTTTTTTTTTAAGAAAAAAGGAAAATTGCAGAGAAGCAAAGAATTTGATCCCCAGAATACTGTGTCAAAAATGCAGTATGTGATCGGTCACCAATGGATGAAAGGATCATTGGCAACATAGCAAGATTGATCAATAGGAAGGTGAGAAAGACAGTGCGAGAGAGGAAAGGGGTAGTATGTGTGCCCGTGAGTTGTGCATGTGAGTGAGATGCTGAGAGAAAAAAAAAAGTTAAGGACAGAGATTATCGAGACATTTTCTTGTATATTGTCTAGGAATGTGGGAGAGGTAGAAGAGCTTCCTCAGATATGGGACCAATATTCAAGAATTGGTCAGAGTTGGACGCCAGAGATGAAGGTGAAGGAGAAGCAGAAACTATATAGCACTTTTAAAAGTAGTAAAATGTCTGAAGGCGCTTCACAGGAATATTATCAAACAAAGTTTGACACCGAGCCACACATTCAGTTATTAGGACAGGTGGTCAGAGTTAGGTTTTTGTGATAGCTTCACAGAGCACAGCACACAACTTTCTATAATGGCAGAAAGCGTCTCAGAAGCTTCTGGTCAGCTGACTCATTTAGTCACCTTTAGTTGCAGTAACACAATACGCCCACATCCACAGTGTGAAGCTACAACATTACAAGCTTACAGACATTAGTTTTAAGGAGCATCTTGAGGAAGATACAGAGGTAGAGAGGGGGAGAGGCTTGGAGAGGGAATTCCAGAGCTTAGAGCCCAGGTAGCTGAGGGCACAGCTGCCAATGGTGGAGCAATTAAAAGGATACAAAAAGGAAATTCAATTTTTGGGAGACAGCATTAATGGTTCTGGAAGTTCCTTTAGAGGAGATACTGAGGCCAAAAATGTTTACAGATTAAGAAAGATTAAAAGGTGGGTGGGTGCCTCTGCAAGGTGATAGTTATGAACATGGTGGCAGGGGGGGAGAGAGAGAGAGAGAGAGAGAGAGAGAGAGAGGGAGAGAGAGAGAGAGAGAAACTAAACAACTTGCATTTGTATAGTGCCTTTAACATGGCAAAATGGCCCAAGGTGCTTTACAGGAAAGTAATCAGGTGAAAATTGACACTGAGCCAAAAGGAAGCAATATTCGGAGGGGTGACTGAAAGCTTGGTTAAAAAGGCTGGCTTTATGGAGATCTTTGAAGGAGGAGAGGCCCAGCGGCAGTCCTAGAGGCGGGAGCGTGTGGCGTTGGTGAGGCCTATAAAGGCCCAGCCGGTGCAGCTGCAGCAGGGAGAGAAGGCAAAAAAGTAGAAAGAAATCAAAAGGTGATGTCACAGCCAAGGGGGTAAGTGATTGGCAAGTAGCTTTTCTTTTCATTTTTTATATCAGTAAGTAAGCTGTTAACATTGTTGTTGCCAATTCAAGGGTATCTAAGGGTTAAGTCATGGCAGGAGAGCTCGGTCACGTAATATGCTCGTCCTGTACCATGTGGGAACTCAGGGACACTTCCGGTGTCCCTGACGACTACGTGTGCGGGAAGTGTATCCGCCTCCAGCTCCTGACGGACCGCTTGCGGAATTGGAGCTGAGGGTGGATTCACTCTGGAGCATCCACGATGCTGAGAATGATGTAAGTAGCACGTGTAGCGAGTTGGTCTTACCGCAGGTGAAGGGTCCACAGCCAGCTCGGGAATGGAAGACCAGCAGGAAGAGCAGTGCAAGGAAGGTAGGGCAGGGGTCCCATGCGGTCATCCCCTTGCAAAACAGATACACTGCTTTGAGTACTGTTGAGGAGGATGACTCATCAGTGGAGGGCAGCAGCAGCCAAGTTCATGGCACCGTGGCGGGCTCTGTTGCACAGGAGGGGAGGAAAGAGAGTGGGAGAGCGATAGTGATAGGGGATTCAATTGTAAGGGGAACAGATAGGCGTTTCTGCGGCCGCAACTGAGACTCCAGGATGGTATGTTGCCTCCCTGGTGCAAGGGACAAGGATGTCTCGGAGCAGGTGCAGGACATTCTAAAAAGGGAGGGAGAACAGCCAGTTGTCGTGGTGCACATTGGTACCAACGACATCGGTAAAAAAAAAGGGATGAGGTCCTTAGAGATGAATTTAAGGAGCTAGGAGCAAAATTAAAAAGTAGGACCTCAAAAGTAGTAATCTCGGGATTGCTATCAGTGCCACGTGCTAGTCAGAGTAGGAATCGCAGGATAGCGCAGATGAATATGTGGCTTGAGCAGTGGTGCAGCAGGGAGGGATTCAAATTCCTGGGGCATTGGAACAGGTTCTGGGGGAGGTGGGACCAGTACAGACCGGACGGTCTGCACCTGGGCAGGACCGGAACCAATGTCCTCGGGGTAGTGTTTGCTAGTGCTGTTGGGGAGGAGTGAAACTAATATGGCAGGGGGATGGGAACCAATGCAGGGAGACAGAGGGAAACAAAAAGGAGACAAAAGCAAAAGACAGAAAGGAGATGAGTAAAAGTGGAGGGCAGAGAAACCCAAGACAAAAAACAAAAAGGGCCACTGAATATAAAGGGGCTGCAGGAGGGGTCAAAACTAAAAATCATGGTTTAAAAACTAGGATGAAAACACTCCATTTCGAATGCTGCGTGCATTTAGGTAAAGTAAATGAGTTGATGGCACAAATCATTACAAATGGGTATGATTTGGTGGCCATTACAGAAACATGGTTGCAGGGTGGCATGGTGGTCAAGACTGGGAATTAAACATACAGGGGTATCTGACGATTCGGAAAGATAGACAAGAAGGGAAAGAAGGTGGGGTAGCTCTGTTAATAAAGGATGATATCAGGGCAGTTGAGAGAGACGATATTGGCTCTGATGAACAAAATGTGGAATCATTGTGGGTGGAGATTAGAGATAGTAACGGGAAAAAGTCACTGGTGGGCATAGTTTACAGGCCCCCAAATAATAACTTCACGGTGGGGCGGGCAATAATCAAGGGAATAATGGAGGCATGTGAAAAACAAACGGCAGTAGTCATGGGGGATTTTAACCTACATATCGATTGGTCAACTCAAATCGCATGGGGTAGCCTGGAGGAGGAATTCATAGAATGCATACGGGATTGTTTCTTAGAACACTATGTTACAGAACCTACAAGGCAACAAGCCATCTTAGAATGGGTCCTGTGTAATGAGACAGGAATAGTAAACGATCTCCGAGTAAAAGATCCTCTCGGAATGAGTGATCACAGTCTGGTTGAATTTGTAATACAGATTGAGGATGAGGAAGTAGTGTCTCAAACGAGCGTACTATGCTTAAACAAAGGGGACTACAGTGGGATGAGGGCAGAGTTGGCTAAAGTAGACTGGAAGCACAGAATAAACGGTGGCACAATTGAGGAACAGTGGAGGACTTTTAAGGAGCTCTTTCATAGAGCACAACAAAAATATATTCCAGTGAAAAAGAAGGGCGGTAAGAGAAGGGATAACCAGCCGTGGATAACCAAGGAAATAAAGGAGAGTATCAAATCAAAGACCAATGCGTATAGTGGGAAGGTTAGTGGGAAACTGGAGGATTGGGAAAATTTTAAACAACAGCAAAGAATGACTAAAAAAGCAATAAAGGAAAGCTAGATTACGAAGGTAAACTTGCACAAAACATAAAAACAGATAGTAAAAGCTTTTACCGATATATAAAACGGAAAAAAGTGACTAAAGTAAATGTTGGTCCCTTAGAGGATGAGAAGGGGGATTTAATAATGGGAAATGTGGAAATGGCTGAGACCTTAAACAATTATTTTGCTTCGGTCTTCACAGTGGAAGACACAAAAACCATGCCAAAAATTGCTGGTCACAGGAATGTGAGAAGGGAGGACCTTGAGACAATCACTATCACTAGGTGGGTAGTGCTGGACAGGCTAATGGGACTCAAGATAGACAAGTCCCCTGGTCCTGATGAAATGCATCCCAGGATATTAAACGAGATGGTGGAAGTTATAGCAGATGCATTGGTTATAATCTACCAAAATTCTCTGGACTCTGGGGAGGTACCAGCGGATTGGAAAGCAGCTAATCTAACACCTCTGTTTAAAAAAGGGGGCAGACAAAAGGCAGGTAACTATAGGCCGGTTAGTTTAACATCTGTAGTGGGGAAAATGCTTGAAACTATTAAGGAAGAAATAGCGGGACATCTAGATAGGAATAGTGCAATCAAGCAGACGCAGCATGGATTCATGAAGAGGAAATCATGTTTAACTAATTTACTGGAATTCTTTGAGGATATAACGAGCATGGTGGATAGAGGTGTACCGATGGATGTGGTGTATTTAGATTTCCAAAAGGCATTCGATAAGGTGCCACACAAAAGGTTACTGCAGAAGATAGAGGTACGCGGAGTCAGAGGAAATGTATTAGCATGGATAGAGAATTGGCTGGCGAACAGAAAGCAGAGAGTCGGGATCAATGGGTCCTTTTCAGGTTGGAAATCAGGGGTTAGTGGTGTGCCACAGGGGTCGGTGCTGGGACCACAACTGTTTACAATATACATAGATGACCTGGAAGAGGGGACAGAGTGTAGTGTAACAAAATTTGCAGATGACACTAAGATTAGTGGGAAAGCGGGTTGTGTAGAGGACACAGAGAGGCTGCAAAGAGATTTGGATAGGTTAAGCAAATGGGCTCAGGTTTGGCAGATGGAATACAATGTCGGAAAGTGTGAGGTCATCCACCTTGGAAAAAAAAACAGTAAAAGGGAATATTATTTGAATGGGGAGAAATTACAACATGCTGAGGTGCAGAGGGACCTGGGGGTCCTTGTGCATGAAACTCTTTTTGGCCGACAGCTTTCCCAAAAAGTTAGTTTCCAGGTGCAGCAGGTAATCAGGAAGGCGAATGGAATGTTGGCCTTCATTGTGAGAGGGATGGAGTACAAAAGCAGGGAGGTCCTTCTGCAACTGTATAGGGTATTGGTAAGGCCGCACCTGGAGTACTGCGTGCAGTTTTGGTCACCTTACTTAAAGAAGGATATACTAGCTTTGGAGGGGGTACAGAGATGATTCACTCGGCTGATTCCGGAGATGAGGGGGTTACCTTATGATGATAGATTGAGTAGACTGGGTCTTTACTTGTTGGAGTTCAGAAGGATGAGGGGTGATCTTATAGAAACATTTAAAATCATGAAAGGGATAGACAGGATAGAGGCAGAGAGGTTGTTTCCACTGGTAGGGGAGACTAAAACTAGGGGGCACAGCCTCAAAATACGGGAGAGCCAATTTAAAACCGAGTTGAGAAGAAATTTCTTCTCCCAGAGGGTTGTGAATCTGTGGAATTCTCTGCCCAAGGAAGCAGTTGAGGCTAGCTCATTGAATGTATTCAAATCACAGATAGATAGATTTTTAACCAATAAGGGAATTAAGGGTTCCGGGGAGAGGGTGGGTAAGTGGAGCTGAGTCCACGGCCAGATCAGCCATGATCTTATTGAATGGCGGAGCAGGCTCGAGGGGCTAGATAGCCTACTCCTGTTCCTAATTCTTATGGTATGTTCTTATGAGAGGGGTATGGAGAAGAAGAAGAGTTTTGGGAGAAAATTCCAGAGCTTCGGGCCGAGATGGTTGAAAGCACAGCCGCCAATAGAAGGGTGAAGGGTTGTAGGGCTGCAGGAGGATACGGAGATGGGGAGAAATGAAGAATTCTAAGAAACAAGATTTCCGCTGCTTCATCAAGTTACAAGATTCAGTCATTGCATTCGAAAAGGCAGGAAGTTATGAACACAAGATGAACACAAATTTGATGAATGCTGAGTGGAATCATCAGCAAGATGTCAGTAGTGCTGGAAGAATAAGAGGGAGTGCTGCATTGTCGGAGGTGTCGTCTTTTGACTGAGAGATTATGCTAAGACCCCATCTGCCCTCTCGGGTGGATGTAAATAATCCCACATCACTATTTTGAAGAATGGGGGAGTTCTCCCCAATGTCCTCGCCAATATTTATCCCTCAACCAACATCACCAAAACAGATCATCTGGTCATTATCACATTGCAGTTTCAGGGAGCTTGCTGTGTGCCATTCAGCTGCCATGCTTCCAACAATAACTACACTTAAAAATACTTCACTGGCTGTAAAGTGCATTTGGATGTCGTTGGATCATGAAAGGCGCTAGATGAATGCAAGTTGTTTCTTTCTATTATTTAAACAACTAATTTGTACCTCAATGATACAACAAGGATGGCATCGGTATATCATTGTTATTTTTCATTACAATGCATAACTTGAAACCCTGGAAAAATAGCCCATTTCTTCAGTTCTCAATGACTGCTCTCCTTGAGAACCTGGGGACAAACATATTGAACCTACGCCAATGAGCAATATTTTTCACTCTGCCGTAGAATAGGCGAGTCACCTAGTTAAAATAATAAGAACTTGCATATAGTGGACAACAAGAACTACAAATACCTTTGCTCTTTTAAAGTTACAGTTCAAAACCGTCCCACCTGCTCTAGTATAGCAGAGTACCAAATGTGAAACACTTGGAACTCCTGTTCCAGGTACTTATTCTTTTGAGGCATTTTTTAAAAAAAAACAATCTCTGCTCAAAAGTTAACCTCAAGATTAAGGGCTAGACTTTTGAGAGCCTCTCAATGCCTGCCCAGAAAACCGCTAACGTTTGCTAATTAACACTGGTGAAAATGTCCACTTTTAAGTTAAAACTAATTGAAACTAATCGCCCGGCAAGAAAATGGATCTTGCACCATTATTCTCGACGGTTAAGTAAAACGGGCGTTTTTAAAAAATTTAGTATGAGGCTGTGGTTGGGCCGAGGGAGGGGGGAAAACTCAAAAAAAAAAATGTTTCACTTAAAAAAAAAGTTAACATTCCCAAGACACTTTTATACCTAATCGCCATTTAAATTTTTTTTTAAAAATCAAGAACCTTTAACTTACCTTTCTTAGCAGAGTACTCACCTGCCATCCTGTTTAAGCAGCTTTTACAGGGCGATTCCCTCGGCGATCTGGACGGACTTTCGTGGAGACAAAACTTACGCCCTGCCGATTTTCTCGGCGGTGCACGACGGCGGTTTGGTCCCGGTGGGCGTTTTTAGATTTGGGCAATAACATTGAGAAACAAAAAGGGGAAACTTTTGCCGGGCAGAAAAACAGCTGTACTGCCGAGAACCCGCCGAAAATGATATGAAGACTGGGCTAAATTTTCCTGTCAGATTAGAATGGATAATTTAACAGTGAGCCAACTGAAGAATTTAAGCCAAATGTTGAAAAAGGGTCACCTTACTTGCCTGGGCTTTTTGATGGTGCTGCATTAACTCTTTCTGATGGTTATGTAGATTGTGTGAAAGGAGAAATAAGCACACACAATTTTCAGAAACTTTACACAACAAATCTATTGTAGCAACCATACATCACAAATCTTGGTAACTTGCAAGAAGACATGATAGAAACAAGAGATTACAAACCACAGATATTTAAACAAACTATTCTGTGACACACATTGAACAGCATCAGTCTACAAATTTTGTGGACATACGAGGTACAAGGAATGAACTCCAAGTTACAGTAGACTTAAAGAACAGGTGTGCTGCACCCATTTGTTTCACAACAATAAGGTTGAGAGTGTTGCGATCATGTAGACAATTTTCTCGGTTTTCAGAGCTACAGTTTTATAAAAGTCTAGTCAGACCATATCTGGAGTACTGCATTCAGTTCTGGACACCATACCTCGGAGGATATATTGGCTTTGGACAGGGTGCAGCTCAGATTCACCAGAATGATACTGGGGCTAAAAGGATTAAATTAAGGTTGCAGAGACTAAGCCTGTATAGAAGAGTACGGTGTGATCTAATTGAGCAATTTATGATTATAGGATTTGATAGATTAGAGTGAGAGGGAGGTGAACAATGACATGCGAAACTACTCGAGGTCAAAAACTGAAACTTCTTCCTAATCCTCAAGCAATTGAGCAAATTTCCATTACATCAATGAAACATTGCAAGCCAGATTGTTCAACCTCTGCAGATAAATATACATCCCACGGAAATCATGAACAAAAATAGAATGCTGTAAAACATAGCCAAAGTAAAATTTTCAATAAAAGGCATTTACTGGAAGAACAACGTAAGACTTAACATAAGAAATAGGAGCAGGACTAGGCCATCTGGCCCAGAGTCTGTTCCGCTATTCAATAAGGTTAGGGCTATCTGATCCTGGCCTCAACTCCACTTCCCCGCCTACTCACCATAACCCTGGACTCCCTTATCTTTCAAAAATCTGTATCTCCACCTTAAATATATTCAATGACTTAGTCTCCACAGCTCTGAGGTAGAGAATTCCAAAGACTCAACCCTCAGAATAAATTCCTTCTCATTTCCGTTTTAAATGAGTGACCCCTTATTCTGAAACTATTCCCCCTAGTTCTCGATTCCCCTACGAGGGGAAACAAGCGCTCTGCATCTACCCTGTCAAGCCTCCTCAGAATCTTATACGTTTCAAAAAGATCACCTCGAAGTCTTCGACATTCCAATGAGTATAGGCCCAACCTGCTTAACCTATCTTTATGACAACCCCCTCATGTTGATAGTGTGATTGAAAGAAGCAAGCATTCCATTTCTCATCACCAACATTCACTGAGCACGAAATTAGCAAAGGAAACAGATGAAAGCAATACTCAACTCTCGATTGAATACCCAACTCACAACCATTTTCCTGCATTAATTCACACTCACTTTCTTGTATTACAACAGTGACCACACTTCAAAAGTACACTGGCTGTAAAGCACCCTGGGAGATCCCAAAGTCGTGAAAAGGGCAACTTGTTTCTTCTTTTCTTTTTAAGAACTATAGTTACAGGGCACAAAAACAAGCTCAATGCCCTGCACCTTAGGAACGCCTGAAAAACATGCAACCCAATAGGAGGAAACGGAACCTGGAGGTACTGTTATCATTGATTTGCGACTGAGGCGTATGAAAGCATGGGTGCCATGCTAAACATCAGCAACACAAAGGACCACACTGACCAGCCTGTCCGTACCGCACAGCACTGTGCCCCAATCAAGAACCACGGCATGGCCCTGGACAACGTGGACCACTTCCCATTGATAGGAGGTTCCCGAGATACAAGAGCAAGCTTTGATGACGAGATACAACACCGTCTCCAGAGCACCAGTGCAGCCTTCGGCCGCCTGAGGAAAAGTGTGTTTGAAGACCAGTCCCTCAAAACTGCCAACAAGCTCACAGTCTACAGGGCTATAGTAATACCCGCCCTCCTGTATGGCTCAGAAACATGGACCATGTACAGTAGACACCTCAAGTCGCTGGAGAAATACCACAAACAATGTCTCCGCAAGATCCTACAAATCCCCTGGGAGGACAGATGCACCAACATTAGCGCCCTCGACCAGGCCAACATCCCCAGCTTTGAAGCACTGACCACACTTGATCAGTTCCGCTGGGCAGGCCACATAGTTTGCATGCCACACACGAGACTCCCAAAGCAAGCGCTCTACTCGGAACTCCTTCACAGCAAACGAGCCAAAAGGTGGGCAGCGGAAACATTAGAAGGACAGCCTCAAAGCCTCCCTGATAAAATGCAACATCCCCACTGACACCTGGGAGACCCTAGCCAAAGACCGCCCTAAGTGGAGGAAGTGCATTCAGGAGGGCGCTGAGCACCTTGACTATCGTCATCGAGGGCAGAAAACACTAATGGGAGTTGTGTACAGACCACAAAACAGTAGTAGTGAGGTTGGGGACAGCGTCAAACAAGAAATTAGGGATGTATGCAATAAAGGTACAGCAGTTATCATGGGCAACTTTAATCTACATATAGATTGGGCTAACCAAACTGGTAGCAATGCATTGGAGGAGGATTTCCTGGAGTGTATTAGGGATGGTTTTCTGGACTAATATGTCGAGGAACCAACTTGAGGGCTGGCCATCCTCGACAGGATGATGTGTAATGAGAAAGGACTAATTAGCAATCTTGTTGTGCGAGACCCCTTGGGGAAGAGTGACCATAATATGGTAGAATTCTTTATTAAGATGGAGAGTGAAACAGTTAATTCAGAGACTAGGGTCCTGAACTTAAGGAAAGGTAACTTCGGTGGTATGAGACGTGAATTGGCTAGAATAGACTGGCGAATGATACTTAAAGGGTTGACGGTGGATAGGCAATGGCAAACATTTAAAGATCACATGGATGAACTTCAACAATTGTACATTCCGGTCTGGAGTAAAAATAAAACGGGGAAGATGGCTCAACCGTGGCTAACAAGGGAAATTAAGGATAGTGTTAAATTCAAGGAAGAGGCATATAAATTGGCCAGAAAAAGCAGCAAACCTGAGGACTGGGAGAAATTTAGAATTCAGCAGAGGAGGACAAAGGGTTTAATGAGGAGGGGGAAAATAAGAGTATGAGAGGAAGCTTGCCGGGAACATAAAAACTGACTGCAAAAGCTTCGACAGATATGTGAAGAGAAAAAGATTAGTGAAGACAAACGTAGGTCCCTTGCAGTCAGATTCAGGCGAATTTATAATGGGGAACCAAGAAATGGCAGACGAGTTGAACAAATACTTTGGTTCTGTCTTCACGAAGGAAGACACAATTAACCTTCCAGAAGTACTAGTGGACAGAGGGTCGAATGAGGAGGAGGAACTGAAGGATATCCTTATTCGGCAGGAAATTGTGTTAGGGAAATTGATGGAATTGAAGGCCGATAAATCCCCGGGGCCAGACAGTCGCAGAGTACTTAAGGAAGTGGCCCTAGAAATATTGGATGCATTAGGGATCATTTTCCAAGAGTCTTTCGAATCTGGATCAGTTCATATGGACTGGAGGGTAGCTAATATAACACCACTTTTTAAAAAAGGAGGGGAGCGAGAAAACAGGTAATTATAGACTGGTTAGCCTGACATTAGTGGTGAAAATGTTGGAATCAATTATTAAAAGATGAAATAACAACGCATTTGGAAAGCAGTGACAGGATCGATCCAAGTCAACATGGATTTATGAAAGGGAAATCATGCTTGACAAATCTTCTAGACTTTTTTTTGAGGATGTAACTAGTAGAGTGGACAAGGGAGAACCAGTGAAAGTGGTGTATTTGGACTTTCAAAAAGCTTTTGACAAGGTCTCACACGAGATGTGTGTGCAAAATTCAAGCACATGGTAATAGTGGTAATGTACTGATGTGGATAGAGAACTGGTTGGCAGACAGGAAGCAGAGAGTCGGGATAAACGGGTCCTTTTCAGAATTGCAGGCAGTGACTAGTGGGGTGCCGCAGGGCTCAGTGCTGGGACCCCAGCTATTTACAATATACATCAATGATTTGGATGAAGGAATTGAATGTAATATCTCCAAGTTTGCAGATGAGACAAAACTGGGTGGCAGTGTGAGCTGTGAGGAGGGCGCTAAGAGGCTGCAGGGTGACTTGGAGTGGGCAAAAGCATGGCACATGCAGTATAATGTGGATAAATGCGAGGTTATCCACTTTGGGGGCAAAAACACAAAGGCAGAATATTATCTGAATTGCGGCAGATTCAGAAAAGGGGAGGTGCAACGAGACCTGGGTGTCATGGTTCATCAGTCATTGAAAGTTGGCATGCAGGTACAGCAGGTGTTGAAGGCGGCAAATGGTATGTTGGCCTTCATAGCTAGGGGTTTTGAGTCTAGGAGCAGGGAGTTGTTACTGCAGTTGTACAGGGCCTTAGTGAGGCCTCACCTGGAATAGTGTGTTCAATTTTGGTCTCCAAATCAGAGGAAGAATGTTCTTGCTATTGAGGGAGCGCAGTAAAGGTTCACCAGACTGATTCCCGGGATGGCTGGACTGACATCCGAGGAGAGACTGGATCAACTGGGTCTTTATTCACTGGAGTTTAGAAAAATGAGAGGGATCTCATAGAAACATAAAATTCTGACGGGACTGGACAGGTTAGATGCAGGAAGAATATTCCAAAATTGGAGCAGTCCAGAACTAGTGGACACAGTCTAAGGATAAGGGGTAACATTGAAACATAGAAAATAGGTGGAGTAGGCCATTCGGCCCTTCAAGCCTGCACTGCCATTCAACAAGCTCATGGCTGATCAGCCACCCCAGCACCTCCCCCCCGACCTCCCCGGCCGCAAGGAGCACATCCAACTCCCTCCTGAACACATCCAATGAACTGGCATCAACAACTCTCCGCGGCAGGGAACCCCACAGTCCAGCAACTCCCCGAGTGAAGAAGTCTCTCCCAATTCCAGCCCCAAACAGCCCACCCCCCATCCCAAGAACGTGCCACCCCCCGGCTCTGGACGCACCCAACACCGGGAACACTCCCCCCGCACCCAACCCGCCCCATCCCGTCAGAATCCTTCCCAAATGCCGAACACTCCCGGATGTCGAGCCCTCAGCCCCGGCCACCCCGGAGCCATGCCCCCGCGATGCCAACCACATCACATCCACCAACCGACATCTGCGCAGTCAACCCGTCCACCCCACTCTGAACACTCCCCACACCGAGGCAGAGCCCCCAGGCCCGCCCCTCCAACACACTTCGTCCCCCAGACCTCCGCTGCAATGTGGCCCCTCCTGTCCCCCGCCATGGGTTTCTCCGCCCCGCATCTCCACCACTCTCCCCTCCATCCCCCGCCCCCATCTCCCCTCACCTTCTCTTTGCCTCCCCGCAAAGGCTCCCATCTTGGGGGCGGTAACCTTCTGGGGCAGGGAATTTTAGCCCCCAGTGTGGAAGTCCTGCTCCCGCCGCAGAATTGGCCTTACCACCCCTCAATGGAAGCGGAGTGCAATTTCCCACACTCCATTTAGGACTGAGATGAGGAGAAACTACTTCACTCAGAGCTGTTAACCTGTGGAATTCTCTACTACAGAGAGTTGTTGATGCCAGTTCATTGGATATAGTCAAGAACGAGTCAGATATGGTCCTTATGGTTAAAGGGATCAAGGGGTATGGAGAGAAAGCAGGAATGGGGTAGTGAGGTGAATGATCAGCCATGATCTTATTGTGTCAAATTAAAAACCAATGCATATAAGGTGGCCAAGGTTAGTGGGAAACTAGAAGATTGGGAAAATTTTAAACCACAGCAAAGAATGACTAAAAGAAATAAAGAAAGGAAAGATAGATGATGAAAGTAAACTTGCGTAAACTTGCTGGTCACGGGAATGTGGGAAGGGAGGACCTGGGGATAATCACTATCACTAGACGGGTAGTGCTGGATAGGCTAATGGGACTCGAGGTGGACAAGTCCCCTAGTCTGAATGAAATGCATCCCAGGGTATTAAAAGAGATGGCGGAAGTTATAGCAGATGCATTGGTTATAATCTACCAAAATTCTCTGGACTCTGGGGAGGTACCAGCGGATTGGAAAGCAGCTCATCTAACGCCTCTGTTTAAAAAAGGGGGCAGACAAAAGGCAGGTAACTATAGGCCGGTTAGTTTAACATCTGTAGTGGGGAAAATGCTTGAAGCTATCATTAAGGAAGAAATAGCGGGACATCTAGATAGGAATAGTGCAATCAAGCAGACGCAACATGGATTCATGAAGGGGAAATCATGTTTAACTAATTTACTGGAATTCTTTGAGGATATAACGAGCATGGTGGAGAGGTGTAGCGATGGATGTGGTGTATTTAGATTTCCAAAAGGCATTCGATAAGGTGCCACACAAAAGGTTACTGCAGAAGATAAAGGTACGCGGAGTCAAAGGAAATGTATTAGCATGGATCGAGAATTGGCTGGCTAACAGAAAGCAGAGAGTCGGGATAAATGGGTCCTTTTCGGGTTGGAAATCGGTGGTTAGTGGTGTGCCACAGGGATCGGTGCTGGGACCACAACTGTTTACAATATACATAGATGACCTGGAAGAGGGGACAGAGTGTAGTGTAACAAAATTTGCAGATGACACAAAGATTAGTGGGAAAGCGGGTTGTATAGAGGACACAGAGAGGCTGCAGAGAGATTTGGATAGGTTAAGTGAATGGGCTAAGGTTTGGCAGCTGGAATACAATGTCGGAAAATGTGAGGTCATCCACCTTGGAAAAAAAAAAACAGTAAAAAAGGGAATATTATTTGAATGGGGAGAAATTACAACATGCTGCGGTGCAGAGGGACCTGGGGGTCCTTGTGCATGAATCCCAAAAAGTTAGTTTGCAGGTGCAGCAGGTAATCAGGAAGGCAAATGGAATGTTGGCCTTCATTGCGAGAGGGATGGAATACAAAAGCGGGGAGGTCCCTCTGCAACTGTATAGGGTATTAGTGAGGCCGCACCTGGAGTACTGCATGCAGTTTTGGTCACCTTACTTAAGGAAGGATATACCAGCATTGGAGGGGGTACAGAGACGATTCACTCGGCTGATTCCGGAGATGAGAGGGTTACCTTATGATGATAGATTGAGTAGACTGGGTCTTTATTCGTTGGAGTTCAGAAGGATGAGGGTGATCTTATAGAAACATTTAAAATAATGAAAGGGATAGACAAGATCGAGGCAGAGAGGTTGTTTCCACTGGTCGGGGAGACTAGAACTAGGGGACACAGCCTCAAAATACGGGGGAGCCAATTTAAAACCGAGTTGAGAAGGAATTTCTTCTCCCAGAGGGTTGTGAATCTGTGGAATTCTCTGACCAGGGAAGCAGTTGAGGCTAGCACATTGAATGTATTCAAGTCACAGATAGATAGATTTTTAACCAATAAGGGAATTAAGGGTTACGGGGAGTGGGCGGGTAAGTGGAGCCGAGTCCACGGCCAGATCAGCCATGATCTTGTTGAATGGTGGTGCAGGCTCAAAGGGCCGACTCCTGCACCTATTTTCTATGTGTCTATGTTTCTATGAGAGCATGCAGAAATCAAGCACAGGCAGCAAAAAGAGCGGCGGCAAATCAGTCCCACCCACCCCTTCCCTCAACGACTATCTGCCCCACAGAGACTGTGGTTCTCGTATTGGACTGTACAGCCATCTAAGAATGCATGTTAAGAGCGGAAGCAAGTCTTCCTCGATTCTGAGGGACTGCCTATGATGAAGATGCAGCCAGAGTTGTAGAAGACCGACAAGTGAGAACTTATAAATATGCCAAACTGAAGAAACTGGCAAAAGCTGACAAACAGCTTTAAAAGAATGCAAATACAGCCGCAAAAATGCTGGATTTCAACTTTCGCCCTGACTGCAAGTCCGGTGACATGAACAAACAATTTGAATGTTTATTTAGACTGAAAGTGCATTGAGGCAGAAGTTTATTGTAAATCAAACTATAGTTATACTAAACATGCCATCACCTTCATTACAGGAAAACAAAAATAGAAGCCAGATTTATTGGGAGGGCGGGGGGGGCAGTGGTGCACTGAGGTCATGTTGGATAAGTGCCAAATTCTGCACATAGGAAGGAAAAATGGGCAACATACATAATCCGTGAGAAGTGTCCAAATAGTTAAGGATAGAATTCAAGAGACCCAAAAGTATGAGGAGACGCGATGCTCTATGTCCAACCACTAAAGAGCAGCTATCAACAAAGACAATAGAATATTCAACCAAGTGGCCGCACAGAAAACCCTTGCGGAGAGTTAAGAAATCAGCACAGGTGGGCGGGGGGAGGGATGCGGAGAGGACCTTGCAAAGCACTAAACAGCTTCACAACAACATTCAAGAAGCATAAAAACTGTTATGTATGAATAAAGAGTCTGACTGGATACTGTGAGCTCAAAGTAAAGTGTGACCGTAGTCCTTTATTGCAGGTCTCCAAGAGTGCCTCTCCAGCCTGTGAGGCCTTCTTAAGTACCTCTGCTCCCAAGGGATTGTGGGATGAGCCCTCTGGTGGCTATACAAGGTATATACAGGTTTACATATATAACAAAAACCGTCAATAAATAAATAAATAAAAAATAAAACTTAAGTCCTACATTCATAGCTCGGCCCGGGAAGCCAGCGAGGCGCCACTCGGCCGAGGATAGGTGTGGGTGGGGGCGAGAGAGAGAGCGCACAGGGAACTGGCCACAAGCTCGCATAACACACAGCAGGCTTGGCTCGCAGAACAGAGGCTGCAGGAAGCAACAGACAGGGGGCTGGGCTCGGCAGAACACACAAGCTGCAGGAATGAACCAGGCTGCAACAAGCTGGTGGTGGGGGGGGTGGGGGGGGAGAAAGATGAGGAGGGAGAGAGAAGTCACATGACTGGGGGGGGGGGGGGGGGGGAGGGGAAAAAAGAGAGGAGAGAACAAAAAGACCTTAGGGTGTGGCCTATATACATACCTTGGGGGAAGGAGAAGTGCAAAACTCTGCTGTGCTGCCTGCTTTGCCGCCATTTTTCACCTTCTTTGACCTTTGAAAGTTTAACTTTTATTTTAAGTATGGGTGGAGCAATATCAATGCCATAAATTTTGCAATGGTACAGCATCATTGTGCTACGCAGGAGAGAATTGATTAGAGCTCATCACATCAGGAACATCAGAGCCCGTCGGCTGCTGGGCAGGAGGCCTTACCCACCTCGGCAATTTCGAGTCAGGCGTCCATACCTGGACCTGAGTGAGGCAGATTGTGTCAGAAGGCTGCGTTTCCGCAGAGAAGTTGTCCGTGAGATCTGAGAGTTTGAGAACAGATTTACAGCCGAAAAGCAGCAGGTGGACTGCCTTGTCTGTTGAAGTGAAGATTACAGCTGCACTTTCCTTCGATGCCTCAAGATCATTTCAAGCTACAACTGGAGATGTATGCACCATTTCTTAACATGGAATTCATGTCTCCATTCACCAGGTCACAGCTGCACTGTATGCGCGGAGGAATGACTTCATCAATTTCCCAATAACCGCACAAGCGATCCATAAGAGGTCTGTGGGCTGCTTCAGGATTGCTGGCTTCCCAAAAGGTACAGGACTGCATTGATTGTAACCACATCGCCTTGTGAGCACCTGTGGAGGATGCCGAGCAGTTCAATAATAGAAAAGACTTCCACTCCATTAATGTGCAGCTCGTGTGTGACAACATGCATCGCATCATGTCAGTCGATGCAAGATACCCTGGCAGCACCCATGATGCGTTTATCCTACGCGACAGCGTTATATCTGACATGTTTGAGCAGCAGCCAGAAGGGCAGAGCTGGCTACTGGGAGACAAAGGGTAAGGCTTGGCCACCTGGCTCGTGACGCCCCTACACGTAAGCCGGACGAAAGCTGACCGTGAATACAACATATTGCACATTGCGACACGCAGCATCATAGAGAGGACCATTGGCACATTGAATCAGCGTTTCCGATGCCTGGATCATTCTGGAAGCTACTTGCTGTCTTCCCCTGAGATTGGTCAGTCAGTTCACTGTTGTGTGCTGCATGCTGCATAACTTAGCCATCATGAGGCAGCAGCACCTGATAGTGGAAGACGACGACCCACCTGCGGTGAGAGTGGCTGATAATGATTTGAAAGATGCAGGCGACGAGCAGGAGATGGTGGTGGAAGAGAATGATGAGGACGACAATCAGGAAACCATGCAAGTGCCTGAGGCCGGAGCATGATGTCAGAGGGAGGCGGGCCATCGTGCTCCCTTAACGATTGCTCGAGCCTTACGCCAGCAGCTCATCGGTGAACGCTTTACTGATGCCGGAGGGCTCAGCGACAACTATTCCGCATGGACATATTTATTTTTTGTAGTTGTTCCTAAGTGTTGTGTTAATGGAACATGATTCAGTTTTAATGTAAAATATATTTTATTGAAAAGTTTACAATGTACTTCACTTTAGTGTCATAAAATAATACTTGTATCAAACTTTACTTTATTACTCTTTAAAATCACTTATAAACTTGTAAAGTTACATAACTTGCAAAAAAACTTTCAATTTGAAAACAGTTACAACAGTATCAACAACAAAATCTCAGTGAAAGTGCACTTCTTCATGGGGGGGTGGGGGGGCAGGTGTTAATGTGGAGGGCCCGGCTTGGATCTCTTCAGAGGGCTTGTGTGAGGATTGCAGTGAGAGTGGCAGTTGAATCTGTCAATAGCGCATGGCCCGGCTATGTTCCCTTTTTGCAGCAGCTACGTCACACATGCCCTCCCTGATGGCCTGTGCCATCGTTCCACTGCCTCTGACATTCCCTCCCTCAGGGACACTATTCCCTCACTGATGTTCCCAGAAATCGTTCCCATTTCCCATGCCATTACTGTTATTTCTCCCAATAGTCCAGTTACCTCATCACCCACCCCACTGATGGCGTGCACAAGTGATCGGGTAAGGTCATTGCTCTCCGCACCCAATGCCATCATCTGAATCACATCTGTTCCATCCTGCATCTCAGGAGAACATGGTCTATTTTTCTTTCCCTTCACCCTGGGTCTGCCTTGCGGCACCCTCCCACTGGGGGCCCAGGCTGGGACGGTGGGGCCCTGGGTGTTCCATGTTGCATCCCACCAGCACTGGGACCCACAACCTCAGAACTTGGGAAACCATGGAATGTCACATCAGAACTTAAACTAATTTTCATGGACGGGGATGGTCTGAAACCAAAGAATGTCGCACCAGAACTCATGGAAGTGTTTGGCAACGCGAAGTCCATTAACGTGGCCTCAACCATATTCATTTCACCATTATACCCTTCGTACATCTCCATGCCCACCCCCTCCCCGACCAAGTTGGTCTGCAGGCTTAGGCTCGTGCGTGCCTAAATCTTCTTCTGGACCTTCAGGATTGGCATCAGGTTCTGCAAAATATAACCGAACAGTCAAATGGTTAGCAGCACAGGAGGGGGCAGGATGGGTGGCATGAGTAGGCTCACACGTAGCAAGCCAGGCAGCAGGTTGATTTGAAAGGCCACGATGCATTTTCAGGACTTACCCTCTCCCTCGCCCGTGGGCCCAGCTTGTGCTGTACGGATTGCTTTTCTCCAGGTACGACTCATCAAAGCAGCGACCCTCCCTTCCAAGGGTGTCAGTTGGTGCAGATTGGGCGTGCCTCCTCCTGTTCAAGTTCTTTCCCTTTTGTTTTTGGCCAATTTCTTCTGCAAAGGTGAAAATTCAACTTTTTAGAGGAAGTGTCTTTCTGCTGGGTGGGACATATACAGCTAGTCACATTTACAATTGAAATTGCATTGAATAAATGAAAATATTACTTACACTAACTACTTGACCAATGCCCTGCCATTTCTTTTTACACTGGCTTCCAGATCTCGTGGTATTCACCACTGCACAGTAATCTTCTGCTACTTGGTTCCAGCGTTTCTTCATTTCTTTGGGTGGCATTTTTGTGCAACCTCTGTTGCTGGAATCTGGCTCCTGCCATTTGTTCTCAAATGAAAGTAACTTGTGTCTCCACTTTGTCATGCAAGAAAATCTTAGTTCTTGGTGCACGTTGTTGCATTGCCATATTGATATTTAATGATTTTTCAAAACACAGTCCTTACTTTGCATGCAGCAAAACAGGAGGGCCAAATTTGGGCCCTATACTCCTGAAGCTGGAAACAAGGGACAATCTTAAAATACAACATTTAACAATTTTGAATATTGAAATGATGTCGTGCTTTGAGTGGTCCTTTGAAGTTTTGTGGAAGCCCTTCCAGAAGGAGTTGTGAATTCCTTCTTGGGGTACGATTCCATGCCTCTCTCAAGTAGCAATTGTTTATACACAAGCTAACAGCGAGCCTCAATGGGAGGCAAATCCCATCCTCATCTGACATGCACAGGTGTTATTAGGTAGCCATTAAGCACAGGCACATGCACACACATACCTCAGAGGCATGAAGCCAATTATAGGGCCTATATTACCACCCCAGTTGAAATTGGCCAGCTCGACACAGTGATCAAATCCAACATCTTCCTCAGTCGCTTAGTCCCTGGACAGCATTCCTTAGCAATCAAGAGCTGCTCAAGTTCAAATAAAGAATATCTCCCTTCAAATGAGCTGTCTATTTATGAAAACACACTCACTGTCTTCTGTAAATAAATGCAGCCAAGTATCTCAAAGTATAAATAGAAGGAACACAGTTGAACTGTTCTAATCCAGTTGTCAAATAAACACACGGAACACTTGTGCAACATTTCCAAAAAACAAAGCATCATCGGGGGTTTAAAACAAAAGCATTGCCCAATGTGGAACTCACCCATACATCCTTGAATGATTGATCCCCCTCTCCGCTGATTTCAGTGGAAATAGTAGTATGAAGTGGGGCTAGGGTTCCACAACTGGCCATAATATCTCCATCCACACTCAGCCAGGACTATATCAACATACAGACACCTGCTGGAAAGGAGCTGTGTGGGTGGATATCAGGGGAGCACAGCATCAGGCTGTTGCCACTGCCATCACCCCAACTCCCAGTCCATAGTGTAATAGCCTGCCAGTATACACCACCAAGATTCACATGACAAATAGCTACTTACTTGGGGTGGGCCCAGTGCACAACATGTGTGAGCCTGTACCTCTAAGGCAAGAAAACTGGGTAATCATATATATTTTTAACTCTTCATAATGTTAGTTAATGGTGGATACAACTATACCATCTGGCACATGATATCCTGTTACTTCATGCCAGATGTATATTGCTAAGAATTTTAAAATTAAACTCTTTTTTGTCAAAAATCAGTGGAGGAACAGTTCAAGCTCTCACAAATAAAGGATCTGCTGGAGCATGAACAAATCCCGGGGATCATTGTACCAACTTCTATAACACAGGCTACTTCAAGAACCGAGCCTTCTTGTGAACCCTCTAGTCTGTCGACAGCTCTGTTTAAAAATTCAAGAATTGCAAACCAACCCTATAATAAGCATTGTGCTTTCGAAGGATTTAAACAGAAGGACAGAGGCTGTAATTGAATTCAGGAGTGTTGCAACACAGACAAATTGTAGAGGCTTACAAGGCACAACCTGCCTCAAGACAAAATAACTTGAAAGTGTATTTCTTCTCACAATATACGTAGTTATTTTCACAGAAATCCCATGGCTATTTCAATGTTTCAGAAATCATTGTCTGTATTACACTACTTTCTTCAAAGCAACTATGTGACAAATTAGACCACCAAAACAACTCAGTTTTCCACAAAAAGATATTACAATTTCCTGATGCAAGCTCACCATTACAGTCAGTCTTTCAGACTCGCACCTTTAACTTTTGATCAGCCTTTATACTTTATTCCTCTGAACTGAAACCGATAAATATGTATGTACAAAAAGTGGCATACTATGCCGCAGGACAAACAACTGCCCCTTAATTACAGTAGAAGACATCACAAATACCACACTGCTGGACCATTATATTCAGGCTGTAACTAATCGTCTAATTTGTTTAGAAGATTATACACTAACGGTAAGACACAATAAGAAACTAAAATCTACTACAATATGCAATCAGCAGCAAAACAAGAATGCAAAATTTACAATTTTTCAAGTAGCCTATTGTGCGGTACATGGGAAATAACGGCAGAGAGCTGCTCTTCAACTTCTCTATTGATATAGGTCGTTCAAAACAGGGAACTGAAAAGCACAGATTATACATTACATTGGGTGATTGAAAAATGGAAGGCCTATTGTGATATCTTGACAGAGCACAGCACACACAGCTCCTAACATGGCAGGCAGCACTCGCTCGGAAGCCTCCGGAATCTGCCTGGTTCTGTTTAATTATTAACTCTGCACTTGCAGTACACAATGCGTCCACATCCAGTGTGGAGCTACAAACATTACAAGCTTACAGACATTGAAAAATAGGCCTTCCATTAGACCATTTGCTGTTGCCACGTTTTGGTCATTCATATCACATCTTGTCCAGTTCTTTCATATCGGTTAATGCTTTCAAAAATATACTACTTGAACTTGACTTACAACAGATCCCTTCTGATGGTTCAACCAGTTAAGATGCAATTAAGTTGTCTGCAGTCTGCGAGTTTCACATTTGACAGCAGCTGAGAACTTTGTCAAGCCTAGGGATTAAGGTATAAAAACATCTATAGTCCTTCCAATAATTTGATTAATAGCTAGAACCAAGCTTCTGTCTCAACGTATTCAGCTCAGTGAACTGGACAGTGTCTTGTAGATAGCTGGGCTCTAATCCTTACTTGGAAGTTTGATCAAAGAAAATCAACTCCCATCTTAATTCGGTTACTAAATCTATAGTAAACTGCAGAATGGTTTCCTAGGATTAAGAACTCTGCTTTTGCCACACTTGTTATTCGTAATTTGGCAGAGCTGATGAGTCAGTCTTTGTTTTTTTTAAATGTGTACAAATGCTATCAGCATTCAGCTGAGAGGAAGAGGAGCTACATGGGTAACTGTGTGCAGGTGTGGATCTGCACCAGTATGCTCTGTAGTAATATCAACACACACTCAACTGCCTATGTTCAATACTCCAAAATACGGTCAGTGCAGTCCAACATCTGAAACCTTCCAGAGATGCTGGGTGGGAAGAGGCACAGAAACAGCAGTTCCACAATAGAATTTCAGAAAAGCTCACCCAATGGTTCGGTTGTTAAAAGCACCTCCTGGCGTAGCACTGAGCCCTATACATCAAGATGGTCACATGTTTGATCCCCAGTCCGGTTGAGTTAGCAGATCTCAAGCCAGAGTGGCAGTAAGATCACTACCATTCCCCTCAGTCCCGCTGCACAGAGATACCAGGTCTGTTCCTCACCATCAAGTGAATGTGCTGGCTGATTTTTTCCCCCCCTTTGCTGAGCATGAGTGCGAGTAGTTGTGGTACCTCTAGTCCTGCTCTGGTTGAAATAACTAACTCAGCACAGGGACAGGTAGGTGTGGTTGGAGTGCAACCTGGCATCTTCCTGCCAAGCACAGCTCGGTATAACATTTGATGGTACATTTATCACTAAGCCATCGGGGGAGTTTAGAATGAGTCTCCAGATCTAGATAATGCTGAGAAAAGTTGGAGAAAAGAGTTTTCATTTCAAATATTGAAAGGCAAATTCTAAATGACATTCAAAGAAGGATTCCAATTTCCAATAATATGTGAAAAACTAACCACATTCACTTGCAACTTTTCTGGGTTGATCTTAATCTCTTACAAGTCACACAATGGAGAACTTTCAGTCTCCTTGCTGCTACTTTTAAAAATGAACGTGTGCCAATAATGAAAGGTAAAGGAAATTAATAAAGCATCATCATCATAGGCAGTCCTTCGGAATCGAGGAAGACTTGCTTCCACTGTAAAAGTGAATCCTTAGGTGGCTGAACAGTCCAATACGAGAGCCACAATCCCAGTCATAGGTGGGACAGATAGTCGTTGAGGGAAAGGGTGGGTGGGACAGGTTTGCCACACAATCTTTCCACTGTTTACGCTTGATTTCTGCATGCTCTCGGCATAAAAGGAAATTAATAAAGCATACTGCTGTACAGTAGTCAAGATTATTAGTTGCTTTTCCAGCCAACAGACCATTAACTGCAAAACATGATACTGCACAACAGTTTTAAAAGATTGAGCACATGGCGATTCAACTGAGAGAAAACAAATACAATACCTTGTATTTATATAGCAGCTTTAACATAGTAAAACATCCCATGGTGCTTCACAGGAGTATTATGACTAAACAATTTGTCTCCAAGCCACACAAGGCGAAATTAGGGCAGGAGACCAAAAGCTTGGTCAAAGAGGTAGGTTTTAAGGAGTGACTTAAAAAGGAGGGGAGAGATGTGCAGAGGTTTAGGGAGAGAATTGTAGAGCTTGGGGCCGAGGCAGCTGAAGGCACAGCCACCAATGGTTGAGCACTATTAATGAGAGATACTCAAGAGGGCAGAATTTGAGGAATGTAGATATCTCAGGGGGTTACAAGGCTGAAGGAGATTACAGAGATAGGGAGAGGCGAGGCCATGGAGGGATTTGTAAGCAAGGAAGAGAATTTTGAAATCGAGGTGTTGCTTAACCGGGAGCCAATGTTGGTCAGCGAGCACAGGGGTGATGGGTGAGAGGGATTTGATGTGAGTGAGGACACGGGTTGCTGAGTTTTGGATGACCTCAAGTTTACATAGTGTAGAATGTGGAAAGCCAGCCAGGAGTGCATTGGAGTAGTCAAGTCTAGAGGTAACAAAGGCATGGATGAGGGTTTCAGCAGCAGATGAGCCGAGTCGGGGCAGAGACGGACAATGTTACGGAGGTGGAAACAGACAGTTTGTGTTATGCCGCTGATATGTGGTCGCATTGATTATTTTAAACAGATCACAATGGGCCATTTCCACCAATTGCAGTTTCCTTTGTGATATTTAAAAAATATATTGATGACCATACTATTTTCAAAAAGGTTTTCAGAAGTTGAGTACAGAACTTTCAATGCAGCTCTTCAAAAGCAGAGAGAGTTTAAGGAAGTTAGAACGTTTATAGCCTTCTACTATTTTTGGTGCAATGTATCACATTTACAAGTCTCGAAGAAAATAATGTGCAATGCAGGAGCCATAAAGAATTACAGTCTGTAGAAGGTTAGCCATTCCAGGAAATAGTGGCGTGGGGGGACGATTTGGAATTTGAGAGAATTGATTCTTTGGCCTCTCCCAGGAAGTTGCGGGGTGGGAAGGGGAGGGAGTGTGGTATGTACAAGAGGATGAGATCCAAGAAAATAAAATGAGCCTTGAAAGCCTTTTCTCATTCTGGATACACACAATGAAACTTGGACAGGAAGATGATGATTAAACAAAGATTAGAACTCACCAGAGGTGTTCCCGGAGATGAAGTCAGAGAATCCCACAATGGGCAGAGTTGCTCAATGCCACAACAGCAAGTCTACTACCACAAAAAAGCAGGTTGCATGATCACAAGATCAGATCAAAAAGAGCGAGCCTCAATGGTAGAAATGTACCAGTCATACCTGGAGTGTAGACTATAACCTTAACCTTGATAAAACTCATAACATAATCTTGGACATTGACCACAACGTTTTTTATACTGTTACTCAGTAACCAGGGTACGGTCACCATTTGGCTCATCTCTTTTATAGTGGTTACGTTCCTAGACTAATCATCACAAAAATGCTAGTTCAAATCCCAGCATGGCAGATTTTTTTTTATAAAAAGGGAAATTAAAAGCTGATATCAGTAAAAGTGACGCTCGACGGATCGTCATAAAAATCCAACTGGTTCACTCATCCTTCTTACCCAGTCTGACCTATACATAACTCAAGTCCAACACCAATGTAGTTGAATCTTGCCTGCTTCTGAAGTCGCCTAGCAAGCCATTCAGTTGTATCAAAAACACGACCAATGGTTCAAGGTGGCAGCCCACCACCACCCGAGGACAACTAAGGATGGGAAATTAATGCAATCTTGCCAGTGACACCCACATCATCTTGAGAATGAATTAAGAAAAAGCAAAACCCAGCTATCGATGATACCTTTGTACTTATGAGCATTTAGATTCTGTTAATTGATATTAAAAGGAACTTTTGCTCAAATCAATACTGCACCTTGCAATGGTATTACTCAAAATATTGTTAATGCATGTGTGTCCAACTCAGTCTTTGATGCCCTGATAAAGTCATACTTCACTTAGTGTCGTACTGCAATTCTCCAGTGTGCAGATCTGGCTTGGTTATCAACATGTTTAGGTCAGGTTAAGTGGGAAAGCATAAGGTGAGCACTTCAATAGAAATTTAAGACACAAATGGAAAATTCGTTTGGAATTTAACAATGTGTACATGTTGGAGTGCAGAGATTAATTTAATACAAGTTGGAACAATTACATATCCAATATAATAGAGTACATAGTGCGAGATTTAGCATTTATATATCTTACAAATGTATGTCCACTGGAATGATGAAATATCCTTAATAGTACATTTACAGATAGCGTTCTTTCAGCTTTGCTAGTGTCTGGAGAGACTGCTTTGAGCCATATACAGTGAAGTACTGGTGGTTACAGGTTGTGGTAACTGGTCAAATCACATTCAAAAATATTAACGTGTGAGAGATTTTTTTTCCATAATGCCCCCCTTGTATTTTCGCCCTCTAACACTTGACTGTTCATACATAATGAAGGAGAATGATAGAATTGTTCAGGGAACTTCAGAATGGCTCACTTGCTCTCAATATTCAGAATTGTTCAGGGAACTTCAGAATGGCTCACTTGCTCTCAATATTCTGAAGGGAACAATGTCTTTGTGAAAAGTGCTTGGGGAAAGAAAAGCCACAATAATGGCACATTGAGCAAAATGATGCACTCATAACATTTACATTGTGTGTTTTGTATTTGGCAATTTTTGCCAGTTTGCTTACAAGTGTTTTCAGTTAAGATCCATATATTGAAATTTTGCACTTGAATTCCAGCATGAGTCATTTATTCACACTGTAAAGAAACCTAGAATAAAGCTCAGTTGTAAAACAGCAAGAATGATGGTTTGTTGCCCATAGACATTTACCGTCTTGTCATCAGTCAGCAAAAGTTATATTTGCTGTGATTTTATTTTATGAAGTCAAATGTAATTCTGCATGGATACAGCAGAAGTCACAACTGAGAAAAGAAGTTAATTCGATGAAAAATTAGCAGTTTTCCAGTATTTCAAATGATTAAAAACCCACATTGATTTGAAATTAAATAGAAAAGGTAAGATTGTGTCATTTGTGAATATTAAAGAACATAGAAACTTACAGCACAGAAAAAGGCCATTTCAGCCCATCATGCCCACGCCGGCCGGCAAAGAGCCACATGGCCCTTGGTCAGCAGCCCTGAAGGTCACATTTAAACCTATATAAACAAGTGAGTAATTTTGGCAGTTAAGGAGCACCTGTTCTCATTTTGTCAAATCTTCAGCGCTGTATAAATGGAACTGGGTTATACTGCAAAACAAATGCAGTTTGGCAGCCTCATGTCTGATTTATGCAGATTATAAGCAAGGTATAAGACTGCCAACAATCATTATCAGACCACTAGGAGTGAATTTAAACTGAAATTTCCAAAAGTTAAAAAATCGAAAGTTAATAAAGTTCTCCTAATAGCTCTCAATCCTATTCATCATCATTATCACTGCTTCATCAAGACTCAAAGCTCAGAAGCTGGTAAGAATAGCTTTGGTCAGAAGAACACAACTTCCCACTCATTGTGTCGTTATTAATTCATGGTGCAAAGTCAGGAGTGGAAAAGAAACATCTCTTTATATTCAAATATTGGTGTACATACCATTACCTTTTTTAAAGCAATACATATCATGCAGAAACGCAGTCAAAAGGAACAAAACCATGTGGACAAACAAACTTTATCCTATCTTTATCCTGAAATGAGCTTTCGACCACATATCCGCAGCATAACTAAGACCGCCTATTTCCACCTCCGTAACATCGCCCATCTCCACCCTTGCCTCAGCTCATCCGCTGTTGAAGCCCTCATCCATGCCTCTGTCACCTCTCGACTTGACTATTCCAACGCACTCCTAGTTGGCCTCCCACATTCTAACCTACGCAAACTAGAGGTGATCCAAAACTTTGCTGCCTGTCCTAATTCACACCAAGTCCTGCTCATCCATCACCCGTGCTTGCTGACCTACATTGGATTCCGGTTAAGCAATGCCTCAATTTGTAAATTCTCATCCTTATTTTCAAATCCCTCCATGGCCTCACCTCGCCCCTCTCTATCTCTAATCTCCTTCAGCCCCACAACCACCCCACCCTACCCAGAGATGTCTGCGCCCCTCTAATTCTGCCCTCCTGAGCATTGCTGATTGTAATCGCTCAATCATTGGTAGCCATGCCTTCTGTTGCCTAGGCCCCAAACTCTGGAACTCCCCGTCTAAACCTCCCTATTTCTCTCAAGATGCTCCTTAAAACCTACCTCTTTCCTGCGCTAATTTCTACTTTTGCGGCTCGGTGTCAAACCTTTATCGCATAATACTCCTGTGAAGCGCCTCGGGTCATTTCACTACTTTAAAAACGCTATATAAATATAAGTTGTTGTTGTTTAGAAATAAGAAAGAAATTGCCAATATTGGAAACCAGAAATCAAAATAATAAATGCTGTAAATGTGCAGCCAATCAATCTGTATCTGAAAAGAGGATATATATTTCTGGGGAATGGTCTGATGTTGTGTTTTTTCAGGTGCTGACAGATATGTATTAACAGCATTTTCCCTTTCTATTTCTCCATCCAGCCTGGCCGTTGCTCCCAGTTCAACCCACACTTATTGTCCTGCAGTGAATTCAGCCCAGTCATTCATCACCATTGTCAGTGATAAGGACTCTATTACTCACAATAATGAATACAATTTGAATTGATGGTGATATGCGAGATGATGATTAAGCAGCATTGTCTCGGAGCACAATGAAACTGGCAAGCAGTGCCCCATATCCAGAGACTCAGCGAATGTCAGCCCTTCTGCATCATAATGCTCAGGAGGGCAGAATTAGAGGGGCGCAGACATCTCTGGGTAGGGTGGGGGGGGGGGGGGTGTTGTTGTGGGGCTGAAGGAGATTAGAGATAGAGAGGGGCGAGGTGAGGCCATGGAGGGATTTGAAAATAAGGATGAGAATTTAGAAATTGAGGCGTTGCTTAACCGGAATCCAATGTAGGTCAGCAAGCACGGGTGATGGATGAGCAGGACTTGGTGTGAATTAGGACAGGCATCTGCCCCTTGGAAAACATTCCATTAAGTCAGAACTCTCGAGGCTGGCAAGTGAATACCCAGCATGCTTGCTCATCTCAATCCT
This sequence comes from Pristiophorus japonicus, assembly GCF_044704955.1. Lineage (NCBI taxonomy): Eukaryota > Metazoa > Chordata > Chondrichthyes > Pristiophoridae > Pristiophorus > Pristiophorus japonicus. The sequence goes on from NC_091978.1 coordinate 67,014,945, forward strand.
TGCTATGAATGCCGTGGATCACTAACACAAAAATACAACTTATAAAATCCAATTAAATGCAACAGTCAAACGGATGACACCAAGAAAAGATAGCCTCCAACCTGAAGTATTCCAGATCCAGCAAAATTAACCCCTGCTCCCAGCAGAATTCCCACATATTAGGGATCCCACATTAATGGAAGGAGGAAAATAACTATCCAGAGCTCATCCAGAAAGTTGGGGCTTCAAACCAGAGTCGAGATATGAACACAATCTAGGTTGCTGCACCATTACCTCTGGAATCCCCCAATGATCTATCCTTGGCCACCTCCTATTTCTTATCTACATGCTGCCCCTTGGAAAACATCCAAGAATATGGCAGCAGGTTCCACGTGTATGCTCATAGCAATATATACATAGCAAGGATTGAGATGAGCAAGCATGCTAGGTATTCACTTGCCAGCCAACGACGTCTCCGCAAGATCCTGAAAATCCCCTGGGAGGACAGGCGCACCAACATCAGTGTCCTCGCCCAGGCTAACATCCCAGCATTGAAGCACTGACCACACTCGATCAGTTTCGCTGGGCAGGCCACATAGTTCGCATGCCAGATGCGAGGCTCCCCAAGCAATTTGCTCTACGCGGCACTCCTTCATGGCAAATGAGCCAAAGGTGGGCAGCGGAAACGTTACAAGGACGCCCTCAAAGCCTCCCTGGTAAAGTGCGACATCACCACTGACACCTAGGAGTCCTAGCCAAAGGCCGCCCCAAGTGGAGAAAGTATATCCTGGAGGGCTTTGAGCTCTTCGAATCTCAACGCCGCGAGCGTGAAGAGGTCAGGCACAGGCATCGGAAGGAGCGTGCGGCAAATCAGTCCCACCCCCACCATTCCCCCGACGAATGTCTGTCCCACCTGTGACAGGGTCTGTGGTTCTCATATTGGACTGTTCAGCCACCAAAGGACTCACTTTAGGAGTGGAAGCAAGTCTTCCTCGATTCTGAGGGACTGCCTATGATGATGATAATGGTATGCTGATGATGGCTCTGCCGATCCACCAGCTCTCTTGACACCAGTCTCTGTATTTGGGATTATTCAAATAGGGAGGCGCCTCCCTATTTTCCTCCCCATCTCTAACCTCCTCCTTCACCACAACCCTCTGAGCACTCCCTTCGCTACCATGCCTTCAGCCAAAGAGGCTCGAAGCTCTAGAATTCACTCTCTGAACCTCTCCACATCACTCACCTTTAAGAATCTCTTTATAACCAACCCACTTGACCAAGCTTTTAATCACCCCTCCGAATATCTTCTCTAGCTCGCCATCAACTTTTGTCTACTTCCGCCTCAGTGAAGTGCCATGGGACATGTTTCTACGTTGAATGAGCTATATCAATGTAAATAGTTGCTGTTCACAATTCTCACATACAGCCTGCGGGGCGACGTCTGATGGGAATGCCCTATTAAATTAAGTTGACCTACAACATTTTGTTCTGCACAGCTGAACTCTGTTTAAGATGTACTGCATATTTCTTTGTATATTTAAAAATGGAATCAGTGCAGAGCACCTTAAATGTATTAAACTTTTTTTTTTTAAACTGAGACAGCTGGATTGAAGGCTCAAGGCTCACAGTAGGCAATGTCACCAAATTTTAAAAACTCAAGATTAAATAAGATTGAAGCTGGAATTATACGTCACACTTTGATAACTCAAATTGGTGTGAAATGGTTTCCTGTGGGGGCCTTACACTGCAAAGTATTTGCCTTCTATGGTGTCCCACTACTTTTGGGTGACTGCATACCAAAAACTACTTCGCAGTAATATAAAAGTGGCAGCATAAGTGTCGTCTACAGGAACTAAAGAACACCAGTTTGAGGTCTGGGGTAGAATTAAATAGAATAGGAAATCATTTATTGAATCTTATTTCACACACAGACTGACCCACAGTTTGCATCCCCTTAGGTTGTTCATAAAAATTAACTTTTTGAAGTTTAATAGTAATTTTGTAATAGCCTACTGATAATTCAGTCATTTTGTTTGTTTAAAAAAAGGATCTAAAATTCAAAGGAAGCAGCTCAAACATAACAAAATGGTAATTCATTGCTGACAACAATTCAAATAGAATTAAACAAATTCAATTTACGAGTAGAATCCCAATATATACCAATACTAAACTTTGCTATCCCAGTAGTCATTCATGGGGGACGATGAGCTTCTGCTGTATTTGCAATAGGCCGAGATTGACAATATCACAAATGAGAATGAGCTAAAGTAACTGTAAGGAACAAAATAGCTACATCAGTCAATTCATAATCTGGGGAGCTCGAGTGCTGTTATCTTGAAATAATATTTACTCAGCTGTTCTGATCGTAAAACAAAATAATCTTACTTTTATTTAAACCAACGGAGGAATAAAATACAAGCAATTCAGTTTACACTAGTTCACTACAAAACCATCCTTCGTACATGCAAGTGAGGCATGAGCAGACCCATCAGTCTTGAACTTAATTTGGTTAAATAGCTTAACTTGTTTTACCATCTATCACTTAAAAGCAAACACACCTTTGTGCCTTTAAAAGGAACCGAACTCAGCTGCCTTGCATTTGATCATAACTCGCACATCTAACATTTCTTTTATGTTGATAGCTCTGGTTATTATAGCTGCTATCAATCATTCGGCAGGCACAATTACATGCTGTCCGATGGAAAGGTTACGATGGCAACAATTCCTGGTAGGCCTCAGGTGAGTCAACATTTTTATTTATTTAAAAAGTGGCCACATTGCCAAGTCTCTAATTACTGGACAAATTGATATAGTAGTGCCCACCTTCTGCAATTTATGTCAATCCAAGTTGATTCAAACTCCGGCCCATGACAGATGACAACCATCAGCATTCCAACCCATGTGCACTCTTGGGGGGTTATTTTGACTCAAGGGTGAAAACAGGCGCTAAATGAGTGAAATGATAATAAAACTAGCCTGTTTCAAAGTCCACATTTGGCAAAGAATTTTGGTCCGAATTGCCGATGACCATAATTTGAACTTACCGAGAGGTGCTAACCAGAACGCTGCACGTTTAGCTCAGGGACCGAGGGAGAGGGTGCACAGGTTCTTGGATACGGCACTGGAGGCCCTGGTGGAGGAGGCGCGGTGTCTTATACCCATGGGGGGTGGGGCAGAGAAGAATGCCACCTCTCCCTCCTGTTCCTCTCTCCTGCAGCAGCTAGTGCAGCTCTGCCTGACCACCTGTCCTCCTCCAGTTCTTCATCCAAACCCAGGGAGACCCGAAGCAAGATACCCATGACCAAGCACTCCCTTTCTCCTGGTGACTCCTGGATGTCCAATAAGGTGAAGTAGTGCAGCACTTACTGTTTTTAGATGGAATCCTCAGAAAATTTCCAGAATAAATGTTGCTCAAGTGTCCCAAAAGTTTCCCGATGTGTTTCAGAGGTCCACTTCACAGCTCTAGCAGCAATGACCATGAAATGGTGAGTATTCCTTTAAGTAGTGCTTGAAATCGACATCAACGCCATTTACGCCCAAACAGTTGATTGTTTTTAGGAGAAGGCACTTGTTGAAGCACTAGCCACCAAATTGCCATGCAGCCTCTTTAATGAGTGCTAGCAGGCATTTTGGGCTCAAGTTTCAGCTCGAGTTGCTCCTATTTTTTTGGAGCAATTAATTTAGTAGGGAATATTTCAGAAATTGCAATTCTCTGCATTTAGTTTGCTCCAATTCTAGTTAGTTAAACTAGTTTCGTTTTCGAAGTTTGTTTTCCGAAAGGGGGTGTTACCAGCCACTTACGCCTGTTTTGCAAGTTTAGGCAGCGAAAACTTACTCGAAACTAATTTAGAATGAAGTGTAGATTTTTGTACGCTCAGAAAAACATTGCCTACATTTTAGGAATTAGGCGCAAGGAGCGAGAGATGGGTGGTGGCAGGGAGGTTTGGGGATTTTGCAAGCATTAAACACTTCACTTTTACCAATAAAGAGTCATCAATAATAAATAAAATAAAATCTATAAATCAACCAATAAATCAATCCAAAAAATAAAAAATTAATAAAAAAATCTTTCAATAAGTAAAAAATTTAAAGTTTCTACTCCCCTACTGCAGCACCGGGAGCCCTCCAACAGCCTGCTGAAGACCTGCTCGGACTGGGCCCGCCCCCGAGGAGATGCCGGTCAGGCAGGCTTCACCGACAGTAAGGACTTCGGGCGGGGCCCGCCCCCAGCGAGATGCTGGGCGGGCCTGCTGCGGAAGAGGTAAGGGCAGTCAGGCCACTCGGCCCGGGATAGGGGCGACATCCCTTCGGCCAGGGATAGAGTCGTCGCCCGGAGACAGCACATGCTGGGAGGGCAAGGAGCTATTGCGCATGCACGCAGCTGCCGGCACTCTTTTTGGCGCAGGGCTGTAGCTCCACCCCCAGCAGCTCCTGCTGCACTGCGCCAAGCTGGAAACGGCCCCACATATAATCGGAGAATCGAGAGGTAAGTATTCGGCGCAATTTCTGTTCCACAAATTAGGTGGGCCTCTCCGCTGTGCACCGTTTTAGCAGGGGTCCGAAACGTGAGCCCTTTAAGTGTTAATCAGCTGTTTAACAAACCTCCGGGCAACTGTTCCTAGCGCTGGCTTAAACTCCTTTACCAAGCTGGCATCCTGTGCTAAACGCGGGCTATATCAACATTTCAGCTTAAGATCCCCATCTTGGCCACTTCATCAGCACCTAAAGTATTCGGCAAGAATCACCCTTCAATGTTTAACAAGAAAAATTTATTTTTTCCTCCACTGGGATTGGAGGCTATCAATATGAGCCACTCAGTTCAATTCCAATGTAGGAGGGATAGCTGCTAGAACCAGTTTGACTGGAAGGCAGAACTAGAGTCTGTCAAAATCAATCAAATCAGATCAGTTGGAAGGTGGGATTGGAGCCCATCAGAACTAAACATTACTTGCTCCCACTGTTGTGCACAAACTTGAGGCAGAAAATATTTTTTAAGTGAGCAGATGGTTTGAGCGTCAGAGTTACAGTTAAGTCTATGTATAATTTCATTTAACAAAAACTGAACAAACAAGATGCTTAAATTGAGCTTTTAAAAGATTCTTTTGGGACATGCCTGGCTGTTGTCTTATGAAAGTTTACTTTCTTCAAAACTTCATGCAGCTATTTTTCTTGAAGATATTACCCATTGTGGCTTAATTTGATCATTTCTATCATTGCACGAGAATTGCCAATGTTTGGCAGTAAAATAACTGGCATTGATTTTTTTTTAATTACACAAAAAAAATGTTTAGCATGCTACTGTGATTTGATGTGGAACCTTTACCGCTTTGTGAATCAGTTGGAGCACATGATTATGTTCGTTATCTTCAAATGCTGGGCTGGTTTCAGTTTGCTTGAATGCAGAGATATTTTGTTTACTGTACAGTAACAGGGGCAAAGAGAGCCCACACTGTGAAATGTAAAGAATGGCATGAGAAACCAATAAGAGTAAGAGTGGCAAGCCCAGACTGGAGGCAGACTGTCAGGCACACCCAAGAGCACCACATCCAGCTGTCTGCAAACGGTAGTTTTGTGCCTTAAGAAAGAGAAAAACACAGTGCGCATTGATTTTTATTTTGCAGTGCCTGTCCAAGAAAATAAACTGCTCATAAGTTCAAAAGAGTAAGACCAGCTCGATATTACTGTTGCCGATAATAGATGATTGCTTCATATTTAAACAGCATTCCTCTGTCCATTAGTTGAACCTCAGCATTAACAGGTTAATTTTAAATGGGTTAATGACTTCATCAATTCAATGCAATGTCCATGGGAGCATTTTAAGAATTTGCCCGCTGTTTTCACCAACAGCAATTTTAAAACCCGCTGTTTTAAAAGCCAGAGATTGAACACACAACTTAATCAGCATCTAAAAGATGAAAAGCAGATGAAAGTTTTGGCAGGAAACTTCATTAGTATTTTGCTTTAACATTGTTGTTTTAATAACACCGACTCAGTCTTTTAAAAATGTTTACAAAGTAAAAATCAGCTATTACAAATTTGCAGGCTGCGCAGTAGATATTTTCTTGGATTCGGCATGAACGGCCACTCCCGTAAGTAAACCTTGCATCCCTCGGATCACCTTTGCTGTTCAATATTGAATTAAACGACACCATGATACTGGGAACAGAATAAGATGCCTTGTCTAGTTGTGTAGGCAGGATTATTTTATGGCGGGTGGGGGCATTATCTGGATACGAGCTTATTAGACCAGTGAAAAGCATCAAAAAATGGTCTATTTTTCCCCAAATAGGAATTTCAAAAGGTTCAAATAGAATCATTTTTCCTTCCATTAACGTAACAATTCAAATAAAGCAAATTAAAACAGTCTCGTCAAACAAAAACTCGAAAGCACAAAGTCCAAGTACCGCTTTGTATTGCCAGTCTATCAATAACATTGGTGCTAGTCACTGCAATATCCTGTTTAACATTTAGAAGCGCAAACCCAACTTAACCGGATTTTGCTGTTCAAATTGCAGAACTGACTTGCTCTGGGAGAACATTAGTTGCTTCCATGTTTTATCCAGTGATCTGAGGCACGCTCTTTCAAAAGGAGTGGTCCGATACAAAACGCACCTGAAAACATTGCCAGTGTCTATGGTGTAATCTCGCAGTGCCACGTGTTCTCCGAGCTCATTGGAACTCAGAACGAAAGGGGCTCGATTGAGAGGAGGCCAATTGCGAACCAACATACTGTGTCATCGAACATGAAAGATATGAACGAACAGAAAGCACTCTTCCGGTGAAATACATTTCTTTCTTATTGTTCCTTGCACTATTGTTCTGTGTACCAGAGCAAACAAGAAAACACAATCTGCCCCTGGTAATAGGCTAAACCTATTTTACAATTAAAACTCCTGACAGGTGGTTGGTATTTATACATCAGCTAGTAAATGTAAATGCATTTTTGTAGTGTATGTTGTAAACTAACATGGTGCACCTGGGCTTAAACTTCCATGGCTAAATAATGAAAGACCATTAGCATCAGTTGGCAAAAAAAGTCACAAAGGGACATAGATTCATAATTACAAGAACAAAGGAAAGTTAGAAAAAAAAGATGCTGGAAATCTGAAAACAAAAATATTTAAAAAAAAGTTAGATATACTAAAATCCTGAGGAAGAGTGTTTAGACCTGAAATGTTAACTGACTAACTTCTGTTTTTCCAAAGATGCTGCCGGATCTGTTGAGCAAGTCCAGCTTTTTCTGTACAAGTTCTAAGATTTTTTTTCCCCACACAGAGGGTTATTAGAACATGGAATGCTTCACCAATCAAGGCTATTGAGACAGACTACAACATCTAAGAGGGTACTAGGAGAGTTATTTGAATAGCGAGAATATAAAATATGGCAAAAGGGCTGCAAAATGGGATTCAAGTAGATAGCTCTACTTGAAGAGCTGGCACCAATCACAGGCATGATGACCTGAATGGCTCCTTCTGTGATATCATTTCTATGATTTATGTATAACTGGTGGAGAGGGGAAAGAGAAAAGATACAACACTGTGCCACAGTATTCGAGATGGGGCCCAACCAAGGTCTTATGCAAGATCATAACCCTCCATTTATCTGCATTAAATGTCATCTGCCAGACACAGGCCCATTCCCCCATCACTTTTAAATCCAATTGTTATTCGGTTTTCCCTCATGCATTATGATAGATCTCCATGTCAACTTCAAACTTGGACATTATTCCCAATGTCTTCATCCAGATCATTACTCGAGACTGTGAAAAGTACTTGTCCTGCTAACTGGTTTCCACATGGAATCACTACCATTAAAGACAACTCCCCATCTACGTGGAGGAAACTAATTCGCTATCCAGCCCAGTATTGGCCCTTCACTCCCACAGAACTTTATCTTGTAGAGTAACCTACTGTGTGGCACCTGGTCAGAAATGTTTTTGAAAATCAAGAGACCATGTCTACAGGGCTACCTACCTTGTTAAATTTAAATTGAATAGCCTATTGAAGAATTCAACCAGAATGCAATGACAGGACCTCCTTTTCCAGAAGCCATGTTGTGTGTTTCTCAGAACCCCTTGTTGGTCAAGCTAGTTACACAGAATCCCTAATGATCCATTCCAACAACTTTCTTATAATGATCAAGTTTATGGGGTCTATAATTTTTCAGTTCTGATTTGTTGCTCTTGAATATTGGTACGACACAAGCCTCCCTAAAGTCCCCAGGAATTATCCCAGGCTTCAATGAGCTAAGCAAAGGGGCTCACTTAGCACAGCTCCCACTTGTTTGAGCACTCTTGGGTAAATGCCCTCCAGATCAGCAGCACAAAGTTATTTGAATTGCCTTATTCATTCCAGGTTTACGTCGACACCCACTTGATATTTATAACTTTAGTGGCAACCTTACAATGCATTAATGGTCATCATCATAGGCAGTCCCTTGGAATCGAGGAAGACTTGCTTCCACTCTTAACATGAGTTCTTAGGTGGCTGAATAGCCCAACACGAGAACCACAGTCCCCATCACAGGTGGGACAGACAGTCGTTGAGGGAAAGGGTGGGTGGGACTGGTTTGCTGCACGCTCTTTCCGCTGCCTGCGCTTGATTTCTGCATGCTCTCGGCGATGAGACGCGAGGTGCTCAGCGCCCTCCCGGATGCACTTCCTCCACTTAGGGCGGTCTTTGGCTAAGGACTCCCAGGTGTCAGTGGGGATGTTGCATTTTATCAGGGAGGCTTTGAACACAGTCTACAGAAGTGAAGACCGATGCAAAGTAGCCACTTAAAAGCTCTGCCATGACCTGGGAGTCCACCTGAATCTGCGCCAAGGCATCCTTCAGCAGCTCTCTCTGCAGTCTATCACCACCTCTGACTCCCAGCATAAAGAAGAAATATTTTCCTATTATTACTGCAATTATTCACAATCTTGTTCTCCCCCTGATCTTTTGAATGCCCTGATAACCACTTTCATTATAAGGTGCCTTTACTGTAAATCATTTTTTCAAGGTACTTCAGGTAGGAACAATGTCGTGAAGGCATATACACTAAATGGTAAAACTTTACAATGAGTAGAGGAGCAGAGAGAGATTTAAGAGTTCACATACGTACATCTTTAAAAGTAGGAGTACATGTTGATAAAGCTGAGCAAAAAAAAACATGAGGTTTTATCAGTCGGATCATAGAGTAGAAAATAGGCAATGCTAAACCTGAACAAATCATTAGCTTTGCTGCAGAATATTGGACCCAGTTTTGGGTATTCTACTTGGAATAAATGTCAAAGCCATGGAGAAAATGCAGAAGAGATTCACTATGATACTTGAGATGAGAGAGCACAGACAATTTGGAGCTCTTTTAATTGAGCAAAAATGGCAAACAGGAGATTGATAGATATGTTCAAAATTATTATGGGTTTAGATAATGTAAATAAGGAAAGACTATCTTCCACTGGTTAGTGAGTTGGTAACTAGAGAACTTAAATTTAATCAATAGAATGAAAGATAAGAGCCTTAAAAGGGGTTGGAACCATGAAATGCCCTGCCAGAATTACCACTAACAGCAGATAACTTTAAAAAAAGTTGATACACATTTGAAAAATAAAATTTAAAAAGAGCATAGGAGAAGTTCAGAGGAATGGGCTCAAGTGATTAGCTCATCCAGCCAGTGGTTCGTTATGAGCACCCTCGCCTCGGAGTCAGAAGCTTGTGGGTTAAGTGCCACTCCAAAAACTTGTGCACCCAAAAAAAAAAGAGGCTGACACACAAGTGCAGTACTGAGCAAGTGCTGCACTGCCAGGGGTGCCGTCTTTCGGATGAGACGTAAAACCGAGGCCCCGTCTGCTCTCTCAGATGGACATAAGATCCCAATGCACTATTTCGAATTAAGAGCAGGGCAGTTATCCCCGGTGTCCCGGCCAATATTTATCCTTCAATCAACATCACGAGAATAGATTATCTCGTCATTATCACATTGCTGTTTGTGGGAGCTTCTGTGCACAAATTGGCTGCCGCATTTCCCACATTACAACAGTGACTATACTCCAAAGAGAGCTGAAGCATGATGGGCCAAATGGCCTCCTTCTGTGTTGTATAATTCTATAACTGGATCTTGCAAAGATGTACTGGACTTCCCACAAGTACTTAACTGATATCAAAGTGAAAATTAAGTTTTTAAACTTGAAAGGCAGAACAGTAGGCCCCAAAATGCACCGAATCTATACATTTTTAAATTGATTCTTGAGCTGTGAACGCCAGCAGCAAGGCCACATGTAATATTTTGAGAATGTGATGCTGAGTCACCTTCTTAAACTGCTCTAATCCTTATGATGGTATTCCTACGATGGTGTGAGGTTGAGAATTCCAGGATATTTACCAATGACAATGAGATGTCATTGTTCAGACAAAAGGTCACCGACCTGAAAGGTTAACTCTGTTTCTCTATCTACAGATAATACCTGCCCTGTTGAGTATTTCCAGCATTTTCTGTTTTTACTTCAGATTTCCAGCATCCATAGTAGTTTGCTTCTGTGACTATAAGATATGAACATTTTCAGAGGCTGAACGGTGTCCTCACACACCACCAGCAGCAGCCCCACCCCACCGCCACCAAAATACATCTCATTGTTACACAGCTAGATTTGTTTGCACATTAGACTACATAGAAACATACAGAACCAGAAAAGAGCACTGCAGTCCATGTAGCCAATTCCTGGTGCCCCTCTCCTTGCAATCATACATTGGTTATACTTAATTTAATGATAATCCACTAGCCCTCCGTATTTAATCTAACAGATTGTTTCCACCCATTGCAAGGCCTATATTAGGGCTTTTTTGAGCACTCAGCTTCTTTAGGGCTGTTATGTTGGTGTTGTAGATCAGCTTTTGCCAATGGGCTGGGTTGCAATTCCTTACTCATAAACCTTTTGAAGATAACAATGTATATGTGGGGTGGGGGAAAAAGTGGAGTTTGCCAGATGGTAAACAGAAAACTTAATTTTAAAAGATTATTTTGGAGAGTAAGATCGGTTTAAAAAAAAGCAAGGGAATACTCTCAAGACCGGAAATTCGGTACCGCCCTTTTGTTGCAAGGCGGGAGTTCCTGCCCCAGGCGCAGAAGTCCCGCCCCGTGAACTATATTAGGCTTACCACCCGCAAGAGGAATTGGGAGCGCAAAATATCACGTTCCACTTCCTCTCGGGGGCGGGACCGGGACATGAAGTTTCCAGCGCGACACGGTGGGACATGTCGTGCTGGCAGGAAGACAGGGCTGTCCCCTTCCATTAAAGGGGAGGGCCAAGTTGCTAACTGTGGGAGGAAAAAGGGTCCACGCTGGATCGCCAGGGAGTGGAGTGCCGTGGCAGCAGCCTGGCACACAAGCAAAGTGCCGGGATGCAAGATCATGACACGGGCCTCGCGATCGACAATCAGGAAGGCCACAAGTTGGCCATTGAAACATTTTTTACTGCCGTATCTCCTCTTGCATTTTCGCTCCACAAGCAGCCTACAAAGCTGTTGCATTAGGTGACACAATAAGTGAACACCACGAAGCTGTCACGGTCATCACAGGGCGCTACCAAATTTTCGATCCAGGTCGAAAACGGGTTGCTGCGCGCGGTGATGACATTATCACCGCCGGAGCAGTGGGCCAGGGCGCCACCAATAGGAGCAGGGTGCTACCAGTTAGCGCCACCAGTGAAGTCCTGTAGGAGTTGCTAGCGGTGCCGCGCCCGCAGCAAAAAGCTGTTCATGCCCAGTTAACGCCCCCCCCCCCCCCGAGGACGTTAACGGGAGGTGCAAACGACCCGAATTTCCCCCCTGCGATATTTCACAGACTTTCTCATGAGTAAGATGCTGTTTGGTCGAAAGCTGGTTACAATTTCTCACTTTTGCTCAACTTGAATTTCAACAGCAGCTGTCATTGAAACTAGGCACAAAATACAAGTTTACTTATAATTTGTGATCGAATTCTGCTTCATTTTTAAAGTGCGAGTTTTTCTGACAACACTCTTGCGCAATAACTTGGATGTTTCCAATTTCATTGCTGTGACTAACTTATTGCGTCACCTAATGCAAGAGTGCGAAGGAAGATATACTGGGCGAACTTCAACTCACCATCACATGCTACAGATAAAAGCAATTTCTTAATACAGGATGACTAAATACCACCTCTTCTCTACTACGAAACAAAAAGATGCCCTTTTCACTCCCTCCGATACACGAGAGGAACACAATGTGATCTTATGCCTCATTCAGTGCTATTGTGCAACTACCCACTCAGACTGAGAAAGAACAGGCGGAGGCGACAGAGCTCTGACTTTTCAAGCCCTGCCTTGAGATGGGCTGGGGAAGTAAACATGGGAAAGCAGTGATAAGCCTCTTCTCACTATTTTAATCCAGGAGACATAGTTGGAAAAAGTTAGAAACAATATACTTACAAAAATGTTTTCAATTCTATTGACAGGAAAAGATTTTATAAATATATTGAGAAAAAACAATGGTAAAGAGGAATGTGTGTGGATGCAGGAGACAATTATACATAATAAGGAAGTGGCAGGCTTGTTAAATGAGTACTGTGTCCACTGTCCATCGCAGGAGTCCCAGGAGGGCAGAGAAAACACTTCAAGTACATCCTCAAAGCCTCCTTGAAAAAAAATGCAATGTCCCCACTGACTCTTGGGAATCCCTGACCCAAGATCGTTCAAAGTGGAGAACATAAGAATTAGCAACAGGAGTAGGCCATCTGGCCCCTCAAGTCTGCTCCGCCATTCAAAAAGATCATGGCTGATCTGGCCATGGACTCAGCTCCACTTACCCGCCCGCTCCCAGTAACCCTTAATTCCCTTATTGGTTAAAAATCTATCTGTGATTTGAATACATTCAATGAGCGAGCCTCAACTGCTTCCTTGGGCAGAGAATTCCACAGATTCACAACCCTCTGGGAGAAAGAATTCCTTCTTAACTCGGTTTTAAATTGGCTCCCCCGTATTTTGAGGCTCTGCCCCCTAGTTCTAGTCTCCCCGACCAGTGGAAACAACCTCTCTGCCTCTATCTTGTCTATCCCTTTCATTATTTTAAATGTTTCTATAAGATCACCCCTCATCCTTCTGAACTCCAACGAGTAAAGACCCAGTCTACTCAATCTATCATCATAAGGTAACCCTCTCATCTCTGCAATCAGCCTAGTGAATCATCTCTGTACCCCCTCCAAAGCTAGTATATCCTTCCTTACGTAAGGTGACCAAAACTGCACGCAGTACTCCAGGTGCAGCCTCACCAATACCCTGTATAGTTGCAGCAGGGCCTCCCTGCTTTTGTACTCCATCCCTCTCGCAATGAAGGTCAACATTCCATTCGCCTTCCTGATTAACTGCTGCACCTGCAAATTAACTTTTTGGGATTCAAAAAGAGTTTCATGCACAAGGGCCCCCAGGTCCCTCTGCACCGCAGCAGGTTGTAATTTCTCCCCATTCAAATAATATTCCCTTTTACTGTTTTTTTTCCCCCCCCCCCCAAGGTGGATGACCTCACATTTTCCGACATTGTATTCCATCTGCCAAACCTTAGCCCATTCGCTTAAACTATCTAAATCTCTTTGCAGCCTCTCTGTGTCCTCCACACAACCCGCTTTCCCACTAATCTTTGTGTCATCTGCAAATTTTGTTACACCACACTCCGTCCCCTCTTCCAGGTCATCTATGTATATTGTAAACAGTTGTGGTCCCAGCACCGATCCCTGTGGCACACCACTAACCACCGATTTTCAACCAGAAAAGGACCCATTTATCCCGACTCTCTGCTTTCTGTTAGCCAGCCAATTCTCGATCCATGCTAATACATTTCCTCTGACTCCGCGTACCTTTATCTTCTGCAGTAACCTTTTGTGTGGCACCTTATCGAATGCCTTTTGGAAATCTAAATACACCACATCCATTGGTACACCTCTATCCACCATGCTTGTTATATCCTCAAAGAATTCCAGTAAATTAGTTAAACATGATTCCCCCTTCATGAATCCATGTTGCGTCTGCTTGATTGCACTATTCCTATCTAGATGTCCCGCTATTTCTTCCTGAATGATAGCTTCAAGCATTTTCCCCACTACAGATGTTAAACTAACCGGCCTATAGTTACCTGCCTTTTGTCTGCCCCCTTTTTTTTTTTCAAAACAGAGGCGTTACATTAGCTGCTTTCCAATCCACTGGTACCTCCCCAGAGATCAGAGAATTTTGGTAGATTATAACGAATGCATCTGCAACAACTTCCGCCATCTCTTTTAATACCCTGGGATGCATTTCATCAGGACCAGGGGACTTGTCTATCTTGAGTCCCATTAGCCTGTCCAGCAGTATCTCTCTAGTGATAGTGATTGTCTCAAGGTCCTCCCTTCCCACATTCCCGTGACCAGCAATTTTTGGCATGGTTTTTGTGTCTTCCACTGTGAAGACTGAAGCAAAATAATTGTTTAAGGTCTCAGCCATTTCCACATTTCCCATTATTAAATCCCCCTTCTCATCTTCTAAGGGAACAACATTTACTTTGGTCACTCTTTTCCGTTTTATATATCGGTAAAAGCTTTTACTATCTGTTTTTATGTTTTGCGCAAGTTTACTTTCGTAATCTATCTTTCCTTTCTTTATTGCTTTCTTAGTCATTCTTTGCTGTCGTTTAAAATTTTCCCAATCTTCTAGTTTCCCCACTAACCTTGGCCACCTTATTTGCATTGGTTTTTAATTTGATACTCTCCTTCTCTTACCGCCCTTCTTTTTCACTGGAATATGTTTTTGTTGAACACTATGAAAGAGCTCCTTAAAAGTCCTCCACTGTTCCTCAATTGTGCCATCGTTTAGTCTGTGTTCCCAGTCTACTTGCGCCAACTCTGCCTTCATCCCACTGCAGTCCCCTTTGTTTAAGCATTGTACGCTTGTTTGAGACACTACTTCCTCATCCTCAATCTGTATTACAAATTCAACCATACTGTGATCACTCATTCCGAGAGGATCTTTTACTAGGAGATCATTTATTATTCCTGTCTCATTACACAGGACCAAATCTAAGATAGCTTGTTCCTTGTAGGTTCTGTAACATACTGTTCTAAGAAACAATCCCGCATGCATTCTATGAATTCCTCCTCCAGGCTACCCCATGCGATTTAATTTGACCAATCGATATGTAGGTTAAAATCCCCCATGATTACTGCCGTTCCTTTTTCACATGCCTCCATTATTCCCTTGATTATTGTCTGCCCCACCATGAAGTTATTATTTGGGGGCCTATAAACTACGCCCAGCAGTGACTTTTCCCCCTTACTATCTCTAATCTCCACCCACAATGATTCAACATTTTGTTCATTAGAGCCAATATCATCTCTCACAACTGCCCTGATATCATCCTTTAACAGAGCTACCCCACCTCCTTTCCCTTCTTGTCTATCTTTCCGAATTGTCAGATACCCCTGTATATTTAATTCCCAGTCTTGGCCCCCCCGCAATCACGTTTCTGTAATGGCCACCAAATCATACCCATTTGTAATGATTTGTGCCGTCAACTCATTTACTTTATTTCGAATGCTGCATGCGTTTAGGTAGAGTGTTTTAATACTAGTTTTTAAACCATGATTTTTAGTTTTGACCCTTCCTGCAGCCCCTTTATATTCATACATATTGTCCCTTCCTATCACCTTGTGGTTTACACTTACCCCAGTGCTACTCTGCTCTGTTACCTCCTGCCTTTTGCATTCTTTCTTGGGGCCCTGTTCATCTGCGCTCTCACCCACTCTAACTAGCTCAGAGCCCTCTCTTGGGTTCCGAATACTCCTCGCATTGAGGCACCGAGCCTTCAGGCTTGCCTTTTTATTACACTTTGACCCTTTAGAATTTTGCTGCACAGTGGCCCTTTTTGTTTTTTGCCTTGGATTTCTCTGCCCTCCACTTTTACTCATCTCCTTTCTGTCTTTTGCTTCTGTTTTGTTTCCCTCGGTCTTCCTGCATTGGTTCCCATCCCCCTGCCATATTAGTTTAACTCCTCCCCAACAGCACGAGCAAACACTCCCCCTCGGACATTGGTTCAGGTCCTGCCTAGGTGCAGACCGTCCAGTTTGTACTGGTCCCACCTCCCCCAGGAATTTGAATCCCTCCCTGCTGCACCACTGCTCAAGCCACGTATTCATCTGAGCTATCCTGCGATTCCTACTCTGTCCAGCACGTGGCACTGGTAGCAATCCCGAGATTACTACTTTTGAGGTCCTACTTTTTAAATTTAGCTCCTAGCTCCTTGAAGGAGCATCCGAGAAGGCACTGAACACTTTGAGTCTCTTCGCCGGGAGCTCGCGGCAGCCAAGTACAAACAGCGGAAAGAGCGTACGACAAATCAAGCACCCCATCCACCCATCCCTCCAACCACTGTCTGCCCCACCTGTGACAGAGACTGTAGATTCCGCATTGGTTTCATCAGTCACCTTAGAACACATTTTAATATGGAAGCAAGTCATGCTCGACTCTGGGGGACTCCCAAAGAAAGAAAACTCTATCATTTTTCACAGTGGACAAAGGATTGCATCAGGTTTCACAGTAGACAAAGAGGACAAAATACCAGCTGCACAAGGGAACCTAAATATAAGAGTCAACTTTATAATTTTCATAAGAAAAAAATGGAACTGGAGAAAATAAATGGGACTCAAGGTAGATTAATCTCCAGAACTGATCATTTCCACCCCAGTGTATTAGAAGAAATACATGAGGAAACTGCAGATACGTTAGTCATAATTATCCAAATGCTGTCAAGATTCAGGAATTGTGCCTTTGGATTCAAGAATTGCAAATGTCACTCCATTATTTCGGAGGGAGGGAAAAGCTACAGTCCTATCATTTAAACATCAGTTACATAAAGAACATAAGAAATAGGAGCAGGAGTAAGCCAGAAGGCCTCTCGAGCCTACTCCGCCATTCAATATCATGGCTGATCTGATCATGGACTCAGCTCTACTACCCTGCTCGCTCCCCATAACCCCTCATCGTTTAAGAAACTGTCTATTTCTGTCTTAAATTGATTTAATGTCCCAGCTTCCACAGCTCTCTGAGGCAGCAAATTCTAGAGTTACAACCCTCAGAAGACATTGCTCCTCATCTCAGTTCTAAATGGGCGGCGCCTTATTCGAAGATCATGCCCTCTCGTTCTAGTCTCCCCCATCAGTGGAAACATCCTCTCTGCATCCACCTTGTCAATCCCCCTCATGATCTCATACGTTTCAATATCATCTCTCATTTTTCTGCATTCCAATGAGTAGAGGCCCAACATCGTCAACCCTTCATCCCTGCGATCAACCTACTGAACTTTCTCTGAACTGCCTCCACAGCAAGTATATCCTTTCGTAAATATGGAAACCAAAACTGCACGCAGTATTCCAGGTGTGGCTTCTCCAATACCCTGTACAACTGTAGCAAGACTTCCCTGCTTTTATACTCCATCCCCCTTGCAATAAAGGCCAAGATTCCATTGGCCTTCCTGATCACTTGCTGTACCTGCATACTATCATCGTGTTTCATGCACAAGTACCCCCAGGTCCCGCTGTGCTGCAGCACTTTGCAATCTTTCTCTATTGAAATAATAACTTGCTCTTTGATTTTTTTTTCTGCCGAAGTGCATGACCTCATACTTTCCAACATTATACTCCATCTGTCAAATTTTTGCCCACTCACTTAACCTGTCTATGTCCTTTTGCAGATTTTTTGTGTCCTCCTCACACATTGCTTTTCCTCCCATCTTTATATCAGCAAACTTGGCTACATTACACTCAGTCCCTTCTTCCAATTCATTAATATAGATTGTAAATAGTTGGGGCCCCAGCACTGATCCCTGCAGCACCCCACTAGTTACTGATTGCCAACCAGAGAATGAACCATTTATCTCTGTTTTCTGTCTGTCAGCCAATCTTCTATCCATGCTAATATATTAGCCCCAACCCTGTGAACTTTTATCTTGTGCAGTAACCTTTTGTGTGGCGCCTTGTCAAATGCCTTCTGGAAGTCCAAATACACCACATCCACTGGTTCCCCTTTATCTGCCCTGTTTGTTACATCCTCAAAGAATTCCAGCAAATTTGTCAAACAAGACTTTCCCTTCATAAATCCATGCTGACTTTGCCTGACCAAATTTTGCTTTTCCAAATGTCCTGTTACTGCTTCTTTAATAATGGACTCCAACATTTTTCCAACCACAGATGTTAGGCTAACTGGTCTATAGTTTCCTGCTTTTTGTCTGCCTCCTTTTTTTTGGGGAACAGGGGAGTTACATTTGCAGTTTTCCAATCTGCTGGGACCTCCTCAGAATCCAAGGAATTTTGATAAATTACAACCAATGCATCCACAATCCCTGCCACTACTTCTCTTAAGACCCTAGGATGTAAGCCATCAGGTCCAGGGGATTTATCTGCCTTTAGTTCCATTATCTTTGAGCACTGCCTCCTTAGTGATTGTTAAGTTCCTCCCCCTATAGCTCCTTGACTATCCACTGTTGGAATATTGTTAAGTGTCCTCCACCGTAAAAACTGATACAAAATACTTGTGGGGATGTCTCTAAAATCCATCATCGGAGACAGAGTGATGAGCACTTGGACAAGTACAAGGTGATCAGCGAGAGCTTAAATTTGTGAAGGGTAGGTGATATCTGAATATTTGCAAAATTTTTTTGAGGAGGTCACCATCATGGTGTACAGTCGAGTGTCTATGGATGTTGTCTATATGAACTTCCAGAAAGCATTGGAGAAGATTCCACACGAGATTAGCAAAAATGAAAATACGCAAAATTGGAAGTAACTTTAGGACATGGTTTGGTAATTGGGTGGGAGGAGAGGTTTCTTCTCTAATTGGGGCCTTAGCTTTTCACCATATATATTATTACTTGCATGAAGGAAAAGGGAATTGCATCTCCAAGGTTGCAGATGACACCAAGTTAATAGGTACAACAAATTGTGTGGATAGGAGTAGGAAGCTACAAAGGGACATCGACAGACTAAATGAGTGGATAAAACTGTGAGAGTTCAATGTGGGAAAGTGTGAGACTCGGAACTGTGGAGGAGTGAAAGGTAGATAGGTATTCACATGCACAAATTAAAAGCTAGTGCACAGGTTCAACAAATAATCAAAAAGGCTAATGGAATGTTGGTCTTCATGTGAAGGAGGTTAATATTCAAAAATGAGGAAGTGATGCTTCAGTTGACCGAGCCTTGGTCAGATCCCACCTGAAGTCCTTGTGTCAGTTTTGGGCAGCGAACCTCAGGAAAGATATATTGGCCTTGGAAAGGGTAATGCAGAAATTGACCTGAATGTTACCAGGATTTAAATTATGAGGACAGGTTGCATAACCTTGGCTTGCATTCCCCAAGCTTAGAAGACCGAGAGTGATCTAATCAAGTGTTTAACATGATTAAAGGATTCAATAAAAGGGATATAGACAAACTATTTCATATGGTGGGGGAAGGCGGCGGCATAATCTTAAAATTAGAGCTAGGCCATTTAGGAGTGAAATCAAGAAGCAAATTTCCACAAAAGGGGTAGTAGAAATCTGGTACTCACTCCCTGAAAGGTTGTAGATGTTGGATCAATCGAAATTTTCAAGACTGAGATTCATAGATTTTTTTGGGGGGAGGTGGGGGAGGGGGGTAAGGGTATCAAAGGTCATGGAACAAAAGCAGGAAATGAAGTTGAGGTACAAAATCATCTATTGGAATGCTGAAACAAGCTCCTTGGGTTTAATGGTCAACTCCTATTCCTACATTTCTATGCAAATAAGAATTGCAATTGAAGCTCCTCTCTGTTGAAGCCGAACCCAGCCATTATAGCAGTTAACACTGCTGTATGGAAGGAACCATGGACTCCTTTCATCTCTGTAGCACACCTAGGTTTAGCTGGTTAAGCCATTACAGTCCTCACCATTTACAGTGGACACATTGGTGTTAACACGATTTACCTGCTATAAGCTCTGAACAGTTATTCCCATATCCAGTATTGTGCTCCCTACAGGCTCTACTGGACTCTAGAATATGGGTTGGTGTCAGATCCAGCTGCCACTCAGTTCCCAAATTGACAGAGAAGTGCCAACAGGAAATGCAAGTCTGCCAACAAAGAAAAAAATCCCTCGTCGGGGATAAAAAAAACCTGAACATCGCACATCAGTAAACATGGTACAGGGGACGAACTAGGTGTGAAGAACTGCCCAATACAGCCGGCACGTCCAACATGTTGTAAGCGGCACCTTTGTAATTTACTCTGATGATAATGGCAAATGGTTAGTGCACTTTGCCAGATAAAGGCGGCCGCCTGCGATAAGTGTAGACAGTGTAAGTGGTGAGGATTGTACTTAAATCCAACATGTTAGTTTCAACTGTAGCTGTGCACAGAATACAGTGAAGGCTTTGATCATTCTCTCCATGAGGAATTCAACATGCCTCTACAGCTATTACATCTTTTTAAAAAAAATTTCCAAATATACTTTATTCATATAAAAATTTGCACAATACATTGCAAAGCAGTTCAGTACATTTGGATGCGGTCAGCAATTCCATACAATACATTTGGACGCTGAAGGCAGTTCAATACATTTGGTTGCTTTGCATTGAGGTACATTTCAGTACAATCCAGGATATATTGTAATGCAGTCATCAAATTACGTTACACAGAATGGGTGAAGGTACAGTTACATTTGTTTCCAACATACATTACTAAACAAAACTTGCATTATACATGGCACTACATAGGCGTTTTCAGATCATGGTGCTCTATATATACAAAAAGTTTACAAGTACAGCATGAGGGGAGTTTTATACTGATTCCAGCCCCTGGGTTTACCGTGGCGGAAGGGCCTTAAACTGTGGCTCTTCCCCACCGTGCCTTTGCGGCGACTGCACCAATTTTTAGTGCGTCCCTCAGCACGTACTCCTGGATCTTGGATTGCGCCAGTCTGAAACATGCAGACGTGAATATCTCCTTGCTCTGGAAGACCAGCAAATTTCAGCAAGACCAAAGTGCGTCTTTCACCGAGTTGATGGCCCTCCAGCAGCAGATGTCATTTGTCTCTGCGTGTGTCCCTCGGAACAGTCCAGAGAGCACAGAGACTACCACGGCACAGGAGTGGGGTATAGGCCATACCTGCGCCACGTACAACAACTGCGAGAGCGCTTCACTCCTGATGACCAGGTTCTTTCCTGCAATGGAGAGTGAGCGCAGCTTCCACCATCCCAGTTTATCTTTCGCTTTAGCGATACGCTCCTTCCAGTTTTTGACGCACGCCCCGTCCGCTCCAAACCATATTCCCAAAACCTTCAGGTAATCTGACTTCACAGTGAAGGGAATAAAGGATCGGTCGGACCAGCTGCCAAAGAACATGGCCTCGCTTTTGCTGCGATTTACCTTCGCTCCCGAGGCCAGTTCAAACTGGTCGCAGATTGTGTCAACCAGTCATAATTGGTGTGCTGCAATTGATTTCAACATCCCAGGCTATGGAGGAGAAGGAAAAAAATGCCAGGGTCCCATTTCTGCTTGCTATCAAATGACTTACGCTGGTGAAGTGCATACATATGGAGTTCAGTGGGGACAGGGTCGGGGGCAGTGGTGATACCCACCTTGAAAAATCAGCCTCACTGCACTTGCTGTTTGGGCTGACACATGAAGAATAGTTATTTTCAATGAACTCCCACACAGAACTGAAAACATGCAATAGACAGCATCTTCAGTAGAGGAGAGAAAATTGAAGGCATTCAATTACAATGCTATGAAAATAAAGATTTTTATGTTAGAGATCACGGTAACAGAAACTTTACAGAAACATTGGATAAAACACCCAAGTGGCTACCCTGGTGTGTTAGTTGCACTAAGATGTGGGTGAGTGCGAGGGGTGGCTCGTGAGAGGAGATTGTGATAATGTAGATAGCGAGAGAGGGGGATGGGTGGAGGTTTGAGGTAAGTTGGTGCTAGTAAGGATGTGTAGGAATAAGGTAGGGAAGGCAGAGTAATGGGGCTGTGAGAGAGGCCCATCAGGATGAACTTGACTGTGGCTTTGTACTAACATTTCCTGATCTAATTGAAACGTTTGCGGCGAGAGAGGCTGCAAAGGGAGTTAGCTGCTGTCCTGGGCAGCAGGATGAGGTACAGAGATATTATGTTCTTAAGCGGAATTAAATGACCCACCAGAGTGGCGTGTTCTTTATTTGTTACTGAGGTGGATACAAGTTGTCCCAATTTTATTTAGTGACTCCCATCAATTTAATTGTTCTAGGCGTTTTATTGATGGAATAAAGCAGCTTACGATAAGATCCAAATTTTTAATTACTCAGTGTTAGCCTAATTGACGTAAGAGATTGAAGCAGTCCACCTGTGCTTGACACACATCTGGTCCTGAACACGAAGCATTTCATTGCAGGTACCACAATCAGACTAGACGACATTGAGTGGCTAGAATCCTTAATGTATCAATCTGAACCCTTAAGGGAGTGGCTAATATCATTGGGCGCAATTAGACATCTGCAGCAGATCTGAATTCTTAATATCCACCAACCTTCAATCCTGTCTCACCGTAAACACGCAACTAACTTCAAATTTGTAGAATTCATTTCAATGACTTTCCCTGGCTACGCATTCCAGAACTCAAGTTCCAACTAATTTTAATCTGGTGTCCTCTATGCTGTACATTACAAACCAACAATTATGGTAGTTTTCCTTTTCCAAGATTGTGTAAATTGCTTTAAAAATACATCAGTTTCTGGGGTTAAATCACATTATTGTCTCTTGTCCAAGAACGATCTCCTGTTTTGCCTGCAAATAACCTTACCATTACTAGCAAATACCTTGGTACGACTTACCTTTTGACTACAGCTGGTTCCCACATTTTCACATGTCAAGTGTCCTTTCTATGCTTCTGTTGTCTGACCAACATTCTGCACTGGTACCAATGCTGTTTTTTTAAAAAAAAATATAGCTTCAGGGATACAAGTACTAAAAGGTTTTATCCTGGCCCATTGCCAAATGATACCAGTGAGTAGTTTCAAGCAGATAATTTTTTTTTAAAAAGTAACTTCTAATTGGTTACTTTTTTTTTTGAATTGCTCATCTTATAAATTGACTTCTGCAATACAAGAATATGCAGATAAGAACTTAATCCACCCTTCATCTGTCTCAGCCCAATGCTTTGGAAACCATTCATTAAACCTTTATGCCCCTCCACCTCCTTTTCCTCCCACAAGAAACATGTTAAACCTCTTTGACTGAGCTTTCAGCCACCCCTCCAAACATTTCCTTTCTCCATTGTTGTCAGATTTAACTTTGTTTTGCTTCTAATCAGAGATTATAAACAGAACAGCATCAATCTCACTTTCCTGTTCCTTCTTAAATTTTTCATATCTTTCACACAATTTGTAAGTTAGCAACTCTGCTGCATGCACCCCCTTTCCAGCCCAGAACCTGGCATTCAGTTGCCATCGATCAGTCTGGATGGAATTTGTCCTCATCACTTCCAACAGAATACAATCCAGGTCCTCATTGGCTTCTCATTTAAGTGTATATTTATGTAATGTCAGAACAAAACCCATTGCCAAGTCTATCTTTGCACATCATTTTGATGCCCTCTTATACAGAGGCTTGTGACGTTTATGCAATTAGAATTATTGTTAGATTATGGCCACCCAATAGTGTGTGTCATTAACACCGACAGGCTTTTTGAGAAGAAAATACTTGAGTATGTATGTCTGAATCACCATTCTTTTCAGGGCTTTAGCAGTTTTTTTCTGTTTGTCACTTGTGTATTATCTGTCTTAATAGTTGTGCCATTTTGAGATTTGACAAATGTAGTGAAGTACTTAATTAATCCAAAAAATCTCATCTTTTTCCTTCTTTGATTCTGGCTTTGAAAACTGTTATACGATTCCAACTCTGTACCTAACTATTTTTGACTGGTGGATATCCTGAGCATCTAAATTCCAAACCCAGTTTGGTACTTCTTTTCTAATTTAGGTTTCTTCTGCTGCATTCATCTTTCCAATTCTACCACCGTTTTCATATATTACTATCTCTGCTTCAACATTTTCAATCATCAGAGAAATCACTTTCTGAATTCAATCTTGTTTGCTGCTGAATTATTCCAAATGGTAGCCATTTTTATTGCGATAAACCAGTTGCGCGATCAAAGATCCAAAACATAGAATCTCCTTCATCCATTCTCCCCCACATGTCACATTTTAAAACTAGCAAAGCTGTGTAATCTTTACCCAGACTGTGGTTAGAATGTGGAACTTGCTACCACATGGAGTAGTTGAGGTGAACAGCATAGATGCCTTTAACAGGAATCTAGAGAAATACATGAAGGAGAAAGCAACAGAAGGTTATGCTAATAGGATTAGATGAAGTAGGCTGAGAGGAGGTTCGTGTGAAGCATAAACAAACATCGGCAGAGACCAGTTAGGCCAAGTGGCCTGTAAATTATACGTAACCTGATCTGCTCAATGCTTCCTCTTACTTTTAGAATCCAGACAAATACAGTATTTGCTTTCAGTATCGCCACAATTAAATTTGTTCATTTACTGAGCTCATCAGCTTTCTCAAAAACCTCTTTCATTTCCAATTCTTTTTGTCGGATTGCACTCTTTTCAATAAACATGTTATCTTTGTGCCATGAGGTGCTTTCAGCTCACTGTAGCATTTTTAATAAATCTAATTTCTAGCGCTATTCACGTCAGATTCTTAATCAGCAGGACATGATGTGCAACATTTGCGTATGCTGCTTGTAGCAAAACCTGTACACAGTAGAGTATCACCATCATACTTTTCTGCAGGACTACATGATGACCAGCACCCAATGGCTCAGTAGGTTTATGCAGTAATTAGTTCAACTATACAGATGGAGGCCCCCAGCTTTAATTTACAGTCTGTGCTGAGTTAGCTCTCAGCTGGACTGGTGTTGAGGATGGTAAAATTGTCAATACATCGCATTAGGGAAATGTAATTTGACCATTTCTCCCCACTGATTCCTGCTGGAAAAGGTGTCCTTCTGGAAACAGGCTCAAGGTCGTTTGGGATGCCCCTGACTGAGTCAGAAACATAGAAACATAGAAAATAGGTGGAGTAGGCCATTCGGCCCTTCGAGCCTGCACCACCATTCAATAAGATCATGGCTGATCATCCACCTCAGTACCCCTTTCCCGCTTTTTCTCCATACCCCTTTAGCTGTAAGGGCCATATCTAACTCCCTCTTGAATATATCCAATTGCTTGTAAATTTCAGGCTGCAGGTCAGAAGAAACCAGGATGAAATGCCCGTCTTACATTCCCTTTAAGATTGCTTCACTTTGTGTGACATCAAAGGCGTGAGACTGAGGCAGGGAAGGAGAAGATGCATGAGGAAAGGGAAGTGAGGTGGACAAAAGAGAGACAGGGTCAGAATGAGATAGACAGAGGGAGAAAAATGACCAGAAATGGAACAAGACAGATGGAAACAGATAGGGTTGAAGTTTCACAAAGGCAAAAGTGTTTTTCTCTCATGGTCAATAAATTGCCCGAATAGATGGACAGCCTGGATAAGATGGCTGCATATGCCTTTAATGGTAGGGTTTATGTTGCGGCGAATGAATATACGGGTCCCAGAAGAGCAGAGGGCCCAGGGGCAATACGGACCAGCCCACACCACAATGTGTGCGCGCACTAGGTCTGTGCAGCAGAGTTGGTCTCCAGTCGTCCTGGTTCAACACTTGCCACTGGATAAAGGCCGAGCTCTGTCGAGCCCGTGTGGTGGCTGATGTGCAAAAATTCCACGCATAATCATCTTCCACCCCCTCAATTGGAGTTCAGGACTGGAACATCAGGTCCTTCATTGAAACGTCTGTGAAAGCAAGTCATCCTCGTTCGAGGGACCGCCTATGATGATATCCAATGAACTGGCATCAACAACTCTCTGCGGTAGGGAATTCCACAGGTTTTCAACTCTGAGTGAAGAACTTTCTCCTCATCTCAGTCCGAAATGGCTTACCCCTTATCCTTAAACTGTGTCCCCTGGTTCTGGACTTCCCCAACATCTGGAACATTCTTCCTGCATCTAACCTATCCAGTCCCGTCAGAATTTTTTAACGTTTCTATGAGATCCCCTCTCATCCTTCTAATCTCCAGTGAATAAAGGCCCAGTCGATCCAGTCTCTCCTCATATATGTCAGTCCAACCATCCCAGGAATCTGTCTGGTGAACCTTCGCTGCGCTCCCTCAATAGCAAGAACGTCCTTCCTCAGATAAGGGGACCAAAACTGAACACAATATTCCAGGTGTGGCCTCACCAAGGCCCTGTACAACTGCAGTAAGACCTCCCTGCTTCGAAACTCAAATCCCCTAGCTATGAAGGCCAACTTGCCATTTGCTTTCTTCACCGCCTGCTGTACCTGCATGCCAGCTTTCAATGACTGATGTACCATGACACCTCGGTCTCATTGCACCTCCCCTTTTCCTAATCTGCCGCCATTCAGATAATATTCTGCCTTTGTGTTTTTTCCCCCAAAGTGGATAACCTCACATTTATCCAAATTATACTGCATCTGCCATGCATTTGTCCATTCACCTAACCTGTCCATGTCACTCTGCAGCTTCTTAGCGTCCTCCTCACAGCTCACAACGCCACCCAATTTAATGGCATCTGCAAACTTGGAGATATTACACTCAATTCCTTCATCTAAATCATTAATATATATTGTAATTAGCTGGGGACCCAGCACTGAGCGCTGCTGCACCCCACTAGTCACTGCCTGCGATTCGGAAAAGGACCAGTTTATCCTGACTCTCTGCTTCCTGTCTGCCAACCAGTTCTCTATCCACATCAGTACATTACCCCCAATACTATGTGCTTTAACTTTGCACAAATCTCTTGTGCGGAAAGTTGCAAGTACAAGCCCCACTTGAAGACTTAGATTTTATGATGACATTAGTGCAACATTGTCAGATATACTCTCTTTTAGATTATTTGATCAGCTGCGATTTCTTAATGTCCTAACATTCTTGCCTCATCCAACAGATTAAGCTTTTAAAAAAAAAATTCTTTGTTATGTGGGCATCACTGGCAAGGCCAGCATTTATTGCCCATCCCCAAGTGCCCTCAAGAAGATGGTGGTGAGCCGCCTTCGTGAACCGCTGAAATCTGTGTGGTGATGGTACTCCCACAGTGCTGTTCGGGAGGGAGTTCCAGGATTTTGACCCAGTGACAATGAAGCAACAGCAATATACTTGCAAGTCAGGATGGAGTGTGACTTGGAGGGGAACGTGGAGGTGGTGTTCCTATGCGTCTGCTGCCCTTGTCCTTCTAGGTGATAGAGGTCGTGGGTTTGGGAGGTGCTGCCGAAAAGCCTTGGCGAGTTGATGCAGTGCATCTTGTCGATGGTACACACTGCAGCCACAGTACATCAGTGATGGAGAATGGATGGGGTGCTAATCAAGCGGGCTGCTTTGTCCTAGAGGTTATTGCACTTAGAGTGTTGTTGGAGCTGCACTCATCCAGGCAAGTGGAGAGTATTCCATCGCAATCCTGACTGTGCCTTATATATGTGGAAAGGGTTTGGGAGTCAGGTGGTGAGGCACTCACTGCAGAATACCCAGCCTCTGACCTGCTCTTGATGCCGCAGTATTTATGTGGCTGGTCCAGTTAAGTTTCTGGTCAATGGTGACCCCCAGGATGGTGGGGGATTTGGTGATGACAATGCCGTTGAATGTCAAAGGACGGTGGTTAGACTCTCGTTTGTTGGAGATGGTCATTGCCTGGCACTTAAGTGGCAAGTAACATTGGTGCCACACATCAACCCAAGCCTGAATGTCATCCAGGTCTTGCTGCATGCAGGCATGGACTGTTCCATTATCTGAGGAGTTGCGAATGGCACTGAACACTAGTCATCAACAAACATCCCCACTTCTGACCTTATGATGGAGGGAAGGTCATGGATGAAGCAGCTGAAGATGGTTGGGCCTAGGACACTGACTTGAGGAACTCCTGTTGCGATGTCCTGGGGCGATGATGATTAGCCTCCAACCACCACAACCATCTTCCTTTGTGTTAGGTATGACTCCAGTTTTTGGAGAGTTTTCCCCCTGGATGACCATTGAATTCAGTTTTAGTAGGGCACCTTGATGCCACACTCGGTCAAATGCTGCCTTGATGTCAAGAGCAGTCACTTTCACCTCACCTCTGGAATTCAGCTCTATTTTCTATGTTTGTAATGAGGTCTGGAGCAGAGTGGTTCTGGCAGAACCCAAACTGAACATTGGTGAGTAGATTATTGGCACAAGTCCCCAGATGTTGGTAAGATGTGATAGCACTGTTGACAACACCTTCCATCATTTTGTAGACGGACGGGGTGGAAATGGGATTTGTCCTACTTTTTGTGGACAGGACATATCTGGGCAGTTTTCAGAATTTTCAGATAGACGCCACTGTTGTAGCTGTACTGGAACAGCTTGGCTAGAGGCACGGCTAGTTCTGGAGCACAAGTCTTCAGCACAACAGCCGGGATGTTGTCAGGGCACATGGCCTTCACTGTATCCAGTGCGCTTAGCCATTTCTTTATCACATGGAGTGAATCAAATTGGTTGAAGACTGGTTTCTGTGATGGTGGGGACTCATGAGGAGGCCGATATAGACCATCTACTTGGCACTTCTGGGTGAAGATGTTGTAAACGCTTCTTTTGCACTCGCGTGCTGGGCTCCGCCATCATCGAGGACAGAAACATTCATGGAGCCTCCTCCACTAGTTGTTTAATGGTCTACCACCATTCACGACTGGATGTGGCAGCATGAGAGCACTTGAATCTGATCCGTTGATTGTGGGATCGCTTAGCTTTGTCTATAGCATGCCGCTTCTGTATTTTCGCATGCATGTAGTTTGTGTTGCAGCTTCCCCAGGTAGGCACCTCATTTTTCGGTGCACCTGGTGCTGCTCCTGGTATACTCTTCTACACCCTTCATTGAACCAGGGTTAGTCCGCTGGCTTGATGGTAATGGTAGAGTTAGTGCCAGGCTAGGTGGTTACAACTCGTGGTGGATTACAATGCTGCTGCTACTGATGGCCTAGAGCGCCTCATGGATGTCCAGTTTTGAGCTGCTACATCTGTTCTGAATCTATCCCATTTAGCCACATGCTTGCGCACATACCGAGGCTGAACTCCAGAACATAGTCGACATATTTACTGAGGCGTACGAAAGCATGGGCCTTACACCGAACATTGGTAAGACAAAGGTCCTCCACCAGCCTGTCTTCACTGCCCCCCAGTCATCAAGATCCACGGCATGGCCCTGGACAATGTGGACCACTTCCCTCATCTCAGGAGCCTATCAACAAGAGCAGTCATTGATGACGAGATCCAACACCACCTCCAGTGCAGCCTTCGGCCATCTGAGGAAAAGAGTGCTCAAAGACCAGGCCCTCAAAACTGCCACAAAGCTCATGGTCTACAGGGCTGTAGTAATACCCGCCCTCCTGTATGCCTCAGAAACATGGACCATGTACAATAGACACTTCAAGTCGCTGGTGAAATACCACCAGCGATGTCTCTGCAAGATCCTACAAATCCCCTGGGAGGACAGACGCAACAATGTTGGTGTCCTCGTCCAGGCCAACATCCCCAGCATTGAAGTATTGACCACACTTGATCAGCTCCACTGGGCAGGCCACATAGTTTGCATGCCAGACACGAGACTCCCAAAGCAAGCGCTCTACTTGGAACTCCTTCATGGCAAATGAGCCAAAGGAGGTCAGCGGAAACATCATCAAGGCCTCCCTGATAAAGTGCAACATTCCCACTGACACCTGGGAATCCCTGGCGAAAGACCACCCCAAGTGGAGGAAATGCATCCTGGAGGGCGCTGAGCACCTCGAGTCTCGTCGTCAACAGCATGCAGAAATCAAGCGCAGGCAGCGGAAGGAGCATGCGGAAAGCCAGTCCTGCCCACCCCTTCCCTCGACGACTGTTTGTCCCACCTGTGACAGAGACTGTGGTTCTCATATTGGACTGTACAGCCACCCAAGAACTCGTGTTAAGAGTGGAAGCAAGTCTTCCTCGATTCAGAGGGACTGCCTATGATGATGCTTGCCACACAACACGATGGATGATGTCCTCAGTGAAGACGGGACTTTGCCTCCACAATAACTATGCGTGGTTGCTGCTACCAATGCGGTCATGGACAGATGCATCTGCGACAGGTAGATTGGTGAGGACGAGGTGAAGTAGGTTTTTCCCTCTTGTTGGTTCTCTCACCACCTGCTGCAGGCTCAGTCTGGCAGCAATGTTCTTCGGGACTCGGCCTGGTCAGTCAGTAGTGGCGCTTCCGAGCCACTCCTGATGGACATTGAAGTCCCCCACCCAGAGTACATTCTATGCCCTTGCTACTCTTTGCTTCTTCCAAGTGGTGTTCAACATGGAAGAGTACTGATACATCAGCTCATGGAGGGTGGTAGGTGGTAATCAGCAGGAGGTTTCCTTGCCCATGCTTGATCTTAAGCCACGAGACTTCATGGGGTCTGGAATTAATGTTGAGTACTCCCAAGGCCACTCCCTCCCGACTGTATACCACTGTGACGTCACCTCTAGTGGGACAGGACATACCGAGGGATGGTGATGGAGGAGTCTGGGACATTGGCTGAAAGATATGATTCGGTGAGTATGACGATGTTAGACTGTTGTTTGACGAGTCTGTGGGACAGCTCTCCCAATTTTGGCACAAGTCCCCAGATGATGGTGAGAAGGACTTTGCAGGGTTGTCTGGGCGTGCCACTGTCATGTCTGCATCAGGTGCCGAGGTCCATGCCAGGTGTTCCGTCCGGTTTTATTCTTATCGTTTTTTGTGGCGGTTGTGTACAACTGAGTGGTTTGCTAGGCCATTTCAGAGGGCAGTTAAGAGTCAACCACATTGTTGTGCGTTTGGAGTCACATATCGGACAGACCAGGAAAGGCAAGGATAGCAGATTCCCTTCCCTAAAGTTTCATGTCACCATTACTGATACGAGCTTTTCATTCCAGATTTTTAATTTTTAAACATTTACTCTTTGTGGGATCTGTAAAGACACCTTCTGCCACATTCACCGTCAAGCCCGACTCATGATGGAGAAGGTGCTGGAGAGCAATCAACCCAAGGAGGTGTGTACCGAGCAAGGGAGCAAGAGAGCAAGATTTTCAGGAGAGGAAATGAGTTTTATTTTTTAAAAAAGGAATAAGTTACAACAAAACATTTCTACACAAGGGAAGAAAGTGCGTCAGACATGCCTGCCTGCTACTGCGTTGCATCAGTGAGAAACAACCACACTTCCTTTGGGGAGGCACTAGTTTTGGTGAAACATTATAGATAAATTATAATCCACTTCCTCCTTTCATACCACTTCACTTTGCACCATTCCATCAGGTACGATGTTCGAGAATTTAAAGAACTGCCCTCAATTATATCTTGTGAACAGATATCATTGTGAAAAATTTTAATTCAAAATATTCATTTTTCTATGTTAAATCCCTAAAAAAAGTGTGCAATCGGCTAAATAATTTGATTCTTAGAAGTTAAATCAAAAAGCCTGAGGGCAATGCATACATATGTATAAATCATGCGATTATGAATCATTAACGTATAATTTCCTGCAGTTAGGGAGTTCAAGATTATCAATACCACACACTGAATAAACAGTGTCGAAAGCAAATCAAAGAACAAAAGAATGCTCTGATTTGGATCAATGACCAACAGATGAACAGAGTTTCGAAAGTTACAAGTAGCAGTATTTATATAACACTTCGAGGAATACATTCCAGAGTGCTTTAAAATGAAGTGGAGACAGAGCATGGGGAAAAAGCAAAAGAAATGGAGATGCAAGGATTTGGAACACAAAATACAGCTGAGGACGAGAGTTAGTGATTTCTTGAAAGCAGGAAGAGATGTGGCAAGTTGGAGGGAACAAAAGCAAAGAATTCCCGTTTCCGACATTACACAGTGATTACTTTTAAAAAGTTTTTAAATTGGCACTGGGAAGAACTCCCCTGCTGTTCTTCAAAATAGTGCCATGGGATCTTGTATGTCCACCTGAGAGAGCAGACGGGGCTTCGGTCCGAAAGACGGCACCTCTGACGACTTCAGTACTGGACTTGAGTATCAGCTTAGATTTTGTGCTCAAGTCTCTGGAGTGGGACCATTTAGCATAACTTCACTACTTTTCAATTCTATCCCTCTAGAAATAAACCTTGTGCTTGGGTTGCTTTTTTCTGGCTTTGCTAATCTGTGTCGCTACTTTGTGATTTGTGTATTTGTACATGGCGGCATATCACTTCAGCGTACAGTGCAAGCTGGTGCAGGAGGGCAACGGCAGTGAAAAGGGCGACTGATTTGGACGTCACCATAAACCAGGTCGGTGATTGGAGCGTGGGAAGTTACAGCCGGAGCGGCGAGGTCAGGGCGCAGGAGTAGCGAGAGATTGCAGTGCGATGTGATCGAGGCCCAGGGGGAGGCGCTAGTTCGGGGCCCAGAAGAGGCAAGGGCCAAGGGGCAGCACAGGCCAGCCCACCCTGCAATGTGTGTGTGCCCTAGGTCTGCGCAGCAGAGCTGGTCTCCAGTCGTCCTGGTTAACCCTTGCCACTGGATCAAGACCTAACTTTGTCAAGCCACCACACGGTAAAAAAATCCACGCACAGGCATCTTCCACCCCTTCAACATGTAGTTCGGGATCCGGAATATCAGGTCCTTCATTGAAACGCCTGTGAACTCCTTGAACACATCCCTTTTTGGTGTGGCAGCAAGTCATCCTTGATTTGAGGAACCACCCAAGGAGAGAGAGAGAGAGAGACTCTCAGATCCCCTTTCTCCTCGACCCCACCCAGACTCGCACCCTCCAAGTACTAAGTGACCTCCCTATTCTTCTGACCAAAATATAATACCTCACATTTATCTGTGTTCAAACTCATTTGCCAATGATATGACCATTCTGCAAGTTTATTAATGTCCTCCTATAATTTGTTGCAGTCCTCCTCAGAATTGACTATCCCCCCCCTCCCCCAATATGGTGTCATCTGCAAATTTAGAAATTGTGTTTTTAATTCCAAAGTCTAAATCGTTAATATAAATTGTGAACAGCAGTGATCCCAGCATTGATCATTGTGGAATACCACTACCTACCTTCTGCAACTGTGAATAGCTACCCTTTACCCCCTACTCTCTGCTTTCTGTCTTGAAATCAGCTAGCTATCCATCTTGCTACTTGTTGCTATGTATGGTAGGCACCTCAAAGCACTGGAGAAATACCAATGCTGCATCTGCAAAATCCTGCACATTCATTGGCAGGCTAGGTGCACCAACATTAGCGTTCTCTCTCAGGCCCACATCCCCAGCATCGAGGCATTGACCACGCTCGATCAGCTCCGAGGGACGGGCCACATTGTCCGCATGCCCGATACTAGACTCCCAAAACAGTCGCTCTACTCCGAGCGACGTGACGGCAGGAGTCCCAGGAGGGCAGGGAAAACGCTTCAAGGACATCCCCAAAGCCGCCTTGAAAAAAAATGTAACATCCCCACCGACTCTTGGGAATCCCTGGCCCAAGACTGCTCAAAAGAAGCAGCATCCGAGAACACGGAGTCTCTTCGCCGGGAGCATGCGGAAGCCAAGCACAAATAGCGGAAGGAGCATACGATAAATCAAGCACCCCACCCATCCGTCTCTCCAACCACCATCTGCCCCACCTGTGACAGAGACTGTAGATCCCGCATTGGATTCGTCAGTCACCTTAGAACTCATTTTAGTGTGGAAGCAAGTCATCCTCGAATCTGGGGGAATGCCCAAGAAGACCAAATGTATTTTTTTTAGCATCAACTACAAGTTGTTATCGAGATAGGATGTAAAGAGCTGGTTCATTTCAATATGCGAATTGTACCATCAAATATTTCCTTGCAACTGAAACTTTGTGCCTCATTATTGGCTGCCTTCTGTGCTGTATGATTCCGTAACGTCTGCCAAATAAACTTATGATTGAGTGCTCATGGTTATGAGAAAACACTGCAGCTGCACAAAATCTTCAACAAACAACCTCTTCTGGTAAGTTTCTAAATGTCAGTCGCAGTGGGATTTGATTCTCCTCCGACCCACCCACCCATCCCACTCACCCCTCCAACACCCCACAATCTGCCTTGCATCCTCCTCCAGGCCAAAAGTTGGGGCTGCCATCCCAGTTTCTTATTTTTGATATAATTCAGGTCATAATCATCTATCTTTTGCCAGATGTTTAAGAATATTTTGAAGGGTTTATTGTAAGCTATTAAAACCAGACAGATTCAAATCATTATTGTCACCATAAAATGAAAGCTTTATATAGAACTATAAAACAAGGCATCAAAATGAAGTTCAGCACTGCCAGTAAGGAGAGTGGCAGAGTGCCCTGGGAAGTAATAATGCTGCATCTAAATGAAATGACAGAGGGAGGCAGGTGAGCGGAGGTGGGGCGGATTGAAATCAAGATCTCTCATCTGTGCTATTGAGAACACAGAAGTAAAAATAGCTTCACACCTTTAACTATTTCTATTCCTCCAAGCCAGGTCATTGCCTTTCCCTTTGCCCTAGAAACAGGCAGCAACCCATCCATCTCCAAATCCTCTCTAATACAACTGGTAGAACTTTATCTAGTGCTGCAGCTCACCAGGCAAATAAAAGAAAAAGTAATTTATGCAACAGCGCTGTAATGATACAGAGCACCATACATGCCCTGCAGATCAACATTTCCTGCTTACCAGCAGAGTCGCTATTTTGTTGTACCACAAGCACTCAGCTGCTCCTGCACTTCAAACATTGGGATTTTCATTTTGACGGCCTGCACTGGATCTACAACCAGTATCAGAAGCACTCTGGTCAGAAACAAAGTCTCGAAAAATATGAATAACTGGGCATCTGCAAAATTTCCTTCTTGCTCGGTGGCCGCCACACCATACTATGGAAACAGCACGCCCACTGGAAGAGCAGTAAGAATCAGGAAACCTCACTGATTCCACCTACCCAGCCTCCACCCCCAGCATTTAGACCAGGGACATTCAGGTACATGTGCTTCCAATTGTCACCCCAACTGAGATCAACCCAGCAGTGACCAGAAATTTAAATTAGGAGCCTCCTATTCAGAACCACAATGACATGTGTTGCACGGGGAAAGGGCAGACGATGGGACTAGCTGAAGCGCTCTTGCAGAGAGCCAGATCAGGCTTGACAAAGTGCTGTAACCATTCTATGATTTTCCCACTGAGCCACCAAGATAGCCCAAATAATGGAGTTCAGAGAAGTTTCATGAGGTTGATTCCTATGGGGTTGACTTATGAAGATAGGTTGAGTAGGTTGGGTCGAGACTCATTGGAATTCAGAAGAAAAAGAGGGGTGATCTCATTGAAACACAAGATAACGAGGAGGCTGGACAAGTTGGATGCAGAGAGTATATTTCCACTCTCAGGGGAAACTAAAACTAGAGGGCATAGTCTCAGAATAAAGGGCTGCCCATTTAAAACTGAGATGAGGAAGAATTTCTTCTGAGGGTTGTGGAGGCTAGGTCATTGAATATATTTAAGGTGGATACACCGATTTTTGAGCAATAAGGGAGTAAAGGGTTATTGGGAAATGTGTTAGGGAAATTGATGGGATTGAAGGCTGATAAATCCCCAGGGCCTGAAAGTCTGCATCCCAGAGTACTTAAGTGGTCCTAGAAATAGTGGATGCATTGGTGGTCATTTTCCAACATTCTAGAGACTCTGGATCAGTTCCTATGGATTGGAGGGTAGCTAATGTAGCACCACTTTTTAAAAAAAGGAGGGAGAGAGAAAACAGGGAATTTTAGACCAGTTAGCTGGACATCAGTAGTGGGGAAAATGTTGGAATCATTTATTAAAGATGTAATAGCAGCGCATTGGAAAAACAGACTGGATCGGTCCAAGTCAGCATGGATTTATGAAAAGGAAATCATGCTTGACAAATCTTCTGGAATTTTTGTGAGGATGTAACTAGTAGAGTGGGCAAGGCAACACCAGTGGATGTGGTGTATTTGGACTTTCAAAAGGCTTTTGACAAGGTCCCACACAAGAGATTAGTGTGCAAAATTAAAGCACATGGTATTGGGGGTAATATATTGACGTGGATAGACAGGAAGCAGAGAGTAGGAATAAACGTCCTTTTCAGAATGGCAGGCAGTGACTAGTGAGGTACCGCAAGGTTCAGTGCTGGGACCCCAGCTGTTTACAATATACAGTAATGATTTCGACGAAGGAATTGAATGTAATATCTCCAAGTTTGCAGATGATCCTAAGCTGGGTGGCAGTGTGAGCTGTGCGGAGGATGCAAAGAGGCTGCAGGATGACTTGGACAGGTTCGGTGAGTGGGCAAATTCATGGCAGACGCAGTTTAATGTAGATAAATGTGATGTCATCCACTTTGGTGGCAAAAACAGGAAGGCAGAATATTATCTGAATGGTGACAGATTAGTAAAAGGGGAGGTGCAACGAGACCTGGGTTCATGGTACATCAGTCATTGAAAGTTGGCATGCAGGTACAGCAGGTGGTGAAGGCGGCATATGGCATGTTGGCCTTCATAGCGAGGGGATGAGAGTTTCGGAGCAGGGAGGTCTTATTGCAGTTGTACTGGGCCTTGGTGAGGCCACACCTTGAATGTTGTGTACAGTTTTGGTCTCCTAATCTGAGGAAAGACATTCTTGCTATTGAGGGAGTGCAGCAAAGGTTCACCAGACTGATTCCCGGGATGGCAGGACTGACAAATGAAGAAAGACTGGATCAACTAGGCTTCTTTCACTGGAATTTAAAAGAATGAGAGGGGATCTCATAGAAACATAAAATTCTGACGGGACTAGACAGGTTAGATGCAGGAAGAATGTTCTCGATGTTGGGAAAGTCCAGAACCAGGGGTCACAGTCTAAGGATAAAGGGGTAATCCATTTAGGACCGAGATGAGGATAAACTTCTTCACTCAGAAGTGTGTACCTGTGGAATTCTCGACCACAGAAAGTTGTTGAGGCCAGTTCGTTAGATATATTCAAAAGGGAGTTAGATGTGGCCTTTATGGCTAAAGTGATCAAGGAGTCTGGAGAGAAAGCAGGAATATGGTACTGAAGTTGCATGATCAGCCATGATCATATTGAATGGTGCTGCAGGCTCGAATGGCCTACTCCTGCACCAATTTTCGATGTTTCTATGTTATGGGAAGCGGGCAGGGAAGTAGAACTAAGTCCATGATCAGATCAGCCATGATCTTATTAAATGGAGCAGCAGGCTCAAATGGTCAAATGGCCTACTCCTATTTCTTGTACACTACTTTCCGGTCAAGGAGTTTGAAGAACAAGTATATTTAACAAATGGTAATCCACTCCAACGCTGAAGCAAAAGAATTGAATCCGCCAGAAATATGCCAAATTTCACTGCTCAATAGCTTCAATGATTCAATGGCAAAAAAACCTAGCAAAACCACTCAGCTTCGTGCAGTTCTAGAGTTTTATATAAATGGAGGCAAACCCTTCCAAGGTTTAATTTCAATTCCAATAATACCAGTCACATGATCAATAATCAACAAATGCTGCTGGAAGATTGCCAACTAACTTCAGTGGGCAAATCATAGAATGGTTACAGCACTAAAAGGAGGCCATTCAGCCAGTCGAGCCTGTGCCGGCTCTCTGCAAGAGCACCTCAACTAGTCTCACTCCCCTGCAACACGTCACTGTGGTTCCGATTATGATGATCAGCTGCAATTATTTACAGCACTGACTGATTTGAAATAATCAGTATACCGACACTGTGGAATCCGAAAGGCTGAAAGAGCTCGGTCTAGTTGCTTTCGAGCCGCGTAGACTAAGAGGCAACCCATGAGAGGTAGACAAAATCATGGAAGGGCTGGATTGCATGCCTAATCTGAGGGGATCAGGGGACATGCATTTAAACGATGAAAAGGTAGGATTAGGTTAGATGTTAGGCGGGTTTTCTTTTTCCAGAGAGTAGTGAACCTCTGGAATGCATTGCTGGCTTGTGACTCTGCACGCCTTCAAGAGGGAGCTGGACTGGTTCTTGGCTGGAGCAGAGATCACATCACATAAAAAGGTAAGTAGATTAACAATTAACGTACACATGGTCAACTAATCTCCTAGACTGGTTTTATCTCAGCTGCACTACTCTTGTATCTGGTGGAAAGCAGATGCTTTTGGTGGTTTCCCATTTTCTTTTGGGAGGGTGGGCGGTACAGAAGCTGAGCTTTTGTTGGAGAACATTCAAGAGCACCATTTCATTAAAACCTCTCTGTTGCAGAAGATTCATGATGCAGAAAATCTGTAAAAGCAATTCAAACAATGCATGGCCTCAGTTCGGAAAAATAAGGGTGAAGGAATGTTCGACAGAATTCCACATGGCCATGCTAGCCATGGCTCAGCGTTAGCATTCTTGCCTCAGTCAGAAGGTTGTGGTTCAAATCTGAGCATATCAGACTGTGATCACTAGTCCAAAAGTTGCATCTAGCCCACACTGAGTCAGAAGTTTGAGGCACAAAACCTCGGCTGACACTTCAGTACACGACTGAGGGAGTGCTGCACAATAGGAGGCGTCATCTTTTGGCTGAGGAGTTATGCCCGCTCAGGCAGACGTAAAAGTTAACACATCAATATTTCGAAGAGCAGGGTAGCTTTCCCCTGCCCCCCTCCATCCCACCAGTGTCCTGGCCAACACTTAAACCTAAACCAACATCACTTAAAAAACTGAGTATCTGGTCATTATCACATTGTTGTTAGTGGGAGCTTGAAAAGTAGCAGCTGTATTTCTTACATTACAAGAGTGACTACACTTCAAAAAGTAGTTAATTGGATGAAAAGCACTTTGGGATTTCCAGGGATCATGAAAGGTGCTATATAAATGCAAGTTTTAAAAAAATTCTCTCCAATAAAGACACGAGGGTCACTTGTCACTGCAGAACTTGAAAATCAGGGATCAATGCCATGAGTCATTGAAAAACTGGGTCAGACAAACACAGGCAGATGTGATTGCACCATAATGCCCATCAGATATTGGGGGTCGTGCAAGTAATTTCAACTCATTCAGCAGGCTTGGCCAGAAACATCACCCAGCAAGCTAAATAAAGAAAAGATTCATGGGAAGTCTGCCGGCCAGATGATGTTCAACACCCCTACCCTATATACCCTTTAAAAATGTTCCCTTTCCTTTTAAAAGCCATTATGGATATTGCTTCCACCACTGTTTTTGCTCTGGTATTACATGTCCTAGGCAAACCAGTCCCACCCACCCCTTCCCTCAACGACTATCTGTCCCACCTGTGACAGAGTCTATGGCTCTCGTATCGAACTGTTCAGCTACCAAAGAACTCACTTCAGGAGTGGAAGCAAGTCTTCCTCGATTCCGAGGGACTGCCTATGATGATGATGATGACGACAACATGTCCTAATAACTTTCTGCATAATACAACTTTGCAAAGCTTACTTCCTTCTTTTGATTGACGAGCAAGTTAGAAGGCATAACTAACAGTGAAAATAGCCTTTTTTTATTTCTGTCATCAAACCCCAAAATTATTTCCAACACCTCCAATCAGATCTCTTAACTTTCTCTATTCTATTAAATGGTATTCTACAAAATCATTTTTCTTCAACGATAAGCCTGAATTATAAGGTGGTAGATGAACTCTTTGAATTTAATTAAGATCAAGTCCTAGAATGATCTCAACGATGTTCCAGGTACTAATGTAAATATGGTCGGACTGGATTCCATGCAAAACTATTCAGGAACGGTGAGTACATATGGGCTCTGCACAGACGCAACTGGAATCTGCTCTTTTTAATATACAAGTTTAAGTAGAAATGTGAACCCTTAATGATTTACCTTCCCAGAACAAAAACAGTTTGTCTATGATATCTTGATTGGTCAAAAAAATTGTGTTGTAAAATAAATGATCAAGGGAAAGAGGGAGAGAGAGAGAGAGAAAAAAGTTTCATTACTCGTTAAAATGAAGCACAAAATATTTGAGCATGTATTTCATGGGTTTTGGAATCTAGAATAACTGCATTGTAGCATAATGCACACATTATTTATCAAACAGTACTTGTGATAATCAGTTTTTGACCTTAAAAAGTGAGGCTGAATATTTGTGAAGCAGCCCAACCCCAATGACGGCTTCAAACTCTGTTGAATGAACAAGCTTAAGTAAAGGAAGTTGATGGGAACAAATAACATTCCGCCACTTCTAATTCCTTCTTCTCCTGAAGATTGTCTCATGTTTGGATACACAGTTCAACATCAAAAGCCCTCTGGTATCTCATTGAAATGGTCTTTCTTCATTGACAAATCTAAACAATGAAAGCTGTCAGGCTATTTGAATGTGGGGATTCAAAATTTGAATTTGAGCCTGTCCTCACCCAAGATCCCCACACAACCCACACTAGAAGTAGCTGAGCAATGTTTTTCTTCCTCCTTAGCCCAAGCAGTGAGAAAAACAATAGCATTATTATCTGATCCAAGATCAATTAACTTTGTATAGACCATAAATCAAACTTGGCACCTTCGTGATCTGTCTGTACCAACAGCAGTGCGTTTATCAATTCAACAAATCGAGAGATATGCAAATTCTAAATTCACCATAATTTTTTTTTTTGGTACCTGTAAGGTGGCAAAACAGCCCAGGGTACTTCTCAAAGGCAAAATCAACAAAAGCCTGAAGCGGAACTAGTTCAGTTACTTAACATCCTGTTGCATAAAATGTTCAGATACCAATCATTTCCGTGTGTTGCACTATGATCTCTCATTTACATCTCTTTCTGCCCAATGAAGCCCAGCAAGCCTACAATTCCCTTTGCTAAAAGGGAGAGAATCCTGTTGCAACCTTATAACTGCAGGGCAAATCATGAAATGCAAGACCCGTGAATCTGTAATGCAGTCAGATCTCCAGAGGTTGAGTCATTTATATTGAAGAGGTCAATCAACTGTAGGAATACCACAAATCTAATGTCACATGTACTCTAATACACCTTGAAAGAATGGACACAGCCAAATTTAATTTCCCACAATCTGAAATGCTTTGAAGTCCCAATCCAGAGATGTGAGCACATAATCTAGGCTGGTACTCCAGTGCAGTACTCGGAATACTAGATTGTCGGAGGTGCCGTCTTTCGAATAAGATGCAAAATCGAGGCTCTGTCTGCCCTTTCAGGTGGGCATTAAAGATCCCATAAGGCTATTTCAAAGAAGAGCAGGGGATTTCTCCCAGTGTGCTGCCAACATTTATCACTCAACCAAATACCAAAGAGATAACCTGATCATTTATTTCATTGCTGTTTGTGGGATCTCTGTGCCTAAGATGGTAAATAGCTTTGGGACATCCGAAGGTCATGAAAGGCGCTATTATAAATGCAAGTCTTTTTGTGGTTAGCCATGGAGCAGGGCGACAAGTGCCACAGAGGGGAAGAATTAGCTTGCCCTAAACTGCTCAAAAGTAACAGTGGTGGGGGCCTGGAAAAAATATCATTGGCAGTCCCTTGAAATTGACTTGCTTCCACTCAGGTGGCTGTACAGTCCAATACGAGAACCACAGTCTCTGTCACAGGTGGGACAGATAGTCGTTGAGGGAAAGGGTGGGTGGCACAGGTTTGCCGCACGCTCTTTCTGCTGCTTGCGCTTGATTTCTGCATGCTCTCGCCAATGAGACTCGAGGTGCTCAGCGCCCTCTCGGATGCACTTCCTCCACTTAGGGCGGTCTTTGGCCAGGGACTCCCAGGCGTCAGTGGGGATGTTGCACTCTCTCAGGGATGCTTTGAAGGTGTCCTTGTAACGTTTCCTCTTCCCACCTTTAGCTCGTTTGCCGTGAAGGAGTTCCGAGTAGATCCCTTGCTTTGGGAGTCTCATTTTTGGCATGCAAAGAATGTGGCCTGCCCAGCAGAGCTGATCAAGTGTGGTCAGTGCTTCAATGCTGGGGATGTTGGCCTGGTCGAGAACACTAATGAGTCTGTCCTCCTAGGGGATTTGTCAGATCTTGGAGACATCGTTGGTGGTATTTCTCCAGCGACTTGGTGTCTACTGTACATGGTCCATGTCTCTGAGCCATACAGGAAGCAAGTATTACTACAGCCCTGTAGACCATGAGCTTGGTGGCAGTTTTGAGGGCGTGGTCTTCAAACACTCTTTTTCTCAGGCGGCCGAAAGCTGTACTGGAGGCGGTGTAGAATCTTGTCGACAATGCCTGCTCTTGTTGATAAGAGGCTCCCAAGGAATGGAAAATGGTCCACATTGTCCAGGGCCGTGCCGTGGATCTTGATGACTGGGGGGCAGTGCTGTGTGGTGAGGACAGGCTGGTGGAGGACCTTTGTCTTACGGATGTTTAGCGCAAGGCCCATGCTTTCGTACGCCTCAGTAAATACATCAACTATGTCCTGGAGTTCAGCCTCTATGTGCGCAGCCGCATGTATCCATCTGATCACTCCTGGCCACCGGGTGCATGACTGACAGAGAACACAGAGGGATTTATACCCTTCGGTTGTGATCACATCTAGTTGGCTGAAAAGCCAGAGAGTTTTCAGAATCTCTGCAGAAATGACATTTTTACTTTTTGCTCTGGTCAAGGACTTTTCATCCCAGCTTCGTTTCACCTACTTCACTGAAAATGCAACTCTCATTACAATACCAAGGAATATTTTGCCTTTCCAGTAACCAGAGGTCTCCCACCACTGCATGCAACACAGCAAAGTGTGGAGTGAAAAAAAGACTTGCATTTATATTTTCAGCAGTTTTCACGACCTCAGGACATCACAAAGCAATTAAGTACTTTTTGAATTGTAGTCACTGATGTAATGTAGGAAACGCGGCAGCCAATTTGCACACAGCAAGCTCCCTCAAACAGTAATGTGATAATGACCAGATATTCTGTTTTTGTTATGTTGACTGAGGGATAAATATTGGCCAGTATGCCAGGGATAACTCTTCTTCGAAATAGTGCCATGGGATCTTTTACATCCGCCCGGGAGGGCAGACGGGGCCTTGGTTTAACATCTCATCTGAAAGACGGCACCTCCGACAGTGCAAGACTCCATCAGCACTGCTCTGGAGTGTCAGCCTAGATTTTTGGTGCTCAAATCCTTGGAATGGGACTTGAACCCACAACCTTCTGACTCAGAGGTGAGCGTGTTACCCACAGCTGACACAGATTACAGAAGCGCATAGTGGATACAGGAAACAAATTATAATGAAGTACTTTTGCAGTGTAGTCACTCTTGTACCATAGGAAACGCAACAGCCAATTTGCTCCTATAAATCGCAATGAAATAAATAACCAGATCACAAAAGCGAAATACTGAGGATGCTAGCAATCTGAAATTTAAAAAACAACTGAAAATACTCAGCAAGTCAGGCAGCATCTGTGGCAAAGAAACAAAGTTAACGTTTCAGGTTGACGACCTTTCATCAGAACTGGAAAAAGTTAGCAATGTAACAGGTTTTAAGCAAGTACAGAGGCAAGGAAAGTGGGGGGGGGGGGGGGGCAGGTGGAGAAAAGAACAAAAAGGGAAGGTCTGTGATAGGTGGAAGGCATGGAGTGATTACATGATAAAAGGGATGATGGTACAAGGCAAAAAGGAGATGGTAATGGAACAAGTAAAGAAACAAAAGAGGAGCTGTAAATGGGAATAGCAGAATCATTGTCAGCACCTGTTGTCCAAAAAAAATGGGAGCGGTGATAATGATGTGAAATTCTTTAACTCGATGTTGAGTCTGGAAGCTTAAAGTGCCTA
This sequence comes from Pristiophorus japonicus, assembly GCF_044704955.1. Lineage (NCBI taxonomy): Eukaryota > Metazoa > Chordata > Chondrichthyes > Pristiophoridae > Pristiophorus > Pristiophorus japonicus. Next base: position 67,058,682 of record NC_091978.1, read on the forward strand.
ACCCAAAGCTGAGGTACTGTTCCTAGAGCTTACATTGGGCTTCATTGAAACAGTGTAGGAGGCAGAGGAGAGAGAGGCCAGAGTGGGAGTGGAGCGGACAATTAAAATGACAGGTGACCGGAGGCTCGGAGTTGGACTTAACAGATACTCCGCAAAGCGGTCACCCAATCTGCGTTTGGTCTCCCCAATATAGAGGGGACTGCATCATGAGAAGCGAATACAGTATAGTACATAAGAACATAATAGGTGCAGGGATAGGCCATTTCGCCACTTGAGCCTGCTCTATTATTCAATGAGATCATGGCTGATCTTCTACCTCATGTCCCTTCATATCCAAAAATCTAAATCGATTTTCGTCTTGAATATACTCAACAACTGAGCTTCCACAGTCCTCGGGGGTAAAGAATTCCAAAGTTTCACAACCCTCTGAGTGAAGAAGTTTCACCTCATCAGTCCTAAATGGCCGATCCCTTATTCTGATACTCCCCAGCCAGGGGAAACATCCTCCCTGCATCGACCCCTTCAAGTCCTGTAAGAATTTTGTATGTTTCAATGAGATAACCTGTCATTCTCCTAAACTCGAGAATAGAAGCAGAGTCTACTCAATCTCTCCTGCTAGGACAATGCGCCCCCCCCCACATCCCAGGAATCAGTCTGGTGAACCTATGTTGCAGCCCTTCTATGGCAAGTATATCCTTCTTTCTCTTGGTAGTTTGTCGTATCCAAGAAAGACATTGTTGTGCATGTGTCTTCAAGTGGCTGCATAGGCCAATTCTGGATGCACATAGTCTCTTGCACATCAGACAAGGGAAGTTCGATGTGCCTGATGCTGACAGTACTGCCACCTGATGTCGTCTATCTCTAGTGTCCCGCAGGCGTTGACATCGGCTTTCTTCGAAGGTCTGGCAAGCAGTCCTCGTGAGGGTTCGCCACTGGATTTTATTTGCTGCTGTATTCTCGAGGTCCTTTGGTCGGATGCCACAATACTGGAGGTTCGCCTCAATGCAATCTTTATAGTGCTTGCGAGGGCGCCCCTGGTGTCTTCGGCCTTCACAGAGCTCGCCGTGAAGAAGCTAACGAGGGATCCTTGACTCATCCATGCGGATGGCATGTCCAGCGCACCGGAACTGGGCTCGCATGATCATCACCTCCATGCTAGTTGATTGTGCCTCTCTCCAGAACCTCAAGGTTTGACACCCGGACTTGCCAGCGTATGTGGAGTATAGATCTGAGACTGTGCATGTGGAAAGCTTCCAGCTTTTTGGTGTGTCGCCTGTAGGGCGTCCAGGTCTCTCATCCATAAAGGAGAGATGAGAGAACGACTGCTCTATACACCGACAATTTAGTTGACAGTCGGATGTGGTGGTGACTCAACACCTTGGTGCGCAAGCGACCAACTGCCTGGCTGGCTTTGGATATCCTTGCATCCATCTCCTTGTCCAAGGACCCATCACTTGATATGGTGCTGCCAAGGTACTTGAAGCTGTCCACTATCTTTAGTTGTATACTGCCGATGGAGACTTTGGGAGCAGGTGCTGTGATGCCAGGGGCAGGCTGATAGTAAAACTGAGGTTCTCTAAGGCTGATAGTTAGGCCAAACAGTTCTGTTGCCTCAGCAAATTTGCTGAGTATGAATTGTTGGTCACTCTCCTTGTGTGCCATGAGGGCGCAGTCGTCAGCAAAGAGTGCCTCGAGGATGAGTCGTTTCCGTACTTTGGTCTTTGCAGCAAGGCGGCGGAGGTCGAACAGCGAACCATCTAAATCGATATTTCAGGTAGACCCCAAACTCCAAGTCTTTTATAGCATAGCTCAAGACACAGGTAAAGAATAGGTTGAACAGAACTGGAGCGAGTACACAACCTTGTTTTACTCCATTTGAGATAGCAAATGGGGCCGTGGTTGTGCCGTCTGAGAGCACTTAACCTGTCATGTCACGAAACAGCTCAATGATGTGGACAAACTTCCTTGGATACCCAAGTTTCGTCAAGATGGACCACAGCGCTGCTCTGTTGACGGTATCAAAGGCCTTCGGTGAGGTCAATAAATGCAGCGTACTGACCAGTATACCGCGGCTGGCAGCTCAACCCATTCTGCGGTCGAAAATACAGCAACAGTCGAAAACTTCAAAACACAAGAAAACTTCTCGGACAATGGAACGTCGCACACTCTTAGATAGAGCTGACACTACAAGACCGGAAAGAAGGACTGCCCTTATTGCAAGAGAGCTGCAGCATTATAACATCGATATAGCGGCTCTTAGCGAGACAAGACTTGCAGAGGAGGGCTGCGTGAGTGAACTAGGTGGCGGCTACACCTTCTATTGGAAAGGCAAGGCAGAGAATGAGGGACAGGATCCACGGAGTTGGTACAGCAGCGAAGACTTCTCTTATGCAACAGTTTCCGAATCTGCCTGAAGGGATTAACGAAAGACTTATGAAACTGCGTTTCCCCCTGAATGCCACGCGCCACATCACCATTATAAGTGCTTATGCACCCACCCTTCCAAGCCCCGATGAGATGAAAGAGAGGTTCTATGAAGATCTCGACAGACTGGTCAGGTCCACACCTGCTGGAGACAAGTTGATCATCCTGGGTGATTTCAACGCACGAGTTGGAAAAGACAGCAAGCACTGGAAGGGAGTCATTGGACAGCACGGCACAGGAAAATGAAACAGTAATGGTCTCCTCCTCTTGATTATGTGTGCAGAGAATGACTTGACGATCACAAATACTCTATTCAGGCAGACTGACAAGTACAAAACAACTTGGATGCACCCCAGGTCTAAGCAATGGCACATGATAGACCATGTCATTGTAAGAAGGCGAGACATTAAGGATGTAAAGATCACAAGAGCCATGCGGGGAGCAGAATGCTGGAGAGATCACCGTCAGATCAGATCCATCCTCCAGCTGCACATTGCTCCACTTCAGCGCAAGCGTCCAAAACCGAGCAGAAGTGCCTTTAACACAGCTAGGCTGAAACATCAGTGCTACCGTGAGCAGTTCCAAGATGACCTCGATAACAGGCTGATGTCTCACGGACCGCTCACTGGCAAACCCACACAGAAGTGGACAAAGCTCAAACAGATGGTAACAGACTCAGCAAAGACAACTCTTGGACTTAAAAAGAAGGTACACCAAGACTGGTTCGATGAAAACAACGTTGAGGTCTGCAAGACGCTGGATGAAAAGAAAAAAGCACATCTAAAATGGCAACATGACCCTTCCTCAATTTCCAAGATGGACTGCTACAGACACATGCAGAACAAAGCAGAGACACCTTCGCCAGATGCAAGATAAATGGTGGCAGACGAAAGCAGAGGAAGTGGAACATTATGCTGAAACTCACAATACAAAGATGTTCTTCAGCGCCATCAAGTCAGTCTATGGACCATCAAAACCCAGCACCAGTCCACTCCTTTCAGCAGATGGCAGCACTTCGATCAAAGACAGGACTGGCATAAATGAGAGGTGGAGAGAACATTTCAGCAATCTTCTTAATAGACCTTCAACAGTGAAAGAAGAAGCACTTGACTCCATACCCCTATCAAAGAAGATCTTTAACTTCCTCCCAGCATGGACAAAGGAAAGAAAGCCATCAACCAGATGAGTACTGGAAAGGTTCCAGGAAAGGATGGAATCCCTGCCGAAATCGACAAGGCAGTAGGCTCAGCAACTCTCGAGGCCTTTCATGACACAATAACCAGCATCTGGGAAGAGGAAGACATGCCACTGGACTTGCATAACGCTATGATAGTTGCCCACTACAAGAACAAGGGCAACAAAGCAGACTGTGGCAATTAGAGGAATATCGCTTCTGTCCATTGCTGGGAAGATCATCGCCCGCATAGTGCTGAACCGACTCATAGCTAGTGTCTCAGAAGCAAATCTTCCAGAAACACAATGTGGCTTTCGACCTGGTCGGAGCACAGCAGACATGATCTTTGCACTCAGACAAGTGCAGGAGAAGTGCATTGAACAGAATATGGACCTTCCTTCTAAAGGAAACCAAAATACATACAATATTCCAGGTGCGGCCTCACGAGTACCCGATATAATTGTAGTAAGATGTCTTTTGCACTCAAATCCTCTTGTAATAAAGGCCAACATACCATTTGCTTTCTTAATTGCTTGCTGTACCTGCATGCTAACTTTCAGTGATTCTTGTACAAGGACACCCAGGTCCATTGAAAGTAAATTGAAAGTACAAGTACATCGCTGCTTCACCTGAAAGTAGTGTTTGGGACCCTGGACAGTGGGAAGGAAGGAGTTCAGAGGGCAGGTGCTGCATCTACTGCACTTGCAGTGGAAGGTCCCATGGGAAGGGGAGGGCGTGTTTGATGAGCGGACCAAGATGTCACAGAGGGAGTGGTCCCTTCTAAATGCTGAAAGAGGAGGGGAAGATGTGTTTGGTGGTGGCATCACACTGGAGGTGGCAGAAAATGATCCTTTGTTGAACCAGATCATAATGTTTTAGGTGTTTGAGCGATAAATATTGGCCAGAACACCTGATCTTCGAAGAATTATTTTATGGAAGCTTTTACATCCCCGAGAGGGCAGACCAGGTTGCAGCTTAATACCTAATGAGAACAAGGACGGCACCTCCAACAGTGCAGCACACTCAGTATTGCACTGGAGTGTTAGCCTAGATTTTGCGTTCAAGTCTACTTGAGTGGGACTTGAACCCACAGACTTTGACTCAAAGGCTAGAATGCTTCTGAGCCCAGGCTGACAACTATGGCACTGCATTAGGCGATTACATTTAAATTGAAAGCATTTAAATTTATGTTCATTTGAACTGCAGCTTTCCCTTACATAGAAAAGTTTCTGAAGACTTCCAACATTGTGGAGCCCAATGCTCTGCCTCCAAATCCCCTGGTCACCTGGCAAAGATTAGTCTGAAGCCTAGCACAGATCATAGGTATGTGGTTAAAACCTTAATGCTGGCGTTCATTCGAAATTAAGCTGCTAGTCTGGCTGGATATTCATGATGAGCAGATACAGTATGTAGCAAAACAATGTATTCACTTACCAGGAATGGATGATGTTCACCTCAGATCCAGTCAAGAGCTGAATATAGCGCAAAGGGCGTAGCAGAGACTAACTGCACTGATCTAGTCTGGTAAACTTATTAATCGTGCTTCGCTGATCACAGGTGAATTTACACTGGTCCCATTTGAGGCACTGTTTACAGAAACATACTCATTCATGTAATTTATGAGACATTTATACTAGAGACAACTGGCTGTACTATTTTTGTTGCATGACATAAGGCAAGCACAATACCACTTTTAATAGACATAAACCGCAACTTACGGCGATGCACAAAGGTTAACTGCTGCATGTGGTTAATCATTAAGAGAATAAAACTGATGTTTTCCAACCATATAAATGAAGTCAGGACAAGGCAGAATATCTTTTGCAATATTTCCAAAGATAAGATACTGCTACATTGACCCAAGCTAATCTTGATAAACAGCTGCAGGTCTGGTTCAGGTAGATTCTGCCCACCCGAAGCAAGTATGTACCCAGAATTAAATATCAGTGCTCTCGTTTCAATATCATGAATGGATTGCTCCAAACTTTTTCACTTAGTTTTTCCAGATTGAAAAAGTCTCAGTGTTTCAATTTTTTACCCTCAGGCAAATCTGGAAAATGAACTTTGCATTCCTTAAATAAAGGCAATCACGAGCTGGTACGAGGAGGAAGTTCATTATAGAATAATCATATATTGAATCTGGATGAGCCGGATAGGTTGAATGGCCATTTCTCACGTCAGACTTTATGTTCGTGTAACAACAACCACCATTTTCTAAATGGTGACAAGCTAAAAACAGTGAAGGTCCAAAGAGACTTGGGAGTCCAGCTGCATGTTCACAACATTTTAATGATCTAAGTACAGAAAATAATGAAAAGGACAAATGGAGTGCTGGCCTTTATATATAAAGGACTAGAATACAAGAATTAATGCTACAGCTATACAATGCCCTGGTTGGACCACACTATGAGTAGTTCTGTGCACCACACCTTAGGAAGGATATAGTGGCTTTGGAGGGAGTGCAGTGATATCTGGACTCCAGGGGTTAAGTTACGAGGAGAGATTACACAAATTAGGGTTGTATTCCCTGGAATTTAGAAGGTTAAGGAGTGATTTCATTGAACTTTAAGATATTAAAGGGAACAGATAGGGTAGATAGAGAAACTTGTGACAGATTAGGAAAAGGGGAGGTGCAACAAGACCTGGGTGTCATAGTACTTCAGTCACTGAAAGTTGGCATGCAGGTACAGCGTGCAGTGAAGGCGGCAAATGGCATGTTGGCTTTCATAGCGAGAGGATGTGAATATAGGAGCAGGGCGGTCTTACTGCAGTTGTACAGGGCCTTGGTGATGCCACACCTTGCATATTGTGTACAGTTTTGGTCTCCTAATCTGAGGAAGGACACTCTTGCTATTGAGGGAGTGCAGCGAAGGTTCACCAGACTGATTCCCGGGATGGCAGGACTGACATATGAAGAAAGATTAGATTGACTAGGCTTATATTCACTGGAATTTAGAAGAATGAAGGGGGATTTCATAGAAACACATAAAATTCTGATGGGATTGGACAGGTTAGATGCAGGAAGAATGTTCTTGATGTTGGGGAAGTCCAGAACCAGGGGTCACAGTCTAAGGATAAGGGGTAAGCCATTTAGGACTGAGATGAGGAGAAACTTCTTCATTCAGAGAATTGTGAACCGATGGAGGGATTTAGATATGGCCCTTACGGCTAAAGTGATCAAGGGGTATGGAGAGAAATCAGGAATGGGGTACTGAAGTTGCATGATGAGCCATGATCATATTGAATGGTGGTGCAAGCTCAAAGGGCCGAATGGCCTACACCTGCACCTATTTTCTATGTTTGTGTTTCTTTTTCTGCTGGTTGGTGAGTCTCGGACTAGGGTGCAAACTCTAAAAATTAGAGCCAGATCTTGCAGGAGTGAAATTAGGAAACATTTCTTCGCACCAAGGGTGGTACAAGTTTGGAATTCTTCCACAAGCGGCAATTAATGTTAGATCAATTGTTAATTTAAAAATCGGGAACTGATAGATTTTGTTACCCAAAAGTATTCAGGGATATGGGCCAAAGGCAGGTATATGCACGGGCCCAAGTTTCGGCTCGAGTTGCTCCTATTTTTTTGGAGCAACTAGTTTAGTATGGAGTATCTTAGAAATCGCAATTCTCGGCATTTAGTTTGCTCCAGTTCTAGTTAGTTAGAATAGTTTTGTTTTCGTACAGGGTTTTTTTTTTCCCAAAAGGGGGAGATACCAGCCACTTACGCCTGTTTTGCAAGTTTAGGCAGTGACAGGTTACTCCAAACTAACTTAGAACGGAATAAGTGTCGATTTTTGTACGGTCAACAAAACCTTGCCGACACTTTATAAATTAGGCGTAGGTAGCGACAGATGAGGAGGTGGCGGGGGGGGGGGGCGGGAAAGAGAAGTTAGAGGATTTTACAAAGCATTAAACATTTCACTTACCAATAAAGATCCATCAATAATAAATGATAATACAATAAATCAACCAATCAAAAAAAAATGAATAAAATTTTTTTTTTTTTAATTTAAAAATCAGTAAATAAAAAATGTAAAGTTTCTACTCACCGACTGCAGCACGGGGAGCCCTCCAACAGCCTGCCGAAGAGGTGCTTGGGTGGAGCCCGCCACCGAAGAGGTAAGGGCAGGCAGGCCACTCGGCCCGGGATAGGGGCGACATCCCTTCGGCCAGGGATCGGGTCGCCTGGAGACAGGACGCGCTAGGAGGGCCAGGAGCTACTGCGCACGCGCGCACCTTCCGGCACTCTTTGGCGCAGGGCTGTAGCTTCATCCCCAGCTGCTTATGTTGCGCTGTGTTGATTGTGAAACAGGCCTGCTGGACTCAGAATCGCGAGGTAAGTTTTCGGTGCTTTTTTTTATTCTAAAAACTAGGCGGGCCTCTCGTAGTGTCCCATCTGGGAAAAGATCCGGACCTTGGGCCCATGGGGTTAGGTCACAGATCAGTCTTAATCTCATTGAATGGTGGAACAGGCAAGGGGCGAAATGGCCTACTCCCGTTCATATGTTCCAACAACATGCATTCAAAAACTGCCTTTAACACAGTAAAATGTCCTAAGGTGCTAGACAGGAGCATTAGCAACCAAAATGTGATACCAAGCCACATAATGAGATCGTCAGACAGATGACCAAAAGCTTGGTCAAAGAGGTAGGTTTTAAGGAGCGTCTTACAGAAAGAGAATTAGGTAGAGGGGCGGAGAGGTTTAGCAAAGGAGTTCCAGAGCTTATGGCCCTGGCAGCTGAAGGCATGACCGGCAATGATGGAGCGATTAAAATCAGGGAAGTCCAAGAGGCCAGAATTGGAGGAGCACAGATATCTCGGAGGGTTGTGGGTCTGGAGGAGGTTGCAGAGATGGAGAGGGGTGAGGCCATGGAGGGATTTAAAAATAAGTTTTGAAAATGTTTTTAAAATCGAGGCATTGCTTAACCAGGAGCCAATGTAGATCAGCGAGCACAGGGATGATGGGTGAGTGGGATGGTGCGAGTTATGACACAGGAAGCAAAGTTTAGGATGATCTCAAGTGCAGAGAGGGTGGAAAATGGGAGGCCAGCCAGGAGTGCATTGGAATAGTCAAATCTTGAGGCAACAAAGGCTTGGATGAGGATTTCAGCAGCAAGGTCCCACACAAGAGATTAGTGTGCAAAATCAAAGCGCATGGTATTGGGGGTAATGTACTGACGTGGATAGAGAACTGGTTGGCAGACAGGAAGCAGAGAGTTGGGATAAACGGGTCCTTTATAGCAGGGGGATGGGAACCAATGCAGGGAGACAGAGGGAAACAAAATGGAGACAGAAGAAAAAGACAGAAAGGAGATGAGTAAAAGTGGAGGGCAGAGAAACCCAAAGCAAAAAACAAAAAAAGGGGCACTGTATAGCAAAATTCTAAAGGGTCAAAGTGTAATAAAAAGGCAAGCCTGAAAGCTCAGTGCCTCAATGCGAGGAGTATTCGGAACCCAAGAGAGGGCTCTGAGCTAGTTAGAGTGGGTGAGAGCGCAGATGAACAGGACCCCAAGAAAGAATGCAAAAGGCAGGAGGCAACAGAGCAGAGTAGCACTGGGGTAAATGTAAACCACAAAGTGATAGGAAGGGACAATATGTATGAATATTAAGGGGCTGCAGGAGGGGTCAAAACTAAAAATCATGGTTTAAAAACTAGTATTAAAACACTACCGAAACGCAAGCAGCATTCGAAATAAAGTAAAAGAGTTGACGGCACAAATCATTACAAATGGGTATGATTTGGTGGCTATTACAGAAACGTGGTTGCAGGGTGGCCAAGACTGGGAATTAAACATACAGGGGTATCTGACAATTCGGAAGGATAGACAAGAAGGGAAATTAGCTCTGTTAATAAAGGATGATATCAGGGCAGTTGAGAGATGATATTGGCTCGAATGAACAAAATGTTGAATCATTGTGGGTGGAGATTAGAGATAGTAAGGGGAAAAAGTCACTGGTGGGAGTAGTTTATAGGCCCCCAAATAATAACTTCACGGTGGGGCGGACAATAAACAAGGGAATAATGGAGGCATGTGAAAAAGGAACGGCAGTAATCATGGGGGATTTTAACCTACATATCGATTGGTCAAAACAAATCGCACGGGGTAGCCTGGAGGAGGAATTCATAGAATGCATACGGAATTGTTTCTTAGAACAATATGTTACAGAACCTACAAGGGAGCAAGCTATCTTAGATCTGGTCCTGTGTAATGAGACAGGAATAATAAACGATCTCCTAGTAAAAGATCCTCTCAGATTGAGAGATCACAGTATGGTTGAATTTGTAATACAGATTGAGGGTGAGGAAGTAGTGTCTCAAACGAGCATACTATGCTTAAACAAAGGGGACTACAGTGGAATGAGGGCAGAGTTGGCTAAAGTAGACTGGAAACACAGACTAAACGGTGGCACAATTGAGGAACAGTGGAGGATTTTTAAGGAGCTCTTTCATAGTGCTCAACAAAAACATATTCCAGTGAAAAAGGGCGGTAAGAGAAGGGATAACCAAGGAAATAAAGGAGTGTATCAAATTAAAAAGCAATGCGTATAAGGTGGCCAAGGTTAGTGGGAAACTAGAAGATTGGGAAAATTTTAAACGACAGCAAAGAATGACTAAAAAAGCAATAAAGAAAGGAAAGATAGATTACGAAAGTAAACTTGCGCAAAACATAAAAACAGATAGTAAAAGCTTTTACTGATATATAAAACAGAAGAGGTCCCTTAGAAGATGAGAAGGGGGATTTAATAATGGGAAATGTGGAAATGGCTGAGACCTTAAACAATTATTTTGCTTCGGTCTTCACAGTGGAAGACACAAAAACCATGCCAAAAATTGCTGGTCACGGGAATGTGAGAAGGGAGGACCTTGAGACAATCACTATCACTAGGGGGGTAGTGCTGGACAGGCTAATGGGACTCAAGGTAGACAAGTCCCCTGGTCCTGATGAAATGCATCCCAGGGTATTAAAAGAGATGGCGGAAGTTATAGCAGATGCATTCGTTATAATCTACCAAAATTCTCTGGACTCTGGGGAGGTACCAGCGGATTGCAAAGCAGCTAATGTAGTGCCTCTGTTTAAAAAAAGGGGGCAGACAAAAGGCAGGTAACTATAGGCCGGTTAGTTTAACATCTGTAGTGTGGAAAATGCTTGAAGCTATCATTCAGGAAGAAATAGCGGGACATCTAGATAGGAATAGTGCAATCAAGCATACGCAACATGGATTCATGAAGGGGAAATCATGTTTAACTAATTTACTGGAATTCTTTGAGGATATAAAGAGCATGGTGGATAGAGGTGTACCAATGGACGTGGTGTATTTAGATTTCCAAAAGGCATTCGATAAGGTGCCACATAAAAGGTTACTGCAGAAGATAAAGGTACGTGGTGTCAAAGGAAATGTATTAGCATGGATCGAGAATTGGCTGGCTAACAGAAAGCAGAGAGTCGGGATAAATGGGTCCTTTTCTGGTTGGAAATCGGTGGTTAGTGGTGTGCCACAGGGATCGGTGCTGGGACCATAACTGTTTACAATATACATAGATGACCTGGAAGAGGGGACAGAGTGTAGTGTAACAAAATTTGCAGATGACAGAAAGATGAATGGGAAAGCGGGTTGTGTAGAGGACACAGAGGTTGCAAGGAGATTTAGATAGGTTAAGCAAATGGGCTAAGGTTTGGCAGATGGAATACAATGTCGGAAAATGTGAGGTCATCTACCTTGGGGGAAAAAAAACATTAAAAGGGAATATTATTTGAATGGGGAGAAATTACAACATGCTGCGGTGCAGAGGGACCTGGGGGTCCTTGTGCATGAAACTCTTTGAGGAAATTTCACGTAGCGATCTAAGTTGAACGCGGCAGGACCCGAACCTGCAATCTTCTGATAACTTTGCTGTTATAATCGAAGTCAGAAGCCTTATCCATTAGGCCACGCGGAACCCAAAAAGTTAGTTTGCAGGTGCAGCAGGTAATCAGGAAGGCGAATGGAATGTTGGCCTTCATTGCGAGAGGGATGAGTACAAAAGCAGGGAGATCCTGCTGCAACTGTACAGGGTATTGGTGAGGCCGCACCTGGAGTACTGCGTGCAGTTTTGGTCACCTTACTTAAGGAAGGATCTACTAGCCTTGGAGGGGGTACAGAGACGATTCACTAGGCTGATTCCAGAGATGAGGGGGTTACCTTATGATGATAGATTGAGTAGTCTGGGTCTTTACTCGTTGGAGTTCAGAAGGATGAGGGGTGATCTTTTGAAACATTTAAAATAATGAAAGGGATAGACAAGATAGAGGCAGAGAGGTTGTTTCCACTGGTCGGGGAGACTAGAACTAGGGGGCACAGCCTCAAAATACAGGGGAGACAATTTAAAACCAAGTTGAGAAGGAATTTCTTCTCCCAGAGGGTTGTGAATCTGTGGAATTCTCTGCCCAAGGAAGCAGTTGAGGCTAGCTTATTGAATGTATTCAAATCACAGATAGATAGATTTTTAACCAATAAAGGGAATTAAGGGTTATGGGGAGCGGGCGGGTAAGTGGAGCTGAGTCCACGGCCAGATCAGCCATGATCTTTTTGAATGGCAGAGCAGGCTCGAGGGGCTAGATGGCCTACTCCTGTTCCTAATTCTTATGTTGTTATGTTTTTTCAGAATGACTGGCAGTGATTAGTGTAGTGCCGCAGGGCTCAGTGCTGGGACCTCAGCTCTTTACAATATACATTAACGATTTAGATGAAGGAATTGAGTGTAACATCTCCAAGTTTGCAGATGACAGTAAACTAGGTGGCGGTGTAAGCTGTGAGGGGGACGCGAAGAGGCTGCAGGGTGACTTGGACAGGTTAGGCGAGTGGGCAAATGCATGGCAGATGCAGTATAATGTGGATAAATGTGAGGTTATCCATTTTGGGGGCAAAAACACAAAGGCAGATTATCTGGATGGCAACAGATTAGGAAAAGGGGTGGTGCAACGAGACCTGGGTGTCATGGTATGTCAGTCATTGAAAGTTGGCATGCAGGTACAGCAGTCGGTGAAGGCAGCAAATGGTATGTTGGCCTTCATAGCTAGGGGATTTGAGTATAGGAGCAGGGAGGTCTTACTTCAGTTGTACAGGGCCTTGGTGAGGCCTCACCTGGAATAGTGTGTTCAGTTTTGGTCTCCTAATCTGAGGAAGGACGTTCTTGCTCTTGAGGGAGTGCAGCAAAGGTTCACCAGACTGATTTCCGGAATGGCAGGACTGACATATGAGGGGAGACTGGATCGACTGGGCCTTTATTCACTGGACTTTAGAAGGATGAGAGGGGATCTCATAGAAACATAAAATTCTGACAGGACTGGACAGGTTAGATACAGGAAGAATGTTCCCGATGTTGGGGAAGTCCACAACCAGGGGACACAGTCTTAGGACAAGGGGTAGGCCATTTCGGACTGAGATGAGGAGAAACTTCTTCACTCAGAGTTGTTAACCTGTGGAATTCCCTACCGCAGAGAGTTGTTGATACCAGTTCATTGGATATATTCAAGAGGGAGTTAGATATAGCCCTTACGGCTAAAGGGATCAAGGGGTATGGAGAGAAAGCAGGAAAGGGGTACTGAGGGAATGATCAGCCATGATCTTATTGAATGGTGGTGCAGGCTCAAAGGGCTGAATGGCCTACTCCTGCACCTATTTTCTATGTTTCTATGTTGCTGAAGGGCTGCATATGGATGAGAAATAGGAGGGGGCCAAGGATAGTTCCTTGGGGGATACCAGAGGTAACGGTATGGGCACAGGACAAGAAGCCATTGCATATATGAGGGAGGGAATTCCAGAGCTTGAGGCCTAGACAGCTGAAGGTACAGCCTCCTCAGCTCACAAGCTGACTTCTTGTGAACAGTAGGGTTAGTGAACAGTAGGGTTAAAAATAAACTTTATAGTGCTTTTAAAGTACCAAACGTCATAAGGTGCTTCACAGAAACAAGAATGGACACCATGCAGCAGTGGGTAAAGACTTTAGTGATCGAAGGTGTGATAGAAGAGTTACATTTCATGAAGAGTGAAGATGAGCAGAGTTGGTAGAGCAGGGAGACTATGGGAGAGTTCTAGAGCGTATGGCCACAATGTCTGGAAAAAGTGAAAAAGAAACAACTCTCAGAGCTTTCCTAACCTAGACATGTAGTGCGTGTGGTCATGCAGCACCAGTGGCTGTCCTCGTAATCCACTCAATACACTTGACACGACAGTACGGAGTGTTTTACAGTGCTGCAATTATCAAGCAGATAAAAATCATTCAACAGAGCGTCTGTGGACACAGTTAGCCATTCAACAAAGGAGTCGTCAAGTTTAATTTTTAAACCATTTACTTGGCAGGCATCAGATTTCTCCATTCACTTTACATTACCAGCATTTTAGTCAAAAGGTCTTACATTATCCTTCATTAAAGATGTAGAATGATCTCAATGGACTGTAACGAGAGAGCATAGGCCAACACGGCCAATTAAATTGATCTAGATTTACTTGTACTTTAACCAGTTGGTCAAGCACAAACACAATGCACAATTGTTCTTTTTAATAGCAAGGCTTTTAGTTTTGACTCTCCATTTTCCATATCTATTGATTACAATATCCCTGAATCATCATAATTTCAACACAAGTGTTGTTCTGGCCAACAATGGTGCTGTACCCAGGAAGTAATCAATATCTCAGAGGGAGGAAAGAAAAAGTCATCAAGATTAATTGAACTTAGCTTTGTCCCAGCGCTGCTTTTTCAGCCCAATATCTAAACAACGGCAAGACCCACATAACTGAGGAATTGTGATTTAAAATACACCTAGAGGAGTGCAGTCGAGCGGGATCAGCTCCATGTGCTTTTGCTTCCTGCAACAGGAGGTGCTGAACTTTACGGAAAATTTGTATAGCCACATTTTCATGTGTAAAACGAAGTCAGCTCTCTACCGGTTGGGTATTTGTTTACTAGTGCACTCTGACAGAACTGTGTGCCTGCTGCTAGTTACTAAAATATGTATTGCCCTGCAAAGTCTACTTTCTTTGCAGGAGACAAACGAATTAAGTTTCTCCTGAGATGAGGCAGAGGCATTGAGCATTAACTCGTTTATTTGGCTTAAATATGCAAAAATATCAGTTACACAATGGGTTTATGAAAACAACTGCACTACTTGTGAATACAGAAGCCTACTTGCAACCTTGGAAGCAAAGCACCCTCAGCCTTTTAAAATGCAGGCAACTTTTGGGTTGCCCTGGAAATTCCAGGAAAGATTTGTCTCCAGTACACTGCTGTGAGCAACCCAGGAGAAAATTATAAAGGAATTAACAACAGTTTTTTTTCTTTGATCACTTTTATGATAGGAAATATCTGATATGGGGGAGAAAGGCTGTTGACTGACAGTGAAGAATCATCCAATCAGGTAATGAAGAGTTTCTGATTGGCAGAGGAAGGTGGTGCATCACGAGGATGGACATGTCGGGTGACCAATGGCGCGAGTGTGGGGGTGGAGTGGTGATAGGTCAGTGGTCAGGTGATGAAACCTCCAGGAATATGTCCAACCAGAGTGAGAAACCCAAAGGCAGCTGAGAAGCCACAGACATAACATATCAGGGAGAGAGAGAGAGAGAGAGTGAGAGGCAGACATGTCCAACAATTCACCTTTATCAACACAGAATGACTAACAAGCTTTCGGACTGCTGGCTGATAGATAGCACGAGCAAAAATCTCTTCTGTCACGGACTTAAAAAAAAAAATAGCTGAGTGAATTTGAATGTTTAGAGCATGGGCAAGTTCCCGCCTGTGCTCTTAAAACATTCAACTTTTAACCACTGGTCTGTAAGCACATGTACAAATCTCTCTACTGGACAAGAGAATTCTAGATGGAGCCAAGCAGTGCAAATGAGGCATCACGAGGCTGGAACAGATATGATCACTGACCAGTAACTGCAGTATAAATACACAATTATACAAGTATTATCAGTCTTCACTTGAACAGCTATGTCTGGAAAACAGACACTAAATAAGCCCTCATCTCTTGGGCCGGATTTCTGCCAGGTTTTCACCGCGATTTGAATCCCCGCGGCGAAAATCTGGTCGGCAGGATTTTCCAGTACCTCTGCAGCGGCGCTTCCAAATACTGCCGGGGAGGGGTGTGCCGACGTGCAACGAAGCAGATTGCATTTGAGTCGTACTTTCGGCACTCTTCCGACCCGTACGTCGCACCCAGCATACTGACAGGTCAAACCTGTCGGTGCAGCCTGCCAGCAGCAGTAAGTATGAAAACCTGCAAAAAAGGTAAGTTTAAGTTTTTATTTTTTTATGATGTTTCAGTGATTTACTAGCTAAGAGTTTTGTGAAATTTTATTTTTTCTCCCCTCCCAGCAGTGCTCCCGGCCTGACTAAAGTTGCCGAAACTCGCAGTTTGCGCCACAAATTTCGTGCAACACCTCCTTTACAGACATAAAGGCTGAAAGTTTGGCCTAAAAACAGTAACGCAGCAAAAATGGTAATTTTGGAGTAAAGCTATCGCTTATCGAAAACTGAAAATCTAACCATGTTTTACAGTCCACAGACAACATCTTTGATTGCATTTAAACAAAAACTAGTGTTGCCTGTGGAATGGGGCACTTTATTAAAACAAAAAAAATCTCCTTTCTTCACCTGGCTCCTGAAACTGAGGTCAATTTTAGTAACAAATGCAACCCCCAGCTGAGGTTCGGTAATTCCGTACAGACTGGGAATCAAATCAGGGAGCCTGATCTCTATAGACTAGAATCAAACCAACACTACATTTACTACATCTACAACCAAAACTAGCTTTTATATAGCACCTTTAACATAGTAAAACATTCCAAGGTGCTTCACAGCAACGTTATCAAACAGAATTTGACACCGAGCCACACAACAAGCTACAAGGACAGATGACCAAAAGCTTGGTCAGAGGTAGGTTTTAAGGAGTGCATTAAAAGGAGAAGAGCAAGTTCGAGAAGCAGAGAGGTTTAGGGATGGAATTCCAGTGCTTAGAGCTGAAGGCACGCCTGCCAATGGTGGAGCGGTTAAAAATCAAGGATGCGCAAGAGGCTCGAATTGGAGGAGCGCAGAGATCTTGGAGGGCTTTAGGGCTGCATGAGATTCAAGAGGGTAGGAAAGGGTGAGGCCATGGAGGGAATTGAAAACGTGGATGAAAATTTTAAAATTGAGGTGCTGCCAGAACAGGAGCCAATGTAGGTCAACAACCATAGTTGTGATGGGTGAACAGGACTTGGTGCAAGTTAGGATACAGGCAGCAGAGTTTTGGATGAGCTCAAGTTTATGGTGGAGGATGGGAGGCTGGCCAGGAGAGCATTGGAATAGTCAAGCCTAGTGATAACAAAGGTATGGATGAGGATTCAGCAGATGATGAGCTGAGGCAGAGTCGGGTGATGCTATGGACATAGACGGTCTTGGTGATGAAACAGATATGGTCAGCAGCTCATCCCGAAGTCAAATACCCTCAATAGGGTAGACAAGGGCTTCAGCCTTCCTAATATTTAGTTGAAGGAAATTTATGCTTAGCCAGTACTGGATGTTGCACAAGTAGTTTGAGAAATTAAAGACAGTAGAGGGGTCAAGAGATGTGGTGATCAATAAAGAAATGGTCAACATTTTATTTATTTATCTATTTATTTCAACTCCCTTTCTCTCTCCCTCACTCCCATCCCAAAAGCAGCCATTCTAAATCCAGCTTAACAGCAAACATTAGCAATCTATTCTCCTCCAGGGCATTATAGCAGATACTGTCCTATTATAAAGAAAAAATGAATTGCATTTATATTGCATCTTTCATGACCTCAGGATGTCCCAAAACAATTTACAGCCAATTAAGTACTTTTTAAGTATAGTCACTGTGGTAATGTAGGAAACATGGCAACCACTTTGCGCACAGCAAGGTTACACAAACAGCAATGAGATAATGACCCAATAATCTTTTCTTTAGGGATGTCGATTAAGGGATAAATATTGGCCAGGACACAGTGGAAGAACTCCTTTGCTCTGCTTCAAAATAGTGTCATTGTGGAGAGGTCCCAGTGGATTGGAAAACAGCAAATATGATGCCACTATTTTAAAAAAAAAGAGGGAGACAGAAATCAGAAAACTATAGACCAGCCAGACCAACATCTGTGGTTGGGAAAATGCTGGAGTCCATTATTAAGGAAGCAGTAACAGGACACTTGGAAAAGCATAATACAATCAAGCAGAGTGAGCATGGTTTTATGAAAGTGAAATCATGTTTGACAAATTTGCTGGAGTTCTTTGAGGATGTAACAAACAGGGTGGATAAGGGGGAAATCATTGGATGTGGTGTATTTGGATTTCCAGAAGGCATTCGATAAGGTGCCACATTAAAGGTTGCTGCACAAGATAAAAGTTCACGGGGTTGGGGGTAAGATATTAGTTAGCCAATCCTCTATCGCTGCTAACAGAAAACAGAGAGTCAGGATAAATGGGTCATTATCCGGTTGGCAAACAGTAACTAGTGGGCTGCCACAAGGATCGGTGCTGGGGCCTCAACTATTTACAATCTATAATAATGACTTGGATGAAAGGACCGAGTGCAATGTAGCCAAGTTTGCTGATGATACAAAGATGGTAGGAAAGCAAGTTGTGAGGAAGACACAATGAATCTGCAAAGGGATATAGACAGGCTAAGCGAGTGGGCAAACATTTGGTAGATGGAGTATAATGTGGGAAAGTGTGTGGTTATCCACTTTGGCAGGAAAAGTAAAAAAGTAAATTATTTTTTAAATGGAGAGAAATGTTGCAGTATGGAGGGACCTGGGGGTTCTTGTGCATTAAACAAGGTAGTATGCAGGTACAACAAGTAATCAGGAAGGCAATTGGAATGTTGGCCTTTATTACAAGGGGGATGGAGTATAAAAGCAGGGAAGTCCTGCTACAACTGTACAGGGTATGCTGAGTACCTAGATTACTGCATACAGTTTTATTCTCCTTGTTTAAGGAGAGATATATTCGGCTTGGAGGCAGTTCCGAGAAAGTTCACGAGTTTGATTCCCAAAAGGAAAGTGTTGACTTATGGAGGAAATGTTGAGCACGCTGAGCCGATACTCATCGGGGTTGAGAAGAATGAGAGGTGATCTTATTGAAACATAAGATACTGAGGGGGCTCGACAAGGTACATGCAGAGAGGATGTTTCCCCTCGTGAGGGAAATCTAGAACTAGGGGGCAGAGTTTCAGAATAAGGGGTCGCCTATTTAGAACTATGAGGAGGAATTTCTTCTCTCAGAGGGTCATAAATCTATGGAATTCTCTGCCCAAGAGAGAGCTGTGGAGGCTGGGTCATTGAATATGTTTAAGGTGGAGATAGACAGATTTTTGAATGATAAGGGAGTGAAGGGTTATGGGGAGCAGGCAGGGAAGTGGAGCTGAGCCCAAGATCAGATAAGTAATGATCCTATTAAAAGGGCCTACTCCTATTGCTATTTCTTATGTTTTATGTTGCACATCACCCTGGCTTGGAAATATATCACTGTTCCTTCACCGTCGCGGGATCAAAATCCTGGAACTCCATCCATAACAGCACTATGGGTGTACCTTCACAAGGACTGCAGCGGTTCAAGAAAGTTGCTCACCAATACCTTAAGGGCAATTCGGTATGGGCAATAAATGCTGGACTTGCTCATTATTTAGGTAAATGCGGCAGCAATTTTGCACACAGCATGAACTCACAAGCTACAATCACGCAGCTAAACTGTTCTGACGAAAGGTCATCGACCTGAAACATTAACTCAGTTTCTCTTAACACAGATGCTGAGTACTTTCAGCATTTTATTTACAACGAAACTGTTCCTATTCACTGACTTGCTGTTTTGTTTTGTTTTTGATGGCGTTGGTCGAGAAAAGAATTTTGACGAGGAAACCAAAAAACCGTTTGATCCTTTTTAAAAATGATTATTGTGCTACAAGATCTAAAGATCTATCTGAATCAATAAAATTGACTGTCAGGGTCTGAGTTTACCATTTCATCTGAAATATGGCTCCTGCAACAATGCAGCCCTCCCTTGGAATTACAGAGTCTCTGGATGTGTCACATGGTTGAAACCTGGAGTGAGGCTGGAACCCACAAACTTCTGACTCCGAGCAAAGCGTGCTGCCAATCAACAGTCAAGCTGACACCAAGTCTACTTTATACTGTTGGGTGTACTGCATGTTGCAGTTAGAACAAGTGCATGGTAGAACAATTACAAAGGAAGTTGGGGATGGAGAACAATGATATAGCCCACAACAAAAAGAAAGAAAAACATGCTCGACATTCTCCCCACCTTATTAACGATGCAAATGGAATTCACTGCTACTTGGAAAGTTTTAAACTCGAATTGAATATTGATAGAGGAATTGTTTGTATATGCAATCTTGTATATATTTTGGTAAAAAAAAATGTATTCTCTTCCCAGCTCCACACCCCACCCCATAATCTCAAATAATTCATTCTGAAGAATAGTTCCTGGGACCTATCCATTAGTTTACATGGATGTATTTTTTTTGACCATTATTTGTAGGGGAGCAGGGAGCGGGGAGGAGGGGCGTCATCTTAACTGAGCTTGACTCAATCCTTGCTTTCCAA
Organism: Pristiophorus japonicus; assembly: GCF_044704955.1. Taxonomy (NCBI): domain Eukaryota; kingdom Metazoa; phylum Chordata; class Chondrichthyes; family Pristiophoridae; genus Pristiophorus; species Pristiophorus japonicus. Next base: position 67,078,873 of record NC_091978.1, read on the forward strand.
TGTGGCTCACTGGAACATAATCAGGGGAGAAAAGCATTCCCTTCCCAGGGGAACAAAAGCCAGTTTAGAACCACCACTTGACCTTGCTGCAGTCAGCACTGTGCTCGTTGTAATAATGCAGGTTCCAATTCCAGACAATGTGGTAAAGCAACTAAATAGAATGCCAAGAGAAATACTTACAGCATCAGAATGCAAGTTTGAAAGTTTTGCAAAGGCCTCCCAATGCAGTGGTCAAATCCAGATGAAATGCATCCCAGGCTGTTGAGCGAAGTAAAAAAGGAAATAACAGAGACCTTGACCATCATTTTCCAGTCATCTTGGGATCTGGGCATGGTGCCGGAGGATTGCTAATATAGTACTCATGTTTAAGAAGGAAGAAAGGGATAGGCCAAGTAATTACAGGCCTGTCAGCCTAACCTCAGTGGTGGAGAAATTATTGGAAAAAATCCTGAAAAACAGGGTAAATCTGCATTTGGAAAGACAAGGATTAATTAGGGACAGTCAGCACGGATTTCTTAAGGGAAGATCATGTTTGACGAACCGGATTGAATTTTGGGGGGAGCTAACCAAGAGGGTCGATGAGGGTAGTGTGTACGATGTAGTATATATGGACTTTAGCAAGGCTTTTGATAAGGTCCCACATGGTAGATTGGTCATGAAGGTTTAAAGTCCATGGGATACAGGGCAAAGTGGCAAGTTGGATCCAAAATTGGCTTGGGGGTAGGAAGCAAAGGGTAATGATTGATGGCTGTTTTTGTGACTGGAAGGATGTTTCCAGTGGGGTTCCCCAAGGCTCAGTATGGGTCCCTTGCTTTTTGTGGTATACATCAATGATTTAGATTTGAATATTGGTAGTATGATTAAGAAGTTTGCAGATGACACTAAAATTGGCTGTGTAGTTGATAATGAAGAGGAAAGTCATGGGCTGCAGGAGGATATCAATCTACTGGTCAGGTGGGCAGAGCAGTGGCAAATGGAATTTAATTCAGAGAAGTGTGAGACGATGCACTTTGGGAGGGCTAATAAGGAAAGGGTATACACATTAAGCGGTAGGCCACTTTATAGTGCAGATGAACAAAAGGACCTTCGAGTGCTTGTCCACAGATCCCTGAAAGTAGGTGGCCAGGTGGATAAGGTGGTTATGGCAGCTTACAGAATGCTTGCATTTATTGGCCGAGGCATGGAGTACAAGAGCAGTGAGGTTATGCTTAAATTGTATAATACTTTGGTTCGGCTACAGCTGGAGTACTGCGTGCAGTTCTGGTCGCCGTATCATCATAGGCAGTCCCTCGGAATCGAGGAAGACTTGCTTCCACTCTGAGCATTAGTTCTTAGGTGGCTGTACAGTCCAATAAGTGAACCACAGTCTCTGCCACAGGTGGGTCAGATAATCGTTGAGGGAAAAGGGTGGGCAAGGAGCCTGGTTTGCCGCATGATCCTTTCACCGCGTGCGCTTAATTTCTGTCTGCTTTCGGTGACGATACTCGAGGAGCTCAGCGCCCTTCCGAATGCACTTCCTTCACTTGGGACAGTCTATGGCCAGGGACTCCCAGGCATTAGTGGGGATGTCGCCCTTTATCAGGGAGGCTTTGAGGGTGTCCTTGTAACGTTTCCTCTGCCCGCCTTTGGCTCATTTGTCGTGGACGAGTTCAGAGTAGAGCGCTTGCTTTGGGAGTCTCGTGTCTGGCATGCGAACTATGTGGCCTGCCCAGCGGAGCTGATCAAGTGTGGTCAGTGCTTCAATGCTGGGGATGTTGGCCTGGACGAGGACGCTAGTGTTTATGAGTCTGTCCTCAGAGGATTTGCAGGATCTTGTGGAGACATTGCTGGTGGTATTTCTCCAGCGACTTGGTGTCGACTGTACATAGCCAACATCTCTGAGCCATACAGGAGGGCGGGTATTACTACGGCCCTGTAGACCATGAGCTTGGTGACAGTTTTGAGGGACTGGTCTTCAAACACTTTTCCTCAGGCAGTCGAAGGCTGCACTGGCGCACTGGAGACGGTGTTGGATCTCGTCGTCAATGCCTGCTCTTGTTGATAGGAGGCTCCAGAGATCGGGGAAGGGGTCGGGCAGTGCTGATCGGCGAGGACAGGCTGGTGGAGGACTTTTGTCTTTCCAGTGTTTAGCGCAAGGCCCATGCTTTCATATGCCTCGGTAAATACATCAACCAAGTCCTGGAGTTCAGCCTGTATGTGTGCACAGACGCAGGCATCGTCCGTGCACTGTAGCTCGACGACAGAGGTTGGAGTGGTCTGGAAGGACGTGATTGCACTCGAGAGGGTGCAGAGGAGATTTACTAGGATGCTGCCTGGAATGGAGAATCTTAGTTATGAGGACAGACTGGAGTGTACATTTAGGTGTACAAAATATTGAGGGGCCTGCTTATATGGATAGTAAGGGTCTATTTCCATTGGTGGAGGGGTCTATTACGAGAGGGCATAGTTTTAAGGTGGAAGGTTTAGAGGGGATTTGAGGGAGGGCTTCTTTACGCAGAGGGTTGTGGGAATCTGGAACTCGTTGCCTGGAAGAGTGGTGGATGCAGAAACCCTCACCACTTTTAAGAGATGGTTGGATGGGCACTTAAAGTGCCGTAACCTGCAAGATTCCGGACCTAGAGCTGGTAATTGGGATTAGACTGGATGACCTTTTCTTGAACGGCGCAGATATAATGGTAAGTACTGCAGGGAATAGAATACGGTCAGGGTGATCTCCTGGACTAGTTTCGATTGCCTGGATGGGTCAGAGAGGAATTTTCCCAGATTTTTTTCTCCCTAAATTGCCCTGCGTTTTTAATCTGGTTTTTGTCTCTCCCAGATCACATGACTCCAGTTAGGGTGGAATGTAGAATGTTTCAGTATAAGGGGTATCGTTGTTGTGTGAGGCAGACTGGTTGGGCTGATGCTCTCTGCCTTTCCGTCATTGTTCATTGGTTTATATGTAACTTTTAGGGCTGCTGACCAAGGGCCATGTGGCTCTTTGTCGGCCAGTGTGGACATGATGGGCCGGAATGGTCTCCTTCTGCGCTGTAAATTTCTATGTTTCTATGCTTGGAGTGTACCCGAAGAACCTCAAATATTCACCTGACATGTTTTTCTTTTTAGATGCCAACAGAGCAGCAATGAATTTTGAAAATTTTCTATTTTCATTTTGGATTTCCAGTTCTTTTTATCCACACTGCAGAATGCAATTTATTGAATTTTGTTCATTTCTGGTCACTCGGTCACAAAAAGATGCACGTACGCTGAAGAGGAGATTGCACAACAAAACAGCAAGATTGATGTCATCATGCAGAAAAGATGAGCTTTGAGGAAAGATTAAAGAAGTTAATCTTTACAGAAAAAAAAGTGTAAAATAAAAACAAACAGGAAACTTGTTCACTCTAATAAGTGCGCCAAACTAGAAAGATAATGAAGGTAAAAACATTTGGGTTATTCAAGGTACAATTATATATCCAGATAGTAGAATCGATGTACACATAAAACATTTTTTTTTAAAAACCAGTGACAATGCCAGAATGAAATTTTCAATGGTTCACCGTTATCAACATATCTTGCTCTGTGATTGATGATTAAGCACTCAAGCCTCAAATTAGTCACTCAGTCTCACATGCCTGAGTTTGTTGATTTTGATCACCATTCACCTAAGCTGCTTGAAGGTTTCAACAACATTTTTAAAACCAAGCACAATTCAAACATGTTCTTACATCTATTAAGGATATCCAACACTAAGACACATTGTGTAAATACAGGGGACGTCACAGCCAAGCTGGTAAGTGGTTGGCTGTTCGACTGGTAAGTATAACTCTCTTTTAGACTGACTTTTAGATTGATTTAATTGGCAGCGAGCTACTAAGTAGCTGTTTGGTGTTTAAGTAAATTTTAGTAAGTAAATTAATTTAAGGGTTAAGTCATGGCAGGAGAGCTCGGACCTGTGTCATGCTCCTCCTGTGCTACTATGTGTGCGGGAAGTGTGTCCAGCTGCAGCTCCGGACAGATTGTGTGACGGCACTGGAGCTGTGAATGGACTCACTCTGGAGCATGCGCGATGCTGAGAATGTTGTGGATAGCACATTTAGTGAGTTGGTCACACCGCAGGTAAGGGTTAGGACAGATAGTGAATGAGTGACCAAGAGACAAGGCATGAGCAGCAAAGTAGTGCAGGAGTCCCCTGCGGTCATTTCCCTCCAAAACAGATATACCGTTTTAGATACTGTTGGGGGAGATGACTTACCAGGGGAAGGCACCAGCAGCCAGGTTCATGGCACCATGGGTGGGAGAGCTATAGTGATAGGGCACTCTATTGTAAGGGGAATGGATAGGAGTTTCTGTGGCCGCAACCGAAACTCCAGGATGGTATGTTGCCTCCCTGGTTCAAGGGTCAAGGATGTCTCGGAGCGGCTGCAGAGCATTCTGGAGAGGGCGGATGAACAGCCAGTTGCCGTGGTACATGTAGATACCAACGACATAGGTAAGAAGCGGGAAGAGGTCCTACAAGCTGAATTTAGGGAGCTAGGAGTTAAATTAAAAAGTGGGACCTCAAAAGATGGTAATCTCTGGATTGCTACGTGCTAATCAGAGTAGAGGGAGCAGGATATTTAGAATAAATACGTGCCTTGAGCAGTGGTGCAAGAGGGAAGGATTCAAATTCCTGGGACATTGGAACCAGTTCTGGGGGAAGTGGGACCTGTACAAAAGGGACGGTCTGCACTTGGGCAGGACTGAAACTGATGTCCTGGGGCTAACATTTTCTAATACAGTTCGGGAGTGTTTACATTAATATGGCAGGGGGATGGGAACCTATGCAGCGAGACAGGGCGAAGTAATATGGAGTCAGAAACAGATGGTCGAAAGGTAAAAAGCAATAGTGGAAGGCCAAGTAAACAAAGGCAAGAAACAAAAAGGGCCACACTACATCATAATTATAAAAGGACAAAGGGTGTTTAAAAAAACAAGCCTAAAGGCTTTGTGCCTTAATGTCAGGGGTATCCGTAATAAGGTGGATGAATTAACTGTGCAAATAGATGTTAACAGATATGATGTGATTGGGATTACAGAGACGTGGCTCCAGGATGATCAGGGCTGGGAACTCAACATCCAAGGATATTCAAAATTCAGAAGGATAGAATAAAAGGAAAAGGAGGTGGGGTAGCATTGCTGGTTAAAGAGGAGATTAATGCAATAGTTAGGAGGGACATTAGCTTGGATGATGTGGAATCTATATGGGTGGAGCTGCAGAACACCAAAGGGCAAAAAACGTTAGTGGGAGTTGTGTACAGACCTCCAAACAGTAGTAGTGATGTTGGGGAGGGCAAAGATAAAAGGAAAAAAAAAGTACTTAAGGAGGTGGCCTTGGAAATAGCGGATTCATTGACAGTCATTTTCCAACATTCCATCGACTCTGGATCAGTTCCTATGTCGCCAATGTAACCCCACTTTTTAAAAAAAGGAGGGAGAGAGAAAACAGGGAATTATAGACCGGTCAGCCGGACATCGGTAGTGGGTAAAATGATGGAATCAATTATTAAGGATATCATAGGAGCGCATTTGGAAAGAGGTGACATGATAGGTACAAGTCAGCATGGATTTGTGAAAGGGAAATCATGCTTGACAAATCTTCTGGAATTTTTTTGAGGATGTTTCCAGTAGAGTGGACAAGGGAGAACCAGTTGATGCGGTGGATTTGGACTTTCAGAAGGCTTTCGACAAGGTCCCACACAAGAGATTAATGTGCAAAGTTAAAGCATATGGGATTGGGGGTAGTGTGCTGACATGGATTGAGAACTGGTTGGCAGACAGGAAGCAAAGAGTAGGAGTAAATGGGTACTTTTCAGAATGGCAGGCAGTGACTAGTGGGGTACCGCAAGGTTCTGTGCTGGGACCCCAGCTGTTTACATTGTACATTAATGATTTAGACGAGGGGATTAAATGTAGTATCTCCAAATTTGCGGATGACACTAAGTTGGGTGGCAGTGTGAGCTGCGAGGAGGATGCTATGAGGCTGCAGAGTGACTTGGATAGGTTGGGTGAGTGGGCAAATGCATGGCGGATGAAGGTTAATGTGGATAAATGTGAGGTTATCCACTTTGGTGGTAAAAACAGAGACACAGACTTATCTGAATGGTGACAGATTAGGAAAAGGGGAGGTGCAAAGAGACCTGGGTGTCATGGTACATCAGTCATTGAAGGTTGGCATGCAGGTACAGCAGGCGGTTAAGAAAGCAAATGGCATGTTGGCCTTCATAGCGAGGGGATTTGAGTACAAGGGCAGGGAGGTGTTGCTACAATTGTACAGGGCCTTGGTGAGGCCACACCTGGAGTATTGTGTACAGTTTTGGTCTCCTAACCTGAGGAAGGACATTCTTGCTATTGAGGGAGTGCAGCGAAGGTTCACCAGACTGATTCCCGGGATGGCGGGACTGACCTATCAAGAAAGACTGGATCAACTGGGCTTGTATTCACTGGAGTTCAGAAGAATGAGAGGGGACCTCATAGAAACGTTTAAAATTCTGACGGGGTTAGACAGGTTAGATGCAGGAAGAATGTTCCCAATGTTGGGGAAGTCCAGACCAGGGGTCACAGTCGAAGGATAAGGGGTAAGCCATTTAGGACCAAGATGAGGAGAAACTTCTTCACCCAGAGAATGGTGAATCTGTGGAATTCTCTACCACAGAAAGTTGTTGAGGCCAATTCACTAAATATATTCAAAAAGGAGTTTGATGTAGTCCTTACTACTAGGGAGATCAAGGGGTATGGCGAGAAAGCAGGAATTGGGTATTGAAGTTGCATGTTCAGCCATGAACTCATCGAGCCTGCACTGTCATTCAAAGGGCCGAATGGCCTACTCCTGCACCTATTTTCTGTGTCTATGTTTTCTATGTTTTCCTGGATTCTGCAAGGAGGGAAAGCCTACTGTTACGTTATTACCAGTTATGTCATCTTGTAAACCTTCTATGTTCGGATTCTCCATGACACATCACCTTGACATTTTAACTATCCCTACTAGATAATAGTTTAAAAAAAATGTCCAACAGGAAATTAAAGTGTATAATTGAGAATCAGTCAGTAGCATTCCTATTTTGCAGCTCATTAATTATTAGAACACAAACACTGCTCCCGATCAGGTTGAAAAGGGAAGTGCAGAGTGTTTTTATATAAAAAAAAGGAGGGCTATTTTCACAGACTAGGAGCCGATCGCTTATACACACTCTGAACATAGACCATCCAAGCATGGACAGAAAGTGTTGAACAGGAAAAATGACAGCAACAGCTGTAATACTGAGGTTTATTCCATGCTTGTACAGAATTGCATGCCACATAGATCACTCCAAAGAGGATGTTTTGACCTTCTGTACAATGTAAGGATCAACAGATGTCAGCTTTTAAACCACATACACAGTACAGAACATTACATGATAAATGGTAATTTGAGTATTAATTGATCATCACAAATTTCATTCCATATTCATGAGATTGGCATGCCAACTGTTAGGCAATTTGTAACTTGTTATTCAGATAGTTTTTTTTCTCCCACCTACTTCTAATGATCTTATATAGATGACCCAGTTGGATCCTAAATAGTTACAATGAATTTTCTTCAGCAGCAAACATCAGAACTCATGCCATGATCCCACCCCATATGGTTTTGTATTTGTACTGCCAGTTTAAAAATAGAACAGCTCATACATGTCAACTTACAAAAACACTCACAAGTTGACCTCATAAGCTGACATTGATGCAAAAAAAAAATCCTGAATTAAATGCTTATAACATGCAAAGACAATGAGATACACTCCAAGGGCAGTGGAAGGCAGGCTGGTCACAAATTAAGCTGCATACATACCCTATACGTCATTACTTCACTACAGGACAAAAAGAAATACATAAAAATCACAAAGAATCGTAGTAGGGATGGATTTAGAAGCAGGCCAAGAGTGCTGAAGGAGTTTTTGAAAATTATTTTCTAGAAGGATATGAAGCAGACTATCGCTCCCGATCGGCAAAGAAAATGGAGATGATTTGTGCAGTGATACTTGTATGACTTTGTTGCCATCAAGTATACAGCTACGGCATTTCCTTCATCGATAAACTTTAACATCCTAAAAAGGACACCATTACATTTTTCTAACATGACTTGCCTTTTAAAAATTGCTAGTGGCTATTCTTAATTAACCCATGCATTTCTAAGTGAGTATTAAATTTTATCTGATATTATAGCTGTTCAAAAGTTACACACTACTGACTTTATACTGACTCATCTACAATTACCAGGTTTTTCCCTTTCTGAACAGAGTATTACAATGGTAACCCTCCAAACCCTGGCACAACATTCCAATGTTGAAAGATTAAACACAGGATTCCTATAATTTTTAACAGGGATACTTCCTTGCTTATAAAAGTTATCCCATCTAATTGTTCCACCTCCTTAGCTTTCATTGCCACGGCCATGACATTTACTATGAGATTGTTACAAAACCATGACTGTTCTGACAGGTTAACTATTTCTCTCTCCACAGATGCTGCTGAGGACTTCTGTCATTTTCTGTTTTTATTTCAGATTTCCAGCATCCGCAGTATTTTGCTTTTGCAATCATTTAGTATTTAACACCACTTCATTCAAAATACTTACAATTTTCCTCTATATTACCAGCCTGTCTTTCTTCATTCCCTCTCAACCTTTCTAATCTTCTTATGCTTCTCCTCTATATTTTCTATTAAAGCACTTGAGTTCCTTTTATTAACCCTAGATTTCACATTTACCTAATTTTTTTTGTTAAAAGTTTAATCTTGTTTTAATTTTCTGACTCATCTGAGGAACTCCAGCTTATGTCCTATCCTTGTCTCGTGAACATATTTCTACCCTAAGCATTTCCTGCTGGAACATTTCCCATCATTTGTCAATTTTTCTTCCCAACTTGTTTTGAGGTAATTTGCTTGTTAGAAGTTGTGAGCTGTGGTTCAGGTGATAGGACTCTCGTTCCTGAGGCAAAGGTTGTGGGTTCAAGCTCCACTTTAGAATATAGCACATAATCCAGACTGATGCTTCAATGCAGTACTGAGGCTGTGCTGCAATGTCACAGGAGACAATTCACATGAGACAATTGACCAAGGTCCATCTACCCTCTCAAGTGGAGTTAATTGATCCCATAGTGCAATTTGAGGAAGAGCAGGGGAGCTCTCCCCAGTATCCTGGCCAATATTTAACTCTCGACCAACACCACAAAATAAATTGTCGTCAGCACCACATTTCTGGTTGAGGGATCTTGCTGTGTACAAATTGGTTGCCATATTTCCTTCGTTACAAGTGACTACACTTAATGGGCTCAAAATTGCCCAGGAGTTGCTCCGTTTTCTTTGGAGCAACTTCATTTTTCTGGAGTATCTTAAAAATCCCCATTTTGCACATTCAACTTGCTTCAGTGTAAGTGAATTAGTTAGGATTTTTTTCTTTTAGTTGATTTATTTTTTCCCCCAAAAGGGGGCGTTACCAGCCACCTTCGCCCTTTTTGGCAATTTAGGTCACTTTGGCCAGCTAATAGTTACTCCAAACTAACTTAGGCTAGCGAATGTGGTCACAGTGAAAACCCTTGCAGAGAGTTAAGAAATCAGCGCAAGTCGGTACTAATGACTTAACTAAAGAATATGAATAGGATCAAACAGTTATACAGGACATCAAAAACAAATTTCGCAAAATGTTAATTACTATACAACTGAAGCATTCATGGAAGCTTAATCTACAAAAATAAAGAGATAAAACATATTTACATAATTTTTCAAAACAGCCAAATAAAAAATAGAAGTACCTCCTGCTCATAATTCTTATGTTGGAAAGTATTTTCATCAACAGGGTTAAGGAAAGTCTTAAGCTCAAAAATGATTGGCTACACTCCCCACCCGATCAAAACTCTTTTCCTTCCCTGCCCCCCACCCCAATTCCCTATCAAAAAACTCGCACCAGCCTGTTTGTAGCCTTAATCCGGGAAGGCAGTGGACCGGCCTGTGCAGCAGGCCACTTGGCCCAGGACGCATCAGGTCCCGCGCTGCAGCACGCTTCATCAGCAGGAACTGCTGCATGTGCGCGAATGCTCTAATGCGCATGCAGACAGCTGCCAGTACTCTTTCATTTGCAGGGCCATCGCTCCGCCCCCCCCAATGGAATCGTCGCGCCGCGCCAAGCCCCGGGAGAGTCAACAGAACAGCCAGAATCTGGGGACATCTTTTTGGCGCCGTTTTGAGCCGAGGAAGTTGGCACATCTCACGTGAGTGCGCCGAAAAAATGGGTGGGCCAAATTTGGGCCCATAGTCTTTGGCTGTAAAGCACTTCATGATGTCCAGAGGTTGTAAAAGATGCTACAAAAATGCAATTCTTTCTTTATTGAAACTGACTGTTTTCAGCATTTATCTTTCCATATACTTTTTGAAAATCAACCTAACTTAGATTATAGTTGCTGTTTCCCTTCCCATACATATTTGTTAGAGGGATTGGAGGGTCCTTGTGCATGAAACACAAAAGGTTAATATGCAAGTACAAGCAAATAATTAGGAAGCAAATGGAATGTTGGCCTTTATTGCAAGGGGGATAGAGTATAAAAGTCGGGAAGTCTGCACAGGGAGTTGGCGAGACCACACAGAGTACTGCATATAGTTTTGATCTTATTTAAGGAGGGATATACTTGCATTGGAGGCAGTTCAGAGAAGGTTCAAGAGGTTAATTCTGGAGATGAAGGGGTTGTCATATGAAGAAAGGTTGAGCCTATAATCATTGGAGTTTAGAAAAAGGTGATCTTATTGAAATATATAAGATTCTGAGGGAGCTTGACAGGGTAGATGCAGAGAGGATGTTTCCTCTCATGGGGGAATCTCGAACTAGGGGACATAGTTTCAGAACAAGGGCTCACCCATTTAAAACAGAAATGAGGAAGAATTTCTTCTCTGAGGGTCGTGAATCTTTGGAATTCTCTACCCGAGAGAGCTTTGGAGGCACAGATTTTTGAACAATAAAAAGGAGTCATGGATAAGGGGGCAGGGAAATGGAGCTCAGGCCAAGATCAGGTCAGCCATGATCTTATTGAATTGCAGAGCAGGCTTGAGGGGCCAAATGGCATACTCCTGCCCCCATTATGTTTTTATTTTCGTATGTTCTAATTCATTTAATTAAACTAGATCCATTCACACTTTGGCCCACATCTTTGCCACTTGCATTAATTTTTGAGTCCATTCGATCCCTGATTAGTATTGGCCGGTTGCTCCTGTATTTTTTTCATTTGATTACTTAACTTTACCACTGCTTACTTCTGTCCCACAAACAGAAATCCAGAGGGAGTGCCGCCAAGGTTCACCAGACTGATTCCTAGGATGGCAGGACTGACATATGAGGAGAGACTGGATCGACTGAGCCTGTATTCATTGGAGTTTAGAAGAATGGGAGGGGATCTCATAGAAACACTAAATTCTGACAGGACTGGACAGGTTAGATGCAGGAAGAATGTTCCCGATGTTGCGGAAGTCCAGAACCAGGGGTCACAGTCGAAGGATAAGGGGTAAGCCATTTAGGACCGAGATGAGGAGAAACTTCTTCACTCAAAGAATTGTGAACCTGTGGAATTCTCTACCACAGAAAGTTGTTGATGCCAGTTCGTTGGATATATTCAAGAGGGAGTTAGATATGGCCCTTACGGCTAAAGGGATGAAGGGTATGGAGAGAAAGCAGGAAAGGGGTACTGAGGTGAATGATCAGCCATGATCTTATTGAATGGTGGTGCAGGCTCGAAGGGCAGAATGGCCTACTCCTGCACTTAGGAACTGTGAAACATTGAAACATAGAAACTAAGATACTGCCACTAAAAGTAAAAAAGTTCCCTTCTTATTCATGAAGTCTAATGAAATAGATTCCACTTTTCGTATCTCTGGGTCATCCGTATGTTCTACTGCTGAAATGGAACCTTTAATTAAAATTGCCACCCATCCCCGGGTGTCTTCCAAAAATGAATGATTGATCTCCTGGGCGCTGCTGCTGGTGACCAGGGAGAAAAGTACTTGGTGCCTGCAAATCTCCGCCGCCCGTACTCTCAATTCATACTGTGTAAAAATATCTATTTACAATTAAGTTCAATGTATCTCGTGTTTCAGTTTCATTAAAAGGAAAATGACTTGAATGACAATCCAAACAGCCAGATGTTATGCAATCCAACCTAGTCATTAAAGCCAATCAGCATTGGTAAGAATTGGGAGGCTGACAATGTGTCAATTCACCATGTCCCACAAACAGAAATCCAGAACCCAGTGGCTGCACTGATTCATAACTTACTGTTGTTTACTCAGGAGGAAAAATATGTGCAACACAATGCGCTCTTTTTAAAAAAAAACACATATCGCAATGATATAACTTAAGCAATGCGATAGTAAGAAGCTTTAATCAGACATAAAACAAATCAGGAAATGGAAAATATATGATTATTTTAAAAAAAAAATAAACAGCCCAATAGGTTTAAAATTTCAAATTGCATTTCATCCCAAAATTAACATTTTTATAACGCCGTTGAATCCCAGAGAAACTCTCCTCCTTTCCTGTCTGACAAAGCTGCAACTGGTATGTGGAGGAAACTCTACATTCCACTTCTGCTCTTCCCCATTGAGTGTATTTTTTTTTAAAAAAGGACTGAACAACGCTTGGAAATTTCATTGATGTATGTGGAATTTCATGTGATTAAACATCATTTCACAGCATCAAAGAATACTAACCAGAGTTAGCATCTCTATCCTTACTGAATATTTTATAACCAGGAATGTGTGCAACTCTTTTTCCTGCCCCACCCCAATCCACAGCAGAGTTAATGACAGAATATCATGTCATATCATAACCAGTCATTTGCGTCACCAATATTCTGAATACTTTGTGCATTTACATACATATAATTAAAATACTCCTATTAGAAATACTCCCTTTGAATGGAGTTCTGATGAGTGGAAATATGTAAATATGCATTTAATAACCCATTAGAGTCTGGGATTATTCCAAATTGACTGGAGGGAGGCTCATGTTGTACCAATATTCAAAAAGGACAAAGTCAGAATGGGAAAACTATAGGCCAATAAGCTTGATGTAGTTATAGGAAAGTTGTCAGAAGGGTTCATTAGGGAGTCTCTGTATGACCACCTTGACAGGGTAGGTTATTAGAGACTTGCAACATCTCGAAAAGGTGATCATATCTTACTAAGCTGACTGAATTCTTTAATAGGCTACGAGATACCGTATTCATGACCATCCCCTCGATCAGATCTCACGAGGCCATTCGACTCCTATTGTTTAGTTCACAGACAAGGCAATCTTTGATTACTTCCTTCATTCACACACCACTGACAACCCCCAACTTCTTCCAACTATTGGTGATACTGTTCAGATTGCAACATTCCCTCCTTTTACAATTCTGAGCATAAGACATCTACAGTCAGCAGCATTCACTTAATGTATAAGTATAAGCTTCTAAAGAAAGAAAGGTCCAAGGAGATTCACCAATTGGGTTGAACTGATACTCTTGGGTTTTCAGACAATTGTAGTGCGCTTTGACAATTGAGTCACTTCTGGAATTCATTCAAGTTTATACTGGAACAACAGATAAACAGCTGCATTTGCTCATGCTTGTATTTAAATAGTTATTTCCAAGTTGTGACTTCCATCCACTAAAAGCCAGAGAAATCCCACGCAGGATAGCGAGTAAAAAGACATCTTGCCGACCTGCACAGATGGGCGGTTCTGCTCAGCTTTTTGGCAGACAGAAACCAAAGTCAGTTTGGCTCAGTTGCTAGCTCTTTCGCTTCTGGATCAAAAAGTTGAGGGTTCAAGCGAGACACCAGAGATTGTTAGCAAACCATCCAGTGACCGCTACTGCCTAGATTTATGGACACACCACTTACAAAACCACCCTTCAGGTTGCACACAATTCTGACTGAAGACATACATCATCAGTCATTTGTCCGTCACTGGGTCAATATTCCAAAATTCTCCAACACCATTGTGGGTGCACCATCAGCACAAAGACGGCAGACATTCAAAGAGAAGGCCTACAACCTTCCGCCAGTCTGGTCCACATCACAAGAGTAAATGTGATTTTAAAAATCCTTCCAAGACTGCAGTGCAGAACTGAAGGACAGCATCATCATCATTGTTGGAAGTGCTAGACAAGATGTTAAACCAAGCTCCTGCCTGTCTATTCAGATGGATGCTGGGTATTGCGTGACATTATTCAAAGAGAAGCTGGAATTGGTTAACATTTCTTCAAGCAACCTGCCACAATAGATTGATAGTTCATCTCATGGCTGTTTGTGGTAGGTTGATGCCCAAGTTCGTGTCTCTGCACATCAAAAAAAATTAATTCTGCAAAATGATCAATGATATTGATGTGAAAGGCTTCACATAATGCAAGTTTCTCTTTTCTCATTGTCGCTAGGCCACCTGTGACATTTTTTGCAATTGGGGTCACTTCTGGATATACAGATCAAGACAATGTCGATACAGAAAAGCAAGTGCAAATCCTTTTCACTGACCTATTGCTCAACATGTCGGCAACGCAGAAAACGTGACTTGTGTTCCTTTACCCTAAGAGACGGACAGTGCATCTCCAGAATTACCTGCAGAAACCAACTGTTTGGGTGATGGGCAACACCACCTTATTTACCATGTACTGTTGACAACAGCGCAGTGAAATACATAAACTATTAAATTAAGGCTCCCAAGTGCGAAATTGAAAGTGTTTGGAAGAGATGGATTTTGAGACTTTCTTTTTTTAAAACATATAGAGTCAGGCAGGGAATAAAGGTATTGTGACATGTGGCAGGCCAAAAGCAAGTGAGTTGGAAATTTAAGAGTGAAGGTGTATGGGAGGCAGGAGGAAGAATTGGTGGTTACAAAAGTGGGATTGAATGTGGATTGTAAGGGAGATGAGCAAATGGTCAGAGATGACCTTGTCAGAGATAAATACCTTGGGTGTCGAGAGGCCACGGGATGTCGAGGACATTTCTATGAATGGAGAGAGACAACAAGTCAGAGGCGAGGGGACTTGGGGAGTTTTATTTTAGATTGAGGATGACAAGCAGGGGCTAAGGGAAGAGAAAGGAGGATATTTTGGAATGGAAGTCACCATAGGAGGGACAATGATAAATGACCAAGGATTTTGAAGGACAGGCATGAGGGATTGAAGCAGGTAATGTACTCAAAACAGCTGGTGCCAATGGAGTGGTAGTAAAGGCAAGGCCTGACTTGTTTGAGGTTCATGCCACGGACATGCTGTCGCCCTCAAAACCAACACACCATTCTACTTTGCCCTCTTCATGGCATTTGACAGGGTCAACCAAGCAATCCTCCTCCAATTACTTCTCCTCCGTTAGTCTACCACTATATAAGATCAAGGCATAAATGTGGCGGATGATCGGGGCAGAGGGGCGGCGAGTGATCATGGCTAAGATTCGGTGAGTGATCGTGGCGGAGGTGTGGCTAATGTTTTGTGGCGGAGGAGCGGCGAGAGATCATGGCGGAGGTGCACAAATGGGGCTTCGGGGCCCAGGGGCAGCACGGGCCTGCCCACACTGCAATGTGTCTGCTCACTAGGTCCGTGCAGCAGAGCAGGTCTCCAGTCATCCTGGTTAACCCTTGCCACTGGATAAAGGCCGACCTCGGTCAAGCCCGTGTGGTGGCTGATGGGCAACGGTCATCACACATTAAAAAAATCCACACACAGGCATAATAAGAACATAAGAACATAAGAAATAGAAACAGGAATAGGCCATATGGCCCTTCAAGCCGGTCCCGCCATTCAATAGGATCATGGCTGATCTGATCATGGACTGAGCTCCACTTCCCTGCCCGCTCCCCATAGCCCCTCATCGTTTAAGAAACTGTCTATTTCTGTCTTAAATTTATTCAATGTCATAGCTTCCACAGCTCTCTGAGGCAGCAAATTCCACAGATTTACAACCCTCAAAAAAATTTTCCTCATCTCAGTTTTAAATGGGCGGCCCCTTATTCTAAGATCATGCCCTCTAGTTCTAGTCTCCCCCATCAGTGGAAACATCCTCTCAGCATCCATCTTGTCAAGCCCTCTCATAATCTTATACGTTTCGATAAGATCTGAATTCCAATGAGTAGAGGCCCAACCTACTCAATCCTTCCTCATAAGTCAACCCCCTCATCCCCAGAATCAACCTTGTGAACCTTCTCTGAACGGCCTCCAAAGCAAGTATATCCTTTCGTAAATATGGAAACCAAAACTGCACGCAGTATTCCAGGTGTGGCCTCACCAATACCTTTTATAGCTGTAGTAAGACTTCCCTGCTTTTATACCCCATCCCCTTTGCAATAAAGGTCAAGATACCATTGGCCTTCCTGATCACTTGCTGTACCTGCATACTATCCTTTTGTGTTTCATGCACAAGAACCCCCAGGTCCCGCTGTACTGCGGCACTTGCAATCTTTCTCAATTTAAATAATAACTTGCTCTTGATTTTTTTTCTGACAAAGTGCATGACCTCACACTTTCCAACATTTATACTCCATCTGCAAAATTTTTGTCCACTCACTTAGCCTGTCTATGTCCTTTTGCAGATTTTGTGTGTCCTCCTCACACATTGCTTTTCCGCCCATCTTTGTATCATCAGCAAACTTGGCTCCATTACACTCAGTCCCTTCTTCCAAGTCATTAAAAAAGATTGCAAGTAGTTGGGGTCCCAGAACTGATCCCTGCAGCACCCCATTAGTTACTGACTGCCAAACAGAGAATGAACCATTTATCCCAACTCTCTGTTTTCTTTTAGTTAGCCAATCCTCTATCTATGCTAATATATTATCAACCCCGTGAACTTTTATCTTGGGCAGTAACCTTTTTTGTGGCACTTGTCAAATGCCTTCTGGAAGTCCAAATACACCACATCCACTGGTTCGCCTTTATCCACTCTGTTCGTTACATCCTCAAAGAACTCCAGCAAATGTGTCAAACATCTTCCACCCCTGGAGTTCAGGACTGGAATATCGTGTCCTTCATCGAAACATCTGCAAACTCATCCCTTTTCATGTGGAAGCAAGTCATCTTCATTCAAGGGACCACCTATGATAATGATGATTCAACCTGTCCCCATGCAGTGAATGCATCTGTAATAGTTTATCCTCCCATCTTCACACTAGTTCCCCCAAGGATCCATTTTGGCCACATCCTCAGTGATATCGGCCAGAGACACAGACAGCCAGCTTCCAAAGGATTGCTGAGAATTCAACAATTTCTTCAACTTCTTACATACCAGCTTTCAGATCTCCCTAAAATCCAACTTTCTAAAGTCCACAGCAAGTCATGTCCCACATTAACTGCTGCTTGCCCATCACCCGCTTCTCTAATGACCTATAGAAGCTTCCGATACCCTAATGTATCAAATTTTAAAATCACCCTCATCTACAAATCGCTCCATAATCTACTCTCTACTCTGCCTCATTCAACCTTATATTCCCTCCGATGCCAATATGACTCTGGCTTTCTCATCCTGCAGTGTGCTACTGTTGGTGCGAGAACCTTCAGCTATCTCAGCCTCACTAAACTCTTCCATCTCGCTTTATCTTTAAAAGCCTTGTGAAAGCCAAGCTTTTGATAAGCCTTTATGAAGGAGTTGAGAGGTCAAGTGTCGATGCGGACTTCCCCTGAAGCACGTGGAGATGTTTTTCTGTGCTATATAAATGCCAGTAATTGTTCGGTAAAGTCAAGAAACCGACCCTTTGAACACTTGTTTTCTGTGGGTCAAAGTTCTTGAAGAATATGATTATGCAGTTATACGTAACTGGTGGGAAAGAAAGCCATCAATGGGGCTCATCGAAAGAAAACCCCCATTAAACATGCAATGTTTCACCGTGCTTGTGACTTGCAAAAAGTGTAGTGACGACAGAGACAAGCTTGGCACTATTGTGAAAACAGGGAAGCAACACAGAGAAGAGTCGCCGCTCTTCCACAAAATAAGATGCATAAATGTATATAAATAAAGTCACATTGGTAAACTCACAAAGCTCAACTCAGAGCCAAGCATTCAAATTAAACATCCCATCACAGACAAAGCGCGGGAGGGGTTATTTCATGCACATTACACACGGTTCAAACTCATTCATTCTCAAAGGCAATCTCCAAGCAGGTAAGGGTTTTTTTTTTAAATCACTTCGAAAGCACAATTTAGAAATACTTAAAAACCCATTTACTAAAAAATATATAAACAGGTTACACGTATTCAAAATTACTTGTCTCGTCACATGGACTACACATAACACCTACTTCACAGAACGCATATTAAACACTCTTAAAGCAGAGCGTATTGCAGGCACAGTTGATAATTAGTTTCTAAAACTAATACTCAATCAGATGAAAGTTAACAGGCAAGCACTCTCAGTCTGGCAAGTAGTCAACAGATTTTGCTTCAAATCGCAAAGTCACAACCAAACAAGTTTGCTCGGTCACTCAGTAGTTTACCTCCCAAGACAACACTTCAAATCAAAACCCTGCAACTCAAAAGTAACCTTTGACAAAATCAGTCAATTGAAGCGTCTTACCAGAGTCCCGACAAGTTAAATATGTCTTCTCTCAGTTTTGGGGGACTGTGCTTCTCAGTTTGTGCGCTCCACCTGAAAGAATTGTTCTCAATATAATGGGCTCTTTCATTGCAAGCAATTTGACAAACGAGTTCTTCAACTTTTTTCCCCCTCTCTCCCCCACTGCATAAGCAAAAATTTATGACATCTTACTGACCAAGGAAACAGAAGTAAAAACACTTCCTACTCCTTTAAAGCTGGGATGGGTCAGAAGTCACATGACTCCAGGTGCAGCCAGAATCCTCACCACTTTGTTCTTTCTGCACTCCATTACTGAAGCTTCATTTGACTGTTCTAGGGTGATACTGTGAATTAATTAGGGTTCTTTGTTACATTGTAGAAGTGGTGAAGCTTTAAAAATGTAAATCTTTGAAACCAAAGTTTAGTTTCTTGACTGACAGGGAGAAATGGAGAAATGTTATGACTTAAAAAAAATAAGATGTGAAACAACAACTACACCCTCTGAATACCTGAAGGTAGACAGCCTATGGCGTTGATCCTCAATTAAGTAGAAAGGATCGCATAAACTCAGATAAGAAAGAGTGCTGAGATTTGGTCATGAATATAAAATAAGTTTTTCATTTTATGATGTTACCGCGCCCCAGTTTTACCTGAGAGCTTGAAAAAAAAATGTAGTATCAGGTGTTGTTACTAGGTAACAAATGGCCCCTGTTTGCAAATTTAAGACAGCTGGTTTCAGCTGGTTTGTATGAAGAAAGAAAGGAAACCAGTATTGCTGATTGAGGGTTGGAACCTGAGAATATGGTCATTACCAGGGAAACAAGTCAAAGGGTTCTCTACTTAAATCAGGAAAATGGTAAAATGATTAACCCTTTTTCCATAAATGAACTCAAAACATCACATTTTTCATTTTTCTTACCTCTTGTGAAGACCTTGATCTCTGGCTCCTTGGGCACCAGTTGCCTGCAAGTATCTCACCAAAGTGGCTTGCCAAGTGTTGCAAATTAACAGAGTGTCTGTAAGCTATTTGACTGCAGTGGGCACCACAGCCAAGCTTGATCCTGACTTCGAACAAGAAAGAAAATACTGCAGATGCTGAAAATCTGAAAATAAAATTAGAAAAAGCTGGAAACACTCAGCCGGTCAGGCAGCACCTGTGGAAAAATGGCATTCGATGTTTTTAAAGACCTGAATCATTGACTTCTGGTTTTCCACAGACTGCATCTGGAGTCCCGCAACAATCTATCTTTGGCCGCTTCTATTTCTCATCTACATTTTGCCACTCGCTGACATCATTAGAAACCACAACGCCAGATTTCACATGTACGCTGATGACACCCAGCACCACCTCTCTCGACCACTCCATTGCTTATGATTTGTCACGTGACTTGTCCGACATTCAGTATTGGATGAGCTGAAACTTCCTCCTATTCAATATTTGGAAGACCAAAGCCACTGTTGTCAGTCCCGGTGAAAACTCTGTTCCCTCGCTGCCGACTCCATCCCCCTCCTTGACTACTGTCTGAGGCTGAAACAGACTGTTTGCAAATTTGCCGACCTATTTGACTCTGAACATATGACTCCATCACCAACACAGCCCATTTCCACCTTCGTAACATTGCCCCTGCCTGAGCCCATCTGCTGAAACCCTCACTTCTGCCTCTGTTACTGTTATGTATTTAACCCCTTGTAACCTGTATTATACTACCACCAGAGGGTCTACCTGTTGGAGTCCCAAGGGATCCCAGCATCCCTTGGGAGCACGGTATATAAGCCGGCCACCCACGAGATACCTGCACTCTGGAGTCTTATTAAAAGAGCTAAGGTCACACCAATGTTCCCTTTCAGCTGTGTGGCTGAGCAGCACTCCAGACCTCCCAGGCAGCTGGCTCACTGGCTTTTAAATGCAAAAAATGCACATGCGCAGATTTTTGAATGGGCCGTGCAGCTCGTTAAAGGGGCAGCGCAGCCCAAAAAAAAATTAGAGGGAACATTGCCTACCACCTTCCTTAAAACTGAACTCATCCAAAACTCTGCTGCCCATATCCTAACTTGCACCAAGTTCCACTTCCCCATTACCCCGTTGACTTACATTGGTTCCCGGTATGGCAATGCCTCGATTTTAAAATTTTAATCCCCGGCCTTCAGCTGTCTAGGCCCTAAGCTATGTACTTCCCTCCCTAAACCTCTCCGTCTCTCTACCTCGCTCTCTCTCCTCCTTTAAGATGCTCCTTAAAACCTACTTCTTTGATCAAACATGTCCTAATAGCTGCTTATATGGCTCAGTGTAGAAATTTTGTTTGCTAACACTCCGGTGAAATGCCTTGGGATGATTTACTTTGGTAAAAACACTATGTGCGAGACTTTCCATTATTTTTACATGAATAACGCCCACTTAACGTCCATGTTACTGCTGACATAAGGTGTAACACCCATATATCGTCCATTTAGCCACAAAATGGAAACTGACGGCCATTTTTCGGACACTTATTGCCGAGCGTTCCTTTACCCATGTACGTAACGCCGGGAAAAAATAAGACCGCCCGCCCACTTTCTTTGGGCGGAATCATCAGAATGGGTGAAATCAACGCCCTTACTATTGGCCAGCGTTAGTTTCCACACGGAATTAACGCCGAGATTCAATAATACCGACCGCCCACTTGTTTTTGTTGTAAAGATCACATTTGCCGAAACTAACGCCCAGGAGATCGGCCAGCGTTACTTTCATCACCTCGCACACATCTCGCCCATGATATCGCTCGCCGAAAACATCGCTCCGAAAAAGTGGAACTCTTCTGAATGAATCACAGCAGTGTGGGCGCCATTTTTCAAATCGCAGGTCGCTTCATTGAAAAGACTGCTTTCGGGGCAGTTTGGATTGACTCTGGAGTTCTTCTCAGGTGAAGTGACCATCTCAACAGACATCTTTTCAGACTCTGGACGATTGGGGTTTACTGTGGGTGTTTTTTAATGTGGAAATTATTGCTTCTGATCAATCGCTATTATACTTTCATTGGAATGGGGCCAGCCATTTCTCAGCCTGCATCGATGAATACGCAGATGCTGCAGAGTGCAAATGACACAACGTCTAATGCACATCATTATGTGCCCAATGTAAGACGTGCCAGAATGAGGAGGAGGTCCAGACCATACACACCCCGCATTTACAGGGAGAAGAGGTCTTACCTCGACATGTCCGCGCACACCTGCCTTCAGAGACTGTGCTTCCACAAGGTGGTGATCACTGAAATATGCGAGCTCATCAGGCCACATATGCAGCCTTCCATCAGGACATCAGTGTCGGTCGAGGTCAAGGTCACTGCGGCACTGTCTTTCTACGCGTCCGGTTCCTTTCGGGCCTCCGCTATCGCGATTTCCCTCTGTCTCACCATGCCACACATCACTGCATTAGACAGGTCACGGAGACCCTGTACGTGCGTAGGATGGACTTTATCAGCTTCCCCATGACCACGGAGGCTCAGACTGACAGGGCTGGAGCATTCTATCACATTGCTAAGTTCCCCAGGGTGCAGGGAGCAATATTGTGCACTCACATCACCATGCGGGCATCTTCTCAGGACCCAGAGCTTTTTTGTAACAGAATAGGATTTCACTCCCTGAAGGTCCAACTAGTTGTCGACCAGATCATAATGGCAGTGAATGCCAAAAGTCTGGGCAGCTTCGATGAGGCTCACATCCTGCGTGAGAGCACTCTCTCTGACATGTTTAAGAGTCAGCCACAAGGACAATGCTGGATGTGTCATGTATCTTACATTATTATATATAACTGTATCCTAACATGCTATACATGACTGTAATAAGATATGACCTGTAACCACCAGCATACCTTACCACCAGGGGTGCACTTGCAAGAGACAGGTATATAAGGGCAGGTCTCAGGCAAGTGCAGCATTCCAGAGCTGTGAAATAAAGGTGCAGGTCCAGAGTGACCTTGACTTCACCACATGCCTCGTGTGAATCTGTACTGAGGGGACAGGACTTTACAGTGGCGACGGGTTACGGGATAACAGAATCCACAGAATGGCGAACAACGGATCAGATGAAAAGTACAATGCGGGAGACAATTGGGAGGACTTTATAGAAAGACTCCAGCAAAGCTTTGTAACCAAAGACTGGTTAGGCGACGATAAGGCAGACAAGAGAAGAGCCCATCTCTTGACCAGCTGTGGCTCGAAAACATACGCTTTAATGAAGGATCTGTTGGCACCCGAGAAACCAGCAAGCAAGTCGTTTGAAGAATTGAGCACACTGGTAAGAGACCATCTGGAGCCAGCGTGCAGCCTACACATGGCCAGACACAGGTTCTACAACTACAGACGCTGTGTGGGCCAGAGCATACCCGACTTCGTGGCGGAACTTCGGAGGTTGGCTAGTTTATGTGAGTTCTCCGATGAACTGAGGAGAGAAATGCTGAGAGACTTTTTCATTGAAGGGATAGGCCACGGAGGCATATTCCGAAAGCTCATAGAGACCAAGAACCTGACCTTAGAGGCAGCAGCACTGGTTGCACAGACATTCTTGGCAGGGGAAGAAGAAACTAGGTTGATTTACAATGAAGGTACGACAACTAACGAAATATTGGAACAAGAAGTTCACAGCACTAAACAAGCTGCTACCCCCACACACAGACAAAACCGGGAGAACAGGTTCTCGACAGCAGGCAGAAGCCATCAAGGGCCATAGGAACGGCCGTTCACACCTCATCAACCCACAATGCGAGCAATCAACTACAAACTGAGAGAAGCTCAAGAGAGATCAGCCAGACGCAGCTCATTCTTTGGAAACTCTTTGAACAATGGAACAGGTCTGTGCTGGAGGTGTGGGGGTGGGCACTCGGCAAGGGGATGTCGATTTCAGCAGGCTGTTTGCAGAAATTGTGAATATACAGGGCATTTGGCCCGCATGTGCAAAAAAACGGCAGCTTGGCTGGTATACGAATCGGATGGGTCGGAAAGCGGACCAGAAGATGGTGGGGACAGTACCCGGGACACCGGTGTACAGCGAGTCAACACGATCAATGGCCCTTGCTCCTACAACAGGACGCCTCCTATAATGATGAGGGTCCTACTCAACGGGATATCTGTCAACATGGAGCTGGATACGGGAGCGAGTCAATCTCTCATGGGCGCTCAACAGTTTGAACAACTGTGGCCGCATAAAAGAGACAGACCAAAACTCACAAGGGTCGACACAACACTAAGGACCTATACCAAAGAAATTGCACCAGTCCTCGGCAGCGCCATGCTCTCTGTCACACACAAAGGGACAGTGAACCGACTTCCCCTGTGGATTGTCCCCGGAGACCCCAGCACTGCTGGGGAGAAGCTGGCTGGCAAAACTAAACTAGAAATGGGATGATGTCCATGCCATGTCATTAGAGGAACGGATCTCCTGCTCAACAGTTATAAAGCGATTTGAACATCTCTTTCAGCCAGGTGTGGGCATTTTCAAAGGGGCCAAAGTCAAAATCTACATCACACAGGATGCTAGACCGGTCCATCACAAGGCCAGAGCTGTACCCTATGTGATGAGGGAAAAGATTGAACACGAACTAGACAGGCTTCTGCGGGAAGGCATTATATCACCTGTGGAATTTAGCGATTGGGCAAGTCCCATTGTCCCAGTCATGAAGCCTGATGGATCCGTACGAATCTGTGGGGACTACAAATCTACCATAAACAGAGTCTCCCTACAGGACCAGTACCCGCTGCCCAGAGCGGAGGACTTATTTGCCACATTGGCTGGAGGAAAACTTTTCTCAAAATTAGACCTCACATCTGCGTATATGATGCAAGAATTGACCGAGGAATCCAAGCTACTCACCACCATCAACACACATCGAGGACTTTTCATGTATAATCGATGCCCATTTGGCAACAGGTCGGCAGCTGCCATATTCCAGCGCAACATGGAGAGTCTGCTCAAGTCCATCCCGGGGACGGTTGTATTTCAAGACGACATACTTATCACGGGCAGGGACACCGACTCCCATCTCCGTAATTTGGAGGAAGTACTAAAGCAGTTGGATCGGGTAGTCCTACGAGTCAAGAAATCCAAGTGCCTGTTTCTCGCACCCGAGGTTGAATTTTTGGACAGAATGATTGCCGCTGATGGAATCCGCCCAACAGAGTCCAAAAACAGAAGCAATTCACCTGGCATCCAGGCCCCAGAATGTCTCAGAACTGCGCGCCTTTCTCGGGCTACTCAATTACTTTGGGAACTTTATGCAGAGCCTCTCCACTTGCGACTTAGAAAGGAGTGCTATTGGTTTTGGGGGGACGCCCAGGAACGCGCCTTCAATAAGGCACGCAACTTTCTGTGTTCCAACAGTGTTTTGACTTTCTTTGACCCAGGTAAAAAGCTAGTTCTCACATGCGATGCGTCAGCATATGGGGTCGGGTGCGTTTTGCAACATGTCAATAGTGCGGGCAAATTACAACCCATAGCTTATGCCTCCAGGTCACTTTCGCGGGCGGAGCGCGGGTACGGAATAGTAGAGAAGGAGGCGCTCGCGTGCGTGTACGGTGTCAAAAAGATGCACCAATACCTTTTCGGGGCCAAGTTCGCGTTAGAAACCGACCACAAGCCCCTCACGTCCCTCCTATCCAAGAGCAAGGCAATAAATGGCAACGCCTCGGCGCGAATTCAACGGTGGGCACTCATTCTGGCGTCCTACGACTATACCATAAGGCACAGACCAGGCACAGACAACTGTGCCGACGCGTTCAGCAGGTTACCCCTGGTGACCACGGAAGGGTCTGACGAATAGGACTGTGAGATAGTCATGGCAATCAATGCCTTTGAGTCCACAGGTTCGCCCACGACGGCTCACCAAATCAGAGCCTGGATGGCCAGCGACCCCACGTTATCCTTAGTAAAAAAATGTGTCCTAACCGGTGACTGGGCAGAGGCTCGCGATGCCTGCCCCGAGGAATTAAAACCCTTTCACAGGCGCATGCATGAGCTATCACTACAAGCAGAGTGCCTGATGTGGGGCAGCCGAGTAGTCATGCCTCTGCGAGGCAGAGAGGCATTTGTCCGGGAGCTCCACCGCGAGCACCCGGGGATCATTCTCATGAAGGCCATGGCCAGATCCCACGTCTGGTGGCCTGGTATTGACGCGAACCTGGAGCTCTGCGTCCGAAGGTGCACCATTTGTGCCCAACTCAGCAATGCCCCCAGGGAGGCTCCACTGAGCCTCTGGTCCTGGCCTACCAACCCGTGGTCGCAGGTGCACGTAGACTATGCGGGCCCATTCATGGGCAAAATGTCCCTCGTAGTTGTAGATACATTTTCAAAGTGGATCGAATGCACCATTTTAAACTCGAGCACAACCTCCACCACTGTGGAGAGCCTCGCAACATGTTTGCAACGCACGGAATCCCTGACATATTGGTCAGTGACAATGGTCCGTGCTTCACCAGCGCAGAATTCCAAGACTTTATAATTGACCACGGCATAAATCACGTCAAGACGGCACCGTTCAAGCTGGCCTCTAACGGCCAGCGGAGAGAGCAGTGCAAATCATTAAACAAGGTATGCTTAAAATCCAAGGTCCCACGCTGCAGGGTCGCCTGTTGCGACTGCTGCTGGCATACAGATCTCATCCGCACTCAGTGACTGGGATCCCCCCCGTGCAACTGTTGATGAAAAGGACTTTAAAAACAAGGGTCTCATTAATCCTCCCAGACATGCAAGAAATCGTTGAGGCAAAGCACCGTAAGCTGACTGAGTACCATGACAGAAATTCGAGGGGGAATGAGTCAGTAACTTTTAACATTGTTGTCGGCAATTTAAGTGTATCTAAGGGTTAAGTCATGGCAGGACAGCTCGGTCATGTGATATGCTCCTCCTGTACCATGTGGGAACACGGGGACAATACCAGTGTCCCTGACGACTACATGTGCGGGAAGTGTGTCCACCTCCGGCTACTGACGGTCCGCGTTGCGGAGTTGGAGCTGAAGGTGGATTCACTCTGGAGCATCCACGATGCTGAGAATGACGTGAGTATCACGTGTAGCGAGTTGGTCTTACCGCAGGAGAAGGGTCCACAGCCAGCGAGGGAATGGAAGACCAGCAGGAAGAGTAGTGCAAGGAAGGTAGTGCAGGGGTCCCCTGTGGTCATCCCACTGCAAAACAGATACACTGCTTTGAATGCTGTTGAGGGGGATGACTCATCAGGAGCGGGCAGCAGCAGCCAAGTTCATGGCACCGTGGCTGGCTCTGTTGCACAGGAGGGCAGGAAAAAGAGTGGGCGAGCGATAGTGATAGGGGATTCAATTGTAAGGGGAATAGATAGGCGTTTCTGCGGCCGCAACCGAGACTCCAGGATGGTATGTTGCCTCCCTGGTGCAAGGGTCAAGGATGTCTCGGAGCGGGTGCAGGACATTCTAAAAAGGGAGGGAGAACAGCCAGTTGTCCTGGTGCACATTGGTACCAATGACATAGGTAAAAAAAGGGATGAGTTCCTACGAAATGAATTTAAGGAGCTAGGAGCTAAATTAAAAAGTAGGACCTCAAAAGTAGTAATCTCGGGATTGCTACCAGTGCCACGTGCTAGTCAGAGTAGGAATCGCAGGATAGCTCAGATGAATACGTGGCTTGAGCAATGGTGCAGCAGGGAGGGATTCAAATTCCTGGGGCATTGGAACCGGTTCTGGGGGAGGTGGGACCAGTACAATCCGGACGGTCTGCACCTGGGCAGAATCGGAACCAATGTCCTCGGGGGAGTGTTTGCTAGTGCTGTTGGGGAGGAGTTAAACTAATATGGCAGGGGGATGGGAACCAATGCAGGGAGATAGAGGGAAACAAAAAGGAGGCAAAAACAAAAGACAGAAAGGAGATGAGGAAAAGTGGAGGGCAGAGAAACCCAAGGCAAAGAACAAAAAGGGCCATTGTACAGCAAAATTCTAAAAGGACAGAGGGTGTTAAAAAAACAAGCCTAAAGGCTTTGTGTCTTAATGCAAGGAGTATCCGCAATAAGGTGGATGAATTAACTGTGCAAATAGATGTTAACAAATATGATGTGATTGGGATTACGGAGACGTGGCTCCAGGATGATCAGGGCTGGGAACTCAACATCCAAGGGTATTCAACATTCAGGAAGGATAGAATAAAAGGAAAAGGAGGTGGGGTAGCATTGCTGGTTAAGGAGGAGATTAGGGCAATAGTTAGGAAGGACATTAGCTTGGATGATGTGGAATCTATATGGGTAGAGCTGCAGAACACCAAAGGGCAAAAAACGTTAGTGGGAGTTGTGTACAGACCTCCAAACAGTAGTAGTGATGTTGGGGAGGGCATCAAACATGAAATTAGGGGTGCGTGCAATAAAGGTGCAGCAGTTATAATGGGTGACTTTAATATGCACATAGATTGGGCTAACCAAACTAGAAGCAATACGGTGGAGGAGGATTTTCTGGAGTGCATAAGGGATGGTTTTTTAGACCAATATGTCGAGGAACCAACTAGGGGGGAGGCCATCTTAGACTGGGTGTTATGTAATGAGAGAGGATTAATTAACAATCTCGTTGTGCGAGGCCCCTTGGGGAAGAGTGACCATAATATGGTGGAATTCTGCATTGGGATGGAGAATGAAACAGTTAATTCAGAGACCATGGTCCAGAACTTAAAGAAGGCTAACTTTGAAGGTATGAGGCGTGAATTGGCTGGGATGGATTGGCGAATGATACTTAAGGGGTTGACTGTGGATGGGCAATGGCAGACATTTAGAGACCGCATGGATGAACTACAACAATTGTACATTCCTGTCTGGCATAAAAATAAAAAAGGGAAGGTGGCTCAACCGTGGCTATCAAGGGAAATCAGGGATAGTATTAAAGCCAAGGAAGTGGCATACAAATTGGTCAGAAATAGCAGCGAACCTGGGGACTGGGAGAAATTTAGAACTCAGCAGAGGAGGACAAAGGGTTTGATTAGAGCAGGGAAAATGGAGTATGAGAAGAAGCTTGCAGGGAACATTAAGACGGATTGCAAAAGTTTCTATAGATATGTAAAGAGAAAAAGGTTAGTAAAGACAAACGTAGGTCCCCTGCAGTCAGAATCAGGGGAAGTCATAACGGGGAACAAAGAAATGGCGGACCAATTGAACAAGTACTTTAGTTCGGTATTCACGAAGGAGGACACGAACAACCTTCCGGTTATAAAAGGGGTCGGGGGGTCTAGTAAGGAGGAGGAACTGAGGGAAATCCTTATTAGCCGGGAAATTGTGTTGGGGAAATTGATGGGATTGAAGGCCGATAAATCCCCAGGGCCTGATGGACTGCATCCCAGAGTACTTAAGGAGGTGGCCTTGGAAATAGTGGATGCGTTGACAGTCATTTTCCAACATTCCATTGACTCTGGATCAATTCCTATAGAGTGGAGAGTAGCCAATGTAACCCCACTTTTTAAAAAAGGAGGAAGAGACAAAACAGGGAATTATAGACCGGTCAGCCTGACATCGGTAGTGGGTAAAATGATGGAATCAATTATTAAGGATGTCATAGCAGTGCATTTGGAAAGAGGTGACATGATAGGTCCAAGTCAGCATGGATTTGTGAAAGGGAAATCATGCTTGACAAATCTTCTGGAATTTTTTGAGGATGTTTCCAGTAGAGTGGATAAGGGAGAACCAGTTGATGTGGTATATTTGGACTTTCAGAAGGCGTTCGACAAGGTCCCACACAAGAGATTGATGTGCAAAGTTAGAGCACATGGGATTGGGGGTAGTGTACTGACATGGATTGAGAACTGGTTGTCAGACAGGAAGCAAAGAGTAGAAGTAAATGGGTACCTTTCAGAATGGCAGGCAGTGACTAGTGGGGTACCGCAAGGTTCTGTGCTGGGGCCCCAGCTGTTTACACTGTACATTAATGATTTAGATGAGGGGATTAAATGTAGTATCTCCAAATTTGCGGATGACACTAAGTTGGGTGGCAGTGTGAGCTGCGAGGAGAATGCTGTGAGGCTGCAGAGCGACTTGGATAGGTTAGGTGAGTGAGCAAATGCATGGCAGATGAAGTATAATGTGGATAAATGTGAGGTTATCCACTTTGGTGGTAAAAACAGAGAGACAGACTATTATCTGAATGGTGACAGATTAGGAAAAGGGGAGGTGCAAAGAGACCTGGGTGTCATGGTACATCAGTCATTGAAGGTTGGCATGCAGGTACAGCAAGCGGTTAAGAAAGCAAATGGCATGTTGGCCTTCATAGCAAGGGGATTTGAGTACAGGGGCAGGGAGGTGTTGCTACAGTTGTACAGGGCATTGGTGAGGCCACACTTGGAGTATTGTGTACAGTTTTGGTCTCCTAACCTGAGGAAGGACATTCTTGCTATTGAGGGAGTGCAGCGAAGGTTCACCAGACTGATTCCCGGGATGGCGGGACTGACCTATCAAGAAAGACTGGATCAACTGGGCTTGTATTCACTGGAGTTCAGAAGAATGAGAGGGGACCTCATAGAAACGTTTAAAATTCTGACGGGGTTAGACAGGTTAGATGCAGGAAGAATGTTCCCAATGTTGGGGAAGTCCAGAACCAGAGGTCACAGTCTAAGGATAAGGGGTAAGCCATTTAGGACCGAGATGCGGAGGAACTTCTTCACCCAGAGAGTGGTGAACCTGTGGAATTCTCTACCACAGAAAGTTGTTGAGGCCAATTCACTAAATATATTCAAAAAGGAGTTAGATGAGGTCCTTACTACTAGGGGGATCAAGGGGTATGGCGAGAAAGCAGGAATGGGGTACTGAAGTTGAATGTTCAGCCATGAACTCATTGAATGGCGGTACAGGCTAGAAGGGCCGAATGGCCTACTCCTGCACCTATTTTCTATGTTTCTATGTTTCTATGTTTCTATGGAATGAGATAGGGGACAAAGTGTTTGTACTAAACTATGGCAGGGGTCCCAAATGGCTTGCAGGGACAATAACGGGCAAGGAAGGAAACAGGATACTGGTAGTACAAATGGACAATGGCAAAACCTGCCGGAGGCATGTAGACCAAGTCAAAAGCAGATTTACCAACAACACTGCGGAACCAGAGGCAGACTACAATGTGGAACTCGCACCACACCTGGTGGACAGACAGAGGGAAGAATCTGAGGAAAGGGAAATCCCAACAGACAGCCCAGGCGAGTCAACAACAATCACACCAATCGAAACAGACAGCCCAGGCGAGATACCAGCAACCACACCCAAAGAAAAACAGACACCAAGGCAAACAATTGAACCACAACTCAGACGCTCCACGCGAGAGCGTAGACCACCTGAGAGACTGAACCTATAAAGACAATAAGACCTTGGGGGAGGGTGATGTCATGTATCTTACATTGTTATATATAACTGTATCCTAACATGCTATACATGACTGTAATAAGATATGACCTGTAACCACCAGCATACCTTACCACCAGGGATGCACTTGCAAGAGACAGGTATATAAGGGCAGGTCTCAGGCAAGTGCAGCATTCCAGAGCTGTGAAATAAAGGTGCAGATCCAGAGTGACCTTGACTTCACTACATGCCTTGTGTGAATCTGTACTGAGGGGACAGGACTTTACAGGATGCTTGGTGACAACTGATATGGCCTAGCCACCTGGCTGATGAACCCCCTACGTGACACCCACACCGAGGCCGAGAAGCGATACAACTAGAGCCACAAAGACACACGCAATGTGGTCCAGAAAACAATAACCGTGCTTGAGCAGCGCTTTAGATGTCTGGAGCACTCACGAGGGGAGCTACAATACAACCTGAACAAGTAGCTAAATTTGTGGCCGTGTGCTCCATGCTGCACAACCTGGCCATCAGAAGGGGACAAGAATTGCCAGAAGAGACTGATGCTCCACCTCAGGAGAGAGAGGAAGAGGAAGATGAAGGGCTGGACATTGAGCTAGGGCCAGACAATCAGGCTGACTATGCAACGATGGCCATTCCCCCATCCAGACCGCAGGAAAGGGCCCATGGTAGCTACATAGCTGCAAGACTCTTACGTGAGGAGCTGATAACTGAACGATTTGTCTGAAAGAACATTGCTGTGATTGACAACGCTGACACACTGCTGTGTGTGTGCAGCTCAGACATCAATGGTGGGCATCACCTTGGTGTCAGTTAAAGTTTAAGTTGATTCAAATTAAGTTTTATTTAACCCTTTCATGTTGAGGAATCACCAGTGTGTAACGGTCCAGCTATCTGAGGTAATGTGCAACAAGGTTGTGTTGAATAAAAAAAAAGGTTATACGACCATTGGTCTGAAACCATATGTATCACGGGCAAAAACACCCCACCCCCACCACACTTTTTCGACCATTGACATCAATCAAATGCTCAATATGTCCAGCAACACAGAATACAAATGCAAAACAAATGCCCCCTCCCCCCATACATTACAACAAATTGCATACACCCAGATGGAGATATAACACAGCCATCACCTGTGGACATGCACCTCACTTTCCTTCCCCCCTCCCCTTCTTCTCCCCACCTCTACCCCTTCCCCTCCTCGCTCCATGCCACCTGGCCGAAGAGCTCCTCAGGCGGTGCCCCATTGGGGGGGATGAAAGCAGAGGCGGTGGTTGTATGGGTACGGGAGCGGGGGGTGCCGAGGTGGGAACATTATCAGATCCAGAAGCAGGATCTTGGTCCTGCATCTCATCTGTTGTTCGCAGTGGTGGAACGGAACTTAGGGATGGAGTGTCACGCTCCAGGACCACTGGGAGGCCTGTGCCAGCAGTTTTCCTGGCTATTGCCTCCAGGGCCTCCGCTATCCGCAGAACGTACTCAGTCATGGTGGCCAGCTGTCGGGATATGCCCCCCAATGCATCAAGGATCTGGCCACCAATGTCTACAGTCCTCCTGGACAACTGTACCACCTCTCTGCTCTCATGTGGCGCTCGTGGACCAGACCTGCCGCGTCCACGAAACCTCCATGGGATCGGCGCCGTCCTGGGGACAAATTGGGTGCCCTGTGGCGAGGTCTTTGGGCCCGGTACCTCCAGAGTGGAGGCAGGAATGGCCGGAGGAGCACTAGATGGCCTTGGAGTGGAATGCCTTCTGGAGCGTGGCGATGCAGGTTCCTCGAAGTCCTCGCTCTCATACGTAGAAAACAGACCCAGCGGATTGACAGGCAAGAATCGGACCTCCTCAGCACCAGATGTAGGATCGTCTGGCGCGTCCTGCCCCGCGTTCCCACTTTCTGACCTCTGTGACCTTGCCTGGAACGCGCTGCTGGCTGAACTGCAAAACACAAATGAGGTTATTAGAGGAGAAGGGGATGCTAGGATCACAAGGTGATTCCAGCGCTACACACAGCATATGCACGACAAAAGCACCACCACTATCAAAATCATCACAGACATCGCATTTCATTCCCATCAACACATTCTGCATTGCAATGATTTTGATTCGGCCAACATATTCAAAAAGGAGTTAGATGTTGTCCTTACTACTAGGGGGATCAAGGGGTATGGCGAGAAAGCAGGAATGGGGTACTCAAGTTGCATGTTCAGCCATGAACTCATTGAATGGCGGTGCAGGCTCGAAGGGCCGAATAGCTTACTCCTGCACTTATTTTCTATGTTTCTATGTCTATGTTTCTATTATTTATTGGACAATTTTTGAAATTATCTATCATATATTATTATTCGGCTGTGAGTGGGTGTGGCATCTATTGACTTTACATCACGCAATAGTGTAAACTTTACTCACATGGCATCACTTCAAGGTCTGCAGCTCCTTGTGTGACCATCCGGGGATGCTTCCCCACGCGTGTGAGCACCCGCCCCTCCATGTCAGTGATGCCGCTGGTGACTGGTGGCCCCCCACCCATTCGCTTCTGCATAGACCTCAGCGTCGATAGCTTCTTTGTAAAAGGTAACAGGACAACATGGTATGAGATCATTGTGTGATATCATTGCTAGGTACTGCCACAGAGACTGATACAACACATAACCGACAGATGTAATCATGATTATTATGATCATTATCATTCTTTACCTAAAGACGTACACTGTGACCGCAGCTTTTGAGTACAACATTCCCGGTAAAAGTGAAAGACCTCACATCTGATGATAGTCACTCATGACTCTTACAAATCAAATTATATAAATACATAAGTACATGTCAATAAATGTAATATTTACTCTTGCGGATCCGACAAGGTCATTCCATCGTTTGCGGCATTGGCTGCCCTCAAGCTCCTCTTTGGTCGCCGACGAGACCCACTCTGCTATCTCAGCCCATATCTTTTGGTAGGCCTTTGGGGTGGGCTTCCCATGCCCTCCCTGTGTCAAATCACCCCAGCGTGACTCGACCTCCAACAGGAGAGAGCCATTTGCCTCATCCAAGAACCTCCTCACTCTTTTGCACACTCCAATGTGCTCCTCTCCCACCTCACTGCTCTCGCCAGCATCAGTCTCCACAGCGTGCTGTGTCGCTTCCTCCTCTCCCTCCGTTATAGGCACCAAATTCGGGCAAATATCTGGCTGGTAACAGCTAATTTTTTTTTCACAATTTGCTCTAATGCTCTAAACTCTCCCTCCTTCCTCCCAAAGCAGCCACACCACACATGCCTTCAGTCCCTCTCAGCTCCCTCTCTCTCTGTCTTCTTTTCTGCGCATGTCATGATGGCCCTTGACCTCCTGAATCGCGGGAATCGAGCGTTGCCATGCCGTTGCTAAGAACGGCGACACTTTACGGCAGAAGGTCAGAGAGATTTAATGCTACCGCCCATTTCATATCGCTCGCGGTAACGGCCAATTTCAAAAATGGAGACTTGGGGCTTTGAGAATGGGCGAGAAGCCGCGATCTGAAAACCCATTTTTACCACCCACGTCGGAAATAATACCCATTTTTGGGCGATCTGCACAAAAGTGCAAAATCTAGCCCTTGGAATCAACATTAACAACAACAACAACATCCAAAAGTGATTCACAGCAGTATATTGGAGCCGAACCAAAGAAGAGGGGTTGCAGGGGTATCCAACAGCTTGGTCAAAGAGCTTAGCTTGTTCCAGTCATGTTGCTATAGGTCTCCTCATCATCTGAAGGTACTTTATTCTTCTATTCGGGCAATTTGGAATAACCACCAAAAGCATTCTCCAATCCCCTTCTGCAACTTTGCTGTAGGGCTGGGGCAGACTGGCTTTCCACCAGGATATTTGTTTTCCTTTTTCCCAGAAGATGGTAAAGAGCTGTTGACTATAGTTACACCTCCAAGTGCTTTCTTTGATCCCCTTGCTGCAACAATCCTATGCTGAACCTACGTCACTGAAACATAGAAATATAGAAAATAGGTGCAGGACTAGGCCTTTCGGCCCTTCGAGCCTGCACTGCCATTCAATATGATCATGGCTGATCATTCAACCTCAGTACCCCACCCCAGCCTTCTCTCCATACCCCCTGATCCCTTTCGCCATAAGGGCCACATCTAACTCCCTTTTGAATATGTCCAGTGGACTGGACTAAACAACTTTCTGTGGCAGAAAATTCCACAGGTTCACAACTCTCTGGGTGAAAAAGTTTCTCCTCATCTCGGTCCTATATGCCTTACCCCTTATCCTTAGACTGCATCCCCTGGTTCTGGACTTCCCCAACGTCGGGAACATTCTTCCTGCATCTAACCTGTCCAATCCCGTCAGAATTTTATACGTTTCTTTGAGAACCCCTCTCATTCTTCTTAATTTCAGTGAGTATAAGCCTAGCCGATCCAGTCTTTCCTCATATGTCAGTCCTGCCATCCCGGGAATCAGCCTGGTGAACCTTCGCTGCACTCCCTCAATAGCAAGCACGTCCTTCCTCAAATTAGGAGACCAAAACTGTGTACAATATTCAATGTGTGGTCTCACCAAGGCCCTGTACAACTGCAGTAAGACTTCCCTCCTCCTATATTCAGATCCCCTCACTATGAAGGCTGGCATGCCATTTGTTTTCTTTACCTGCATGCCTACCTTCAATGACTGATGTACCATGACACCCAGGTCTCGTTGCACCTCCCCTTTTACTAATCTGTCACCATTCAGATAATACTGAAGGCCCTGTCAGCCTTGGTGCGGACCATGTTGTCACTGCATTGGGTCTGTGCTGTTCAGAATCAGGGGAAGTCATAACGGGGAACAAAGAAATGGCGGACCAATTGAACAAGTACTTTGGTTCGGTATTCACTGAGGAGGACACAAACAACCTTCCGGATATAAAAGGGGTCGGAGGGTCTAGTAAGGAGGAGGAACTGAGGGAAATCCTTATTCGTCGGGAAATTGTGTTGGGGAAATTGATGGGATTGAAGGCCGATAAATCCCCAGGGCCTGATGGACTGCATCCCAGAGTACTTAAGGAGGTGGCCTTGGAAATAGTGGATGCATTGACAGTCATTTTCCAACATTCCATTGACTCTGGATCAGTTCCTATGGAGTGGAGGGTAGCCAATGTAACCCCACTTTTTAAAAAAGGAGGGAGAGAGAAAACAGGGAATTACAGACCGGTCAGCCTGACATCGGTAGTGGGTAAAATGATGGAATCAATTATTAAGGATGTCATAGCAGTGCATTTGGAAAGAGGTAATATGATAGGTCCAAGTCAGCATGGATTTGTGAAAGGGAAATCATGCTTGACAAATCTTCTGGAATTTTTTGAGGATGTTTCCAGTAGAGTGGACAAGGGAGAACCAGTTGATGTGGTATATTTGGACATTCAGAAGGCTTTCGACAAGGTCCCACACAAGAGATTAATGTGCAAAGTTAAAGCACATGGGATTGGGGGTAGTGTGCTGACATGGATTGAGAACTGGTTGTCAGACAGGAAGCAAAGAGTAGGAGTAAATGGGGACTTTTCAGAATGGCAGGCAGTGACTAGTGGGGTACCGCAAGGTTCTGTGCTGGGGCCCCAGCTGTTTACACTGTACATTAATGATTTAGACGAGGGGATTAAATGTAGTATCTCCAAATTTGCGGATGACACTAAGTTGGGTGGCAGTGTGAGCTGCAAGGAGGATTCTATGAGGCTGCAGAGCGACTTGGATAGGTTAGGTGAGTGGGAAAATGCATGGCAGATGAAGTATAATGTGGATAAATGTGAGGTTAACCACTTTGGTGGTAAAAACAGAGAGACAGACTATTATCTGAATGGTGACAGATTAGGAAAAGGGGAGGTGCAAAGAGACCTGGGTGTCATGGTACATCAGTCATTGAAGGTTGGCATGCAGGTACAGCAGGCGGTTAAGAAAGCAAATGGCATGTTGGTCTTCATAGCGAGGGGATTTGAGTACAAGGGCAGGGAGGTGTTGCTACAATTGTACAGGGCCTTAGTGAGGCCACACCTGGAGTATTGTGTACAGTTTTGGTCTCCTAACCTGAGGAAGGACATTCTTGCTATTGAGGGAGTGCAGCGAAGGTTCACCAGACTGATTCCCGGGATGGCGGGACTGACCTATCAAGAAAGACTGGATCAACTGGGCTTGTATTCACTGGAGTTCAGAAGAATGAGAGGGGACCTCATAGAAACGTTTAAAATTCTGACGGGGTTAGACAGGTTAGATGCAGGAAGAATGTTCCCAATGTTGGGGAAGTCCAGAACCAGGGGACACAGTCTAAGGATAAGGGGGAAGCCATTTAGGACCGAGATGAGGAGGAATTTCTTCACCCAAAGAGTGGTGAACCTGTGGAATTCTCTACCACAGAAAGTTGTTGAGGCCAATTCACTAAATATATTCAAAAAGGAGTTAGATGAAGTCCTTACTGCTAGGGGAATCAAGGGGTATGGTGAGAAAGCAGGAATGGGGTACTGAAGTTGCATGTTCAGCCATGAACTCATTGAATGGCGGTGCAGGCTAGAAGGGCCGAATGGCCTACTCCTGCACCTATTTTCTATGTTTCTATGTTTCTATGTTTCTCACTGAGAGAGCTCGGAAGAGGCCCCTGGAAGGAAAAATGGTGATAAATTTGTGAGGGTAACATTTTTTAAAAAGCTGCTTTTCAGTTTAATACAGTTCTTAATTTTTTGCCTGCCTCAACCAATTTAAACTTGCCCCTAATCTTCGGACTGAGTCCATCATTGCAGTATATCTCGTAAATCACAAGAAGTAAAAACAGAAATGTTGGAAATCCGCATCAACATCTGCAAATTAAGCTTAGCAATTCAGACACCTTGTCAGAACTGATGTGTTATCAGCCAGATACATGCTAAAAAGGCTTGCATTACAGCATAGTGGAGTATTTCTGTTATCCGTTTACACGCACATCACAGTGCAAACAAAATCCACTTCCCACAAAGGTGGTTTTACCAACAGCCAGAAACCAAGAAAATAGCTTCACACCCTTTAAACCTTTTTTGTGTGACACCTGCAAATGCAAATTTTAACACAATATCACTTAAAGGCTTCCTGACATACCAGGTATTGTTTATGGCTCTCAGTCATAGCTCACTTATATTGTGAGTTTGGCTCTAACAGCACTCAACAAAAAGTAAAAATAACACTTGGTTACTGGGATTCATTGAATGTATATTTTATAATTTAATTTGAGCCTTTTTCTTATTAATTGTGCCCCTTTAAAAAAGATCCAGTGGAGCGCATGTAAAACTTTTGTGCTGTTGATGACTCTAGGGCAACACAGTATGATCCTTATGGATTTGTCAGAAAAAGCAGAGTCATTGAGCACTGCTAATATTGGTTCCCAGCCATGCCAATAACAGGACCTTGTCCCTTCCCTGCCATTGCCCCAACCACTTCCCCTGCTCCTTCCACAGCCTCTCCTCTTTTCACTGCCCCTGCCACTGCCTCGCCTCCTTCCATTCCCTGCTGCCCCTGCCCCTTCCACTGCCTACACTTTAAACACAAGGGGCTCTCACCCCAGGAACAAAGATGGATAAAAATGGCTGCTGCGAGCCTGAGCAGTTGAAATATTCCCATTCTACATCCCATTGAAATATTCCCATTCTTTTCTTTCTGCTCCATGCAGGGAATGAAGTGATTTCAGTATCAGTCATCGTGCAGTGTTTTCCCAGCGATTCGGGAAGTTATGTGACAAAAGGGAAAGGTCATATGCGTAGAGTGTCTCATCCTGCTATTAAACACGATGCTCTCACCAGGCGGCTGCACAAAATCAAGGAACTGCAAGAGAAAATTAACTTTTTTTTCTGATTTCTTGCTAGCCTTGCCAAAGGACAATGGCCTAACCTTTTGGGTACTTCTTGGACTATTGAGGCCCCAATATGGCGGGCAGGAAGCGTACGCACATTTCTGGCTGAAAGGACAACCCACGCCCATTGCTGGCACTCACCCCCATTGCCGCCACTCCTCCCATCACCGCCATTCCCCCCATCACCGCTACTCGCCCACTGCCGCCACTCCTTCATCATCTCCAACCTCCCATTACCACCAACTGTCCATCACTGCCACTCCCCCATCACTGCCACGCCCATCATCACTGCTGCTCCCCCATCACTGCCACGCCCATTATCACTGCCACTCCCACATCACTGCCACGCCCATTATCACTGCCACTCCCACATCACTGCCACGCCCATCATCACTGCTGCTCCCCCATCACTGCCACGCCCATTATCACTGCCACTCCCACATCACTGCCACACCCATTATCACTGCCACTCCCACATCACTGCCACGCCCATTATCACTGCCACTCCCACATCACTGCCACGCCCATTATCACTGCCACTCCCACATCACTGCCACGCCCATTATCACTGCCACTCCCACATCACTGCCACGCCCATTATCACTGCCACTCCCACATCACTGCCACGCCCATTATCACTGCCACTCCCACATCACTGCCACGCCCATTATCATTGCCACTCCCACATCACTGCCACGCCCATCATCACTGCTGCTCCCCCATCACTGCCACTCCCACATCACTGCCACGCCCATTATCACTGCCACTCCCACAACACTGCCGCGCCCATCATCACTGCCATTCCCCCAACACTGCCATGCCCATCATTAATGCCACTCCCCCATCACCGCCAACCCCACCATCGCCGCCACTCCCCCCAGTTGCTACCACTCCTATTCACCTCTGAGTGAGAAGGTCATGCATTTAAATCCATTCAAAAGGCTTGAGTGCTGACATTTGGACTCAGGAATCGGAAATGCAATATCAAAATTTGCGGATGACACCAAATTGGGGATGTAGTTAATACAGAGGGGGACTGTGACAAAATACAGGAAGATGTTAATAAACTTGCAGAATTGCTGTTTAATTGGCAAATGAACTTCAATATATATAAGTGTGAGGTGGTGCATTTTGGGAGGAAGAATAATGAGGTCACATACTCCTTGGATAATGTGCCTAAATGGAGTAAAAATCCCAAGGCACTATTCCAAGAAGAGCAGGGGAGTTCTCCTGCTGTCTCTGCTAATATTTATCCCTCACCCATCACCAAAAACAGATTATCTGGTCATTATCTCATTGCTGTTTGTGGGAGGTTGCTGTGCACAAATTGCCTGCCATATTTCCTACATTACAACAGTGACGACACTTCAAAAGTACTTTATTGTCTGTAATGTGCTTTAGGACATCCTGAGGTCACAAAAGATGCTGTAGAAATACAACTTCTTACTTTCTAATACAACAAAAAACAAAACTGGTGACTCAAGATAGCTTCATCACTGCTCCATGCATCACAATCTAATGAACCAAGCGTCCTCAGCTAACACTATCCATGGACCATGACAAGTGAACATACTGGTGTTTCCTGGCTTGGGGAGGCCCAGTATCCAGGGTGTTTCCTGGCTCTAGTCTGATAAGTGGCAGCAATCATGGGGCAAGCCCAGCAAGCATGATTTAAACACTGTGGTAAAAATGAACTAATCCCAGTTAATCTGTGGCACGAACCACCCACTTTAGCAGGTTAGGCCCACACCCTGCTGTTTATGGAATCATCGAATCATCGAAATTTAAAACATGGAAGAAGGCCATTTTAACCCATCGTGGCCGCGCCGGCCGACCAAGAGCTATCCCACTTTCCTGCTCTTGGTATGTAGCCCTGTAGGTTACAGCACTTTAAGTGCACATCCAAGTATCCTTTAAATATGGTGAAGGTTTCTGCCTCTACCACCCTTTCAGGCAGTGAGTTCCAGACCCCCACCACCCTCTGAGAGCTATTCAGGTAATAA
This sequence comes from Pristiophorus japonicus, assembly GCF_044704955.1. Taxonomy (NCBI): domain Eukaryota; kingdom Metazoa; phylum Chordata; class Chondrichthyes; family Pristiophoridae; genus Pristiophorus; species Pristiophorus japonicus. Next base: position 67,119,594 of record NC_091978.1, read on the forward strand.
ACGGAGCCACCTCACTCCTGGCTGGGGCCCAGAAGAGGCGAGGGCCCAGGGGCTGCATGGACCACCCACACTGTGATATGTGTGCACGCTTGGTCTGTGCAGCAGAGCTGGTCTCCAGTTAGTCTTGGGTAATCATTGCCACTGGACCAAGACCTAGCTCTGTCAAGCCCGTGTGGTGGCTGGTGTGCAATGGCCACCACACATTAAAAAAATCCAAGCACAGGCAGCTTCCACCCTTCTCGATGTAGTTCGGGATCTGGAATATTAGAACCTTCATTGAAACACCTCGCTTCGAGGGACTGCCTATGATGATGATGACCCTCTGGGTGAAGAAATTTCCCCTCATATCGCCTCTAAACCTCCCTCCAATTACTTTAAATCTATACCCTCTCGTTGTTGACACCTCTATCAAGAGAAACAGGTCCTTCCTCTCCATTCTATCTAAGCCCCTCATAATTTTATATACCTCAATCAGGTCTCCCCTTAGCCTCCTCTGTTCCAAAGAAAATAGACCCAGCCTCTCCAATCTTTCCTCATAGCCAAAATTCTCCAGTCCAGGCAACGTTCTTGTAAATCTCCTCTGCACCCTTTCCAGTGCAAACACATCTTTCCTGTAATGTGGTGACCAGAACTGCATACAGTGCTCCAGCTGCAGCCTAACCAATGTTTTATACAGTTCAAGCATAACCTCCTTGCTCTTGTATTCCATGCCTCGATTTATAAAAGCAAGAATTTCATATGCCTTCCTAACCACCTTATCGACCGGGCCTGCTACTTTCAGGGATCTGTGGACCTGCACTCCAAGGTTCCTTTGTTTCACTACACTTTTCAGTGTCGTACCATTTAATGTGTATTCCCTTGCCTTGTTAGACCTGCCCAAATGCATTACCTCACACTTATCTGGATTGAATTCCATTTGCCACTGTTCTGCTAACCTGACCAGCACATTTCTATCTTCCTGCAGTCTGCAGCTTTCTTCTTCATTATCAATCACACAGTCTATTTTAGTGTCATCTGCAAACTTCTTACTCATACCTCCAACATTTAAGTCCAAGTCATTGATGTATACCACAAAAAGCAAGGGACCCAAAACTGAGCCCTGCGGAACCCCACTGGATACGGTCTTCCAGTCACAAAAATACCCATCAACCATTACCCTTTGCTTCCGGTCTCTGAGACAATTTTGGATCCAACTTGCCACTTTGCCCTGGATCGCATGGGCAATTACTTTTGTGACCAGTCTGCCATGTGGAACCTTCTCAAAAGCTTTGCTAAAATCCACATACACTACATCAAATGCACTGCCCTCATCGACCCTCCTGGTTACCGCCTCGAAAAATTCAATCCATTTAATCAGACACGACCTTCCCTTAACAAATCCATGCTGATTGTCTTTGATTAATCCATGTCATTCCAAATGAAGATTTATCCTGTCATTCAGGAATTTTTCCAATAATTTTCCCACCATCGAAGTTATGCTGACTGGTCTGTAATTATACGGTCTATCCCTTTCTCCCTTTTTAAACAAAGGTACAACATTAGCAGTCCTCCAGTCCTCTGGCACCACACCTGACGCCAGAAAGGATTGGAAAATGATGGTCAGAATCTTTGCTATTTCCTCTTTTGCTTCTCTTAACAGCCTGGGATACATTTCATCCGGGCCTGGGGATTTATCCATTTTCAAAGCTGCTAATCCCCTTAATACTTCCTCTCTCACTATATTTATCTCGTCGAAAATTTCACACTCCTTCCTCATTGCAACGTCTGCATCGCCCCTCTCTTTTGTGAAAACGAATGCAAAGTATTCATTAAGAATCGTATCCACGTCTTCTGCCCCCACACACAGATTTCCTTTATGGTCTCGAATAGGCCCACTCTTTCTCTAGTTAACCTCATGCTCTTAATGTATTTATAAAATATCTTTGGGATTTCCCTGAATTTACTTGCCAACATTTTTCCAGGCTCTCTCTTTGCTTTCCTGTTATCCTTTTCATTTGCGCCCCTGCACTTCTTATACTCCTCAAGAGTTTCTGCAGTGTTGAGTTCCCGGTATTGGTCATAAGCTTCCCTTTTTTTCTTTATCTTACCCTGTAGGTCCCTTGACATCCAGGGGGCTCTAGATTTGTTAGCCCCACATTTTTTTTAAGGGAACATATTTGCTCCCTACCCTCAGGATCACCTACTTGAATGACTCCCACTGCTTTTTACACTGATTTATCATCAAATAGCCATTTCCAGTCTACCGGACTGCTTATTGGGCCATTTTATTAATATTAACAGTTAAAGAATTCATTAATGAGTTGCTGTTCAGAATGAGTTCACACTGACTTCACAGACTGAAGGAAGGAGGCTAGGAGTGTTATGTACTTAACCCCTTGTAACCTGTATTATACTACCACCAGAGGGCCTACCTGTTGGAGTCCCAAGGGATCCAAGCATCCCTTGGGAGTACGGTATACTAGCAGCCCACCCACGAGGTAGCTGCACTCTGAAGTCTTATTAACGGAGCTAAGGTCATACTTGCTCATTGTACATAGTACTCAGTTACATCCTTTATTTTGAACGTATCAATTGGTGACGAGGTAACGAACAACCGCGCAAACAGGCAAAGAACAGTTGGTATCCTGGAGTGGTTCTCAGAAGTGGACGATTGGGAGGCCTTCATGGAGAGACTCGACCAATACTTTGTGGCCAACGAGCTGGAAGGGGACGAGAATGCTACCAAATGAAGGGCGATCCTCCTAACTGTCTGTGGGGCAACAACCTATGGCCTCATGAAGAATTTCCTAGCTCCGGCAAAACCAATAGCTAAATCCTATGAAGAATTGTGTATGCTGGTCCGGGAGCACCTAAATTCTAAGGAAAGCGTTTTGATGGCGAGATATCGGTTCTACACGTGTCAATGGTTGGAGGGCCAGGAAGTGGCGAGCTATGTCGCCGAACTAAGACGCCTCGCAGGACATTGCGAATTTGAGAGATTCCTAGAACAAATGCTTAGAGACGTTTTTGTACTGGGCATTGGCCATGAGATAATCCTTCGCAAACTGTTGATTGTTCAAACTCCGAATCTAAGTAAAGCCATAATGATAGCCCAGGCATTTCTGTCCACCAGCGACAACACCAAACAGATTTTGCAGAGTAAAGAATTTTTGGCCAGTACTGTGCACAAACTAACGTCGTTTTCGAGTAGGAATATACATGGCAGAACGTACATGCCGGCTGCTGCTGCCCGACCTCAGATGACCCAGAGTCCGCCATCAATCGTTAATGCGAGGCAGTTAACACCTTGTTGGCGCTGTGGAGGTGATCATCCCCCTATCAATGACTCTTCAAGCACTATGTGTGCAATGGTTGCAGAACAATGGAACACCTCCAGCGAATGTGCAGGCGAGCTGCAAACCCTGCAAACCACCATGTTGCAGAGGAAGATCGATCCACTGTGGATCAGGCTGAATTGGAGACTCATACCGAGGAGGCAGAAGTGTACGGGGCACACACATTCACCACGAAATGTCCACCAATAATGTTGAAAGTTGAACTGAACGAAATTCCAGTATCTATCGAAGTGGACACGGGTGCGAGTCAGTCCATAATGAGTAAAAAGGCCTTCGACAGGCTGTGGGACAAAAAGGCACACAGGCCCAAGCTCAGCCCGATTCACACCAAACTAAGGACTTACACCAAGGAACTAATCCCTGTAATTGGCAGTGCAGAAGTCAAAATCTTCTATGATGGAGAAGTACACAAACTCCCGCTGTGGATTGTGCCAGGGATGGCCCCACATTGTTTGGCAGAAGCTGGCTGGGAAAAATCCGCTGGAACTGGGACGACATCCGAGCGCTTTCGTCCATCGACAACGCCTCATGCCCAGGTTCTGAGCAGGTTTCCATCATTGTTCGAGCCAGGCATTGGAAGCTTCTCGGGGGCGAAAGTGCAGATCTATTTGGTTCCCGGTATGCGACCCATCTAACACAAGGCACGAGCGGGAGCATATATGATGTGTGAGGAAAGTGGAAATTGAGCTTGACAGGCTGCAACGAGAAGGCATCATCGCGCCAGTGGAATTCAATGAGTGGGCTAGTCCGATTGTCCCAGTACTTAAAGTGGACGGCACGGTCAGAATTTGTGGGGAGTATAAAGTAACGATTAACTGTTTTTCGGTACAGGACCAGTACCCGCTACCCAAGGCCGAGGACCTATTTGCGACCCTGGCTGGAGGGAAGACTTTCACCAAGTTGGACCTGACCTTGGCCAACATGACGCAAGAGCTGGAGAAGTCTTCGAAAAGCCTCACCTGCAAGTACACGTACAAAGGTCTGTTCATCTATAACAGATACCCATTCGGGATTCGGTCGGCCGCGGCAATCTTCCAACGGAACATGGAGAGCCTGCTAAAGTCGGTTCCTCGCACCATGGTTTTCCAGGGCGACATACTGGTTACAAGTTGGGACACCACTGAGTACGAAGAATCTGGAAGAGGTTCTTAGTCGGTTGGCTCGCGTGGGGCTCAAGTTGAAACGCTCGAAGTGTGTTTTCCTGGTGCAGGAGGTCGAGTTCTTGGGAAGAAGAATTGCAGCAGATGGCATCAGACCCACCGACGCCAAGACAGAGGCCATCAAGAATGCGCCAAGACTACAGAACGTGATGGAGCTGTGGTCGTTCCTGCGACTCCTTAACTATTTCGGTAATTTCCTACATGGGTTAAGCACCCTGCTAGAACCTCTACATGCGCTACTGCGCAAGTGAGACGACTGGGTATGGGGGAATGCACAAGAGGCTGCCTTTAAAAAAGCCAGAAATCTGTTGTGTTCAAACAAACTGCTTGTCCTGTATGACCCTTGTAAAAGATTAATGCTAGCTTGCAATGTGTCGTCATACGGGGTCGGGTATGTGTTACAACAGGCTAACGAATCGGGGATTTTGCAACCGGTCGCTTATGAGTCCAGGAGTTTGTCCAAGGCCGAAAGGGCCTGCAGTATGATTGAAAAAGAGACTCTGGCGTACGTTTACAGGGTAAAGAAAATGCACCAGTACTTATTTCGCCTCAAGTTTGAGCTTGAAACTGACCACAAGCCGTTCATATCGCTGTTCTCTGAAGCAAAGGGATTAACACCAATGCCTTTGCCCGTATCCAAAGATGGGCACTCACGCTGTTGGCATACAACTATGTAATCCGCCACAAATCGGGCACAGAGAACTGCGCAGATGCTTTCAATCGGCTGCCATCGCCCACCACCGGTGTGGAAATAGCACAGCCAGCGAACTTGCTCATGGTAATGGATGCATTTGAAAACAAAAAGTCCCCCGTTACAGCCTGCCAGATCAGGCAGGATCCGTTACTGTCCTTGGTAAAAAAAACTGTGTCCTCCATGGGAGCTGGTCCAGTGTTCCAGCGGAGATTCAGGAGGCAATTAAGCTATTCCACAGGCGCAAATACAAAATGTCCCTGCAGGTGGACTGTCTGTTGTGGGGCAATAGCGTGGTCTTGCCCAAGAAAGGCAGAGATAACATTCATAGAAAAATAGGTGCAGGAGTAGGCCATTCGGACCTTTGAGCCTACATCGCCGTTCAATAAGATCATGGCTGATCATTCCTTCAGTACCCCTTTCCTGCTTTTTCTCCATACCCCTTGATCCCCTTAACCGTAAGAGCCATATCTAACTCCCTCTTGAATATATCCAGTGAACCGGCATCAACAACTCTCTGCGGCAGGTAATTCCACAGGTTAACAACTCCGAGTGAAGAAGTCTCTCCCCATCTCAGTCCCAAACGGCCTACCCCCCCCCATCTCAAGACCATGTCCCCCAGCTCCGGACCTCCCCAACATCGGGAACATTCTTCCCGCATCTAACCTGTCCAGTCCCGTCAGAATCTTATATGGAGATGGCAGAAACTCTGAACAAATATTTTGTATCTGTCTTTACGGTAGAGGACACGAACAATATTCCAACAGTGGACAGTCAAGAGGCTATAGTGGGGGAGGAACTTCCTACAATCACAATCACTAAGGAGGTGGTACTCAGTAAGATAATGGGCAGATAAATCCCCTGGACCTGATGGCTTGCATCCGAGGGTCTTGGGAAGTAGCGGCAGGGATTGTGGACGCATTGATTGTAATTTACCAAAATTCCCTGGATTCTGGGGAAATCCCAGCAGATTGGAAAACTGCAAATGTGACGCCCCTATTTAAAAAAGGAGGCAGACAAAAAGCAGGAAACTATAGACCAGTTAGCCTAACATCTGTGGTTGGGAAAATGTTGGAGTCCATTATTAAAGAGGCAGTAGCAGGACATTTGAAAAGCAAAATTCGGTCAGGCAGAGTCAGCATGGATTCGTGAAGGGTAAGTCATGTTTAACAAATTTGCTGGAATTCTTTGAGGATGTAACAAATAGGGTGGATAAAGGGGAACCAGTGGATGTGGTGTATTTGGACTTCCAGAAGGCATTTGACAAGATGCCACATAAAAGGTTACTGCACAAGTTAAAAGTTCACAGAGTTGGGGGTAATATAGTAGCATGGATAGAGGATTGGCTAACTAACAGAAAACAGAGAGTCGGGATGAATGGTTCATTCCCTGGTTGGCAACCAGTAACTAGTGGGGTGCCGCAGGGATCAGTGCTGGGACCCCAACTATTTACAATCTATATTAACGATTTGGAAGAAGGGGCTGAGTGGAACGTAGCCAAGTTTTCTGACGATACAAAGATGGGCGGAAAAGCAATGTGTGAGGATACAAAAAATCTGCAAAAGGACATAGAAAGGCTAAGTGAATGGGCAAAAATTTGGCAGATGGAGTGTAATGTTGGAAAGTTTGAGGTTATGCACTTTGGCAGAAAAAAAAATCAAAGAGCAAGTTATTTAAATGGAGAAAGATTGCAAAGTGCTGCAGTATAGTGGGACCTAGGGGTACTTGTGTATGAAACGCAAAAGGATAGTATGCAGGTACAGCAAGTGATCAGGAAGGCCAATGGAATCTTGGCCTTTATTGCAAAGGGGTTGAAGTATAAAAGCAGGGAAGTCTTGCTACAGTTATACAGGGTTTTGGTGAGGTCACACCTGGAATACTGCGTGCAGTTTTGGTTTCCATATTTACGAAAGGATATACTTGCTTTGGAGGCAGTTCAGAGAAGGTTCACTAGGTTGATTCAGGGATGAGGGGGTTGACTTATGAGGAAAGGTTGAGTAGGTTGGGCCTCTACTCATTGGAGTTCAGAAGAATGAGAGGTGATCTTATCGAAACATATAAGATTATGAGGGGGCTTGACAAGGTGGATGCAGAGAGGATTTTCCACTGATGGGGGAGACCAGAACAAGAGGGCATGATCCCAGAACAAGGGACCGCCCACCTAAAATAGAGATGAGGAGAAACCTCTTCCCAGAGGGCCGTAAACCTGTGGAACTCGCCACCCCAGAGAGCTGCGGAAGCTGGGACACTGAATAAATTCAAGACAGAAATAGACAGTCTCTTAAATGATAAGGGGATAAGCCATCCATGCAGAAAACCAGTAACATCTTATATTGATAAAAATAAGTTATACTCAACCCAGCTAAAAATGTAATATTTATCTTTTAAACAAACTGTATTCCCTTTATTCTATGCTCCATCTCTCAATGTTTTTAAGCAAAGTGAATGTGTAAGTTTGTCGTTTATAGGCTTTAAACTATCTTTCTCACTTTCGTTGAAGCAAATTAACTGCTCAGTGAATGAATAAAGGATTCTCAAAGCCATGTTCTCAAATCAATAGAGCAATGTATATAGAATATATACTTCTGTGTAAGAAACCAATAACTCAAAGGGTTCAGAAGTATACACTGAAAATCCCATCTGAACGGCTTGATATATTAGTTGTCATGCACACAATGCATTTTTTTTTTACAATATACAATATATATTCATTTGTGAACTGCACAGCACCCACCCAGGCATCGTAATGATGAAAGCCATAGCCAGATCCCATGTGTGGTGGCCCGGCATTGACTCAGATTTAGAATCATGCATGCGCCAGTGCAACACTTGCTCTCAGCTGAGCAATGCACCCAGAGAGGCACCGCTAAGTTTGTGGTTGTGGCCCTCCAAACCGTGGTCGAGGATCCACATGGACTATGCGGGCCCATTTCTAGGCAAAATGTTTTTGGTTGTCGTGGACGCTTACTCAAAATGGATTGAATGTGCAATACTGTCTGTAAGCATGCCCACGGCCACTATTAAAAGCCTACGAACCATGTTTGCCACACACAGCCTGCCTGATGTCCTCGTCAGCGACAATGGCCAATGCTGAATTCAAGGAATTCATGACCCACAATGGGATCAAGCACGTCACATCTGCCTCAATTAAGCCCGCATCCAACGGCCAGGCAGAACGGGCAGTTCAGACCATCAAGCAAAACCTGAAATACTTGTCGGAAGACTCTCTGCAGACCCGACTATCCCATGTGCTGCTCAGCTACCGCACCGGACCCCACTCACTCACCAGAGTTCCCCCAGCTGAGCTGCTCATGAAAAAGATGCTCAAAACGAGGCTCTCTCTTGTCCACCCTGATCTCCATTATCACGTGGAGGGCAGGCGGCATCAACAAAGTGTGTACCATGACCGCGCAAATTTGTCACGCAATATAGAGGTCAATGATCTTGTGTTTGTACTCAATTATGGACATGGTCCAAAATGGCTCGCTGGCACAGTCATAGCCAAAGAGATGAGTAGGGTGTTTCAGGTCGAATTGGCCAATGGACTAAAATACAGAAAACATTTGGACCAAATCAAATTGCGGTTCACCAACAGTTATGAACAACCCGAAGAAGACACCACCAACTTTGACCCTCCAACACACACACAAGTGGCAACTGACATCATGGTTGACCACAAAGCCAAACTCACCATCCCCAGCAGCCCGGCAGCCCAGTGAAGAACGAACCAACTCGCCCACACCCGCATTTGTACCGAGACGATTGACAAGGGAGCGAAAAGCCCCAGATCATCTCACCTTGTAAATAAGTGTATTATTGACTTCACGGGGGAGTGATGTTATGTATTTAACCCCTTGTAACCTGTATTACACTATCATCAGGGGGCCTACCTGTTGGAGTGTTAAGGGATCCCAGCATCCCTTGGGAGCACGATATATAAGCAGGCCACCCACGAGGTACCTGCACTCTGGAGTCTTATTATAGGAGCTAAGGTCACAATTGCTCATTGTACAAAGTACTCAGTTTCATCCTTTATTTTGAACGTATCAAGGAGTTTCCAATCAAACATTCTGACAGTAAACGTGCAGACATTCCCTAGTGGATCCAGAGCACATGTCCACCTCCAAATGGAAATCTGAGACAAACCACAGAACAGCTGGTGTGGGAAAGAAAACAGTTGTGGCACTGGTGCTAAAAGGGAGGGTAGAGGGAGCTTTACTCTGTAACTAACCCATGCTGTACCTGCCCTGGGAGTGTTTGATGGGACAGTGCAGAGGGAGCTTTACTCTGTATCTAACCTGTGCTGTACCTGCCCTGGGAGTGTTTGCTGGGGCAGTGTAGAAGGACCTTTATTCTGTATCTAACCCGTGCTGTGCCTGCCCTTGGAGCGTTTGATGGGACAGTGTAGAGGAAGCTTTATTCTGTCTACCCTGCGCTGTACCTACTACTGTGTTTGCTACTGACACCATGTTTCTTGAGAGATTTGAGCACAAAATTCTAGGCTGACACTCCAATGCAGTGCTGAGGGAGAGCTGCATTGTTGGATGTTGTGTTCCTAACACAGATGAGACTGCACACAGGGAGGTTAAAGTAACAGTGACCTCAGTCTTTATTAAGACACTCCAGAGTGAGTAACAGGCCTTAGGGGCCGGCTTATATACAGTGCACCCAAGGGATGCTGGGATCCCTTGGGACTTCAGGGGATGCGCTTCCTGGTGGCGGAACATGGGAGTGCATGCTTTACAGATACACAACATTGGAGATGCCGTCTTTCGAATGAGGCATTAAACCGAGGCCCGTTTGCTCTCTCAAGTGGATATAAAAGATCCCATGACACTATTTCAAAGAAGAGCAGGGGAGTTATCCCCGGTGTCCTGGCCAATATTTATCCCTCAATCAACATAATAAAAACAGATTATCGGGTTGTAAGGAGATAAAATACGGTCACTAAAAAGTAGAAGTAGACAGACAGATAGATGGTCACTAAAGTGGATACTGAAGGTAGTGAATTGATCTGACACATGGTCCAGATTGTCGGGCCTATCAATATTAGGAGGTTCTGAGGAATCGGGAGTTCCTCTATGTTATGGTAGGCATTGTAATATATCATAAATTGTATGTAAAAGTCACTTATGTATGTAAGGCTTGCTTATAACACTTGCTAACAGTGGGTTTTAAGAAGGGGAAGCAGCAAAGCTTGCTACGCAGCAAAGCTTGATGGTTACTGAACCATCCGTTGTGTTAACCTTAATGCAGACTGAGGGAAACTTACATTCAGTGCAGAATAATATCCACCAAGGACAGGAGAGAGTCAACAGGCAAGAAACATAGATTGTAGCAACATCTGAAGGGATGTTTGGGAACAAGATAGCAAACCTTGGGAAGCAACGTTAATTCACACATCATGAGGAACTGAGGCAAAGTTGACACCACTGAACAAAACAGTCCAGAAGGGTGACGTGATGGGAGATAGACAGGTGGGGGGAACCACTCAGAGCCAGTCTGATGTAACTTCGCTGATAGCAGTAGACCAATCAGTGGTTTTGTAGGAGGGTCGCACACCTCAGAAACTGTATAACTGTAGATGTAAAACCTATGTTCTTAGAAGGATCATCCGTGCATGCTTTAATAAAAATCGGTTGAACCGAGGTTTTGTTTGAGTGATTCCGTGGTCGCTGTATGGGTGGGGATGCGGGCGGGTGTTGATTCTTTATATCAGGGAGTCCACCTTTAGGAAGAGAAGTCTTCTTTTTACCCCAACACGGGTCATTATCACATTGCTGTTTGTGGGAGCTTGCTTGTGCACAAATTGGCTGCCGCGTTTCCCACATTACAACAGTGACTACACTCCAAAAGTAATTGATTGGGTGCAAAGCGCTTTCAGATGTCCGGTGGTCGTGAAAGGCGCTATATAAATGCAAGTCTTTCTTTCTTCTTTCTTATAGAAGTGCCTATGACAGTCGCAATGTATTTGAATTAAAACCTGTTTGCGGTTTTAGTGTCTATGTTAAGAATACTGTGCAGTCGAGTTGTCTGTGTTGGTAGAAGTATCACATCAGAGTTTGTGTGTTTTTGTTATCCATTTTCCTACCTCACTGCTCCTGTCTTGAAAGCAATGATGATGAATGTCAGGACATAATGCCACAGGTGGCAAGAACACTTGTCCAAATTATTAGTCCTCGTATTTGAGTCTGAACAGAGTGTCAGCAGTGTATTCAATTGTTAAAGGGGGATATGGGTGTGTAACAGTTGGAGAAAGGATTAGGCATAACTGATATGCTCTGACCACACTACATGTGCAGTTGTTTGAAAGTCACAGTTTATTGGGTGTCTCCCAAAGTCTGAAATGCTCCAAAAATACTTCATTGGCTGTAAAGCGCTTTGAGATGTCCGGTGGTTGTGAAAGGTGCAATCTAAATCCATGGAGAAGGGCTGATTTTCCTCTCTGGGCCCTACATGGCACCCAATGACATGCTCCTTCTGTGTGGGAGAGGGGCTGTGAAGTGAACACATCTAATTGTGGCAAAACAAACTGAAAAAACTGCAAAGTAATCTGAGACTAAAACAGATCTGTCAGCATTTATGGAGCGAACAGACAAGAAGACGTTTTTGGGCAAGGCCCTTCTTCAGGGGTGCAGTTTTGCTGAACAAGTTTCAAAGGTTTGTGTCCCTGTACTCTGAGCTTTGCTGAACTGATAGAAGGAAGATTTCATCAGATAGTCCTTCTCAACAGAGGAACTCTGGAGCTGAGCTGTTGATAAATAAGCATGTTATTGCGCTCATTTAACGATGCTAATTGTGCTTGATAGGTTAAAAAGGCTGAAATTAAAAAAAGATAACCATGAATGAGGTAAGGAAATTGCAGATAACTCAAAAAGTAGCCAGGTGTAGGAATCAGCATATCATAAAGAAAGGTGGAACTAGCTTATCACTGATAACGATGGAACTGTTTTGATGGACAAAATTCCTTGACAAATTGCCTTCTTAAATCCACCTGCCTGTGCCAGGCATTTGTGAAATTATTGAAGCATTTCTTTTGCAGATAATATTGCGTTATTCGCAGACTTGCCCAGGGATCTGGTGTTACGACCGACTATCCTGAATAAGGAGCTAAACAGTGGGATATGGTGGTAGGTGCCCCAAATGGGGTATTATGGTCTTGTAAAGCTCATGAAGATTTTGATCAGAAAATACAAGGGACATCTGTCCCAGCTGTCGATTCATATCGATACTCCCGAGTCTTGATAGATGCCAACTTCATCCTGTGCACAGTCCTCTCGGGCTGAGGGTTTTTTTGGGGTCTTCCGTAAGTAACAGCAAAATCCCACTGCAAGTTGAGCTTGCAGCATATAAGATAGGTGTCTAAATAGTTCACCTTCATGGTTCAGAACTGTTGGGCATGCAACGGCCAATGTTTAAGATCCAGGGCCAAGTTGGATGAGACAGAGGCTGATGTCAGCAAACTGGTCAAAAAAGTTATCTGTATGATGCTGATAATCTAGTGAGCTTTTTTCTAATGCCATGTTTCTTTCTTCCCCCACCCCACTCAAATTTCAAGTTGATTGGGTCAGCATTTGATGACGTGTCATCAGCCGGTTTCCTTAAAGGGATCATTCCCAACTTTTGTTTGACAGTTCTTCTGTCAGTGTCTTGCAGCCTTGAGCTGCACCCAGGCTCTCCCATGACTCCCTCCAGTTGCTAAGGAGGGAGTGACAGCATGGACGTAGGTTCTCTTCCCTTCCAATGTACAAAAGAGACCTCCCCAGGAAACGCAGCCTGGTTGCACATTGCACAGGATGGCACAAGGGGTGTCGTCTGGAGGAGTTGGCAGCAGTGGTACAAACCTTTCAATGATCTCAGTAGATCACAAAACACTACTGCAAAGCCACATTCAACCTCATCCTGCTGTGCCATTCATCACATTCCCATCACTTTGCATTCCCTTCCCAACTCCTGCACATCCTTACTCATACCAACTTACCTTGCACCTCCACCCATCCCTCTCTATCTACATTATCACTTCCCAATCTCACTAGCCATCCCTTACACTCTCCATCATTCCTTACTCAATCATACCAATTAACAGCATGCGAGGGTAGGCACTTGGGTTTCAGCCAATGTTCATGTAGAGAATATGTTAATGTGTTGTCAAACATTGAAATCTTTATGTTGATCACTTTGTGTTCTTGGACAGATTTGTGTGCACCTTTGAAAGTGACTTAGTAAGTTGTAGTGAATGGTCAGACATAAGGGTACCCTGCATGATGGTGATGAGTGTGAAGAAAAGAGTGGCTTGGGCATTGCAGGGATGCTTTATGGTGCCGGTATGCAGTGATGCCAACCTGGCACATCATGTGGCAGTCAGGGTGCACAAAGTCAAGTGAAGTAAATGTAACTGTGGTGAGGCCATCTCTGGTGTCCCTGGCAGCAATGTGGTTGGGTGCTGATGGACTGTGTCCTGTGCTGCATCAGATGATTGCAGAGAGCTTGGTGTTCTTGGTGGTGATGCTAGTGTTTTTAGCGATGTTGGGTTTGGGGCTGATCGTGGTGGGATTATGAGGACCAAGGTGAATTTTTTTCCAGGGCACCGATGCAGCTGGAATAGATGGCAGCTGAGGTTGAAATGACAGAAGCAATCTGTCAATTATGAGAGAATTGCTCCAAGGAGGCGACAATGATTAGACAGTTCACTGCAAAGACTTCCAACCTGCATTCAGCTCAAAATGTCCTTCCAAATCCTTAAGGCTTCAGCTTCTGACATTGGAAAGTAAACATCTGTAAAATGGTAGCTTTTATATCACTTCTACAGCTATCAATTTGTCAAAACTACAGAAAATCATTGAACCTCTGACCAAGAGTTCCAAGAGGGAAACCCGACAAAAAGGTGGTAAAATTGTAAGTGCCTGCTTTTAATGCTCTTGAATACCACTACACTACCTTTTAAGTACGTTAATGAACTGGCCCGCCGAATGCTGTCAGGTTTGCGATCGACACGCAGACCTAACAGCTGAGAAACTCACATGGAGCAGAATCCCGACTCGCTGTCAATCACGGTCATTTTGACAGCGGGCCGCCTCCAAACTCGCACTCGCAGGGCTGGGAAGATTCCAGCCCATGTGTGTAAATACACAACGTGTGGATGCGCAAAGAGTAGTTAACTAGGTCAGTGAGCTGCAGGCGCAAATAGCCACATGGGAATGTGATATAGTGGCAATGACTGAGACCCAGCTCAAAAAAGGTGGGGGAATTGGATGATTTATATTCTTGGGTACAAGGTATTCAGGAAAGATAGGAAAGGAAAATAAGGAGGAGGAGTCGCAAACAGTGGTAGGAGATAGAGGAGCAGATTTGCAAATAAAATACTGAAAGTTATAAGAACTATAGTATAGTGATAATGGAAGACTTTAACTATCCCGATATTGAATGGGGCTGTGATTGTGTTAAAGGCAGAGAAGGGAAGAATTTCTGAAGTGTGTTCAGGAGCATTTTCTTAATCAATATTTTTCCTGCGCAACAAACAAGGAGGCATTGCTGGACCTAATCCTGAGGAATGAAGTGAGTCAAATGGAGAATGTCAGAGTCAGGGAGCATCTCAGGAATAGTGATCATAATATCGTAAGGTTTAAATTAGCTATGGAGAAGGAAAAGGAGCAATCTATAATAAAAATACTTCACTAGAGGAGGGCTAATTTCACCGAATTGAGGACGGCTCTAATCTGGGTAAATTGGATTCACTGACTGGCAGGCAAAAATGTAATGGAGCAATGAGCAGCCTTTAAAGAGGAGATGGTTTGAGTGCAGTCCAGGTACATTGCCTCAAGGGGGAAAGGGAGGGCAACCAAAGCTAGAATTCCCTGGATGATAAAGGAGTTAGAGAATATGATGAAGTGGGGAAAGGGGACATATGACAAATGGCAGCTTGATAATACAAGGGGGAATCAGGCTGAATATAAAAAGTACAGAGCAGAAGTGAAAAGGAAATGAGAGGGGCAAAGAGGCACTGAAAGAATAGACTAACAAAAAAGGGAATCTAAACTTCTTCAAAAGGCATGGTAGTTCATACCTGACAAACCTGATTAAATTTTTTGGGAAGGTGACGAAAACATATAAAATTCAAACGGGACTGGACAGGTTAGATGCAGGAAGAATGTTGCCGATGTTGGGGAAGTCCAGAACCAGGGGTCACAGTCTAAGGATAAGGGTTTAGGACTGAGATGAGGAGAAACTTCTTCACTCAGAGAATTGTTAACCTGTGGAATTCTCTATCACGGAAAGTTGTTGATGCCAGCTCATTAGATATATTCAAGAGGGAATTAGATATGGCCCTTGCAGCTAAAGAGATCAAGGGGTATGGAGAGAAAGCAGAAAAGGGGTACTGAGGTGAATGATCAGCTATGATCTTATTGAATGGTGGTGCAGGCTCGAAGGGCCGAATGGCCTACTCCTGCACTTAGTTTCTATTTTTCTATATAAAATATAGGAGTATGTCCATGGGCTAGATTTTACACTTTTATGCAGATCGCCCAAAAATGGGTGTTATTTCCAGCATGGGTGGTAAAAATGGGTTTTCAGATTGCCGGCTTCTCGCCCATTCTCAAAGCCCCTAGTCTCCATTTTTTAAATTGGGCGTTGCCGCAAGCGATATGAAATGGGCGGTAGCGTTAAATCTCTCTGACCTTCTGCCGTAAAGTGTGGATGTCTTTAGCAACGGCATGACAACGCTCGATTCCCGCTATTCTGGAGGTCAAGGGTCATCATGACATGCGCAGAAGAGGAGACAGAGAGAGAGGGAGCTGAGAGGGACTGAAGGTGTGTGTGGGTGGTGTGGCTGCTTTGGGAGGAAGAAGGGAGAGTTTAGAGCTTTACAGCAAATAGGGAAACAAAAATTAGCTCTTACTGGCCACATATTTGCCCGAATTTGGCCTATAATGGAGGGAGAGGAGGAGGCATCACAGCACGCTGTGGAGACTCACGCTGGCGAAAGCAATGAGGTGGGAGAGGAGCACATTGGAGGCTGCAAAAGAGCGAGGAGGTTCTCGGACGAGGCAAATGCCTCCCTCCTGCAGGAGGTCAAGACACGCTGGGGTGATTTGACCCCAAAGGCCTACCAGAAGATATGGGCCGAGATAGCAAAGGTGGTCTCATCGGCGACCAACGAGGTGCGTGAGGGCAACCAATGCTGCAAACGATGCAATGACCTTGTGGGATCCGCAAGAGTAAGTAGTACATTTATTTACAAGTACTTATGTATTTGTATAATTTGATTTGTAACAGTCATTGACTATCAGCAGATGTGAGGTCTTTCACTTTTGAACTCAAAGCCTGCGGTCACGGTGCATGACTTTAGGTAAAGAATGATAATTATCATAATAATCATGATTACTTCTGTTGGTGATGTGTTATCAGTCTCTGTGACAGTACCTAGCAATGATATCACGCAATGATCTCATGACATGTTGTCCTGTCACCTTTTACAGAAGAAGTGATCGACGATGAAGTCCGTGCAGAGGCGAACGGGTGGGGGGCCACCAGTTGTCAGCGACATCACTGACATGAAGGAGCGGATGCTCGCACTCGTGGGGAAGCACACCCGGACAGCCGCGGAAGCATCTGCAGACCCTGAAGTGAAGCGAAGTCAATAGATGCCAAACCCACTCATATTCGAACAATCATATAAGATTGATGATTTCTAAAATTGTCCTAGAAATAATGCTGGCCTAATGAAAATCATTGCAATGCACCATTTGATGATGGTCATGAAATGTGAAATCTTGATAGCGGTGGTGCTTTTGTCGTGCATATACTGTGTGTAACGCTGGAATCACCTTGTGACCCTAGCACCCCCTTCTCTTCTAATAACCTCATTTGTGTTTTGCAGCCCAGCCAGCAGCGTGGCCGCAGCCAAGACCACAGAGGCCAGAAGGTGAGGGCGCGTGGCCGGACTCGCCGGACAATCCTACATGTACTGAGGAGCTTCAATTCTCACCCATCAATCCACTGGGTCTATTCTCTACGGATGAAAGCGCGGACTTCGAGGAACCTGCATCGCCACGCTCCAGAAGCCATTCCACCCCAAGGCCATCTCGTGGTCCTCCGGTCATTTCCGCCTCCACCAAGCACCTCGCCACAAGCCACCCCATTTGTCCCCAGGACAGCGCCGACCCTGCGGAGGTTTTGTGAACACGGCAGGTCTGGTCCACGAGCGCCACATGAGAGCGGAGAGGTGGTACAGTTGTCCAGGAGGACTGTAGACATTGGTGACCAGCTCCTCGAAGCACTGGGGGGCATATCCCGACAGCTGGCCACCATGACTGAGTACATTCCGCAGATGGCGGAGGCCCTGGATGCGATAGCCAGGAACACAGCTGACACAGGCCTCCCAGTGGTTCCAGGGTACAGCACTCCTCCCCTAGGTTCCGCACCACCACTGCGAATGACACATGAGAAGCAGGATCAAGATTCTGCTTCTGCACCAGAGAATGTTCCCCCCTCAGCGCCCCCGCTCCCGTACCTGCCTTTACCTTCATCCTCCGCAATGAGGCACCGCCTGAGGAGCTCTTCGGCCAGGCGGCGTGGAGCGAGGAGGGGAAGGGGTAGAGGTGGGGAGAAGAAGGGGAGGGGGGAAGGAAAGTGAGGTGCATGTCCGTAGGTGATGGCTGTGTTATATCTCCATCTGGGTGTATGCAATTTGTTGGAATGTATGGGGGGAGGGGACCACCCTCCTGCTCTGCCTTTGTATTCTGTTGCTGGGCATGTTGAACATTTGATTGCTGTCAATGGTGGAAAAAGTGTGGTGTGGGTGGGGGTTGGGTGTTATTGCCTGTGATACTTATGATTTCAGATCAGTGTTGGTATAAAAATGTTTTTATTGAACATGACCTTGTTGCGCATTGTCTCAGATAGCTGGACCGTTACACACTGGTGATTCCTTAACATGAAAGGGTTAAATAAAACTTCAATCAATGTAAACTTTAACTGGCACCAAGGTAATGCCCACCATTGATGTTTGAGCTGCACACACACAGCAGTGTGTCAGCGTTGTCACTCACAGCAATGTTCTTTCAGGCAAATTGTTCAGATATCAGCTCCTCACTTAAGAGTCTTGTAGCTATGCAGCTACCACGGACCCTTTCCTGCGGTCTGGAGGAGGTCGTGGGCATGGTTGCATAGCCAGCCTGATTGTCTGGTCCTAGGTCAGCGTCCAGCCCCTCGTCGTCCTCTTCCTCTCTCTCCTGAGGTGGAGCATCAGTCCCTTCTGGCAATTCTTGTCCCTTCCTGATAGCCAGGCTGTGCAACATGGAGCACACAACCACGAATTTACCTACTTGTTCAGGGTTGTATTGTAGCTCCCCTCCTGAGTGGTCCAGGCATCTAATGCGCTGCTTAAGCACAGTTATTGTTTTCTGGACCACATTGCGTGTGTCTCTGTGCCTCTGGTTGTATTGCTTCTTGGCCTCGGTGTGGGTGTCACACAGCGGGGTCATCAGCCAGGTGGCTAAGCCTTATCTGTTATCGCCAAGTATCCAGCGTTGTCCTTGTGGTTGACTCTTAAACATGTCAGAGACAGCGTGCTCATGCAGGGTGTGAACCTCATCGAAGCTGCCCGGACATTTGGCATTCGTTGCCATTATGATCTGGTTGTGGTCGACAACTAGTTGGACCTTCAGGGAGTGAAATCCTTTTCTGTTACGAAAAAGCTCTGGGTCCTGAGAAGGTGCCCACATGGCAGGGAGCAATACAGTCGTTGAGTGCACCATATTGCTCCCTGCACCCTGGGGAACTTAGCAATGCGATAGAATGCTCCAGCCCTGTCAGTCTGAGCCTCTGTGGTCACGGGGAAGCTGATAAATTCCATCCTTCATGTGTACAGGGTCTCCGTGACCTGTCGAATGCAGTGATGGGTGGCATGGTGAGACAGAGGGGAAATCTCGATAGCGGAGGTCCAAAATGAACCGGACGTGTAGAAAGACAGTGCTGCGGTGACCTTGACTTCGACCGACACTGATGTCCTGATAGCAGGCTGCGTATGTGGCCTGATGAACTCATATAATTCATTGATTACCACCTTGAGGAAGCGCAGTCTCCGAAGGCAAGTGTGCTCGGAAACATCAAGGTAAGACCTCTTTGCCCTGTACGTGCGGGGTGTGTATGGTCTGGCCCTCCTCCTCATTCTTGCACATTTTAAATTGGGCACATAATGATGTGCACCATATGAGCACTCTGCAGCATCTGCGTATTAATCGATGCAGGCTGAGAAATGGCTGGCCCCAGTGCAATGAAAGTATAATAGCGGTTGATCAGAAGGAATAATTTCCTCACTAAAATCATCATCAACATCATCATAGGCGGTCCCTGGAACGAGGATGACTTGCTTCTACACCAAAAGGGATGAGTTCATCGATGTTTCAATGAAGGACCCGATATTCCAGTCTTGAACTCCAGGGGTGGAAGATGCCTGTGCGTGGATTTTTTTAATGTGTGATGACCGTTGCACATCAACCACTACACGGGCTTGACAGAGCTAGGCCTTTATCCAGTGGCAAGGGTAAACCAGGACAACTGGAGACCTGCTCTGCTGCACGCATATCACAGAGTGGGCAAGCCCGTGCTGTCCCTGGGACCTCGGCTCTTCTGGACCCCTAATCCTCATTTGCCGCACCTCCGCCATGATCTCTCGCCGCTCCTCCACCATGATCTCTGCTTTAAAAAAAAAATATCATGTATTTATTTTTATTTTTCTCTCCTTGACAGGCTGGCGGCAAAGCGGGTAAAGATTCTGGCATAGTCTAAAAATTTGTGCCAGATCTTTCAGGAATAAAATTAGGAAACACTTCTACACACAAAGGTTGGTAGAAGTTTGAAACTCTCTTCCGCAAACAGCAATTGATACTAGATCAATTGTTAATTTTAAATCGGAGATTGATAGTTTTTTGTTAACCAAAGGTATTAAGGGATATGGGCCAAAGATGGGTATATGGAGTTAGGTCACAGATCAACCATGATCTTATAGAATGGCAGAACAGGCTCGAGGGGCTCAATGGCCTACTCCTGTTCCAACAGTAAAAGGGTTGTCAGAGGAGCGGTGGGGCTGATTAGGGATGAAAATGGAGAACTATTGGTGGAGACAGAGGCATGACTGAAATACTAAATGAGTACTTTACATCGGTGTTTACCAAGGATGAGGACTTTGCCAAAGCTGTGGTAAACAAGTAGGTTGCTGGGATACTGGATGAGATAAAAATGGCTACAGTGGAAGTACCAGAAAGGCTGGCAGTACTTAAAGTGGATAAGTCACCCAGTCTGGATGGGATGCATCCGAGGTAGCTGAGGGAAGTAAGGGTAGAAATTGTGGATTTGCTGACCACAATCTTCCAATCCTACTTAGATACAGGGGTGGTACCAAAGGACTGGAGGATTGTAAATGTTACACCTTTGTTCAAAAAAGGGGATAAGGATAAACCTGGTAATTACAGGCCAGTCAGTTTATCGTCAGTGATGGGGAAGCTTTTAGAAACAATAATCCGTGAGAAAATTAACAGCCACTTGGACAATTATGGACTAATTATTGTGTTCCTAATAATGATGAGACAGGGAGGTTAAAGTAAGAGTGACCTCAGTCTTTATTAAGACACTCCAGAGTGAGGAACAGGCCTTAGGCGCCGGCTTATATACAGTGCTCCCAAGGGATGCTGGGATCCCTTGGGACTTCAGGGGTGCACTCCCTGATGGCGGAACATGGGAGTGCATGCTTTACAGATACACAACATCACTCCCGCCCCAAAGTCAAAGTGAAAACTATTTACAAGGTGAGGCGGTCGGGAGCCTTTCTTTCCCTGGTGGACAGCTTCGGTACAAATGTCTGTTCTGGTGTGTTGGCTGTGCCCTCGCTGGGCTTGCGTGTTGTTGGTCCTGCAGGGCTGCTGGGTGAGCCTGGCCTTGCTGGGCTGTTGGGCGTGATTGGTTTGATTTCCTGGTCCGGGGTGGTGTCGTTGATCCTTTGGGTGTGTGTTGTGGGCTCGGAAAAGGTGATGTCTGCTGTGGGTTGTTCAGGGCAGTCTGTGAACCGCAGCCTCGTTTAGTCCAGGTGCTTTCTGAAAATTTGTCCATTGTCTAGTTTGACTACAAACACTCGACTCCCTTCTTTAGCTACCACCGTGTCCGCGATCCACTTGGGACCATATCCATAGTTTAGCACATACACAGGGTCATTCAGATCAATTTCCCATGACACAGTGGTGCGACCATCATTTACATTTTGTTGCTGCCGCCTTCTCTCTACCTGATCACGCAGGTTGGGGTGAACCAGTGAGAGTCTGGTTTTATGTGTCCTTTTCATGAGTAACTCAGCCGGGGGCACTCCTGTGAGCGAGTGGGATCTCATGCGGTAGCTGAGCAGTACTTGGGACAGGCGGGTTTGGAGTGAGCCTTCTGTGACTCGTTTAAGGCTCTGTTTGATTGCTTGTACTGCCTGCTCTGCCTGCCCATTGGAGGCTGGTTTAAACGGGGCCGAGGTGACATGTTTGATCCCATTGCGGGTCATGAATTCTTTAAATTCGGCACTGGTGAAACATGGCCTGTTGTCACTGACCAGGATGTCAGGCAGGCCGTGGGTGGCAAACATGGCTCTCAGGCTTTCAATGGTGGCAGTGGCGGTGCTTCCCGACATTATTTCACATTCAATCCATTTTGAAAAAGCATCCACAACCACCAGGAACATTTTACCGAGAAACGGGCCCGCATAGTCGACATGGATCCTCGACCATGGTGTGGAGGGCCAGGACCACAAACTTAGTGGTGCCTCTCTGGGCGCGTTGCTCAACTGAGCACATATGCTGCATTGCCGTACACAGGACTCTAAATCAGAGTCGATACCGGGCCACCACATGTGTGATCTGGCTATCGCTTTCATCATTACTATACCCGGGTATGTGCTGTGGAGATCTGAGATGAATGTCTCCCTGCCCTTTTTGGGTAGCACTACACGGTTACCCGACAACAGGCAGTCTGCCTGAATGGACAGCTCGTCCTTACGCCGCTGGAATGGCTTGATTAGCTCTTGCATTTCAATGGAGATTGATAGAGAATTCAAGCTCTGCAGCCTGGCTGCAGTTTTGAAAGAACACAGACCACATTGCATTAAGTCATCAATCAACTTGACATTTTAGGACCTTGGGTAGCGAGCCAATTAAAGGTTAAAAGACTATCAATTGAGCCAATAAGGTCAAAGAAGGTGAGTTCTTTTCTGTAAATTGAACCAGGTAGAAGTACAGCCATTTTGGCCATGTGGTCTCAGAAGGACAAAGGCCTGGCTTAAAGCCAGAAACTTGGTGCTGCTGCCAGAATAAAGTTACATTAAAACTACAACCAGAGTTCGTATTTCATTGGGAATGAAGAGATCTAACAGCGATGCTGGCCCATCATCTAGGGACAGCAGAGGATTTTGGCTGGTCCAAGTCCTAACCTGGCGGGCCGTGACAGGTAATTTATCATTTTCAAACGCTTCCATGACCATCAACAAGTCTGCGGGCTGCGCCACCATCAACAAGTTTGCAGGCTGCGCCATTTCCACCCCCGTGGTGGGCAATGGTAGCCGACTGAGAGCATTCGCACAGTTCTCGGTGTCTGGCCTGTGGCGGATGGTATAGTTATACGCTGATAGCGCGAGTGCCCACCTTTGTATGCGGGCTGAGGCATTAATATTTATCCCCTTGTTTTCAGCAAACAGTGATATGAGGGGCTTGTGATTGGTTTCCAGCTCAAATTTGAGGCCAAACAGGTACTGATGCATTTTCTTTACCCCGAACAAACACGCGAATGCCTCTTTCTCAATCATGCTGTAGGCCCTCTCGGCCTTGGAGAAGCTCCTGGAGGTATAGGCGACAGGTTGCAACTTCCCCGCAATGTTAGCTTGTTGTAATACACACCCGACTCCATACGACGACACATCACATGCTAGCACAAGTCTTTTACACGGGTTATACAATACAAGCAGCTTGTTGGAGCATAAAATGTTTCTGGCTTTCTCAAAAGCAATTACTTGTTTTTTTTCCCCATACCCAGTTCTCACCTTTACGCAATAACACATGTAGGGGCTCGAAGAGGGTACTTAACCCCGGTCGGAAGTTACCAAAATAGTTGAGGAGTCCCAGAAACGACCGCAGCTCCGTACATTCTTTGGCCTGGGCGCGTTTCTGATAGAAACATAGAAACATAAAAAATAGGTGCAGGAGTCGGCCATTCGGCCCTTCGAGCCTGCACCGCCATACAATGAGTTCATGGCTGAACATGCAACTTCAGTACCCCATTCCTGCTTTCTCGCCATACCCCTTGATCCCCCTAGTAGTAAGGACTACATCTAACTCCTTTTTGAATATATTTAGTGAATTGGCCTCAACAACTTTCTGTGGTAGAGAATTCCACAGGTTCACCACTCTCTGGGTGAAGAAGTTTCTCCTCATCTCGATCCTAAATGACTTACCCCTTATCCTTAGACTGTGACCCCTGGTTCTGGACTTCCCCAACATTGGGAACATTCTTCCTGCATCTAACCTGTCTAAACCCGTCAGAACTTTAAACATTTCTATGAGATCCCCTCTCATTCTTCTGAACTCCAGTGAATACAAGCCCAGTTGATCCAATCTTTCTTGATATGTCAGTCCCGCCATCCCGGGCATCAGTCTCGTGAACCTTCGCTGCACTCCTTCAATAGCAAGAATGTCCTTCCTCAAGTTAGGAGACCAAAACTGTGCACAATACTCCAGGTGTGGCCTCACCAAGGCCCTGTACAACTGTAGTAACACCTCCCTGCCCCTGTACTCAAATCCCCTCGCTATGAAGGCCAACATGCCATTTGCTTTCTTAACCGCCTGCTGTACCTGCATGCCAGCCTTCAATGACTGATGTACCATGACACCCAGGTCTCGTTGCACCTCTCCTTTTCCTAATCTGTCACCATTCAGATAATTGTCTGTCTCTCAGTTTTTACCACCAAAGTGAATAACCTCACATTTATCCACATTATACTTCATCTGCCATGCATTTGCCCACTTGCCTAATCTATCCAAGTCACTCTGCAGCCTCATAGCATCCTCCTCGCAGCTCACACTGCCACTCAAGTTAGTGTCATCCGCAAATTTGGAGATACTACATTTAATCCCCTCGTCTAAATCATTAATGTACAATGTAAACAGCTGGGGCCCCAGCACAGAACCTTGCGGTACCCCACTAGTCACTGCCTGCCATTCTGAAAAGTACCTATTTACTCCTACTCTTTGCTTCCTGTCTGCCAACCAGTTCTCAATCCACGTCAGCACACGACCCCAATCCCATGTGCTTTAACTTTGCACATTAATCTCTTGTGTGGGACCTTGTCATAGGCCAGCGCTAATTGCTTGCACCCATTCAAAGTGGTCCAGACAAAATTAGTTTTGGCTGCACATCATAATGATTGGCACGCTGATCTCAGTGCTAAATGCACTGTTGATTGGCTTCGCGCTCAATGCGTGAGCCAATTTCGGCTATAATCTAATGACCAGTAATATTTGACCTAGTCTCTCTGCAATACTTAAAGGGGAGGTGCTTTGTTGCAGATGCACCTCATTGTTATTGTGGATGAAGACATCAATAATCAAGCAAGCAAGCATGAAGGTTTTCAGATGCTGCACTGGATGCCTTAATCGTGGCTGTGCAGGGTGGCAGGAGAGCAAGAAGACTCTGGGAGGAGATAACTGACTCTGTCATGGCCACCAGTGTGGTCCCAAGAATCTGGATCCAGTGCTGAAAAAAGTTTAATGACCTTACATGCCGGTAAAGTTAAGTAAAGGCTTCAGTGAATGCCATATCCCACCATCTGCACGACAAGCCTCACACACTGCTGTCATTAAACCGCCAAATTTCTAGGCCATCAATTGGTGGCATCGTAAGTAGTGTAGATGTGAGCATAAAATTACAAAGAGACATTGAGTGAGTGGCCAAAATTGTGGCAGATGGATTTCAACGCAGTTGTGTGAGGTCATCTATTTTGCACCAAAATAGGATACATCTGATTATTTTTTAAATGGTGAAACTAGAAACAGTTGAGATCCAAGAAATTTAGGGGTCCATGTACACAGGTACGAAAAATAATCAAAAAGGCTAATGAAATGTTCGTCTTTATAACTAGAGGGCTACAATATAAAGGGGAGGAAGTTTTGCTACAGCTGTGCAAAGCCCTGGTTGGACCACACCTGGAGTACTGTGTACAATTCTGGGCACCACACATTAATAAGGATATATTGGCCTTGGAAAGAGGGCAACACAGGTTCACCAGAATGTTACCAGGGTTCCATGGGTTAGATTATGAGGAGAGATGACATAAACTAGGCTTGTATTCCCTGGAATATAAAAGGTTAAGGAGTGATTTGATTGAGGTTCTTCGGCATTTGAAAGTAATTGATAGGGGAGAGAGAAACTTTATCCGCTGGTCGGGAAATCTAGAACAAGAGGACATAACCGTAATATCAGAGCCAGGCCATTCAGAAAAGAAGTTAGGAAACATTTCTTCATGCAGAGGGTAGATGAAGTGTGCAACTCTCCCTCACAAAAAGCAGTACATGCTAGCTCAGTTAATCATTTTAAATCTGAAATCGATAGATTTTTGTAAGGCAAGTGTATTAAGTAAACGGAGTACTATTTTTATTACCTTATGCCTGATGTAGATGTGGAGCAGCAACTATAATTTCACATTTAGGTGGTTAAGCCAGATAATTCCATCAGGAGTAGGGCAGTGTATTGCTGTGATGCATCCTTCGTATTGGTGAATCGGGCATTGAGTCGTTGTGTGGTCTGTTCTGTGCGACCACAGTCGCTCACGGGAGAGCCTTTAATTCTCCAGCTGTGCATCAAGTATCCACATCTGCCATGCTTTATGTTGATATGGTTTAAGGTTGTCCATAAGTAAAGGTAGGTGAATAGAGTTAGGATACATGTCAACCATGATCTAATTGAATGGCAGAACAAACTCGATGCGCTGAATGACCTACTCCTGTTCCAATGTTTCTATGGAAGCTGTGAGGTAGTTTTGTGGCAAAAGGGGGAAATTGCTGCAGGTAGGGAGGAATCCAGCTTATCCCGACCTGTAACTGAATACCCTGGAAAGGGGGGTCAGGCTTATGGTGAGCATGCATCTTTGCCAAGGTCCGACAAATGCATACCTGGATTAAGCAGCTGGTGATGAGTAAACCTGGTATGCAGCACTGGAGTTGGACATCTTGAAATCAAAATGGCTGGCATGATCCAAGTAGGCCCATCCACCAGACTGAAATCTGATGTCTGTCTTATAAATGATGAAGAAACTCTAAGAATTGGATCTACAGCAACTGTAAGTTGTTACCTGAAGGTTGGTTATGAGAACAGATGTTCATATATCCACAACGCAGTGCCTACCGTGATTGGGTTGCAGAGAGGCAAGTAGCTGCTGCTGAAACTCTAAACTACCAACAATGACAGAAACAACAATTTGCATTTATATAGCACCTTTAACATGGACAAACATCCCAAGGTGCTTCACATGAGTGTTAAAGACATAAATTGATATCAATCCAAAGAAAGAGATATTAGGACACCTGACTGAAAATTTAGTTAAATTGTAAAAGAGAAAAAAGAGGTGGAGGTTTAGGGATGGAATTCCATAGCTTGTGGCCAAGATGACTGAAAGCACAACCTCCAATGGTGGAGGGAAGGGAGATGCACAAGGGTCCAGACTTGGAGGAAGGAAGATCGGGAGGGGCGTGCCCATGGGGGGGATTTGAGCACAAAGATGAGAAATTTAATATTGAGTGGGACTTGATGCGAGTTAGGATATGGGCAGTAGAGTTTCAGATGAGCTCAAGTTTATGGAGGCTGGAAAATGGGAGACCAGCCCTGAGAGCATTGGCATAGTCAAATCTCGAGCTAACAAAAACATGATGGTTTCAGCAGCAGATAAGCTGAGGTGAAATGGAGATGGGCAGTGTTACGGAGGTGGAATTAGGCAACCTTCGTGATGGAGATGAATGGAATCAGCAGCTCAGCTCAGGGTCAAATAGGACGCCAAGGTTGCCTGAGGCCAGGGAGGAGGATGGAATTGGTGGCGAGGGAATAGAGCTCATGGTGGGAGCTGAAGACATCCTCTTTGACCTTCCCAATTGGCAGCAATTGCAACTCATCCAGAACTGGATGTCGGATGAGCAGTCTAGCAACACAAAGGAAGGGGAGGGGACGAAAGAGATGGTATTGAGACAGAGCTGGGTGTTGTCAGTATATATGTGGAACCTGATATTATATCTTTGGATGATGTCGCTGAGGAGTAGCATCTAGATGAGGCATCGAAGAGGGACAAGGATATATCCTTGGGGGACTACAAAGGTCATCGTGCAGTGGCAGAAGAGAAGCCATTGTAGGAGATTCTCTGACTATGACTGGAACTAGGGAAGAGTAGTCTCCCTCAGCTGGACAATGGAGGAGAGGCGCTGGAGGAAGATGGTGTGGTCAACCTTGCCAAAAGCTGCAGACAGGTCGAGAAGGATGAGGAGAGATAGTGCACCATGGTCAAATTTACAGAGGATATTATTTGTGTCTTTGATTTGCTGTGACAGGGGTGGAAAACTGATTGAACAGGTTCAAAAATGAAGTTGCGAGAAAGGTGGGCACAAATTTGGGAGGTGACAAAACATTCAAGGACTTTGGAGAGGAAAGAAAGGGTGGAGATAGGGGCGGTAGTTTGCAGAGCAAGAGGGGTCAAGGGTGGGTTTTTTGAGGTGGGTGAGGAACAGGCTGAAAAAGAGAAAGCAATGGGTACTAGTTAGGGGAATAATGTCCTGCTGGGGAGAATACTGAGGGAAGTGCAACAGGGATCACTGATGGGGCTCCTCCTATTTCTAATCTATGTAAACGGCTTGAATCCAGAAAGAGCATGTAAGTTGGTCAAATTCATAGATGATGCGAAGTTAGGGGACAGTCAAGTCTTATAAAGCAGCCAAGAAAGTATAGAAGGACATAAACACAACTGACAGAATTATGGAAAATGAAATACAGAACACATAAGTACCAAGAGCTACTCATTCCTGGGTGCTGGATCTGTGTGTCGAGGAACAGGAGGAGTACAATAAAAAACCACAAAAATGGGATGAAATCCGCTGGACCAGATGGTCTACATCCTAGGGTTAGAAAGAGGTGGTTATATTACTGAGACATGGCTGAAAGAAGGGCAGGTATGGCAGCTCAATATTCCTGGTTACAGAGTTTTCCGATGAGATAGAGAGAGAGGTAAAGAAGGAAGGGTGACCAGAACTGCACACAGTACTCCAGCTGCAAAATTCCGAAAATGCATTCAGGAGAACTTCTTTCGCCAGCATGTAACAAGCCCAACAAGGGAAGGGGCAGTTCTGATCTTGGTTTTGGGGAATGAAGAGGGGCAGGTGGAAGGGGTATTAGTGGAAACGTATTTTGGTGCTAGTGATCATAATTCAATAAGATTTAGGGTAGTCATAGAAAAGGACAAAGGTCGACCAGGAATAAAAGTTTTCAATTGGGGTTAAGCCAATTTTGCTGAGCTGAGATGGGTTTTTGGCGAAAGTGGACTGGAAACGACTACTTGAAGGTAAATCAGTGTCAGAGCAATGGTAGCCATTCAAGGAGGAGATCCTGAGGGTACAGAGCAAGTATGTTCCCTTAAAAAAAAGGGGTGGGGCTAACAAATCTAGAGTCCCCTAGATGTCAAGGGACATACAGGGTAAAATAAAGAAACAAAGGGAAACTTATGACCGATATCAAGAACTCAACACTGCAGAAATTCCAGAGGAGTAAAAGAAGTGTAGGGGTGCAATTAAAAAAGATATCAGGAATGCAAAGCGAGAGCATGAAAGAATGTTGGCAAGTAAAATCAGGGAAAACCCAAAGGTGTTTTATAAATATGTTAAGAGCAAGAGGATAACGAGAGAACAAATGGGGCCTATTAGAGACCACAAAGGAAATCTGTGTGTGGAGGCAGAAGAAATGGGTATGGTTCTTAATGAGTACTTTGCATCTGTTTTCACAAAAGAGAGGGGCGATGCAGACATTGCAATCATGGAGGAGGAGTGTGAAATAATAGATGAAATAAACATAGTGAGAGAGGAAGTATTAAGAGGCTCACCAGCTTTGAAAATTCCTGGGACATTGGAACTGGTTCTGGGGGAGGTGGGACCAGTACAAACCGGACGGTCTGCACCTGGGTAGGACCTGAACCAATGTCCTAGGGGGAGTGTTTGCTAGTGCTGTTGGGGAGGGGTTAAACTAATATGGCAGGGGGATAGGAACCTATCCAGGGAGACAGAGGAAAGTAGAATGGGGGCAGAAGCAAAAGATAGAAAGAAGAAAAGTAAAAGTGGAGGGAAGAGAAACCCAAGGCAAAAAGAAAAAAGGGCCACATTACAACAAAATTCTAAAGGGGCAAAGGGTGTTAAAAAGACAAGCTTGAAGGCTCTGTGCCTCAATGCGAGGAGTATTCGTAATAAGGTGGACAAATTAACTGCGCAAATAGCAGTTAACGGATATGATGTAATTGGCATCACGGAGATATGGATCCAATGTGACCAAGGCTGGGAACTCAACATCCAGGGGTATTCAACATTTAGGAAGGATAGACAGAAAGGAAAAGGAGGTGGGATGGTGTTGCTGGTTAAAGAGGAAATTAATGCAATAGTAAGGAAGGACATTAGCTTGGATGATGTGGAATCGGTATGGGTGGAGCTACGGAATACCAAGGGGCAGAAAACGCTAATGGGAGTTGTATACAGACCACCAAACAGTAGTAGTGAGGTTGGGGACAGCATCAAACAAGAAATTAGGGCTGCGTGCAATAAAGGTACAACAATTATCATGGGCAACTTTAATCTACATATTGATTGGGCTAACCAAATTGGTAGCAATGCAGTGGAGGAGGATTTCCTGGAGTGTATTCAGGATGGTATTCTAGACCAATATGTCGAGGAGCCAACTGGAGGGCTAGCCATCCTAGACTGGGTGATATGTAATGAGAAAGGACGAATTAGCAATCTTGTAGTGCGAAGCCCCTGGGGGAAGAGTGACCATAATATGCAGAATTCTTTATTAAGATGGAGAGTGACACAGTTAATTCAGAGACTAGCGTCCTGAACTTAAGGAAAGGTAACTTTGATGGTATGAGACGTGAATTGGCTAGAATAGACAGGCGAGTGATACTTAAAGGGTCGACGGTGGATAGGCAATGGCAAACATTTAAAGATCACATGGATGAACTTCAACAATTGTACATCCCTGTCTGGAGTAAAAATAAAACGGGGAAGGTGGCTCAACCATGGCTAACAAGGGAAATTAAGGATAGTGTTAAATCCAAGGAAGAGGCATATAAATTGGCCAGAAAAAGCAGCAAACCTGAGGACTGGGAGAATTTTATAATACAGCTAAGGAGGACAAAGGTTTAATTAGGAGGGGGAAAATAGAGTATGAGAGGAAGCTTGCTGGGAACATAAAAACTGACGGCAGAAGCTTCTATAGATAGGTGAAGAGAAAGGGATTAGTGAAGACAAACGTAAGTCCCTTGCAGTCAGATTCAGGTGAATTTATAATGGGGAACAAAGAAATGGCGGACCAGTTAAACAAATACTTTGGTTCTGTCTTCACGAAGGAAGACACAAATAACCTTCCGGAAATTCTAGGGGACCGAGGATCTAGTGAGAAGGAGGAACTGAAGGATATCTATATTAGGCGGGAAATTGTATTAGGGAAATTGATGGGATTGAAGGCCGATAAATCCCTGGGGCCTGATAGTCTGCATCCCAGAGTACTGAAAGAAGTAGCCCTCAAAATAGTGGATGCATTGGTGATCATTTTCTAACAGTCTTTCGACTCTGGATCGGTTCCTATGGACTGGAGGATAGCTAATGTAATACCACTTTTTAAGACGGGAGGGAGAGAGAAAATGGGTAATTATAGACCAGTTAGCCTGACATCAGTAGTGGGGAAAATGATGGAATCAATTATTAAGGATGAAATAGCTGCACATTTGGAAAGCAGTGACGAGATCGGTCCAAGTCAGCATGGATTTATGAAAGGGAAATCCTGCTTGACAAATCTTCTAGAATTTTTTGAGTATGTAACTGGTAGAGGGGACAAGGAAGAACCGGTGGATGTGATGTATTTGGACTTTCAAAAGGCTTTTGACAAGGTCCCACACAAGAGATTGGTGTGCAAAATTAAAGCACATGGTATTGTGGGTAATATACTGACGTGGATAGAGAACTGGTTGGCAGACAGGAAGCAGAGAGTCGGGATAAATGGGTCCTTTTCAGAATGGCAGGCAGTGACTAATGGAGTGCCGCATGGCTCAGTGTTGGGACCCCAGTTATTTACAATATACATTAATGATTTGAACGAGGGAATTGAGTGTAATATCTCCAAGTTTGCAGATGATACTAAGCTGTGTGGTGGTGTGAGCTGTGAGGAGGATGCTAAAAGGCTGCAGGGTGACTTGGACAGGTTCGGTGAGTGGGCAAATGAGTGGCAGATGCAGTATAATGTGGATAAATGTGAGGTTATCCACTTTGGTGGCAAAAACACGAAAGCAGAATATTATTTGAATGGCGGCAGATTAGGAAAAGGGGAGGTGCAACGAGACCTGGGTGTCATGGTTCATCAGTCCTTGAAAGTTGGCATGCAGGTACAGCAGGCGGTGAAGAAGGCCAATGGTATGTTGGCCTTCATAGCAAGGGGATTTGAGTATAGGAGCAGGGAGGTCTTACTGCAGTTGTACAGCGTCTTGGTGAGGCCTCACCTGGAATATTGTGTTCAGTTTTGGTCTCCTAATCTGAGAAAGGACGTTCTTGCTATTGAGGGAGTGCAGCGAAGGTTCACCAGACTGATTCCCGGGATGGCAGGACTGACATATGAGGAGAGACTGGATCAACTTGGCCTGTATTCACTGGAGTTTAGAAGATTGAGAGGGGATCTCATAGAAACATATAAAATTCTGACGGGACTGGACAGGTTAAATGCAGGAAGAATGTTCCCGATGTTGGGGAAGTCCAGAACTATGGGACATAATCTAAGGATAAGAGGTAAGCCATTTAGGACTGAGATGAGGAGAAACTTATTCACTCAGAGAGTTGTTAACCGTGGAATTCCTTACCGCAGAGAGTTGTTCATGCCAGTTCATTGGATATATTCAAGAGGGAGTTAGATATGGCCCTTACGGCTAAAGGGATCAAGGGGTATGGAGAGAAAGCAGGAAAGGGGTACTGAGGTGAATGATCAACCATGATCTTATCGAATGGTGGTGCAGGCTCGAAGGGCCGAATGGCCGAATCCTGCACCTATTTTCTATGTTTCTATGTTTCTAAATCACCAGGCCCAGATGAAATGTATCCCAGGCTGTTAAGAGAAGCAAAAGAGGAAATAGCAGAGGCTCTGACCATCATTTTCCAATCCTCTCTGGCTCCAGGTGTGGTGCCAGAGGACTGGAGGACTGCTAATGTACCTTTGTTTAAAAAGGGAGAAAGGGATAGACCTAGTAATTACAGGCCAGTCAGTCTAACCTCGGTGGTGGGAAAATTATTGGAAAAACCCCTGAGGGACAGGATGAATCTTCATTTGGAAAGACATGGATTAATCAAGGACAGTATGACTAACTTGATTGAATTTTTCGAGGGGTTAACTAGGTGGGTCGATGAGGGCACTGTGTATGATGTAGTGTATATAGATTTTAGTACAGCTTTTGATAAGGTCCCACATGGCAGACTTGTCACAAAAGTAATAGCCAATGGGATCTGGGGCAAAGTGGCAAGTTGGATCCAAAATTGGCTCGGAGGCAGGAAGCAAAGGGTAATGGTTGATGAGTGTTTTGTGACTTGAAGACTATCCAGTGGGGCTCAGTGCTGGGTCCGTTGCTTTTTGTGGTATATATCAATGACTTGGACTTAAATGTTAGGGGTATGATTAAGAAGTTTACAGATAACACTAAATTAGGCTGTGTGGTTGATAATGAAGAAGAAAGCTGCGGACTGCAGGAAGATATCAATGTACTAGCCAGGTGGGCAGAACAGTGGCAAATGAAATTCAATATGGATATGTGTGAGGTAATGCATCTGGGGAGGTCGAACAAGACAAGGGAACACACATTAAATGGTATGACACTGAAAAGTGTAGAGGAACAAAGGGACTTTGGGGTGCAGGTCCACAGATCCCTGATGGTAGCAGGTCAGGTAGAAAAGGTGGTGAAGAAGGTATATGGAATACTTGCCTTTTTTAGTCGAGGCATTGAATACAAGAGCAAGGAGGTTATGCTTGAACTGTATAAAATATTGGTTAGGCTGCAGCTGAAGTACTGTGTGCAGTTCTGGTTACCACATTACAGGAAAGATGTGATTGCACTGGAAAGGGTGCAGAGGAGATTTACAAGAATGTTGCCTGGATTGGAGAATTTTGGCTATGAGGAAAGATTGGAGATGCTGGGTCTGTTTTCTTTGGAACAGAGGAGGCTAAGGGGAGACCTGATTGAGGTGTATAAAATTATGAAGGGCCTGGATAGAGTGGATAGGAAGGTCCTGTTTCCCTTGACAGAGGGGTTAACAACTAGGGGGCATAGATTTAAAGTAATTTGGGGGAGGTTTAGAGGAGATATGAGGGGAAATTGCTTCACCCAGAGGGTGGTGGGATTCTAGAACTCACTGCCTGAAAGGGTGGTAGAAGCAGAAGCCCTTAACCCAATTAAAAAAAAACCTGGATGTTCACTTAAGGTGCTGTAACCGACAGGGCTACGGACCAAGAGCTGGAAAGTGGGATTAGGCTGGATAGCTCTTGTTCGGCCGGCATGGACACGATGGACCGTAATGGCCTCCTTCCGTGCTGTAAATTTCTATGCTTCTATGATTTCTATAGAGATAGTGGATGCATTGGTTGTCATCTTCTAAAATTCCATAGTGCCTAGAACGGTTCCCACAGACTGGAAGGTAGCTAATGTAACCCCGCTATTTAAGAAAGGAGGGAGAGAGAAAACGGGGAACTGCAGACCAGTTAGCCTGACATCTGTCATAGCGAAAATGCTAGAATCTATTATTAAGGACATGGTAACAGGGCACTTAGAAAAGAATAATAGGATTGGACAGAGCTAACATGGATTTATGAAAGGGAAATCATGTTTGATAAAGCTGTTATACTTTTTTGAGTTTATAACTAGTCGAATAGATAAGGAGGAACCTGTGGTTTTGGTGTATTTGGATTTTCAGAAGACATTCGATAAGGTGCCACACAAGAGGTTATTAAACAAAATTAGGGCTCATGGTATTGGGAGTAATATAGCAGCATGGATTGAGGATTGGTTAATGGATAGAAAACAGAGGGTAGGAATAAATGGATAATTTTCGGGTTGGCATGCTGAAACTGGTGGGATGCCGCAACGATCAATGCTTGGGCCCCAGCTATTCAAAATCTATATCAATGATTTGGATGAGGGGACCAAATGTAATGGCGTGGAAATCTCGGCCTCCCCTGGTCTGTACGAAGTTTCTATGGACCCGGGAAGACATCGGAAAAGCCGGTTTTCAGCGCGCAATGCGCATGCGTGAAAACTGGCTTTTCCGATCTGTCAAGTTTCTGGCTTGACAGTTCTCGTGCATATCAGGAGCGAGGACATTTGCAAGGGCAAGATTGCAGGATTTACGCATATCTTGGCCAGCAAATGCCCTCAAAACTCTTGCGCCTGATAAAAGCAGATGCATTAGAGTTTTAAAATACACAATAACATTTTAAAATAAAGTTATAAAAGCACATGTTATTGTTAAAAACCCACCCACTACGATAAGTTAATTTTAAAGCATAATTTAAAAAACTTTTTTAAAAATCGGGAAAATAGATATTTTTTAAATACATAAATAACTTTAATTTAAATTTATAAAAATATGTTGTGCATTTTTTCTGTCTTTTATTATTGCATATTAGTGTTTTGGGGGCTGTTTCTTATTCATAATAATGGGAACTCCAACTTACAGAGTTCCCATTATTATGAATGAGAATATACTATCACTGCCCAGAGCCATGTGACTCCAGCTCCAGGCCTGCGTACGTCCCAACGTGCACGCGCTACGACGTGCAGTCAGCAGAGGCCTTCGGACCGGGATATCGCGTGGCGCAACAGCTTCAGGTAGGTGCACATCTTTTCTCTGTATTCCATTCGAATGCCCGCAGGAAGGAAAAAAAAGGGATTTCTGGGCTGGTATATCCAAGTTTGTTGATGATACAAAGCTAGGTGGGAATCTAAGGCTAAGTGAGTGGGCAAGAACATAGCAAATCGAATGGAGAAATGTGAAGTTATCCACTTTGGTAGGAAAGATAGAAAAGCAGAGTACTTTTTAAATGGTGAGAGTTTGGGAAATGTTGATGTTCAGAGGGACTTGGGAGTCCTTGTACATGAATCACTGAAAGTTAACTTACAGGTACAGCAAGAAATTAAGAGAGCAAATGGTATGTTGGCCTTTATTACAAGAGGATTTGAGTATAAGAGTAAAGATGTCTTACTGCAATTATATAGAGCCCTGGTGAGACCATACCTGGAATATTGTGTACAGGTTTGGTCTCCTTACCTAAGGAACGATTGACTTGCTATAGAGGGAGTGCAATGAAGTTTCATCAGACTGATTCCTGAGCTGGGGGGATTGTCCTCGGAGGAGAGGTTGTGCAGACTTGGCCTATTTTCTCTAGTTTAGAAGAATGAGAGGTGATCTCATTGAAATCTACAAAATTCTTACAGGGCTTGATAGGGTAGATGCAGGGAGGATGTTTCCTCTGGCTGGGGAGTCTGGAACCAGGGGTCACAGTCTCAGAATAAGGGGTCGGCCATTTGGGACTGAGATGAGGAGAAACTTCTTCACTCAGAGGGTGTTGAATCTTTGGAATTCTCTACCCCAGAGGGTGTGGAGGCTCAGTCTTTGAGTATATTCAAGACAGAGATCGATAGATTTTTAAATATTAAGGGAATCAAGGGATATGGGGACAGTGCAGGAAAGTGGAGTTGAGGGAGAAGATCATCCATGATCTTATTGAATGGCGGAGCAGACTCGAGGGGATAAATGGCCTCCTCCTGCTCCTAATTCTTATGTTCTTATTAGAAGATAAAATGGGGCACATGTTCACTCATTGAATTGTGTTGAAGTAGCTAGGGGAAATGCTGAAAGAGGAGCAACAATAGACTCAATGTTTACCATGTCTTGTCATTGCAGAACAGCAATTGGCAAACCAAAGACAATGCTAAACTATATTACTAAATAAGTGCAGCATGAATGTAAAACTGTTGGGGGGGAAATTCGGTCGCGCCTCATTTGGAGCGGTAACCCAGGCGGATTGATACTTTTAGCGCCTTGAAAAAGTTTCCGCCTCCCACCCAGAAATTCGTCAGAATCAGTCGAAGAGCTGACAGGGGCGATAAATCAGCCATTGTACACCAGAGCTGCGGGGGGCCAGAATGATCAGTAATTTTGGCGGACCCATTACGCATGCGCGGAACTCCAAGTCAGATCCCGGGAAAAGCCGACTCTTAAAGGTGCAGCATAGTAATGCACCCATTAAAGTTTTCAAAATCACTTGTTTTCAACCAGCACTCTTATGTCTGTCTGCCGCTGCAAACTCGGAGATTTACCCACGTAGGGGACTAAAAGTTGCGCTCTCGGTCGGTAACCTCTTATGGTCCCATTAAAGCCCCCTCTGGCCGCTAACTGAGGCGCCAGGCAACCAAAAGTCCAGCCCCTTGTGCTGAAGTATAGTTTATCATACATGTAATTGAGCACCCTCTAAGATGGAGGGCCAAAGAAATTAATTGAAACAAAGAGAAAATAGAATCCATAGCTTCTCTTCAAGATACTTAAAAAAAAATCATCAACTCTACTTTGTTTGAATAGAATTGCTGACGAAGTAATTAAATAAATTATGTTGAAAAGTTTTGGAAATTGGTGATTTCTATTCAGTTTGAAGCACATTTGTTGACAATATTTTTTTTAACTTCACAGAATTCACTATACTCACCAACTCTCATATTCTCAGGTATAGATTACTTTTTGAAATAAAAATGGAAAATGCCAGAATTACAAAGTAGATCAGTCAACTGAACTGTGCATTGGAGCTGATATCATCAGGGAAGCGAGACCTTGTAAAGGACTGATGAAAACCAAGGGAACAACAGGTGGAGGTCAAGAGTCAGATATGCCAAGTGCTTTCAAGAAGAGGTAACTAATGGGTTTCACTTTTTAAAGTTCATTGTTTCATTTCTTATGAGGTTCTCAAATGTTTATTGTATTAAGATCAGATTTCTTTATGTGGTTTTCAGGTAGTATTCAATTTCTTCTAATTATTATGTATAAAATTACCTTCCTTGGCAATCCCACTGGAAATTATTTGTCAGAAAGTCACTGAGCCATGAAATAAATACACCGGGACCATCTCTCTCTCACAGACATGAGGAAAATGATTTTTTGATATTAACAAGCAGTTT
The DNA here is from genome assembly GCF_044704955.1 of Pristiophorus japonicus. Lineage (NCBI taxonomy): Eukaryota > Metazoa > Chordata > Chondrichthyes > Pristiophoridae > Pristiophorus > Pristiophorus japonicus. The sequence goes on from NC_091978.1 coordinate 67,157,292, forward strand.
ATTCTCTTCCCAGTTACATGCATGATTGTGGTGAGCAGATCACATGTCAGAATGTGGTTGTTTACTGACACGGAGACAGTATGATCTCCAGATGATCCAGTAATGATCATTTAGCAGCCATTAACTGAACACAATTTGTCCAATGGTGATAACATTACTTAGGTGACTGCATACCCAGCGAAACAGCTCACAGTCCTGGATTTAATAGAATATCCCACTGGTGATAATGAGAACTTCCTGAGTATGCTTGAACCTGCAACAGAAGTCGTCATTGCACACAAATGGTAGAGCTTATGTACTCAACAACTGCACAATTTGCATTTATAGGCCGGAATCTTCCCAGACCTGCGAGTGCGGGTTTGGAAGAGGGCCTGCTGTTAAAATGGCCGTGATTGATAGCGGGGCAGGATCCCGCTCTGAACCCATCTCCTTGTTCGTTTCCAAAGTGCCGGGTCTGGCTGCCGTTCACAGACCTGACACCAAGTGCCGGGCCAGCGAATTAACATCATTAACAGGTACTTTCTTTAAAGGTATTTTAAAAGAATTTTACCAGGTACTTACCATTTTTCCAACTTTCTCAGGAGCATCCCATCGCTCGGGCTTCATGTTAGTTAAAGTGTGTCGGGTTCTCAACAACTCTCCATTGTTTTGGCTAGTTGACAGCTGCAGAAGTGCTTTTAAAGCCACCATTTCATAGCTGTTCACTTTCCAATCTCAGAAACTGAAGCCTTCAGGATTTGGAAGACACTTTTGAGCTGTATGCAGTTTGGAAATGTTTGCAGTGAACTTTCTATCCACTGTCACCTCCTTGGAGCAACTTCTCTTACTATTGACCGATCACTTCTGTCATCTCAACTTCAGCTGCCATCTATTCCATCAGCATCGGTGTCCATGAAAAAAATCTCCCCTTGGTTCTCAGAATCCCACCATGATCAGCACCAACACCAACATCACTAAACATACCAGCATCACCACCAACAACACCATACTTCTCCGCAATCACCTGATGCTGCACAGGACACAGGGCATCAGTGCCTGACCACATTGCTGCCCGGGTTGCCGGGGATGGCCTCACCATGGCCACATTTACTTCACTTGACCCTGTAGATCCTGGCTGCCACATGATGTGTCAGGTTGATACCATTCCAAACCAGCACCGTAAAGCATCCCTGAGATGCCCAAGCCATTCTTTTTACACTCATCACCTTATGTCTTACAATTTATTACAACTCACTAATCACTTCCAGTGGTGCACACAAATCTGTCCAAGAACACAAAGTGTTCAAAATAAAGATTTCAATATTTGACAAGACATTAGCAGGAACTCTATCTGAACATGGGCTAAAAGACTCAAGTTCCTACCCTTGTGTTTGGTGTGATTGGACAAGGATGAGAGTGAGTGTGAGGGGTGGCTAGTGAGATGGAGAAGTGATAATATAGATAGAGAGGGATGGGTGGAGGTGCAAGTTAAGTTGGTGTGAGTAAAGATGTGCAGGAGTAGGGTCGGGAGCGAGGAGCGGGGTCACCACCCACCACCGACCTCGGCCGCCCCGGACTCACCACGGTTGGCGGGATCTTGGCCATATAGCGCCTTTAACGTAGTAAAATGTCCCAAGGCATTTTACAGGAGTGATTATCAAACAAAATTTGACAAGGATGCACATAAGGAGATATTAGGTCAGGGCTTGGGCAAAGAGGGAGGTTTTAAGGACATCTTGAAGGAGGAGAGAGAGGCAAAGAGGTAGAAAGGTTCAGGGAGGGAATTCCAGAGCTTAGGGCCTAGGCAGCCGAAGGCACAGCCACAAATGGTGGAGTGGGAAAAAAAATCAGTTGTATGTGACCTCAGATGGTATTCTGTCTCATCTGGAACATGCTTGGAAGCAACAAGATTAGATAAATTTCAGTGCAAAATTTCCTTCATCCGCAATTTCCTTTGTGACAGTCTGCACTGCTGCCAGCTGTGAGATGCTTGTTCCTGTCTGGGACAGTGAGAACATCTGGGTCTCAGGCTTCACCATGGTTGCCACAAATTAATTTCTTTAGCAGCCAAAAGAATGAGGCGAGTCCTGAAGCTAATGACCCTTCAAATTCAAATGGTGCATTCTTCCCCTTGGGAGTGCTTCAGATAGAGTGCCACATAGTGTTGTGCAATCTATTTTCATAAGGAACTCCAGATGAGAGAGAACTCTGCTTAAAAAGCAAAATGTACAAGATGATAGCAGTATGAGCCGATACCAGCCAATCAGCCATGATCTTATTAAATGGCGGAGCAGGCTCGAGGAGGCAATTGGCCTGCTCTTGCTTCTATTTCTTATGTTCTTATGTTCTTCTTATGTTCTTAGGAAAACCTCAGTTAAGGCTGAGATTTGATGTCTTTCCTTTTTGTCAGGACGATTTACTCCAGGAGAACTGCTAACCATTTGTACCTGAAGAATTTTTAAAATCCCCATTTATATAAAGTATTAAAATTATTGGCCGGATCTTACCGGGGTGGTAGTAGGCTTGATCGGTGACGGGTCGGGTGTGAAAGTTGTTATTTTTGACAGCAGGTTGAGAACCTGCTGTCATTCTGCTCCCACGTGTCTGTCATAGCGGGACTGATCCGACTGGCAGCAGTGGACCCAATTGAAATAATTATCAGAAAGTTAGCGGGCACTTAAGAGCCTTTTTTCACTTACTTTTTAAAATTCCCAGCATGGCCAAGGGATTCACGCTGCTCGGGAACCATGTCTGTCAATCTGAGGCGGGAGTTCAGTGACCATTGCTCCAGCTGGTTACTTGACAGCATGCAATGTACAGTAAAAGCTCCCACCTGAAGATGATCACTTTCCTCAGGCAGAAGCTGTTGCTCACGACACTTCCAGCACAGATTCTGCAGGCTGTCAGGGTTTCTAGCAAAGTCACCTCATTGGAAGAACATAAGAACATAAGAACATAAGAATTAGGAACAGGAGTAGGCCATCTGCCCCCTCGAGCCTGCTCCGCCATTCAAAAAGATCATGGCTGATCTGGCCGTGGACTCAGCTCCACTTACCCGCCCGCTCTCCATAACCCTTAATTCCCTTATTGGTTAAAAATCTATCTATCTGTGATATGAATACATTCAATGAGCTAGCCTCAACTGCTTCCTTGGGCAGAGAATTCCACAGAGATTCACAATCCTCTGGGAGAAGAAATTCCTTCTCAACTCGGTTTTAAATTGGCTCCCCCGTATTTTGAGGCTGTGCCCCCTAGTTCTAGTCTCCCCGACCAGTGGAAACAACCTCTCTGCCTCTATCTTGTCTATCCCTTTCATTATTTTAAATGTTTCTATAAGATCACCCCTCATCCTTCTGAACTCCAACGAGTAAAGACCCAGTCTACTCAATCTATCATCATAAGGTAACCCCCTCATCTCCGGAATCAGCCTAGTGAATCGTCTCTGTACCCTTTCCAAGGCTAGTATATCCTTCCTTAAGTAAGGTGACCAAAACTGCATGCAGTACTCCAGGTGCGGCCTCACCAATACCCTGTACAGTTGCAGCAGGACCTCCCTGCTTTTGTACTCCATCCCTCTCGCAATGAAGGCCAACATTCCATTCGCCTTCCTGATTACCTGCTGCATCTGCAAACTAACTTTTTGGGATTCATGCACGAGAACCCTCTGCACCGCAGCATGTTGTAATTTCGCCCCATTCAAATGATATTCCCTTTTAATGTTTTTTTTTCCAAGATGGATGACCTCACATTTTCCGACATTGTATTCCATCTGCAAAACCTTAGCCCATTTGCTTAACCTATCTAAATCTCTTTACAGCCTCTCTGTGTCCTCTACACAACCAACTTTCCCACTAATCTTTGTGTCATCTGCAAATTTTGTTACACTGCACTCTGTCCCCTCTTCCAGGTCATCTATGTATATTGTAAACAGTTGTGATTCCAGCACCGATTCCTGTGGCACACCACTAACCACCGATTTCCAACCCGAAAAGGACCCATTTATCCCGACTCTCTGCTTTCTGTTAGCCAGCCAATTCTCGATCCATGCTAATACATTTCCTCTGACTCCGCGTACCTTTATCTTCTGCAGTAACCTTTTGTGTGGCACCTTATCGAATGCCTTTTGGAAATCTAAATACACCACATCCATCGGTACACCTCTATCCACCATGCTCGTTATATCCTCAAAGAATTCCAGTAAATTAGTTAAACATGATTTCCCCTTCATGAATCCATGCTGCGTCTGTTTGATTGCACTATTCCTATCTAGATGTCCTGCTATTTCTTCCTTAATGATAGCTTCAAGCATTTTCCCCACGACTGATGTTAAACTAACCGGCCGATAGTTACCTGCCTTTTGTCTGCCCCTTTTTTTAAACAGAGGCATTACATTAGCTGCTTTCCAATCCGCTGGTACCTCCCTAGAGTCCAGAGAATTTTGGTAGATTATAACGAATGCATCTGCTATAACTTCCGCCATCTCATTTAATACCCTGGGATGCATTTCATCAGGACCAGGGGACTTGTCTACCTTGAGTCCCATTAGCCTGTCCAGCACTACCTCCCTAGTGATAGTGATTGTCTCAAGGTCCTCCCTTCCCACATTCCCGTGACCAGCAATTTTTAACATGGTTTTTGTGTCTTCCACTGTGAAGACCGAAGCAAAATAATTATTTAAGGTCTCAGCCATTTCCACATTTCCCATTATTAAATCCCCCTTCTCATCTTTTAAGGGGCCAACATTAACTTTAGTCACTCTCTTCCGTTTTATATATCGGTAAAAGCTTTTACTATCTGTTTTTATGTTTTGCGCAAGTTTACTTTCGTAATCTATCTTTCCTTTCTTTATTGCTTTCTTAGTCATTCTTTGCTGTTGTTTAAAATGTTCCCAATCTTCTAGTTTCCCACTAACCTTGGCCACCTTATACGCATTGGTTTTTAATTTGATACTCTCCTTTATTTCCTTGGTTATCCACGGCTGCTTATCCTTTCTCTTACCGCCCTTCTTTTGTTGAGCACTATGAAAGAGCTCCTTAAAAGTTCTCCACTGTTCCTCAATTGTACCACCGTTTAGTCTGTGTTCCCAGTCTACTTTAGCTAATTCTGTCCTCATCCCACTGTAGTCCCCTTTGTTTAAGCATAGTACGCTCGTTTGAGACACTACTTCCTCACCCTCAATCTGTATTACAAATTCAACCATACTGTGATCACTCATTCCGAGAGGATCTTTTACTAGGAGATCGTTTATTATTCCTGTCTCATTACACAGGACCAGATCTAAGATAGCTTGCTCCCTTGTAGGTTCTGTAACATACTGCTCTAAGAAACAATCCCGTATGCATTCTATGAGTTCCTCTTCCAGGCTACCCCGTGCGATTTGATTTGACCAATCGATATGTAGGTTAAAATCCCCCATGATTACTGCCGTTCCTTTTTCACATGCCTCTATTATTCCCTTGATTATTGTCCGCACCACCATGAAGTTATTATATGGGGGCCTATAAACTACGGCCACCAGTGACTTTTTCCCCTTACTATCTCTAATCTTCACCGACAATGATTCAACATTTTGCTCATTAGAGCCAATATCATCTCTCACAACTGCCCTGATATCATCCTTTATTAACAGAGCTACCCCACCTCCTTTCTCTCTCTCACCAATGACAGGTGGCAGTGTGAGCTGCGAGGAGGATGCTATGAGGCAGCAGAGTGACTTGGATAGGTTAGGTGAGTGGGCAAATGCATGGCAGATGAAGTATAATGTGGATAAATGTGAGGTTATCCACTTTGGTGGTAAAAACAGAGAGACAGACTATTATCTGAATGGTGACAGATTAGGAAAAGGGGAGGTGCAACGAGACCAGGGTGTCATGGTACATCAATCATTGAAGGTTGGGATGCAGGTACAGCAGGCGGTTAAGAAAGCAAATGGCATGTTGGCCTTCATAGCGAGGGGATTTGTGTACAGGGGCAGGGAGGTGTTACTACAGTTGTACAGGGCCTTGGTGGGGCCACACCTGGAGTATTATGTACAGTTTTGGTCTCCTAACTTGAGGAAGGACATTCTTGCTATTGAGGGAGTGCAGCGAATGTTCACCAGACTGATTCCAGGATGGGGGACTGACATATCAAGAAAGATTGGATCAACTGGGCTTGTATTCACTGGAGTTCAGAAGAATGAAAGGGGATCTCATAGAAACGTTTAAAATTCTGACAGGTTCAGACAGGTTAGATGCAGGAAGAATGTTCCCAATGTTGGGGAAGTCCAGAACCAGGGGTCACAGTCTAAGGATAAGGGGTAAGCCATTTAGGACTGAGATGAGGAGAAACTTCTTCACGCAGAGAGTGGTGAACCTGTGGAATTCTCTACCACAGACAGTTGTTGAGACCAATTGTCTAAATATATTCAAAAAGGAGTTAGATGTAGTCCTTACTACTAGGGGGATCAAGGGGTATGGCGAGAAAGCAGGAAGGGGGTACTGAAGTTGCATGTTCAGCCATGAACTCATTGAATGGCGGTGCAGGCTCGAAAGGCCGAATGGCCTACTCCTGCATCTATTTTCTATGTTTCTGTGTTTCTAGAATGCTTCTGTCACCTGCACTTCACCTGCCATCTATTCCATCAACATGGGTTCCATTTATATTATCTCACCTTTGTTCTCAGAATTGGACCACGATAAGCCCAAGTACCAGCAACACCAACAACAACACCAATCTTCTCTGCAATCATTTGATGCTGCACAGGACAGAGGGCATCAGCACCCGAGCAGATTGCTGCCTGGGAGGCCAGGGAGGCCAGGGATGGCCTCATCATGGCCAGGTTTACTTAACTTTATGCTTTACACCCATATGGCTGCCACATGATGTGCCAGGTTGGCACCACCCGACATTAACACCATAACGCATTCTTACAATGACCAATTCATTCCTTTCACACTCATCACCATTGTGGGGAGTACCGTTACGTCTCAGCATTCACTGAAACTCACTAAGTCACTTTCAAAGGTACACATAAATCTGTCCAAGATTGGAAATTGTTGAAAATGAAGAGTTTTATGTTTGACAGTACATCAGAAACTTTACAGAAACATTGGATAAAACACCCTTGTGTGTTCTTAGTTGGTATGATTGCACTCGGATGAGGGTGAGTGTGAGGGATGGCTCTTGAAATGGGGATGCGATAATGTAGATAGAGAGAGAAGGATGGGTGGAGGTGCAAGGTATGTTGGTGTGAGTAAGGATGCGCAGGAATAGGGTAGGGGAGACTGAGTGATGGGGATGTGATGACAGGCACAGCAGGATGCAGTTGAGTGTTTCTTTGTACTAACTCTTCATGATCTAATGAAATAAGAACATAAGAACAGAAGAAATAGGAGCAGTAGTAGGCCGTCTGGCCACTTGTACCAGCTCCGCCATTCAATAATGGTACACTCATAATAAAGGATGAAACTGAGTACTGTGTACAATGAGCAAGTGTGACCTTAGGTCCTTTAATAAGACTCCAGAGTGCAGGTACATCGTGGGTGGCCTGCTTATATACTGTGCTTCCAAGTTATGCTGGGATCCCTTGGGACTCCAACAGGTGGGCCCTCTGGTGGTCAGGTGTCATTCAGGTTACAAAATGTTAAATACATAACATCACTCCCCGGTGAAGTCAACAGTACACTTATTTACAAGCTGAGATGATCTGGAGCTTTACACTCCCTTGTCGATCGTCTCGGTACAAATGCAGGTGTGGGTGGGTTACTGGGGATGATGGGTTTGGCTTTGTGGTCAACCATGATGTCAGTTGCCACATGTGTGTGTGTTGGAGGGTCAAAATTGGTGGTATCCTCTTCGGGTTGTTCGTAGCTGTTGGTGAACCGCAATTTGATTTGGTCCAAATGTTTTCTGTATATTTGTCCATTGGCCAATTTGACCTGAAACACCCTACTCCCCTCTTTGGCTGTGACCATGCCGTCGAGCCATTTGGTACCATGTCCATAATTGAGCAGAAACACGGGATCATTAATCTCAATATCGCGTGACAAATTTGCGCGGTCATGGTACACACTTTGTTGATGCCGCTTGTCCTCAACGTGATCATGGAGATCAGGGTGGACAAAAGAGAGCCTTGTTTTAAGTGCCCTTTTCGTGAGCAGCCCGGCTGGAGAACCCCGGTGAGTGAGTGGGGTCTGGTGCAGTAGCTGAGCAGCACTCGGGACAGCCGGGTCTGCAGGGAACCTTCTGACACATGTTTCAAGCTTTGCTTGATGGTCTGAACTGCCTGTTCTGCCTGGCCGTTGGATGCGGGCGTAAACGGGGCAGATGTGACATGTTTGATCCCATTGCGAGTCATGAATTCCTTGATGAAGCACGGCCCATTGTCGCTGACTAGGACATCAGGCAAGCCGTGCATGGCAAACATGGCTCGTAGGCTTTCAATAGTGGCCGTGCACGTGCTTACAGACATTATTGCACATTCAATCCATTTTGAGTAAGCGTCCACGGCTCCTCTGGTGGTCAGGTGTCATGCAGGTTACAAAGAGTTAAATACATAACAAATAAGATCATGGCTGATTTGATCTGTGCCTCAACTCCACTTCCCTGCCTGCTCCCCATAACCCTTCACTCACTTATCATTCAAAAATCTGTCCGTTGTGTTTGGAGAAAGAGTCAGACTGAACACTGTGAGCTCAAAGTAAAGTGTGACCGTCGTCTTTTATTGCAGGTCTCCAGAGTGCCTCTCCAATCTGTGAAGCCTCCTTAAATACCTGTGCTCCCAAGGGATTGTGCGATCCCTTGGGACTCCAGGGGATGAGCCCGCTGGTGGTTGTACAGTGTAAATACAAGTTTACATATATAACAACACTCACCCCCCCGCAAAGTCAATAATATAACTATTCTATTACAATGTGAGTTGATCTTGGGCCCTTCTTGCCCTGGTTGATCGTCTCAGTATGAAAGCTGGTGTTGTTGAACCATTTGTTGGGCCCTCGCTGGGCTGCTGTGTAGCTGGCCTTGCTGGGCTGCCTGGTGTGTTGGGCCCTGCTGGGCTGCTGTGGATGATGAGTTCTGCTTTGTGATCAACCGTGGTGCCAGTTGCCATTGGTGTGTATGTTGGGGTATCAAAAAAGGTAGGGTCCAAGGTGGGTTGCTCAGGTTAGACCGTGAATCTGAGTTTCATTTGGTCCAAGTGTTTCCGGTGAATGAGTCCATTTGAAAGTTTGACCTGAAACACCCTGCTCCCCTCTTTGGCCATGACAGTGCCGGGAAGCCACTTGGGACCTTGTCCATAATTTATTACAAATACAGGATCATTGATTTCAATCTCGTGTGACACATTTGCGCTATCATGGTATGCACTTTGTTGAAGCCGCCTGCTCTCTACCTGTTCATGTAGATCAGGGTGAACTAACGAGAGCCTTGTCTTGAATGCTCTTTTCATGAGTAGTTCAGCAGGTGGGATCCCAGTGAGTGAGTGGGGTCTCCTGCGGTAGCTAAGCAGGACTCAGGATCGGCGAGTCTGCAGTGAGCTTTCAGTTACCCTCTTCAAGCCTTGGCTTGATGGTTTGCACTGCTCTCTCTGCCTGACCATTGGACGCTGGTTTAAACGGGGCAGATGTGACATGTTTGATCCCGTTATGGGTCATGAATTCTTTGAACTTAGCACTGGTAAAACATGGCCCATTGTCGCTCACCAGGACATCGGGTAAGCTGTGACTGGCAAATATGGCCCGCAGGCTTTTAGTAGTGGCAGCGGACGTGCTAGCCGACATTATCTCTCATTCAATCCACTTGGGGTACGCGTCTACAACCACAAGGAACATTTTACCCAAGAACGGGCCTGCATAGTCGACGTGCAGCCTAGACTACGGTTTGGAGGCCCAAGACCATAAACTTAGCGGCGCCTCCCTGGGTACATTGCTTAACTGCGAGCATGTATTACATCTGTGAACGCAAGACTCTAAGTCCACATCGATACCGGGCCACCACACGTGGGATCTGGCTATCGTTTTCATCATTACGAAGCCTGGGTGGGTACTGTGGAAGTCATTGATGAAGGTGTCTCTGCCCTTCTTGGGGACCACTACTCAATTGCCCCACAGAAGTCAGTCTGCCTGTCCAGACATTTCATCTTTGCGCCGCTGGAACGGCTTTATCTCTTCCTGCATTTCCACTGGGACACTGGACCAGCTCCCGTGAAGGATACAGCTTTTGACGAGAGATAAGAAGGGGTCCTGGCTTGTCCAGGTTTTGATCTGCCGGGCAGTGACGGGTGATTGCTCACTCTCAAATGCTTCCATAACCATGGCTAGATCTGCGGGCTGCGCCATTTCCACCCCTGTGGTGGGCAATGTCAGCCTACTGAGAGCATTGGCGCAGTTTTCTGTGCCTGGCCTGTGGCGGATGGCGTAGTTGTATGCGACAACGTGAGCACCCATCTCTGGATGCGGGCCGATGCATTGGTATTTATCCCTTTACTCTCGGAAAGCAGGGATATGAGTGGCTTATGGTCAGTTTCCAATTCGAATTTTAGCCCGAACAGGTATTGATGCATTTTCTTTACCCCATAGACACACGCTAACACTTCTTTCTCAATCATGTTGTAGGCTCTCTCGGCCTTAGACAGACTCCTGGATGCATAAGCAACCAGTTGCAGTTTCCCGAAATCATTAGCTTGTTGCAATACACACCCGATGTCATATGATGATGCATCACATGATCGTACCAAATGCTTACATGGATCGTACAACACAAGCAATTTGTTTGAGCATAACAATTTTCTCGCTTTTACAAAGTCATTTTCTTGGCTTTTGCCCCAAACCCATTCGTCCCCTTTTCGTAGTAAGACATGCAGTGGTTCGAACAGTGTGCTGAGACCCGTTAAGAAGTTACCAAAATAGTTCAAGAGTCCCAGAAATGACCGCAGCTTCGTCACGTTCTGTGGCCTCGGTGCGTTCTCAATTGCCTCCGTCTTCGCGTTGGTGGGCCTGATGCAGTCCACCGCAATCCTCCTTCCCAGGAACTCCATTCCAAGCAGCAGGAAAACGCTCTTTGAGCATTTTAACCTGAGCCCCACACGGTTGAGTCGACTAAGAACCTCCTCCAGGTTCTGCAGATGCTCGACTGTGTTCCGACCTGTGACCAAGATGTCGTCCTGGAAGACCACGGTGTGCGGGACCAACTTCAGTCAGCTTTCCATGTTTCTCTGGAATATCGCCGCCGCCGATCGGATTCCAAACGGGCATCTGTTATAAACAAAAATACCTTTGTGCGTGTTGATGCAGGTGAGGCCCTTCGATGATTCCTGCAGTTCCTGCATCATGTAGGCTGAAGTCAGATCCAGCTTCGTGAATGTCTTTCCTCCTGCCAGCGTTGCAAAGAGGTCATCGGCCTTTGGTAGTGGGTATGGGTCCTGCAGGGAGAAACGATTGATAGTTACTTTGTAATTGCCACAGATTCTGATGGTGCCGTCTCCCGTGAAGACTGGGACGATAGGACCAGCCAACTCATTGAACTCGATCGGGGAAATGGTGCCTTCTCTTTGCAGCCGGTCTAGCTTGATCTCTACTCTTTCTCTCATCATGTACGGTACTGCTCTCACCTTGTGATGGATGGGTTGTGCCCCCTGAATTAGGTGGATCTGCATTTTTGCTCCTTGGAATTTCCCGATGCCTGGTTCGAACAGCGAAGGAAATTTGTTTAAGACCTGGGAACACGAAGTGTCGTCAGTGGGCGATAGCGCTCGGACGTCGTCCGAGTTCCAGCGTATCTTTCCCAGCTAGCTTCTGCCGAGCAGCATGGGACCATCGCTCGGTACCAACCAGAGTGGTAGTTTGTGCACCGCTCCATCACCTTTACGGTAGAACTGCCGATTACAGGAATCAGTTCTTTTGTGCAAGTTCTTAGTTTCATGCGAACTGGAGTTAAGACTGGCCTTGAGGCTTTGCTGCACCACAACCTTTTGAATGTCTTTTTGCCCATGATGGACTGGCTCGTACCCGTGTCCAGCTCTATCGACACCGGGAGTCCACTTAGTTCAACATTCAGCATTATCGGGGGCCAATTCGTGATGAACGTGTGCACCCCATGTACCTCTGCCTCCTCGATCTGAGGCTCTGGCTCATCGTGATCCTCCGTGGATCTGTCCTCCTCTGCAACATGGTGGTTTGTAGGTTTAACAGGCTTTGCAGCTCGCCTGCACACTCGTTGGAGGTGTCCCATTGTTCCACAGCCCTTGCAAGCGTACTCTTTGAATTGGCATGAATGGAAATGATGATCACCCCCGCAGCACCAGCAAGATGTTAATGGCCTTGCATTCATCACCCTTGATGATGGACTCGGAGACCTCTGCGGATGTGCAGCTGCAGGCATGTGTGACCTGCCCTGTACGTTACGATTCGAAAACAACATCATTTTGTTCACAGCACTTGTAGCAGCACTTGTGTGCTGAGAGATTTGCTTCGTATTGTCACTGGTGTAAACGAACGCCTGGGCTATTGCTATGGCCTTACCCAAGGTTGGGGTCTCTGCAGTCAAAAGTTTGCGAAGTATGGTTTCCTGGCCAATGTCAAGTACGAAAAAGTCTCTGAGCATGTGCTCCAAATGTCTTTCAAATTCGCAATGTCCTGCAAGGCACCTTAGCTCGGCGACATACTTCACCACTTCCTGGCGTTCAGACCTTTTGTAGTTGTAGAACTGGTACCTCGCCATCAGATTGCTTTCCTTCGGGTTCAAATGCTTTCGGACCAGTGTGCACAAATCGTCGTATATTTTCTCCGTGGGTTTCGCTGGAGTGAGCAGATTCTTCATGAGGCCATATGTTGTTGCCCCACAGACGGTGAGGAGGATCGCCTTTCATTTGGCAGCGCGCTCTTCCCCATCTCGCTCATTGGCCACGAAGTATTGGCCGAGTCGCTCCACAAATGTTTCCCAATCATCTCCCTCTGAGAATTTCTCCAGGATGCCCACTGTTCTCCGCAACTTTGGGTTCGCTATCTGTACCTCATCGCCAGTTGTACGTGAACGGAGAAAGAGTCAGACTGAACACTGTGAACTCAAAGTAAAGTGTGACCTTAGTCTTTTATTGCAGGTCTCCAGAGTGCCTCTCCAACCTGTGATGCCTCCTGAAATACCTGTGCTCCCAAGGGATTATGGGATCCCTTGGGACTCCAGGGGATGAGCCCTCTGGTGGCTGTACAGAGTAATTACAAGTTTACATATATAACACTGTCGATCTCCATTTTAAATATATTCAATGACCCAGCCTCCACAGCTCTCTGGGGTAGAGAATTCCAAAGATTCATGAAATTCCTCCTCATTTCCATTTTAAATGAGCTACCCCTTATTCTGAAACTATGACCACTTGTTCTTGATTCCCCACAAGGGGAAACATCCTGTATGCATCTACCCTGTCAAGCCCCCTCAGAATCTTATACGTTTCAATAAGATCCCCTCTCATTCTTTTAAACTCCAATGAGTAGAGGACCAACCTGCTCAACCTTTCTTCATAAGACAACCTCTTCTTCTCAGAAATCAACTTCGTGAACCTTCTCTGAACTGCCTCCAATGCAAGTATGTCCCTCCTTAAATACGGAGACCAAAACTGTATGCACTACTCTAGGTGTGGTCTCACCAATACCCTGTACAGTTGTAGCAGGACTTCCCTACTTTTATATTCCATCCCCCTTGCAATAAAGGCCAACATTCCTTTTGCCTTCCTAATTATTGAAAGGTTTGCAGCACTGCAGCCAGGTCCTCCTGTCCACATCCCTGCTTGTGCCCTCCTCTGCAATCTGCAGCCAGGCTGTCTTGGTCTCCTGGGGAGGTCTCTTGCGCCCATCAGAAGAGAAGATGCTGCATGTTCTGACTCCCTCCATAAGCATATGGAGGAAGTCTTCGGAGAAACTGGGTGCAATCCTCTGCCTCTGCAATCATTGTCAGCGTTTACAGCACTCCAGTGCTGTAGTACACTGACAGCACTACCTTAGATTAAATTTCAAATCTAATGTGGCCATGGTCCCTTTAAAGATCCCGGCTGAAAATTCGTCATGAATGATCTCACCAGATCCGCTCCATCTCACTGGGCTGGGTAACGCACAGGGCGCACTTAATAGGCCCGACAAAGGTAAGTTAATTTTCAACAGCGGGATGGAGCCAGCAGCGGGTTTGTGACCTGCCACGGACACTGCCCGCACTGGACCTGCCCAGGTAGGCAAAATTCCGGCTATCATGTCTGTCACATCTTCCATTGAAACTATCCTGGGGTTTTGCTTGTTAATTTTGTATGTAACCCTTTTGCGAACATAAGAAACATAAGAACAGAAGAATTAGGAACAGGAGTAGGCCATCTAGCCCCTTGAGCCTGCTCCGCCATTCAACAAGATCATGGCTGATCTGGCCGTTGACTCAGTTCCACTTACCCGCCCGCTCCCCATAACCCTTAATTCTCTTATTGGTTAAAAATCTATCTATCTGTGATTTGAATACATTCAATGAGCTAGCCTCAACTGCTTTCTTGGGCAGCGAATTTCACAGATTCACAACCCTCTGGGAGAAGAAATTCCTTCTCAACTCGGTTTTAAATTGTCTCCCCCGTATTTTGCAGCTGTGCCCCCTAGTTCTAGTCTCCCCGACCAGTGGAAACAACCTCTCTGCCTCTATCTTGTCTATCCCTTTCATTATTTTAAATATTTCTATAAGATCACCCCTCATCCTTCTGAACTCCAATGAGTAAAGACCCAGTCTACTCAATCATCATAAGGTAACCCCCTCATCTCCGGAATCAGCCTAGTGAATCGTCTCTGTACCCCCTCCAAAGCTAGTATATCCTTCCTTAAGTAAGGTGACCAAAACTGCACGCAGTACTCCAGATGCGGCATCACCAATACCCTATACAGTTGCAGCAGGACCTCCCTGCTTTTGTACTCCATCCCTCTTGCAATGAAGGCCAACATTCCATTCGCCTTCCTGATTACCTGCTGCACCGCAAACTAACTTTTTGGGATTCATGCACAAGGACCCCCAGGTCCCTCTGCACCGCAGCATGTTGTAATTTCTCCCCATTCAAATAATATTCTCTTTTACTGTTTTTTTTTCCCAAGGTGGATGACCTCACATTTTCCGACATTGTATTCCATCTGCCAAACCTTAGCCCATTCGCTTAACCTATCTAAATCTCTTTGCAGCCTCTCTGTGTCCTCTACACAACACGCTTTCCCACTAATCTTTGTGTCATCTGCAAATTTTGTTACACTACACTCTGTCCCCTCTTCCAGGTCATCTATGTATATTGTAAACAGTTGTGGTCCCAGCACCGATCCCTGTGACACACCACTAACCACCGATTTCCAACCCGAAAAGGACCCATTTATCCCGACTCTTTGCTTTCTGTTAGCCAGCCAATTCTCGATCCATGCTAATATATTTCCTCTGACTCCGCGTACCTTTATCTTCTGCAGTAACCTTTTGTGTGGCACCTTATCGAATGCCTTTTGGAAATCTAAATACACCACATCCATCGGTACACCTCTATCCACCATGCTCGTTATATCCTCAAAGAATTCCAGTAAATTAGTTAAACATGATTTCCCTTCATGACATTGTTCGGTGTTTTCACTGTTAATGTGATACTCTGTAAAGCTGAAAAACAAACCTAACTGCATTCAGTCAGCTTGTAGTTGCAAGGGCAAGTCAACAGGTGGCAGAGCACAGCATTTAAGAAAAAGCAATGGCCCGAAATTTCGGTCAGCGACGAAGCAAAGGTGTTCGCTGCTGGCCCCGAAGTACACTTTGCACAAGGATCTTGCAATGCCTGTGTCAAGAACTTTGGATTTTCTGACCTTCAATTCAATTCAATGGACTGTAGTGGGAAGTCCCTTGTGAACTGTGACGTCAACGGGCTGTCTCAGCAGCCAGTCAAAAGGCAGAAGTCTCACAGACAGCCAACAAGGAAGTGAGTAAGCTCTTAAAATTCTAACATTTTCAAAACTGTTAGAGAGAGCAAAACAAAGATTTGGGCTTTCACATGGGGAAAAGGCAAACCCGAAATAAAGGTGGACAAACTTTAAATATATATTTTTTTAATTTGAAAAGTTTCTTAAAATTTTTCATTTTTATTAAAATGGATAAATTTCACACCACACATGCGGTCAATCCCAAAACTGCGGTCAGTTTCAAAGGCTTTCAGTTCGCCATCATTCCGACCACAAGATCCTAGCTGTCTTTCAAATCACGGAAAGTTATGGATGAAGAAGGTCACGTGGTTCATCTTAATTCATCCATTGAAAGAAATCCTAACATCTCCATCCAATTGTTTCTTAAATGATTCCAGGATTTTAGGGTCGGTCGTGGCTCAGTGCGTCGCACTCTCGCCTCTGAGTGAGAAGATTATGAGTTCAAGTGCCACGCCAGAGACATGAGCACACAAATCTAGGCTGACACTCCAGTGCCATGATGAGGGAGTGCTGTCATTCAGATGAGATGTTAAACCAAGGCCCGTCTGCTCTCTCAGGTTGACTGTAAAAGATTCCGTGGCACTATTTCGAAGAGCAGGGGAGTTATCCTCGGTGTCCTAGCCAATATTTATCCCTCAATCAACATCACTCAAAACAGATTACGTGGTCATCATCGCATTGCTGTTTGTGGGAGCTTGCTATGTGCATTTGGCTGCTGCATTTCCTACATTACAGCAGTGACTACATTTCAAAGTAATTAATTGACTGTAAAGCGCTTTGGGACATCCATTGGTGATCTTGTATTCCCTTGAGTATCAATCATAGGCAGTCCCTCGGAATCGAGGAAGACTTGCTTCCACTCTTAGCATGAGTTCTTAGATGGCTGTACAGTCCAATACGAGAACCACAGTTTCTGTCACAGCTGGGACAGATAGTCGTCGAGGGAAAGGGTGGGAAGGGAGCCTGGTTTGCCGCACACTCCTTCCGCAGCCTGCACATGATTTCTGCATGCTCTTGCCGACGATACTCGAGGAGCTCAGCGCCCTCCCAGATGCACTTCCTCCACTTAGGACGGTCTTTGGCCAGGGACTCCCAGGTGTCAGTGAGGATGTCGCACTTTATCAGGGAGGCTTTGAGGGTGTCCTTGTAACGTTTCCTCTGCCCGCCTTTGGCTTGTTTGTTGTGGACGAGTTCCGAGTAGAGCACTTGCTTTGGGAGTCTTGTGTCTGGCATGCGAACTATGTGGCCTGCCCAGCGGAGCTGATCAAGTGTGGTCAGTGCTTCAATGCTGGGGACATTGGCCTGAATGATGACGCTGTTTGTTCGCCTGTCCTCTCAGGTGATTTGTAGGATCTTGCAGAGACATCGCTGGTGGTATTTCTCCAGCGACTTAAGGTGTCTACGTCTCAGCCATACAGGAGGGCGGGTATTACTACGGCCCTGTAGACCATGAGCTTGGTGAAAGTTTTGAGGGCCTCGTCTTCAAACACTCTTTTCGTCAGGCGGCCGAAGGCTGCACTGGCGCACTGGAGGCAGTGTTGGATCTCGCCGTCAATGCCTGCTCTTGTTGATAGGAGGCTCCCGAGATAAGGGAAGTGGTCCACGTTGTCCAGTGCCGTGCTGTGGATCTTGATGTCTGGGGGGCAGTGCTGTGCAGCGAGGACAGGCTGGTGGAGAACATTTGTCTTCCTGATGTTTAGCATAAGGCCCATGCTTTCATATGCATCGGTAAATACGTCGACTATGTTCTGCAGTTCAGCCTCTGTGTGAAACATAGAAACATAGAAACATAGAAAATAGTTGCAGGAGTAGGCCATTCGGCCCTTCGAGCCTGCACCACCATTCAATAAGATCATGGCTGATCATTCACCTCAGTACCCCTTTCCTGCTTTCTCTCCATATCCCTTAATCCCTTTAGCCGTAAGGGCCATATCTACCTCCCTCTTGAATATATCCAACGAACTAGCTTCAACAACTCTCTGCGGTAGAGAATTCCACAGGTTAACAACTCTCTGAGTGAAGAAGTTTCTCCTCATCTCGGTCTAAATGGCTTACCTCTTATCCTTAGACTGTGAACCCTGGTTCTGGACTCCCCCAACATCGGGAACATTCTTCCTGCATCTAACCTGTCCCGTCCCATCAGAATTTTATATGTTTCTATGAGATCCCCTCTCATTCTTCGAAACTCTATTGAATACAGGCCCAGTCAATCCAGTCTCTCCTCATATGTCTGTTCTGCCATCCCGAGAATCAGTCTGGTGAAGCTTCGTTGCATTTCCTCAATAGCAAGAACGTCCTTCCTCAGATTAGGAGACTAAAACTGAACACAATATTTCAGGTGAGGTCTCACCAGGCCCTGTACAACTGCAGTAAGACCTCCATGCTCATTTACTCAAATCCCCTAGCTATGAAGGCCAACATGCCATTTGCCTTCTTCACCTGCTGCACCTGCATGCCAACCTTTCGTGACTGATAAATCATGGCACCCAGGTCTCATTGCACCTCCCCTTTTACTAAACTGCCGCCATTCAGATAATATTCTGCCTTCATGTTTTTGCCACCAAAGTGGATAACCTCACATTTATCCACATTGTACTGCATCTGCCATGCATTTGCCCACTCACCTAACCTGTCCAAGTCATCCTGCAGCCTCTTAGCATCTTCCTCACACTCACACCACCACCCAGCTTAGTGTCATCTGCAAACTTGGAGATATTACTCTCAATTCCTTCATCTAAATCATTGATGTATATTGTAAATAGCTGGGGTCCCAGCACTGAGCCCTGCGGCACTCCACTAGTCACTGCCTGTCATTCTGAAAAGGACACGTTTATCCCGACTCTCTGCTTCCTGTCTGCCAACCAGTTCTCTATCCACGTCAGTACATTACCCCCAATACCATGTGCTTTAATTTTGCACACCAATCTCTTGTATGGGACCTTGTCAAAAGCCTTTTGAAAGTCCAAATACACCACATCCACTGGTTCTCCCTTGTCCACTCTACTAATTACATCCTCAAAAAATTCGAGAAGTTTTGTCAAGCATGATTTCCCTTTCATAAATCCATGCTGACTTGGACCGATCCTGTCACTGCTTTCCAAATGTGCTGCTATTTCATCTTTAACAATTGATTCCAACATTTTCCCCACGACTGATGTCAAGCTAACCGGTCTATAATTCCCCAATTTCTCTCTCCCTCCTTTTTTAAAAAGTGGTGTTACATTAGCTACCCTCCAGTCCACAGGAACTGATCCAGAGTCAATAGAATGTTGGAAAATGATCACTCATGCATCCACTATTTCTAGGGCCATTTCCTGAAGTACTCTGGGATGAAGACTATCAGGCGCTGGGGATTTATCGGCCTTCAATCCCATCAATTTCCCGAACACAATTTCCTGACGAATGAATATTTCTTTCAGTTCCTCCTTCTCGCTAGACCCTCGGTCCCCTAGTATTTCCGCAAGGTTATTTGTGTCTTCCTTAGTGAAGACAGAACCAAAGTATTTGTTCAATTGGTCTGCCATTTCTTTGTTCCCCATTATAAATTCACCTGATTCTGACTGCAAGAGACCTACGTTTGTCTTCATTAATCTTTTTCTCTTCACATATCTATAAAAGCTTTTGCAGCCAGTTTTTATGTTCCTTGCAAGCTTCCTCTCATACTCTATTTTCCTCCTCCTAATTAAACCCTTTGTCCTCCTCTGCTGAATTCTAAATTTCTCCCGGTCCTCAGGTTTGCTGCTTTTCCTGGCCAATTTATATACCTCTTCTTTGGAATTAACACGATCCCTAATTTCTCTTGTTAGCCACGGTTGAGCCACCTTCCCTGTTTTATTTTTACTCCAGACAGGGATGTACAATTGTTGAAGTTCATCCATGTGATCTTTAAATTTTTGCCATTGTCTATCAACTGTCAACCCAGAGTTTTGAGGAGGAGATCTTCGAAGTTCCTTCCAGCGGGCCCTGACTACCTCGGTGTCCTTGATGAGTGTTTCCCCGTTCTTGGCCAGGAGTGGGGTGGGGTCTTAGGAGTTTGTGGCCTTGACTGCGGCGAAGAATCCTCGCACATCATGGTTGTCGGCCAGCTGCTGTATCTCTTGTGCTTTCTCCATCCACCACCTGTTCTTTAGTTTCTGGGTTTTTTGTTGGACCTTAGCCTTTAGCTGTCTGTAATGCTGCTTTGCTGCTCCCAAGTTGGGTTGCTGTTTAAGGCTCAGAAATGCCCTGCACTTGCAATCTATTAGTTCTTGAATCTCCTGATCATTCTCATCAAACCAGTCCTGATGTTTCCTGGTTGAGTGACCGAGCGTCTCTTTGCAGGCACTGGTTATGGAAGCCTGGAGGGCAGACCAAGTGCTCTGGACATTCTGCGTCTCGGGGTCACCAAGGCACGCCAAGTTAGCTGTGAGGCGCTGGCTGTATAGGGCTCTCTTAGCTGGGTCCTTAAGTACCCCGGCATTGACTTTTTTGCGACACGGCTTCTGCTGCCCCCTTCGCTTTGGGACTATGTTGGTGTCAATGATGGATCGGATTAGGCGGTGGTCCGTCCAGCAGTCATCAGCTCCTGTCATGGCACAGGTGATGCGCACATCCTTGCGATCCCTGGCTCGGACAATGACATAGTCGAGCAGGTGCCAGTGTTTGGAGTGACGGTGTTGCCACGATGTCTTGTATTTATCCCTCTGTCGGAACAAGGTGTTGGTGATGACAGGTTCATGCTCTAGACATTTTGTCAGGAGTAGGGTACCGCTGGAGTTGGCTTTCCCTACCCCCTCTCTGCCAATCACAAATGCAAGCTTTTCTTTTTTTTGCACCACTACATTATCTGCAAATCCATTCCACATATAGATGACTTGGGGGAACTGGAAGGAATTACTTGACAGAAAGATCTGCACATCAACAGAATGATTGTAAACTGGATAAGAATGGAAAATCAAAATATT
This sequence comes from Pristiophorus japonicus, assembly GCF_044704955.1. Classification (NCBI taxonomy): domain Eukaryota; kingdom Metazoa; phylum Chordata; class Chondrichthyes; family Pristiophoridae; genus Pristiophorus; species Pristiophorus japonicus. Next base: position 67,178,152 of record NC_091978.1, read on the forward strand.
TTGATACAATATATTTAGGAGGGAAAGAACTGATGGGAGCGGAGAAGTGGCAATATTGTTAAAAGAGGTAATACATAATGCAGAGAGGGTTGATTTAAACAAGAATGTGGTCCAATATGGTTGGAGCGCAAAGATTTTAAAAGGGCTTGTTACATTAGTAGAGGTGTATTACAGATCCCCAAATTGTGTGGCGAAAATGGAAGAGGAAATCTACAGTCAGATTATATCATCGTCATCTTAGGCAATCTCTCGGAATCGAGGAAGACTTGCTTCCACTCTTAAAATGAGTCCTTAGGTGGCTGAACAGTCCAATACGAGAACCACAGACTCTGTCACAGGTGGGACAGATAGTCGTTGAGGGAAGGGGTGGGTGGGACTGGTTTGTCGCAAACTTTTTCCGCTGCCTGCGCTTGATTTCTGCACGCTCTCGGCAATGAGACTCGAGGTGCTCAGCGTCTTCCAGGATGCACTTCCTCCACTGAGAGAGAGGAGTAGGAACAACAAGGTGATTATTCTAGGAGATTTTAATATTGCACTGATCAATTGGAGTGAAAGAGACAGTAAATAGAGAAAAGAAAATGTAGAGAAGGTGGATCAAACTCTTTCCTATTAGTAAATCGACAAGGGTGACAGCATTGCTAGATCTGGTTATTAGTAAAGAAGAAAGAATAAACTTGCATTTATGTAGTGCCTTTCACGATCTTAGGATGTCCCAGAGGACTTTACAGCCAATGAAGTACTTTTAGAAGCGTAGTCAGTGTTGTAATATAGGAAACGCAACAACCAATTTGCACACAGCAAGATTGCACAAACAGCAATGTAATAATGGCCAGACAATCTGTGTTAATGGTGTTGGTTGAACGATAAATATTGGCCAGGACATCAAGGCAAACCCACCTATTCCTCTTCAAAATAGTGCAATGGGATCTTTTACCTCCACCTCAGAGAGCATCTTCTCTCAAAGATGGCATCTCTCACAGTGCAGCCTCACTATCCTCAGTTGTGCACTGGAGTGCCAGCCTAGATTTTGTGCCCAAGTTTCTGGATTGGGGCCTACAACCTTCTGACTCAGAAATGAAATAGATCAGGTCGATGAACTAGATGCAGGTGAGCACCTTTGGAATCGTGGTCACAATATGATATGCTCAGATATGGTTTCAGAAATAGTCTTTTGCTACTTTGGCCATTCATTACTTGTGAACCTTGACAGTAAGTGAAGACAGAATATTTAACCTTTGGGCATTATAACTGAGTTCAGCCTTTTCCTGAACAAATGTGGACACAAGCATATGTTCCAGCAGGGACTGGATACCAATCAGGAGAGGGATAATTGGCTGATGTTTTGCCTTTTCCTAGCCCCGGAGCACTGTTATCAAATGCAGCATCCCTACCACCTTCTTGGTTGACATCAGTTATCTCAGCACCGAACCAGAGGTCAAATTTGGGGTCTTGCTGGTGTGTATGGTTCAGTAGCACCCCAGGAGGTGAATTTACCCAGTGAGGTACTTCTTCCGTGTATGGACATGACAAGTCCCAGATCTCATGTGTGATTAGGAGGAGATAGAGATTCGAACAGGGAGGGAAGTAACCCATCGTTTCTTAATGGCAATGACCTCAGAGATCAGTATTAAAACTGGTGGAAAGCAAGGAAATACTGGTGCAGAATTTGCAGTTGGTACGACGGCATACTCTGAGAGTACATCATCATACCACCTTTGAAAGGGACAGTAAGTTCATTTTGCGCATGCACTAAATTCCAAACTTACAATCTGTCACGTTCCACCTGAACAGATGATCCTCTCCGAGTCCTAATTGCTGGTGCAGAGTTGAGCTAATTTCCCATCAACAGCCCAGCAATTACACAGTAACATTTTACGGTTGGTGCACAGCATTAGGGGAGAGGGAATATGAAGCAGCTTAAAATATACACGAGTTATTGATTGAAAAATCTTCAAAATAAATACCTATATCAATAACAACAACAACTTCTATTTATATGGCGCCTTTAACATAATAAAATGTCCCAAGGCACTTCACAGGAGTATTATAAGACAAAAAAATTAATTTGATACCAAGCCAAGTAATGGGGGAAATTCGGGCGAGTTACCAAAAGTTTGGTAGAAGAGGTAGAATTTAAGGAGCGTCTTAAAGGAGGAAGGAGGAGAGGTTTAGGCAGGGAGTTCCAGAGCTTGGAGCCTCGGCAGCTGAAGGCACGGCCACCAATGGTTGAGCAGTTCTCATCAGGGATGCTCAAGAGGGCAGAATTTGAGGAGCGCAGATATCTTGAGGATTGTGAGGGTGAAGGAGATTACAGATATAGGGAGGGGCGAGGCCATGGATGGATTTGTAAACAAGGATGATTTTGAAATTGAGGTATTCAGAAGAATGAGAGGTGATCTTGTCGAAACATAAAAGATAATGAGGGGGCTCGACAAGATGGATGCAGAGAGGATATTTCCACTCATAGGAGAAACTAAAACTAGGGGACATAGTCTCAGAATAAGGGGCCTCCCATTTAAAACTGAGATGAGGAGAAATTTCTTCTCTCAGAGGGTTGTAAATCTATGGAATTCTCTGCCCCAAAGAGCTGTGGAGGCTGGATTTTGAATATATTTAAGGTGGAGGTAGACAGATTTTTGAGCGATAGGGGAATAAAGAGTTATGGGGAGTTGCCAGGGAAGTGGAACTGAGTCCATGATCAGATCAGCCATGATCTTATTGAATAGAAACATAGAAACATAGAAAATAGATGCAGGAGTTGGCTATTCGGTCCTTCGGGCCTGCACCCCCATGCAAAAAGATCATGGCTGATCATTCCCTCAGTACCCCTTTCCTGTTTCCTCTCCATACCTCTTGATCCCTTTAGTCATAAGGGCCATATCTAACTCCCTCTTGAATATATGCAATGAACTAGCATCAACAACTCTCTGTGGTAGGGAATTCCACAGGTTAACAAATCTGAGTGAAGAAGTTTCTCCTCATCTCAGTCCTAAATGGCCTACCCCTTATACTAAGACTTCCCCATCAGCGGGAACCTGTCCAAGTCATCCTGCAGCCTTTTAGCGTCCTCCGCACAGTTCACACCGCCACCCAGTTTAATGTCATCTGCAAACTTGGAAATATTACACTCAATTCCTTCATCTAAAATCATTAATGTATATTGTCAAGAGCTGGGGTCCCACCACTGAGCCCTGTAGCACTCCAGAGTCACTGCCTGCCATTCTGAAAAGGACTCGTTTATCCTGACTCTCTGCTTCCTGTCTGTCAACCAGTTCTCTATCCACATCAGTACATTACCCCCAATACCATGTGCTTTAATTTTGCACACCAATCTCTTGTGTGGGACCTTGTCAAAAGCCTTTTGAAAGTCCAAATATTCCACATCCACTGGTTCTCCCTTGTCCACTCTACTAGTTACATCCTCAAAAATTTTTCGAAGATTTGTCAAGCATGATTTCCCTTTCATAAATCCATGCTGACTTAGACCGATCCTGTCACTGCTTTCCAAATGCGCTGCTATTTCATCTTTAATAATTGATTCCAACATTTTCCCCACTACTGATGGCAGGCTAACCGGTCTATAATTCCCCGTTTTCTCTCGCCCTCCCTTTTTAAAAAGTGGTGTTGCATTAGCTACCCTCCAGTCCATAGGAACTGATCCAGAGTCAATAGATTATTGAAAAATGATCACCAATGCATTCACTATTTCTATGGCCACTTCCTTAAGTGCTCTGGGATGCAGACTATCAGGCCCCGGGGATTTATCGGCCGACAATCCCATCAATTTCCCTAACACAATTTTCCACCTAATAAGGATATCCTTCAGTTCTTCCTTCTCACTAGACCCTCGGTCGCCTAGCATTTCCCGAAAGTTATTTGTGTCTTCCTATCAGAGGATGTAACTAGTAGAGTGCCTCCCTGGTGCAAGGGTCAAGGATGTCTCGGAGCAGGTGCAGGACATTCTAAAAAGGGAGGGAGATCAGCCAGTTGTCGTGGTGCACATTGGTACCAACGACATAGGTAAAAAAAAGGGATGAGGTCCTCCGAAACGAATTTAAGGAGCTAGGAGCTAAATTAAAAAGTAGGACCTCAAAAGTAGTAATCTCGGGATTGCTACCAGTGCCACGTGATAGTCAGAGTAGGAATCGCAGGATAGCGCAGATGAATACGTGGCTTGAGCAGTGATGCAGCAGGGAGGGATTCAAATTCCCGGGGCATTGGAACCGGTTCTGGGGGAGGTGGGACCAGTACAAACCGGACGGTCTGCACTTGGGCAGGACCGGAACCAATGTCCTAGGGGGAGTGTTTGCTAGTGCTGTTGGGGAGGAGTTAAACTAATATGGCAGGGGGATGGGAACCAATGCAGGGAGACAGAGGGAAACAAAAAGGAGGCAAAAGCCAAAGACAGAAAGGAGATGAGGAAAAGTGGAGGGCAGAGAAACCCAGGGCAAAGAACAAAAAGGGCCATTGTACAGCAAAATTCTAAAAGGACAAAGGGTGTTAAAAAAACAAGCCTGAAGGCTTTGTGACTTAATGCAAGGAGTATCCGCAATAAGGTGGATGAATTAACTGTGCAAATAGATGTTAACAAATACGATGTGATTGGGATTACGGAGACGTGGCTCCAGGATGATCAGGTCTGGGAACTCAACATCCAGGGGTATTCAACATTCAGGAAAGATAGAATAAAAGGAAAGGGAGGTGGGGTAGCATTGCTGGTTAGGGAGGAAATTGAGGCAATGGTTCGGAAGGACATTAGCTTGGATGATGTGGAATCTATATGGGTAGAGCTACAGAACACCAAAGGGCAAAAAACATTAGTGGGAGTTGTGTACAGACCTCCAAACAGTAGTAGTGATGTTGGGGAGGGCATCAAACAGGAAATTAGGGGTGCGTGCAATAAAGGTGCAGCAGTTATAATGGGTGACTTTAATATGCACATAGATTGGGCTAACCAAACTAGAAGCAATACGGTGGAGGAGGATTTCCTGGAGTGCATAAGGGATGGTTTTTTAGACCAATATGTCGAGGAAACAACTAGGGGGGAGGCCATCTTCGATTGGGTGTTGTGTAATGAGAGAGGACTAATTAGCAATCTCGTTGTGCGAGGCCCCTTGGGGAAGAGTGACATAATATGGTGGAATTCTGCATTAGGATGGAGAATGAAACAGTTAATTCAGAGACCATGGTCCAGAACTTAAAAAAGGGTAACTTTGAAGGTATGAGGCATGAATTGGCTAGGATAGATTGGCGAATGATACTGAAGGGGATGACTGTGGATGGGCAATGGCAGACATTTAGAGACCGTATGGATGAATGACAACAATTGTACATTCCTGTCTGGCGTAAAAATAAAAAAGGGAAGGTGGCTCAACCATGGCTATCAAGGGAAATCAGGGATAGTATTAAAGCCAAGGAAGTGGCATACAAATTGGCCAGAAATAGCAGCGAACCCGGGGACTGGGAGAAATTTAGAACTCAGCAGAGGAGGACAAAGGGTTTGATTAGGGCAGGGAAAATGGAGTACGAGAAGAAGCTTGCAGGGAACATTAAGACGGATTGCAAAAGTTTCTATAGATATGTAAAGAGAAAAAGGTTCGTAAAGACAAACGTAGGTCCCCTGCAGTCAGAATCAGGGGAAGTCATAACGGGGAACAAAGAAATGGCGGACCAATTGAACAAGTACTTTGGTTCGGTATTCACTAAGGAGGGCACAAACAACCTTCCGGATATAAAAGAGGTCGGAGGGTCTAGTAAGGAGGAGGAACTGAGGGAAATCCTAATTAGTCGTGAAATTGTGTTGGGGAAATTGATGGGATTGAAGGCTGATAAATCCCCAGGGCCTGATGGACTGCATCCCAGAGTACTTAAGGAGGTGGCCTTGGAAATAGTGGATGCATTGACAGTCATTTTCCAACATTCCATTGACTCTGGATCAGTTCCTATGGAGTGGAGGGTAGCCAATGTAACCTCACTTTTTAAAAAAGGAGGGAGAGAGATAACAGGGAATTATAGACCGGTCAGCCTGACATCGGTAGTGGGTAAAATGATGGAATCAATTATTAAGGATGTCATAGCAGTGCATTTGGAAAGAGGTGATATGATAGGTCCAAGTCAGCATGGATTTGTGAAAGGGAAGTCATGCTTGACAAATCTTCTGGAATTTTTTGAGGATGTTTCCAGTTGAGTGGACAAGGGAGAACCAGTTGACGTGGTATATTTGGACTTTCAGAAGGCTTTCGACAAGGTCCCACACAAGAGATTAATGTGCAAAGTTAAAGCACATGGGATTGGGGGTAGTGTGCTGACATGGATTGAGAACTGGTTGTCAGACAGGAAGCAAAGAGTAGGAGTAAATGGGGACTTTTCAGAATGGCAGGCATTGACTAGTGGGGTACCGCAAGGTTCTGTGCTGGGGCCCCAGCTGTTTACACTGTACATTAATGATTTAGACGAGGGGATTAAATGTAGTATCACCAAATTTGCAGATGACACTAAGTTGGGTGGCAGTGTGAGCTGCGAGGAGGATGCTATGAGGCTGCAGAGTGACTTGGATAGGTTAGGTGAGTGGGCAAATGCATGGCAGATGAAGTATAATGTGGATAAATGTGAGGTTATCCACTTTGGTGGTAAAAACAGAGAGACAGACTATTATCTGAATGGTGACAGATTAGGAAAAGGGGAGGTGCAAAGAGACCTGGGTGTCATGGTACATCAGTCATTGAAGGTTGGCATGCAGGTACAGCAGGCGGTTAAGAAAGCAAATGGCATGTTGGCCTTCATAGCGAGGGGATTTGAGTACAGGGGCCGGGAGGTGTTACTACAGTTGTACAGGGCCTTGGTGAGACCACACCTGGAGTATTGTGTACAGTTTTGGTCTCCTAACCTGAGGAAGGACATTCTTGCTATTGAGGGAGTGCAGCAAAGGTTCACCAGACTGATTCCCGGGATGGCGGAACTGACCTATCAAGAAAGACTGGATCAACTGGGCTTGTATTCACTGGAGTTCAGAAGAATGAGAGGGGACCTCATAGAAACGTTTAAAATTCTGACGGGGTTAGACAGGTTAGATGCAGGAAGAATGTTCCCAATGTTGGGGAAGTCCAGAACCAGGGGACACAGTCTAAGGATAAGGGGGAAGCCATTTAGGACCGAGATGAGGAGGAATTTCTTCACCCAGAGAGTGGTGAACCTGTGGAATTCTCTACCACAGAAAGTTGTTGAGGCCAATTCACTAAATATATTCAAAAAGGAGTTAGATGAGGTCCTTACTACTAGGGGGATCAAGGGGTATGGTGAGAAAGCAGGAATGGGGTACTGAAGTTGCATGTTCAGCCATGAACTCATTGAATGGCGGTGCAGGCTAGAAGGGCCGAATGGCCTACTCCTGCACCTATTTTCTATGTTTCTATGTTTCTCTGTTTCATGAAAACAGAAGCAAGGTATTTGATGAACTGGTCCGCCATTTCTTTGTTCCCCATTATAATTTCACCTGAATCTGACTGCAAGGGACCTATGTTTGTTTTCACTAATCTTTTTCTCTTCACATATCTATAGAAGCTTTTGCAGTCAGTTTTTATGTTCCCAGCAAGCTTCCTCTCATACTCTATACTCCCCCACCTAATTAAACCCTTTGCCCTCCTCTGCTGTATTACAAAATTCTCCCAGTCCTCAGGTTTGCTGCTTTTTCTGGCCAATTTATATGCCTCTTCCTTGGATTTAACACTATCCCTAATTTCTCTTGTTAGCCACGATTGAGCCACCTTCCCTGTTTCATTTTTACTCCAGACAGGGATGTACAATTGTTGAAGTTCATCCATGTGATCTTTAAATGTTTGCCATTGCCTATCCACCGTCAACCCTTTAAGTATCACTCACCAATCTATTCTAGCCAATTCACATCTCATCCCATCGAAGTTACCTTTCATAAGAACATAAGAACATAAGAATTAGGAACAGGAGTAAGCCATCTAGCCCCTCGACCCTGCTGCACCTTTCAACAAGATCATGGCTGATCTGTCCGTGGACTCAGCTCCACTTACCCGCCCTTTCATTATTTTAAATGTTTCTATAAGATCACCCCTCATCCTTCTGAATTCCAACGAGTAAAGACCCAGTCTACTCAATCTATCATCATAAGGTAACCCCCTCATCTCCGGAATCAGCCTAGTGAATCGTCTCTGTACCCCCTCCAAAGCTAGTATATCCTGCCTTAAGTAAGGTGACCAAAACTGCACGCAGTACTCCAGGTGCGGCCTCACCAATACCCTGTACAGTTGCAGCAGGACCTCCCTGCTTTTGTACTCCATCCCTCTCGCAATGAAGGCCAACATTCCATTCACCTTCCTGATTACCTGCTGCACCTGCAAACAAACTTTTTGGGATTCATGCACAAGAACCCCCAGGTCCCTCTGCACCACAGCATGTTGTGATTTCCCAGGTCCCTCTGCACCACCGCATGTTGTAATTTCCCCAAGTTCAGGACCCTAGTCTCTGAATTAACTGTGTCACTCTCTATCTTAATAAAGAATTCTACCATATTATGGTCACTCTTCCCAAAGGGGCCTCGCACAACAAGATAGCTAATTAGTCCTTTCTCATTACATACCACCCAGTCTAGGATGGCCAGCCCTCTAGTTGGTTCCTCGACATATTGGTCTAGAAAACCATCCCTAATACACTCCAGGAAATCCTCCTCCACCGCAGTGCTACCAGTTTGGTTAGCCCAGTCAATATGTAGATTAAAGTCGCCCATGATAACTGCTGTACCTTTATTGCACGCATCCCTAATTTCATGTTTGATGCTGTCCCCATCCTCATTACTACTGTTTGGTGGTCTGTACACAACTCCCACTAGCGTTTTCTGCCCTTTGGTATTCTGTAGCTCCACCCATACAGATTCCACATCAACCAAGCTAATGTCCTTCCTTAATATTGCATTAATTTCCTCTTTAACCAGCAATGCCATCCCACCTCATTTTCCTTTCTGTCTATCCTTCCTAAATGTTGAATACCCCTGGACGTTGAGTTCCCAGCCTTGGTCACCCTGGAGCCATGTCTCCGTGATGCCAATTACATCATACCCGTTAACTGCTATCTGCGCAGTTAATTCGTCCACCTTATTCCGAATATTCCTCGCATTGAGGCACAGAGCCTTCAGGCTTGTCTTTTTAACACCCTTTGCCCGTTTAGGATTTTGCTGTAATATGGCCCTTTTTGCTTTTTGCCTTGGGTTTCTCTTCCCTCCACTTTTACTTTTCTTCTTTCTATCTTTTGCTTCTGCCCCCATTCTACTTCCCTCTGTCTCCCTGCATATGTTCCCATCCCCCTGCCATATTAGTTTAACCCCTCCCCAACAGCACTAGCAAACACTCCCCCTAGAACATTGGTTCCGGTCCTGACCAGGTGCAGACCGTCCGGTTTGTATTCGTCTCACCTCCCCCAGAACCGGTTCCAATGTCCCAGGAATTTGAATCCCTCCCTTCTGCACCACTCCTCAAGCCGCGTATTCATGTGAGCTATCCTGCGATTCCAACTCTGACTAGCATGTGGCACTGGTAGCAATCCTGAGATTACTACTTTTGAGGTCGTACTTTTTAATTTAGCTCCTCGCTCCCTAAATTCGTCTTGTAGGACTTCGTCCCGTTTTTTATCTATATCGTTGGTACCTATATGCACCACGACAACTGGCTGTTCACCCTCCCCCTTCAAAATGTCCTGCACCCGCTCCAAGACATGCTTGACCCTTGCACCAGGGAGGCAACATACCATCCTGGAGTCTTGCTTGCGGCCGCAAAAACGTCGATCTATTCCCCTTACAATAGAATCTCTTATCACTATCGCTCTCCCATTCTTTTTCCTGCCCTCCTGTGCAGCAGAGCCAGCCACGGTGCCATGGGCTTGGCTGTTGCTGCCCTCCCCTGATGAGTCATCCCCCTCAACAGTACCCAAAGCGGTGTATCTGTTTCACAAGGGGAAGACCGCAGGGGACCCCTGCACTACCTTCCTTCCACTGCTCTTCCTGTTGGTCACCCATCTGGCGGTGTAACCTTTACCTGCGGTAAGACCAAGTCACTAAACTTGCTCGTCACGTCATTCTCAGCATCTTGGATGCTCCAGAGTGAATCCACCTGCAGATCCAGTGCCGCAATGCGGTCTGTCAGGAGCTGCAGCCGGATACACTTCCCGCATATGAAGTCGTCAGGGACACTGGAAGCGTTCCTGACTTCCCACATCGTACAGGTGGAGTATAACATGTGTCCAAGTTGTCCTGCCATGACTTAATCCCGAGATTAACTTAATTTGGAAACAATAATGCAAAAAATTACTTACTGATAAAGAAAAAGAAAAAACTACTCACCAATCACCAGCCAATCACTTACCCCCTTGGCTGTGACATCACCTTTAGATTTCTTTCTACTTCTTTTTTCCCTTCTCTCCCTGCTGCAGCTGCACCAGCTGGCCTTTATAGGCCGCTCCGACGTCCCCGAGCTCCCGACTCTCCGACTGCCGCCGTCTCTCGACTGCCGCTGGGCCTTTATAGGCCGCTACGACATCCCTGAACCTCTTGCTCTGATGTCACACTTTGTTTTCTTTTCCTACCAGGTCGAGGAGTCAGCACTGGTGGGGAAAACAAGACAAAGCAACACCTCCTGCTCCCACTTGCCCAAGTTCTCCCACTTACCAAACTCTTACCTTTGCACTCTGACCTGTCACTGCGCTCCGAGCAAGACTGCACCAAGCCCCCTCTTTTTATACTGTTCCTGGCTGGCTCACCACTGGCCTGTTTAGGGAACCAGTTTTTACTAGCTGTCCAATTAACTGAGCTAGCTTGCTTGTTTGTCTCTGCTTAAACCTACAAGAATCCTATCTGTTTAATATTGCAGTTTTACTTAAACTTGTAATCTTATTTTTCCTTTAGAAGTTACTAGAAATTGTCATTAGCAATTTACACCAACCTTGAAATGGTTTAAAAGAGATTAACCCTTAAAGCTCTCCCACTTACCAAACTCTCACCTTTGCACTGACCTGCCGCTGCACTCCGAATGGCAGAGCAGGCTCGATGGGCCGAATGGCCTAATCCTGCTCCTATTTCTTATGTTCTTATGTTCTTAACGGGAGCCGATGTAGGTCAGCGAGCACAGGGGTGATGGGTGAGAGGGGTTTGGTGCGAGTTAGGGCGTGGGCTACCAAGTTTTGTATGACCTCAAGTTTACGTAGGGTAGAACGTGGGAGGCCAGCCAGGAGTGTGTTGGAGTAGTCAAGTCGAGAGGTAATAAAGGCATGGATGAGGGTTTCAGCAGCAGATGAGCTGAGGCATGGGTGGAGATGGGAAATGTTACGGAGGTGGAAATATTCGGTTTTAGTTATGCCATGGACATGTGGCTGGGCGCTCATTTTAAGGTCAAATATGACACCTAAGTTGCGAACAGTTTGGTTCAGCCTCAGAAGATGCTTGGGAGAGGGATGGAGTCGGTGGCTAGGGAACACAGTTTGTGGTGGGGACCAAAGACAATGGCTTCGGTCTTCCCAATATTTAATTGGAGAAAATTTCTGCTCATCCAGAACTGAATGTCGGACAAGCAGTATGACAACTTAGAGACCGTGGAGGGCTCGAGGAAGTGGCAGTGAAGTTGAGCTGGGTATTGTCGGCGTACATGTGGAAACTGATGCCGTGTTTTCAGATGATGTTGCCAAGGGGCAGCATATAAATGAGAAATAGGAGGGGGCCAAGAATAGATCCATGGGGGACACCAGAGGTAATGATGAGGGAGTGGGAAGAGAAGCCATTGCAGGTGATTCTCTGGTTACAATTAGATAGATTAGAATGGAACCTGGCGAGTGCAGTCCCACCCGGCTGGACGATGGTGGAGAGGCACTGGAGGAGGATAGAGTGGTCAACCATGCCAAAGGCTGTAGACAGGTCCAGAAGGACGAGGAGGGATAGTTTACCTTTGTCACCATCACAAAGTATGTCATTTGTGACTTTGATGAGAGCCATTTTGGGGCAGAAACCAGATTGAAGGCATTAAAACATGGAGTTTCGGGAAAGATGGGCATGGATTTGGGAGGCGACAACATGCTCAAGTACTTTGGAGAGGAAAGGGAAATTGGAGATGGGATGGTAGCTTGAAAGCACAGTGGGGTCAAAGTTTGGTTGTTTGAGGAGAGGGGTGATGATGGCAGATTTGTCGGAGAGAGAACCGTTAACAATGTCAGCTAACATGGGAGTCAGAAAAGGAAATTGGATGGCCAGCAGTTTAGTGGGAATAGGGTCAATGGAGGAGAAAGTGGGTCTCATGGACAAGATGAGCATGGAGAGGTAAAGAGGGGAGATCAGAGAGAAACTGGAGAAAGATGCGAGTTTAAGATTGGGGCAGGGGAAACTTTAGAGGAAGTTTGGCCCATTGGGCTATGGGAAGGAAGGGAATTGGCAGAGGCAGCTGATTGGATGGTCTCAATCTTTGAGACAAAGATGTCCATGAGCTCCTCGCACTTGTTACTGGAGAGAAGTGTGGTGGAGACAGAGGAGATGGCTTTAAGAATACGGTTAGCAGTAGAGAATAGTAGCCGTGGGTTATCTTTGCATTCCAAGAATTATCCTGGAATAGTGAGCAGTTTTGGCAGACAAGAGTAGGACCCGATAATGCTTTATGTGGTCCAGCCAAACCTGGCGGTGAATGGTTAAACCAGTTGTCCATCATATCTGTTCAAGTCTGCGCCCCTTGGACTTGAGGGTGCAAAGACAAGGGCCATACCAAGGTGAATGGCCAGGGTGAGAGAGAGTAATGGTTTTAATAGGGACTAGGGCATCAAAGGTGGTGGTGAGGCTGGGGTTGAGTAGATCGGTGGCTGCAGAAATGTCATGGTACATCATCATAGGCAGTCCCTCGAAATCAAGGAAGACTTGCTTCCACTCTAAAAGTGAGTTCTCAGGTGGCTGTACAGTCCAATGTGGGAATTACAGTTTCTGTCACAGGTGGGGCAGACAGTGGTTGAAGGAAAGGGTGGGTGCAATTGGTTTGCCGCTCGCTCCTTCCGCGGGCTGTGCTTGGTTTCTGCATGCTCTCGGCGATGAGACTTGAGGTACTCAGGGCCCTCCCAGATGCTCTTCCTCCACTTTGGGCAGTCTTGGGCCAGGGATTCCCAGGTGCCAGTGGGGATGTTGCACTTTATCAAGGAGGCTTTGAGGGTGTCCTTGAAGCGTTTCCTCTACCCACATGGGGCTCGCTTGCCGCGTAGGAGTTCCGAGTAGAGCACTTGCTTTGGGAGTCTCGTGTCGGACATGCGGACGATGTGGCCTGCCCAACAGAGCTGGTTGAGTGTGGTCAGTGCTTCGATATTGGGGATGTTGGCCTGAGTGAGAACACGGATGTTGGTGTGTCTATCCTCCCAGTCGATTTGCAGGATCTTGCGGAGGCAGCGCAGGTGGTATTTCTCCAGGACCAGGAGTCTGTGAAGACTACCAGCCGGATCACCGGGTCAGGATGTCAGGAAGAATCTATGGTTGCTCAAGGACCTCTCAGGTTTGAACTCAGCGTCCCTTCGGCCCATCTGGTGCATGGAGGGCCAAAAGCTGGGCAGTTTGGAGTTGATGTGCAGTTGTAAGAGGTTTGGAGAGAGTTTTTTCCAGGGGCAGACGCAGAAGGAAATAGGGTAGGGTGGGGGAAGGGAGCTGTGGGTGGAGAGCGATACAAAGAAATGGTCAGAGATGGCCTTATCTGTAATTGATACGGTAAGAATAGCGAGGCCACGAGAGATGGCAAGGTCAAGAGGGTGGCTGTGAAAATGGCTTGCGGAGTTCACAAAGAGGGAGAGATAAAGGGGGGATAGGATGGTCATGAACTCAGAAGAGAGAGAGCATCATGAATTGAGATGGAGTTTGAAATCACCAGGATGGGAAGTCGCTCGGTTAATCCACGTAATCGTATCCCAGCACAACTCTACAAAGAATGAGAGACTGGTTTATTTTTTAATTTACTGGGGTGAGTGAGACTAAAAAATTATGAATGGGCATCGGAGATTTCTGCTTCCTGATTGGAGCACCGCCCACATGATCCCAGGTATGCTTACACACACAGTGCGCCCCTGGGATGCATGGGCCACTACGCCGCACTCAACTCCACAGCGAAACAACGCAAGTTCTGAAAGGAGGCCCAACACTAGGTAAGTGCGGATTTCTCTCGGAGGTCGCCGGCGTACTCATTAGCTATGCCGCCATTCGTAACTTCAGGGCCGATATGAAACCAATATTTTCTGTCAGTTCAGTCCCATTCTTGAAAAGAAATGACTGAATAGGACTGAAAATGACTCAGAATATTTCTTGCAGAATTCAACTTCCAGGTTGCTAAGACCAATTTGTTAAATGCCTGGCAGTCGAAACATGTGCTGTTGTCCAATTAAGCTTTATAATCCGGATTTCCATTGTGATCCAAGGTTTTTGGAATTCAATCTATTAAGTCCTGGATGTGTATATCGATTCCTCTTTCTTCATACTATCAGATAAGGAAATGGCATCAACAAAAATCGGACAATGCTCCTTGATTTCTATTCAGGAATTCCAAACAGGTTCTCTGTCTCCATAATAGGCAATACAGGAACTTTCATTGGGCCTGAAATTGATGACCCTACCACCGGGTACCGCCGGGTTTTTCAGCAGTATTTCCTTGTTTTGGGTGGTCTTCCATTCATTGGGAGTTTCATCAGGGCTTTATGCCGGCAGTTTCGAAATACCGCTGGGGAGTGGGCGGCCGACGTACAACGCTGGGAAAACCACAACCATCCGAGTTTGGTGGGAACGGTGCTCTGTACTTCTTGAAAAAAAATGCCCAGTCAGACCAGCCTTTCGATGGACGGTAGGTATGAAAACCTGCAAAAAAGGTAAGTGAACGTTTTTTTTCTGATTCTTTTGCAGCGATTCAGTGGAAAAGGGTTCTCTGAATGTTTTCCGATGTCTTATTTTTTATTTTCTGAAAAAATATTTTTCATGTTTTCCCCCCTCCCTAGCCTCAGACTTAATTTGACCAGGACCGCCGAGAATCCATGTGTAACAGCCATTTTTCCCGCTGGGCGTTTTTTTTTCTATTTTTTTCACCAAACTTCTCCCTAAAGTACCGTTCGGATCTTACTAGTCTTTTTGATGGTAAATCGGCGGAACATGACTTTGATCAAATTCGGGCCCAATATTTCTACTGATCAATCAGAGGACACGAGTGGCTCAATCTGTTCCTGCTGTTACTCCAGGACAATTATTCCTTGCTACAATAACAATGACTTGCATTTATACAGCACCTTTAACACAGAAAAATGCTCCACGGCATGCTGATATTATCCACTGATAGTTGCCTCAGCTATCATATCATTACGACAATCATATTGCAGGTCATCCACATATTGTGGTGTGTTGGCAGAACCTTCAGTCTCAGCATGACCTATGCCCAGTATTGCTTCATGATCAATCAGGGTGATGTTGCTATTTTGCTCTGAGGCAGCTATCAGTGCATAACGACAGCATGCCGTAGAACACTTTTCAGTGTTAAAGGTGCTGTATCACTTGAAGTAATTGTTGTTGTATCAAGAAATAATTAGCAATTATGACAGGAACAGGTTGCAGCACTCGTGTCTTCTGTTTGATCTGTATAAATAATGCAAGTTCCTGTATTGCCTATTATGGAGACAGAGAACCTGTCTGTAATTCCTGAATAGAAATAAAGGAGCATTGTCAGGTTTCTGTTTATACTCCAAAATCCTCTTTCTAAATTTATCACATCCAGGGCCACTTCTGCATTTGCTCATGAATTCTAGCCTCCTCTGCAAAGCAAGGATATCTTCATCATATCATAGGCAGTCCCTCGAAATCGAGGAAGACTTGCTTCCACTCTAAATGTGAGTTGGTGGATCAGCCTCCTCTGTAAAGTACAGGTCTCACACAAGAGATTGGTGTGCAAAATTAAAGCACATGGTATTGGGGGTGATGTACTGACATGTGTCGTGTATGGAGAAAGAGTCAGACTGAACACTGTGAGCTCAAAGTAAAGTGTGAACTTAGTCTTTTATTGCAGGTCTCCAGAGAGCCTCTCCACCCTGTGAAGCCTCTTTATATACCTGTGCTCCTAAGGGATTATGGGATCCCTTGGGACTCCAGGGAATGAACCCTCTGGTGGCTGTACAGAGTAAATGCAAGTGTACATATGTAACAACACTTCCCCCGCAAAGTCAATAGTGTAACTATTTACAATGTGAGTCGATCTGGGGCCCTTCTTGCCCTGGTTGATCGTCTCAGTGTGAAAGCTGGTGTTGTTGAATCATTTGTTGGGCCCTTGCTGGGCGGCCTGGTGTGTTGGGCCCTGCAAGACTGCTGTGGATGATGGGTTCTGCTTCATGGTCAACCGTGGTGCTGGTTGCCACTGGTGTGTATGTTAGAGGATCAAAAAAGGTAGGGTCCAAGGTGGGTTGCTCAGGATAGTCCGTGAATCTGAGTTTGATTTGGTCTAAGTGTTTCTGGGGAATGAGTCCATTTGAAAGTTTGACCCAAAACACCCTGCTCTCCTCTTTGGCTATGACAGTGCCGGGAAGCCAATTGGGACCTTGTCCATAATTTAATACTAATACAGGATCATTGATTTCAATCTCGCGTGACACATTGGCACAATCATGGTATGCACTTTGTTGAAGCCGCCTGCTCTCCACCTGTTCACGTAGATCAGGGTGAACTAACGAGAGCCTTGTCTTAAGTGCTCTTTTCATGAGCAGTTCAGCAGGTGGGGTCTCGTGCGGTAGCTAAGCAGGACTCGGGTTAGGCGAGTCTGCAGTGAGCCTTCAGTTACCCTCTTCAAGCCTTGCTTGATGGTTTGCACTGCTCTCTCTGCCTGACCATTGGATGCTGGTTTAAATGGGGCAGATGTGACATGTTTGATCCCGTTATGGGTCATGAAATCTTTGAATTCAGCACTGGTGAAACATGGCCCATTGTAGCTCACCAGGACATCAGGTAAGCCGTGTGTGGCAAACATGGCCCGCAGGCTTTCAGTGGTGGCAGCGGTAGTGCTAGCCGACATTATCTCACATTCAATCCATTTGGAGTATGCGTCTACAACCACAAGGAACATTTTACCCAAGAACGGGCCTGCATGGTCGACGCGTATCCTAGACCACAGTTTGGTGGGCCAAGACCATAAACTTAATGGCTTCTCCCTGGGTACATTGCTTAACTGCGAGCATGTATTACATCTGTGAACGCATCGAGACCGGGCCACCACACGTGGGATCTGGCTATCGCTTTCATCATTACAATGCCTGGGTGGGTATTGTGCAGGTCATTGATGAAGGTCTCTCTGCCCTTCTTGGGGACCACTACTCAATTGCCCCACAGAAGGCAGTCTGCCTGTCGAGAC
Source organism: Pristiophorus japonicus (assembly GCF_044704955.1). Classification (NCBI taxonomy): domain Eukaryota; kingdom Metazoa; phylum Chordata; class Chondrichthyes; family Pristiophoridae; genus Pristiophorus; species Pristiophorus japonicus. The sequence continues at coordinate 67,195,545 of NC_091978.1, forward strand.
ATTTCATCTTTGCGCCACTGGAATGACTTTATCTCTTCCTGCATTTCTGATGGGACACTGGACCAGCTCCCGTGAAGCACACAGCTTTTGACTAGAGATAATAAGGGGTCCTGGCTTATCCAGGTTTTATTCTGCCGGGCAGTGATGGGTGATTGCTCACTCCCAAATGCTTCCATAACAATGGCTAGATCTGCAGGCTTGTCGAAATCTCGACCTCCGATAAATGACTCAGATACCTTCAGCTCCGGCAGAAGTTTCTTTAATTTACTTGCTAGCAAGGGAAAGGTCACACTCAGTCAATGGCTAAGTGAACACCTCTGAAATGGTACAGTTTCACGAGATATTTATACAGTAAAACCCAAGTTATGGCCTCTCCCTGTGTATTGGCTCTGTCTCGCAGTCAGTGAATACAGATAAAGAGTTAATTACTACATCCTTGTCCTGACGTGGTTTCCAGATATTTCCTTTTGTCAGGGTTATTAGTTGGCCAGCCGGCCATTACTCGATGAGAGTGTGGTAATGAGCTATTATCTGCCTTGCATTGTGTCAGGATTGTCCAGTTTCCTGGTCAGTTATCTTTTTGCATCAAATGGTTGAGGTCTCTACAAGAGATAATGGCTGGTAGGTTGAGTACTTCGAAAAGGGTGGGGTGGCGTGGAACTGGTGTTGTATAGACAATAGGAGAGCACCTTGGGGCGGGGGGGGGGGTGGGTACTTGTCTCAGCAGGACTTGCCTCCTAGCTATCTGGTGGCTATCAGCCCTTTCAAGCCAGGTTTAGCTGTTTATGCAAACCGACTGCTTAAATTTCTGGACGGACCAGGACTCCATTTTGTTATATATTAAAAAGGGCACAAAAATACCGTGTGGTATCAGCTTAGATAAAAATACATTTCCACAGGCTGCGCCATTTCCACCCACTTTCTGTGCCTGGCCTTTGGCGGATGGCGTAGCTGTATGCAGACAACATGGGCACCCATCTCTGGATGCGGGTCGATGCGTTGGTATTTATCCCTTTACTCTCGGAAAACAGGGATATAAATGGCTTATGGTCAGTTTCCAATTTGAATTTTAGCCCAAACAGGTATTGATGCATTTTCTTTACCCCATAGACACACGCTAACGCTTCTTTTTCAATCATGCTGTGGGCTCTCTCAGCCTTGGACAGACTCCTAGATGCATAAGCAACCAGTTGCAGTTTCCCAAAATCATTAGCTTGTTGCAATACACACCCGACGCCATATGATGACGCATCACATGCTAGTACCAAATGTTTACATGGATCGTACAACACAAGCAATTTGTTTGATCATAACAATTTTCTCACTTTTACAAAGGCATTTTCTTGGCTTTTGCCCCAAACCCATTCACCCCCTTTTCACATGTAATCGTTCTAGCAGTGTGCTGAGACCCGGTAAGAAGTTACCAAAGTAGTTCAAGAGTCCCAGAAACGACCGCAGCTCCGTTATGTTCTGTGGCCTCGGTGCGTTCTCGATTGCCTCCGTCTTCGCGTTGGTGGGCCTGATACCGTCCGCCGCAATTCTACTTCCCAAGAACTCCACTTCAGGCGCCAGGAAAACGCACTTTGAGCATTTTAACCTGAGCCCCACACGGTTGAGTCGACTAAGAACCTCCTCCAGGTTCTGCAGATGCTCGGCTGTGTTCTGACCTGTGACCAAGATGTCGTCCTGGAAGACCACGGTGTGCAGGACTAACTTCAGTAAACTTTCCATGTTTCTCGGCAATATCGCCGCCGCTGATCGGATTCCAAATGGGCACCTGTTATAAACAAAAGAGACCTTTGTGCGTGTTGATGCAGGTGAGGGTCTTCGATGATTCCTCCAGTTCCTGCGTCATATAGGCTGAAGTCAGATCCAGCTTCGTGAACGTCTTTCCTCCCGCCAGCGTTGCAAAGAGGTCGTCGGCTTTTGGTAGTGGGTATTGATCCTGCAGAGAGAAACGATTGATAGTTACTTTGTAATCGCCACAGATTCTTGAGGACTGGGACAATAGGACTGGCCCACTTGCTGAACTCTATCGGCGAAATGATGCCCTCTCGTTGCAGCCGGTCTAGCTCGATCTCTACCCTTTCTCTCATCACGTACGGTACTGCTCTCGCCTTGTGATGGATGGGTCGCGCCCCCGGAGTTAGGTGGATCTGCACTTTTGCTCCTTGGAATTTCCCGATGCCTGGTTCGAACAGCGAAGGAAATTTGTTGAAGACCTGGGCACATGAAGTGTCGTCAGCGGGCAATGGCGCTCGGATGTCATCCCAGTTCCAGCGTATCTTTCCCAGCCAGCTCCTGCCAAACAGCGTGTGACCATTGCCCGGTACCACCCAGAGTGGTAGTTTGTTCACCGCGCCATCGTAGGAGACCTTTACGGTAGCACTGCCGATTACAGGAATCAGTTCTTTAGTGTAAGTTCTTAGTCTCGTGCGAACTGGAGTTAAGACTGGCCTTGAGCCCTTGTTGCACGACAACTTTTCGAAAGTTTTTTTGTCCATGATGGACTGGCTTGCACCCGTGTCCAGCTCCATTGACACCGGGAGTCCATTTAGTTCAACATTCAGCATTATTGGGGGACAATTCGTGCTGAATGTGTGCACCCCATGTACCTCTGCCTCCTCTATCTGAGGCTCTAGTTCGTAGTGATCCTCCGTGGATCTGTCCTCCTCTGCAATGTGGTGGTTTGCAGGCTTAACAGGCTTAACAGCTTGCCTGCACACTCGTTGGAGGTGTCCCATTGTTCCACAGCCCTTGCAGATGTAGCCTTTGAATCGGCATGAATGGAAATGATGATCGCCCCTGCAGCGCCAGCAAGGTGTTAATGGCCTTGCATTCATCATCCTTGATAGTGAACTCTGAGATATCTGTGGACGTGTAGCTGCAGATATGTGTGACCTGCCCTGTACGTTACGTTTCGAAAACATCATCACTTTGTTCACAATAATTGTAGCAGCACTTGTGTGCTGAGAGATTTGCTTAGTATTGTCATTGGTAGCAATGAACGCCTGGGCTATCGCTATGGCCTTACTCAAGGTTGGGGTCTCTACAGTCAAAAGCTTGCGAAGTATGGTTTCGTGGCCAATGCCAAGTACGAAAAAGTCTCTGAGCATGTGCTCCAAATGTCCTTCAAATTTGCAATGTCCTGCAAGGCGTTTCAGCTCGGCGACATAACTCGCCACTTCCTGGCCTTCAGACCTTTTGTAGGCGCAGAACCGGTACCTCGCCATCAGAACGCTTTCCTTTGGGTTCAAATACTCTCGGACCAATGTGCACAAATCGTTGTACGATTTCTCTGTGGTTTTGCTGGAGTGAGCAGATTCTTCATGAGGCCATACGTCAGTACCCCACAGACGGTGAGGAGGATCACTCTACATTTGGCAGCGCTCTCTTCCCCATCGAGCTTGTTGGCCATGAAGTATTGGTCGAATCGCTCCACAAAAGTTTCCCAATCATCTCCCTCTGAAAATTTCTCCAGGATGCCCACTGTTCTCTGCATCTTTGGGTTCGCTATCTGTATCTCATCGCCAGTTGTAGTGTCTAGAGAAAGAGTCAGACGGAACACTGTGAGCTCAAAGTAAAGTGTGAACTTAGTCTTTTATTGCAGACCTCCAGAGTGCCTCTCCAACCTGTGAGGCCTCTTTATATACCTGTGCTCCCAAGGGATTATGGGATCCCTTGGGACTCCAAGGGATGAGCCCTCTGGTGGCTGTACAGAGTAAATGCAAGTATACATATATAACAACGTGGATAGAGAATTGGTTGGCAGACAGGAAGCAGAGAGTCGAGATAAACGGATCCTTTTCAGAATGGCAGGCAGTGACTAGTGGGGTACCGCAGGGCTCAGTGCTGGGACCCCAGCTGTGTACAATATATATTAATGATTTGGATGAGGGAATTGAGTGTACTATCTCCAAGTTTGCAGATGACACTAACCTGGGTGGCAGTGTAAGCTGTGAGGAGGACACTAAAAGGCTGCAGGGTGACTTGGACAGGTTAGGTGAGTGGGCAAACGCGCGGCAGATGCAGTATAATGTGGATAAATGTGAGGTTATCCACTTTGGTGGCAAAAACACAAAGGCAGAATATTATATGAATGGTGCCAGTTTAGGATAAGGGGAGGTGCAACGAGACCTGGGTGTCATGGGACATCAATCATTGAAAGTTGGCATGCAGGTACAGCAGGCGGTGAAGAAGGCAAATGGTATGTTGGCCTTCATGGCTAGGGGATTTGAGGATAGGAGCAGGGAGGTCTTACTGCAGTTGTACAGGGCCTTGCTGAGGCCTCACCTGGAATATTGTGTTCAGTTTTGGTCTCCTAATCTGAGGAAGGATGTTCTTGCTATTGAGGGAGTGCAGCGAAGGTTCACCAGACTGATTTCTGGGATGGCTGGACTGACATATGAGGAGAGACTGGATCGACTGGGCTTGTACCTGACATATGAGGAGAGACTGGGCTTGTATTCACTGGAGTTTAGAAGGATGAAAGGGGATCTCATAGAAACATATAAAATTCTGACAGGACTGGACAGGTTTGATGCAGGAAGAATGTTCCCGATGTTGGGGAGGTCCAGAACCAGGGGACATGGTCTAAGGATAAGGGGTAAGCCATTTAGGGCTGAGATGAGGATAAACTTCTTCACTCAGAGAGTTGTTAACCTGTGGAATTCCCTACCGCAGAGAATTGTTGATGCCAGTTCATTGGATATATTCAAGAGGGAGTTAGATATGGCCCTTATTGCGAAAGGGATCAAGGAGTATGGAGAAAATGCAGGAAAGGGATACTGAGGTGAATGATCAGCCATGATCTTATTGAATGGTCGTGAAGGCTTGAAGGGCCGAATGGCCTACTCCTGCACCTATTTTCTATGTTTCTATGTTTCTATGATATACCATTTTAATAAATAATGCTTCTACTGCCAGGCACATGTAGGAGCCTGGAGATTTCAGCCAGACTTTTGGCAGGGTAGGATCTCCATCTTGCCACACCACTGTCTCAAAACCTGTGGTGCCCAAAAATGCGTGTTATTTCCAGTGTGGGCGGTAAAAATGGGTTTTCAGATCGCTGGCTTCTCGCACATTCTCAAAGCACCGATTCTGCATTTTTAAAATTGGGCATTAGCATGAGCGATAGGAAATGAGCGTTCGTGTTAAATCTCACTGACCTTCTGCCATAAAGTGTCACCATCCTTAGCAACGGCATGGCAACGCTCGATTCCCGCGATTCAGGAGGTCAAGGGTCATCATGACATGCGCAGAAGAGGAGACAGAGACAGAGAGAGAGAGGAAGCTGAGAGGGACTGAAGGCGCATATGGCTGTGATGTGTGCTTGCTCAGCTGTTGTGGGAGGCACGCGGGAGATTCATCAGTAGCAAAAAGCCTACTAAGCACCAAGAACATAGTTGGCACTGAGTTTTTGTCCAACAAATAAGATATAAAATGGAAGGGATGGTGGAGGCCCTGGAGCTGGTAGCCAGGAACACTGGTGGCAGAGGGCTCCCACTGGTCCCGGAGCGCGGCACTGGTCCCCAAGGTGCTGCACCCGCATTGCCAACCACACATGAGAGCCAGAAGCACCACCTTGGTTCTGGCTCAGAGCACGTTCCCACCTCGGGACCGTCCTCTCCTGTATCTGTCCAAGCAGTGGTTCGGCCGTCATCCCCTCCCCCTGCCTCCCAATGAAGCATCGCCCGAGGAGCTCCTCGGCCAGGCGCTTGGAGTCAGGGGGGGAAGGGGAAGGGGTAGAGGTTGGGAGGGGAAGCGGGGTCGGGTGGGGAAGGTTTGGTTTTTACAGAAATACTGATGATTTCAGACAACTGTTCGGTTTAAATGTTTTTTATTTAACAAAATCTAGTTGCGCATTGACTCAAATAACTGCACCGTTACACGCTGGTGATTCCTTAACATCAAAGAGTATAATTACACTTAACTTCAATCAACTTAAACTCTAACTGTCACCAAGGTGATGCCCACCATTGATGTATGACCTGCACACCCAGCAGTGTGTCAGCCTTTTAAATAACACCAACGTTCTTTCAGGCAAAGCGCTCATTGATGAGCTCCTGACGTAAGGCTCTTGCAGCTATCATGCCACCATGTGCCCTTTCATGCGGTCAAGAGGGGACAGGGGGCATGGCTTCAGCGTCAGCCTGATTGTCTGGGCTGATGTCAGCGTCCGCCATGTCACCCTCCTCTTCCTCTCTCTGGTGAGATGGACTGTCAGACCCATCAGGCAATTCTTGTCCCCTCCTGATAGCCAAATTGTGCAGCATTGAGCACACCACCACAAATTGAGTTACCTGCTCAGGGTAGTATTGGAGCTCGCCTCCTGAGTGGTCCAGGCATCTAAAGCGCTGCTTAAGCACTCCAATGGTTTTCTCTATGATATTGCGAGTGGCTCTGTGACTCTCGTTGTATCGCCTCTCGGCTTCGGTGTGGATGTCACGCAGGGGGATCATCAGCCAGGTGGCGAGGCCATCCTTTGTCACCAAGCATCCAGCATTGACCTTGTGGCTGAATGTTAAACAAGTCAGATATAGTGTCCTCACGCAGGATGTGAGCATCATGGATGCTGCCTGGAAATTTAACATTCACTGCCATTATAATTTGCTGGTGGTCGACAACAAGTTGGACATTCAGGGAGTGGAATTCCTTGTGGTTCCTGAAAACCTCAGCATCCTGAAAGGTGCCCGCATCGCGATGTGCATACAGTCTATTGCTCCCTGTATCTTGGGGAAGTTAGCAATTCTGGAGAATCCTCTCACTCTGTGCCTCCCTGGTTATAGGGAAGCTGATCAAGTCCCTCCTGCTTGCGTACAGGGCTTCAGTGACCTGTCTAATGCAGCGATGTGTGGCATGCTGAGAAAGTCCGCAAATGTCGCCAGCTGTGGCCTGAAAAGAACCCGAGGCATAGAACGACAGTGCCACGGTAACTTTGACCTTGATGGACAGTGCAGTACTGATGGTGCTGGCAGGCTGCAGATCTCCCTTTATGAGTTGACATACCTCAGTGATACCCTCTTTGTGGAAGCGCAGTCTCCGAAGGCAGGTGATGTTGGGCAAGTTGAGGTAAGACTGCTTATCCCTGTAATGTCTGGTCCTCCTCATCAGTCTGGCATGTCTTACATTGGACACATAATGCTGTGGAGCATACCTTCGGCCATCTCGAGTCTGCAGCATGTAATTGGTGATCAAGAGAGGGTGAGAAAGGACAGGCCCCATTGCAATAGCTTTCTGTTTTCCACCGATTGGTCACAAATAATGAATGTCCCAATGAAGACACCTATTAAATTCCAATCGGTCACAGTATGGTCAAGATGTATGTACAGATGTTTACATCAACTCCAATGGCCTCCAGAGTACATCCGAACTCCCCCGAGGTTGAAGTACAGCAGCCTTTTGAATGAAGCCTGCTGCAATTTTAAAATTGGCAGTCACACTGCTGGCTTTAGTTCAGAACAGTTCCACTTTTTCCGGGCGGTCTTTTGGGCGAGCGATATTGTGGGCGATATGTGTGGAGGTGGTGAAAGTGACGCTGAGCGATCTCATGGCCACTAGTTTCGGCAAATGTGCTTTTTACGATAAAAAAAAATGGGCTGGCAGTATTATTGAATCTCGACGTTAATTCCTTGCGGAAACTAACGCTGGCTGATATTATGGCCGTTGATTTCACCCATTCTGATAATTCCGCCCAAAAAAAGTGGGCGGCGGTATTATTTTTTCCCCAGTGTTACGCACATGAGGAAAGTAACGCTCGGCGATAAGTTTCCGAAAAATGCCGGTCAGTTTTCATTTTGTAGCTAAATGGGTGATATATGAGCGTTATACGTCATTTCAGCGGTAAAATGCACGTTAATGGGTGTTAAGCTTGCAAAAAATGAGGAAACTCTAGCCCCATATCTTTTGTTGTGTATAACCATGCAAGTGGTGTGTAATGATTATTTTGTTTTGATTACTTTTTCATTAAGGACGGAGAAGTGTAATATGGAGCTCCCCCGAGTGGACTACTGCTCCCCTAGTGAACCATTGTGGTAATGCAACTTCTGATGTATACAAGAAAAGGATCATATGACAACGTCCTGCAGATCCATCTTGTGCATGTGTGTGTTTGTGATGACATAAAGAATATATCACAGTGCCAACCTTTGGATGAAATGTTAAACCGAGGCCCTTTCTGCCCTCTCAGGTATAAGAATAAAAGTGTTGAGAAATGATAAAATTGATTCTGTATATATATATATATCTAAAATGTTAAAAGTGTAAATTATACAAAAAGATAAATTTGAAGAGACAAAATGGATACCTTCCCCAAGTTCATGTCTCCTGGCTGGGCAGAGCTCAAGTTACAAGGGAAGCATGGCTTTGAAACTCACCAAACTAGAAGAGATGTTAATTGGAAAGCCATTAACATAATCAAGGAATGACAGACAGACACATGTATGAGGAGAAGCCAACCAGGGACAGCCCTGAAACGAAGACCCAAACCTGAGGCTTTCTGAGAAACTATCGCCTCAAGAGGTATAAAAACTCAAGCCAATGTTTGCCCTCTCTCGTCTCCTTCGCACATGGCAACCTGGAGGAGGTGCTACGCAGACTGGACTGGGTAGGGCTACGACTCAAAAAGGCAAAGTGTGTCTTCTTAGCTCCAGAGGTAGAATTCCTGGGGAGGAGGGTAGCAGCAGACGGGATCAGACCCACTGCGTCCAAAACAAAAGCAATCCAGAGAGCATAGAAACATAGAAACGTAGAAACATAGACAATAGGTGCAGGAGTAGGCCATTCAGCCCTTCGAGCCTGCACCACCATTCAATAAGATCATGGCTGATCATTCCTTCAGCACCCCTTTCCTGCTTTCTTTCCATACCCCTTGATCCCTTTAGCTGTAAGGGCCATATCTAACTCCCTCTTGAATATATCCAATGAACTGGCCTCAACAACTCTCTATGGCAGGGAATTCGACAGGTTAACAATTCTCTGAGTGAAAAAGTTTCTCCTCATCTCAGTCCTAAATGGCCTTCCCCTTATCCTAAGACTGTGTCCCCTGATTCTGGACTTCCCCAACATCGGGAACCTTCTTCCCGCATCTAACCTGTCCAGAACCGTCAGAATCTTATATGTTTCTATGAGATCCCCTCTCATCCTTCTAACTCCAGAGTATAAAGGCCCAGTTGATCCAGTCTCTCCTCATATGTCAGTCCAGCCATCCCTGGAATCAGTCTGCTGAACCTTCGCTGCACTCCCTCAATAGCAAGAACATACTTCCTCAGATTAGGAGACCAAAACTGAACACAATATTCCAGGTGGGGCCTCACCAAGGCCCTGTACAACTGCAGTAAGACTTCCCTGCTCGTATACTCAAATCCCCTTGCTATGAAGGCCATCTTCACCGCCTGCTGTACCTGCATGCCAACTTTCAAGGACTGATGAACCATGACACCCAGGTCTCGTTGCACCTCCCTTTTTACTAATCTGCTGCCATTCAGATAATATTCTGCCTTCGTGTTTTTGCCACCAAAGTGGATAACCTCACATTTATCCACATTATACTGCATCTGCCATGTATTTGCCCATTCGCCTAACCTGTCCAAGCCACCCTGCAGCCTCTTAGCGTCCTTCTCACAGCTCACACCACCATCCAGTTTAGTGTCATCTGCAAACTTGGAGATATTACACTCAATTCCATCATCTAAATCACTAATGTATATTGTAAAGAGCTGGGGTCCCAGCACTGAGCCCTGCGGCACTCCATTAGTCATTGCCTGCCATTCTGAAAAGGACCCGTTTATCCCGATTCTCTGCTTCCTGTCTGCCAACCAGTTCTCTATCCACATCAGTACATTACCCCCAATACCATGTGCTTTGATTTTGCACACCATCTCTTGTGTGGACCTTGTCAAAAGCCTTTTGAAAGTCCAAATACACCACATCCACTGGTTCTCCCTTGTCCACTCTACCATTTACATCCTCAAAAAATTCCAGAAGATTTGTCAAGCATGATTTCCCTTTCATAAATCCATGCTGACTTAGACCAATCCTATCACTGCTTTCCAAATGTGCTGCTATTTCATCCTTAATGATTGATTCCAACATTTTCCCCACACTGATGTCAGGCTAACCGGTCTATAATTACCCATTTTCTCTCTCCCTCCTTTTTAAAAAAGTGGTGTTACATTAGCAACCCTCCAGTCCATAGGAACTGATCCAGAGTCGATAGACTGCTAGAAAATGATCACCAATGCATCCACTATTTCTAGGGCCACTTCCTTAAGTACTCTAGGATGTAGACTGTCATGCCCTGGGGATTTATCGGCCTTCAATCCCGTCAATTTCCCTAACACAATTTCCCGCCTAATAAGGATATCCTTCAGTTCCTCCTGCTCACTAGACCCTCGGTCCCCTAGTACATTCAAACGGTTATTTGTGTCTTCCTTTGTGAAGACAGAACCAAAGTACTTGTTCAGCCATTTCTTTGTTCCCCATTATAAATTCACCCGAATCCGACTGCAAGGGACCTATGTTTGTCTTCACTAATCTTTTTCTCTTCACATATCTATAGAAGTTTTTGCAGTCATTTTTTATGTTTCTGGCAAGCTTCCTCTCGTATTCTATTTCCCCCCTCTGAATTAAACCTTTTGTCCTCCTCTGCTGAATCCTAAATTTCTCCCAGTCCTCCGGGAGAACTGCTTTTTCTGGCTAATTTGTATGCCTCTTCCTTGGATTTAACACTATCCTTAATTTCCCTTGTTCGCCACGGTTGAGCCACCTTCCCCGTTTTATTTTTATTCCAGACAGGGATGTACAATTGTTGAAGTTTGTCCATATGATCTTTAAAGGTTTACAATTGCCCATCCACCGTCAACCCTTGAAGTATCATTTGCCAGTCTAATTTAGCCAATTTGCGCCTCATACCGTCAAAGTTACCTTTCCTTAATTTCAGGACCCTAGTTTCTGAAGTAACTGTGCCACTCTCCATCTTAATAAAGTATTCTACCATATTATGGTCACTCTTCCCCAAGGGGCCACACAACAAGATTGCTAATTAGTCCCTTCTCATTGCACATTATTTAGTCCAGGATGGCCAGCCCTCTGGTTGGTTCCTCGATATATTGGTCCAGAAAACCATCCCTAATACACTTCAGGAAATCCTCCTTCACCGCATTGCTACCAGTTAGGTTAGCCCAATCAATATGTAGGTTAAAGTCGCCCATGATTACTGCTGTACCTCTATTGCACACATCCCTTATTTCTTGTTTGATGCTGTCCCCAACTCACTACTACTATTTGATAGCCTGTACACAACTCCCACTAGCGTTTTCTGCCCTTTGGTATTCCGTAGCTCCACCTATACCAATTTCACATCATCCAAGCTAATGTCGTCCTTCCTTACAATTGCATTAATTTCCTCTTTAACCAGCAACGCCACCCCGCCTCCTTTTCCTTTTTGTCTATCCTTCCTGAATGTTGAATACCACTGGATGTTGAGTTCCCAGCCTTGGTCACCCTGGAGTCATGTCTCCGTGATGCCAATGACATCATATCCGTTGACTGCTATCTGCGCAGTTAATTCGTCCGCCTTTTTCCGAATACTCCTCGCATTGAGGCACAGAGCCAGACCCCGTAACATGACGGAGCTGCGTTCGTTCCTGGGGCTCCTGAACTATTTTGGTTACTTACTTCCCAAATTGAGCACGCTGTTAGAGCCGCTACACGTGCTCCTCCGCAAAGGTCTTGATTGGGTCTGGGGGGACAGCCAGGAAAGGGCTTTTGATAGCGCACGCAACTTGTTATGCTCCAACAAACTAGTAACATTATATGACCTGTGTAAGAAACTTGTTCTAACGTGTGATGCGTCGTCCTATGGGGTCGGGTGTGTGTTGCAGCATGTGAATGCCAATGGTCAGTTACAGCCGGTAGCTTATGCCTCCAGAAGTCTGTCCCAGGCAGAAAGGGGCTACGGGATGGTAGAAAAGGAAGCGCTAGCATGTGTATATGCAGTAAAAAAAATGCATCTGTACTTGTTTGGCAGGAAATTTGAGCTGGAGACAGATCACAAACCCCTAACATCCCTTTTGGCCAACAACAAGGCCATTAATGCGAATGCATCGGCCCGCATACAGAGGTGGGCCCTTACGTTAGCCGCCTATGACTACACAATTCGGCACAGACCAGGCACTGAAAACTGCGCCGGTACACTCAGCAGGCTCCCACTAGTCACCACTGAGGGGAAAACTGAGCATGATGCTGAGATGGTCATGGCTGTTGAAGCTTTCGAAAGCGAAGGCTGTCACAGACTTCATGGCAGGCAATGGATTCAACCATGTCAGAACGGCACCGTTCAAGCCGGCCTCAAACAGCCAGGCGGAACGAACAGTGCAGATAATCAAAGAGGGGATGCTCAGAATCCAAGGGGGTTCCCTACAAAGCCGCTTATCACGCCTCCTGTTGGCCAATAGATCCTGACCACACTCGCTCACAGGGGTTCCACCCGCAGAGCTGCTAATGAAAAGGACGCTCAAAACCAGGCTATCCCTTATACACCCAACTATGAAAGAAATTGTTGAGAGCAGGCATCAGTCACAATGTGACTATCATGACAGGAATGTGAGGGCGCGATGTATTGGTGTCAGTGACCCTGTTTTTGTCCTTAATTATCTGCACTGTTCGTTCCGCCTGGCCATTTGAGGCTGGCTTGAACGGTGCCATTCTGACATGGTTGATTCCATTGCCTGCCATGAAGTCCTGGAATTCAGTACTTGTGAAGCACGGGCCATTGTCGCTGATCAAGACATCTGGTAGACCATGGGCAGCGGACATTGCCCGTAGACTTTCTACCGTGGCAGAGGATGTGTTTGAATTTAAAATGGCACACTCAATCCATTTGGAGTAGGCGTCTACTACAGCCAAATGGCTTGCAGGCACTGTGATTGCCAAAGAGGGGAATAGGGTTTTGGTAGTTAAAATTACCAATGGACAAATCTGCCACAAACACATGGATCAAACTAAAAGGAGGTTCAGCAACCCCATAAAAGAAGCAGAGGAAGAGCACGACGTAGCGTTTACTCCACCACAGGTGACCGAACACCGGAACCAAGTGGAGGAGAGCCCAGTCACTGTGGGAGGTCTGGACAGGCCTGAGGCACCGCAAACAGCAGACACTCAGGCCAGCGCCCAACAACCGGAGCCCCAACTCAGGCGTTCTACAAGGGAACGTAAACCACCAGAGAGACTCAACCTGTGAGGGGGGAGGTGATGTCATGTATTCAACTATCATTGTAACCCATGTATAAGCTGACCTAAGTTGTACACCTTGAGAACATTGACCACAAGGGTGAACTTGTGGGAGACACTCCTAACCTGGACTTTCAGGTATAAAAGGGGAAGCTCCACCCACCTTCATCACTTGAGGTCTTGGTAATAAAGGTAACTGGTCTCAGAGTGACCTTCTCTCAAGTATGGGCCTCGTGTGCATTTATACTGTATAGTAAGGACATATCATTAAGAGATATAAAATCTCAAACCAAAGATTGCTCTCTCTCGTCTCCTTCGCACATGGCAAAAGCAGGACCCCCCTCTACAGACAAAGAAGCAGGCCATGTGCTTTACCAGACTTAAGAAAAGTATACCTTTTTTATTGTAACATCATTGTATCTGTTGTAACTAAGTAGATCCATCGGATAGCTGAGGACTACTGTTTCTCTGATAGATGTGCATGTGTGTGTGTTTAATAAATTATTCCAAATTGTTTTAAAAGAATTGGTCTTGCTGTCAATTTAATGCCAAAGATTTAGAAATCTTACACAGGTAGACGTAAAAGATCCCTTGGCACTATTTCAAAGAAGAGCAGGTGAGTTATCCCCGGTGTCCTGGTCAATATTTATCCCTCAATAAACATCACTAAAACAGATTATCTTGTTACTATCACATTGCTGTTTTTGGAACATTGCTGTGTGCAAATTGGTTGATGCATTTCCTGCATTACAACAGTGACTATGCTCCAAAGGTACTTCATTGCTGTAAAATGCTTTGGGACATTATGTGGTTGTGAAAGGCACAATATAAATGCAAGTAATGTCCCTTTTAAGTTGCACGGCCGGCTTGCTGGCTTCTCAATGTGAAAAACCACATATGCGTGGTATTTGAATGGACTGCACAACCCCTTAAAGGAGCCGCACATCCAAAAATAATTAACGGGAACAGTCTTTCTTTATTTATTTCACATTTACAAGTTCTTCCATGGGTTTATCTGTAAAACCGGCTTTACCAACTCTGTGGTCCTCAATCTTGACTGCTGAAAGTTCCTGTGGTATGCAGCTGATCTTACGGCCTGTGCTGGTGCAGTATTAACACTTGCCACTTACATCAGGCCATTGTTGCTGTTGCCTATCAACACAGATGGTGGAAATTGCACTCCCTCACTCAGCTAGGGAATGGAATGTAATGCAAACTATTGGGCAGAAAATAAATTAAGAATGGCAGGAGGATGGAAAATGCATATCATCTGAACTGGACCTCAGCCAACTCTCCATGTTGCTCACAGTAATGAAATATACTATACGTAGTACATACTTCCTGACACTGTCACCAGATCACATCCACATATTTTCCAGAAATCTTGTGCTGTGTTAATGACAACACGGATGGATCATTTAGGCCCACAGGTATTATCTTCATACTTATCAGCCTCTAAATGTTATGCCTACATGTTAGTTCATCATCCCTCTTGTATTGTCTTATGTCTCCCTGCCCCTGCCATATTCCAGCCTGGTCTGTTTATTTCCACAGATCTATTACAACATCACAGAATTCAATATCATCTAGCTAGGCTATAGTGCAGAATGTGCAATGGTCATTGCTCAGTGAGTATGTTTATACAGAGCTTTAATACTGTTTGGCCTGCTCTTTACATGCCGTATGTTACAAGAACATGAGTCCAGGATGTTTATTCAGTTATGTATACATCAACAGTCATAAACAGCATTGTCATTAATCTATCTACAACTTTTGCTTCTGTTAGTCGAGAGAGGCATTTGGAGTATTTATTTTTAAAAAGCAATTTTTGTAAGTCCAATTTTTGTTTATAATAAGCCTAGGTTAATAGCTAATCTGTTTCTTTGTGTATTGCAAAGTTTCTTAATCACTAACGGGTGACACACCTAAAAAAGTCAATAATTGCAGAAGAAAGATTTTAATTTTTCAACAAAATGAGGGTGATGGGAAAACAGAAATTGGCAAGCATGGATTCTTGTGAAAGCAAACTTGCTTTGCAATTTACAAGTAATTAACACCTTTGCCAAAAAATAAAACTTTCAGATTTTCTTTTACCAGTTCTTTCCTCTGTCCTCTCCTTAAGGTTGCAGTATGATTCTGAAGCTGGTTTATGCCCTCTTGCCTCTGGTCATTCTTCATGTACTGGCCTAAGCAGGTAGACTGTTCAATCATGGATCAGATTACAACTCTGCTCAAACCTGTTCTCTTTCAGTGTTATTTTCTGGCAAGGATCACTGCTAATTATCTTATATTCTTCACTGGTTCAGGCTTGTTGAAGCCACCCAGCAAATCAATCCATGGACTAGGGCATGCTGTAGCTTTGGGCCCTGATTTAGACAAACTCCCACGATACTATTACCAATAAACATAATTTTAAGGGAATTCCCGTAAGAGCTGTTATACATATGAGCTCCACTGAAGACTGAATAATGACTTCACCCAGTGCAGCCCTGGTCATACAGATGAGGAAGGCTCCAGGTTGGGACTCTGGACTCTGTTTAGTTAGCTAACCTCAGATGGGGCAACTGGTAGAACCTTACAATTGGCCTCAGCAAACTGCCATTATTCATTACTCAGCATCCATTGCTGGAACATGCACATGGACCATGTGGACATCAACTAAGAACAGCATCAGGCTCTACTATGATGTTCGCTCATGATTGGATATTTATGACACTTAAAAATGAAGAATGGTCCCTTAGGTGAGGTACTTCAGAACCACAGTGTGTATTAGGTCTTTGCTGGAACAATCCAAAAATAATCTCACTGCCTGATTTTTTTCCCAGCAGCTCTCTATCTCCCTCCATTTATCCAGGTTTTGTTTAAAAGATTCAATGGTCTCTGCCTCAACTACTGCGGGTAAGCCTTGTACTCTTCAACAACGCAATCTTCTCTCCTCACTCACAGTGGCAAGGATGCCAGTGCCGGTAGAAGCATATGCAGTGTGACTCAATGTCTTCAGCGGAGGAGTGGAGAATATTGGAGGAGAGAAGCAAATTGTAACAAGTCACAAGAACCTTATTGCACTTGTACTTCTGCACTTTAACATTAATTTGGGATCATGATTCTTGAGCACAATAAAGTCAAACCAGTTTTGTCTGAGAGCTACATATTGCAACATATCTCCAGGACTTTGAGGGCTCATCAGAGAAATTTTACCAGTTAAATAGCAAACAATTGTTATGAATTAAATTTATTATTTTATTCAAATATATATTGAAATAAGAGGTAAAAATAATGAAGATGGTTAAAGTAGTTTTAAAAGGTTAACAAACATTAGCACAGTTAATAATTAATAATTGTGATCTAAACTCAGCTGTTGCTAAATTCAGCTGTATTCGAATGATAATTCATAGACCACACTTTAACCTTTCAAGAAGTGTGTGCATTGGGATCAGTGTAGAAGCTAGATCAGGGTGTCTACCAGTACGTCATGAGATGTCTGTGGGTCTTCAGTGGTTGAAGTGCAGCTCATTCCCAGCTAGAAAGGAAAAAATTCAATACCATCAAATCATTCTCTTTGGAGATATGGGCTTCATGGGAGCAGTTCGAGATAGTCCTGCCCTGCGGGCATGGCATTACATCGCCTTCAGATGTGAGCATAATTGGTTGCCATGGAGGTGTGATGCCGTTTTGGAGAGTTAATTTATTCATTCACTAAGCAGTAAGGCAATTATGAATGGCTGCCACAAAACTCAGTGAGTTAACCAACAATCTTTTCCACAGTGCATCATGCCACCATGGTAACCAATCCTACTCTCCTCCCTGCCCAATGAGCAAACAACCAAACTCTCCCACACTGCACTCTGTGTCCTATCTCCATTTGCTATTTCCAGGTCTCTGTTAGATACCATTTACAGAATACTGAATGGAAAGGTGCTTTTCCTCTCCTCGCTGAGGCGGTTTGCCTCTTTTGTCACAGAATAACAAAAAAAATTAAATTTCAGAATCATAATTTGGTCTTGAAGCTCATCTCATAGGTGTGGATAAATTAATAACAGAGCTAAAATTTGCCTTGACGAGTCAGTGCTTAAATGGTTACATGTTTAATTAGATTAGGTGGATTATCAGCCATTTTAGGGTCAGCAGCATGTTTAACACATAGTTGTTAATTGTCTGCTTTTTTCACAGACAGTTATTATTTTCAGAGTACTCTCCTTGAACCAGCAATCTGTGTTTTTTCTTCAGAGTGTTCATTGACACCACTGTGCCATCCAATGGGTTGAAGGAGGGGCGGGACCTAGAGCAGGATCAGGTGAACAGGTTCCCATTGGTTCTATAGTTTAGTTTCACTCCAGCGGCAAGATTGCGCAGAGTGAGATGGAGCATTGCAGCAAGGAAGATCGAGAAGAGCGTTGACGCAACGACACATCCCTGCTTGATCCCGGTCCGGATGTGGATTGTGTCTGTGGTGGATCTGTTGGTCAGGATTACGTCCTGCATGTCGTCGTGGAGCAGGAGGAGGATGGTGACAAACTTCTGGGGGCAGCCAAAACAGAGGAGGACAGTGTCAAAGGCCTTTGTGAGGTCAAAGAAGGCCATGTACAAGGGTTGGTGCTGTTCCCTGAATTTCTCTTGCGGTTGTCGCACAGTGAAAATCATGTCCGATGTACCCCTTAGTGGACAGAATCCACATTATGACTCTGGGAGGAGCTCTTCAGCCACAGGGAGCATCGAAGCACTGACCACACTCGACCAGCTCCGTTGGGCGGGCCACATCGTGTGCATGCCCGACACGAGACTCCCAAAGCAAGCGCTCTACTCAGAACTCCGACACGGCAAGCATGCTCCAAGTGGGCAGAGGAAACGTTTCAAGGACACCCTAAAAGCCTCCTTGATAAAATGCAACATCCCCACCGACACCTGAGTATTCTTGGCCCAACACCGCCCTAAGTGGAGGAAGAGCATCCGGGAGGGCGTTGAGCACCTCGAGTCTCGTCGCTAAGAGCATGCAGTAATTAAGCGCAGATAGCAGAAGGAGCGTGCGGCAAACCAGACTCCCCACCCACTCCTTCCTTCAACCACTATCTATCCCACCTGTGACAGACTGTAATTCCTGTATTGGATTTTACAGTCACCTGAGAACTCACTTTTAGAGTGGAAGCAAGTTTTCCTCGATTTTGAGGGACTGCCTTTGCTGATAATGAGAGCAGGAATTACAGCATTTACTCAGCAAAGCAAACCAAGTATATTTACACAGTCTATTTAAAAAGAGTCTCTACGAACTACAGCCAACAGAACTCAGCGACTTCTCTTGATAAAAGTGAGCTGAGATCTCCAGCAAACTGCAGTGAGTGGAGAATAATTACATCATGCAAAATATGTGAATAAAATCAGTCCCAGTCACTTATAGTAGTGTGGTATCCAGGCCTGATTTACTGGGGGAATTAACCAATCAT
Organism: Pristiophorus japonicus; assembly: GCF_044704955.1. Taxonomy (NCBI): domain Eukaryota; kingdom Metazoa; phylum Chordata; class Chondrichthyes; family Pristiophoridae; genus Pristiophorus; species Pristiophorus japonicus. The sequence continues at coordinate 67,214,213 of NC_091978.1, forward strand.
TTCCATTCTGGCTTTTTAACCTCCATCACCCCGGGCCAAGACTTGTTCCAGAATGACCCAAAAGTTGTTTATGTATGTGTGTCGGCAGAGGTTTTTAAAAAAATAAATTGGGAGTGCAAAGAGTTAACTCTAGCAGCCATTGTTTTGTGAGTCACTGCATGCTAACCTGTGACACAGTCAGCTGTACATTGCCAATTTACTATTCTAATGGGACTGGCTCTGCAGAAGTTGTGGGTGTGATGAATCATTTGAAGTGCTCAGTTGGATGCATAATGCCAAGGTGGATCATTTTCTGTTTTAAAGGTATCTCAATTGGGGCGTGAGATGTAGAGTTTTATTGTAAGTTAAGTAGGATCATTAAGGTATGAATCATTTTTGCATTTGGCTTTTTCTTCGTGCACCATAGATGATTGAGTGATTTTCAATAATAGGCACTTCTCTGATTGCTTGGTGAACTGCAATGCCATTCTGCTGTGATCAATCTCGGCTCTGTTGGGGATGAGACCCGAATTTAAACCATAACTCTTTTGAGAAAATAAAACATTAGATCAAGTGCCCCCCGATCTGGGGGACACTTTAACATTTCACAAGGCCTTTTTTTTGTTGTTGTTTTTTTTGGTGATTTTTGTGGGGTTTTTTGGGCACTAAAATCATAGTTTTTTTTTCCAAGTGCCCCCTAGAAAAGGGGAGGGGGACACTAAAACCCGGCAATTAAAACAAATTAAACTTATTTAAACCACATTGACTGGGTGAGTTAACCCAGGTGCATTCACTGAACTATTATTAATTGCTTCGGATTGAGGTCTGGGGACCAGTCACATGTCAACTCTGTTGGCCAGAGAATGGGTGGGCACTGCAGGGTAACATTACAGAAAGGGAGAAAATAAAAGAAAATGAAAGACTTGGATTTATATAGTCCCTTTCATGACCACCGGACATGTAAAAGCACTTTATAGCGAATGAAGTAATTTTATTATTATAATAATAACTATTATTTATAGAGCGCCTTTAACATAGTAAACTGTCCCAAGGCACTTCACAACAGCGTTACGAGACAAACAGATAAATTTGATACCAAGCCACAGAAGAAGAAATTAAGGCAGATGAACAAAAGCTTGTTTGAAGAGGTAGGTTTTAAGGAGTGTCTTAAAGGAGGAAAGAGAGGCAGAGAGGTTTGGGGAGGGAGTTCAACAACTTGAGGCCCAGGCAGCTGAAGGCACGTCCACTGATGCTGAGCAGTTATAATGAGGGATGTTCAAGAGGCCAGAATTTGAGGAGCGCAGACATCTTGTGTGGTTGTGAGGCTGAAAAAAAAATGACAGAGATAGGGAGGGGCAAGTCCATGGAGTGATTTGTAAAAAAGGATGAGAATTTTGAAATCAAGGTGTTGTTTAACTGGGAGCCAATGTCGGTCAGAAAGCACAGGGGTGATGGGTGATCTTGACTTGGCGTGGGTTAGTACACAGGCTGCTGAGGTTTGGATGACGTCAAGTTTACGTAGTGTGGAATGTGGAAGGGCGGCCAGGAGTGAGTTGGAGTAGTCAAGTCCAGAGGTACCAAAGGCATGAATGAGGGTTTCAGCAGCAGAAGAGCTGAGGCAGGAGCGGAGGCGGGCAATGTTACAGAGGTGGAAAAAGGCAGTTTTAGTTATGCCACGAATGTGGCTGGAAACTCATTTCAGGGTCAAATATGACATCTAGGTTGTGAACAGTCTTGTTCACCCTCAGATTGATGCTAGGGAGAGGGATGGAGTCAGTGGTTAGGGAACGCAGTTTGTGGCGGGGACCAAATACAAGGCTTCGGTCTTCCCGATAGTTAATTGGAGAAAATTTCTGCTCATCCAGTACTGGATGTCGGAAAAGCAGTTTGACAATTTAGATACCAAGCAGCGGTCGACAGTAATGGTGGAGAGGTAGAGCTGGGTGTCGTCTGCGTACATGTGGAAACTGACTCTGTGCTTTCGGATGAAATCGCCAAGGGGCAGCATATAGATGAGAAATAAGAGGGGGCCAAGGACAGGTCCTTTTTGGACACCAGAGGTAATGATGCAGGAATGGGAAGAGCAGTCATTGCATGAGATTTTCTGGCAATGATTAGGTAGATAAGAATGGAACCAGGCGAGTGCATTGGTGGAGAGGCATTGGAGTAGGATGAAGTGGTAAACGGTGTCAAAGGCTGCAGCCAGGTCCAGAACGACGAGGAGGGATAGTTTACCTTTGTCACAGTCACAAAGGATGTCATTTGTGACTTTGATGAGAGCAGTTTCGGTACTGTGGCAGGGGCGAAAGCCAGATTGAAGGGATTCAAACGTTGAATTCATGGAAAGATGATTACGGATTTGGGAGGCAAAAATACGTTCAAGTACTTTGGACAGGAACGGGAGGTTGGAGATGGGGTGATAGCTAACAAGCAAAGTGGGGTCGAGGGTTGTTTTTTTGAGGAGAGGAGTGATGACAGTAGATTTGAAGGAGAATGGATCAGTAGCTCAGGACAGAGAACCGTTAACAATGTCAGCTAACATGGGAGCGAAAAAAGGAAGCTGGGTGGTCAGCAGTTTATTGGGAATAAGGTCAAGGTAGCAGGAAGTGGGTCTCATGGACAAGATGTGCTTGGAGACAGCAAGAGGGGAGATCAAAGAGAAACTAGAGGAAGATATGAGTTTAGGACGAGGGCAGGTGGGAGCGTCAGATGAAGTTTGACCCTGTGGGCTATGTGAAGGAAAGGAACTCAGAGGCAGCTGATTGGATGGTCTCAATCTTTGAGACAGATTGAACCTCCTTTATCCGGAAACCTTGGGACCTGGCCTGTTCTGGATGAGATTTTTCCGGACAAGGGGTGGTCACATTAAATTGGATGGTACAGTTACTGAGCAAGGCGATATTGGGGCTGGCTGGCTTGAGGCTTGGAGTGCGACAGAAAGATTATGAGGGTGCGGTGGATCGCGGGGTCAGGCCAGTGATTGCGGGAGTCGGATAGTGAAAAAGGCTTCCTGCCATTTCTGCTTCTCTAAATAGGCTGGGGTTATCTCAAACACTGCGGGAAGGAAAATGTTAAGTATGGAGGAACTCCACAAGACTGAGTACTGTGAGCTAAAACTGATGTGACCTTAGTTTCTTTAATGCAACTCCAGAGTGCCTAAGCAGCATGGCAGATAACCTTTTATACTCTCTTGCACAAGGTGTGCAGGTGACCCTTGGGCCTCCAACAGTTGCGCCCTCTGGTGGCAAGTCTTACACAATTACAATGTTTACATACAGAAGATCACTCCCCCCCCCCCCCCAAAGTCTTTGATACAAATTATTTATAGGTTGAGACAATCCGGGGCCCTGCGCTTCCTGGTTGATCATCGGAGTTCAAACTCTGGCATGGGTGAGTTGGTCGGACCATTGCTACACTGTGGTGTGGCTGGTCTGACAGGACTGTTGGGAATGGTGGATTCATCCTCTTGATTAACAGCGCGGGCGATTGCTTGTTGGGTGTGTGTTGGTGAATCGATGATGGTGATGTCCTCTTCAGATTGTTCCTGGTTGTCGGTGAACCACAGTTTGGTCTGATCCAAATGCTTTCTGCGCATTTGTCCATTCAATAGTTTGACTATAAACACTCTATTCCCCTCCTTGGCCAAGACAGTGCCAGCGACCCTTCGCTGCACTCCCTCAATAGCAAAAATGTCCTTCCTCAGATTAGGAGACCAAAACTGAACACAATATTCCAGGTGAGGCCTCAACAAGCCCTGTACAACTGCAGTAAGACCTCCCTGCTCCTATACTCAAATCCTCTCACTATGAAGGGCAACATGCCATTTGCCTTCACCACCTGCTGTACCTGCATGCCAACTTTCAATGACTGATGTACCATGAAGCCCAGGTCTTGTTGCACCTCCCCTTTTCCTAATCTGTCACCATTCAGATAATATTCTGCCTTCCTGTTTTTGCCACCAAAGTGGATAACTTCACATTTATCCACATTATACTGCATCTGCCATGCATTTGCCCACTCACCTAACCTGTCCAAGTCACCCTGCAGCCTCTCAGCATCCTCCTCACGGCTCACACCGCCACCCAGTTTAGTGTCATCTGCAAACTTGGAGACATTACATTCAATTCCTTCATCTAAATCATTAATGTATATTGTAAATAGCTGGGGTCCCAGCACTGAACCCTGCGGTACCCCACTAGTCACTGCCTGCCATTCTGAAAAAGACCCATTTATTCCTACTCTTTGCTTCTGGTCTGCCAACTAGTTCTCAATCCACATCAATACATTACCCCCAATACCATGTGCTTCAATTTTGAACACTAATATCTTGTGTGGGACCTTGTCAAAAGCCTTTTGAAAGTCCAAATACACCACATCCACTGGTGCTTCCTTGTCCACTCTACTAGTTACATCCTCCAAAAATTCTAGAAGATTCGTCAAGCATGATTTCTCTGCCCTCCACTCTTATGTTCTTAGAACATAAGAAATAGGAGCAGGAGTAGGCCATTTGGCCCCTGGAGCCTGCTCCGCCATTTAATGAGCATGGCTGATCTGATCTTGGGCTCAGCTCCACTTCCCTGCCCATTCCCCATAACCCTTCACTCCCTTATCACTCAAAAATCTCTCTATCTCCACCTTAAATATTTTCAATGACCCAGCCTCCACAGCTCTCTGGGGCTGAGAATTCCACACATTTATGACCCGCGAAGAGAAGAAATTCCTCCTCATCTCCGTTCTAAATGGGCGACCCCTTATTCTTAAACTATGCCTCCTAGTTCTAGATTCCCCCACGAGTGGAAACATCTACGTTGTCGAACCCTCTCTGTATCTTTTAGTTTTCAATAAGATCACCTCTCATTCTCCTAAACTCCAATGCATGTAGGCTCAACCTTTCTTCATAAGTCAACCCCTTCATCTCAGGAATCAACCTAATGAACCTTCTATGAATTGCCTCCAAGCCAAGTATATCCCTCCTTAAATAAAGAGAACAAATCTATACGCAATACTCTAGGTGTGATCTCACCAGTATCCTGTCCTGTAACAGGACTTCCCTGCTTTTATACTCCATCCCCCTTGCAATAAAGGACAACATTCCATTGCCATCCTGACTACTTGCTGCACCGGAATATTAACTTTTATGTTTCATGCACAAGGACCTCTAGGTCCCTCTGTACTGCAGCATTTTGTAATCTCTCTCCACTGAAATAATAATTTGCTTTTTTACTTTTCCTGCCAAAGTGGATAACCTCACACTTTCCCACATTATACGCCATCTGACAAATGTTTGCCCAGTCACTTATATTCCTCGATCCTTTTGCAGATTCTTTGTATCCTCCTCACAACTTGTTTTCCACCCATCTTTGTATCATCAGCAAACTTAGCTACATTACACTCAGTCCCTTCATCCAAGTCATTAATATGGATTGTAAATAGTTGAGGCCCCAGCACCGATCGCTGTGGCACCCCACTAGTTACCGTTTGACAATCGGAAAATGACCCATTTATCCCGACTCTCTGTTTTCTGTTAGTTAGCCTATCTTCTATCCAGCTAATATATTACCCCCAACCGCATGAGCTTTTATCTTGTGCAGTAACCTCTTATGTGGCACCTTATCGAATGCCTTCTGGAAATCCAAATACATCACATCCACTGGTTCCCCATTAATCATCCTTAAAAAACTCCAGCAAATTTGTCAAACATGATTTCGCTTTGATAAAACCATGCTGACTCTGTTTGACTGCATTATGATTTTCCAAATGTCCTGCTACTGCTTCCTTAATAATGGACTCCAGCATTTCCCAACGACAGATGTTAGCCTAACTGGTCTATAGTTTCCTGATTTCTGTCTCCCTCTTTTTTTTAAATAGGGGAATTACATTTGCAGTTTTCCAATCCACTGGGACTTCTCCAGACTCCAGGGAATTTTGGTAGATTGCAACCAATGCATCCACTTCTTTTAAGACCCTTCTGCAAGTTTTTCCTTATTTACTCTATCAAAACCCTTTGTGACTTCGAACACCTCTGTTAAAACTTCCCTTAATTTTCTCTGCTCGAAGAAGAACAATCCCAGTTTCTCTAGTCTTTCCACATAACTTAAGACCCTCATCTCTGATACCATTCTAGTAAATCTTCTCTGCACCCGCTCCAAGGCTTTAGATTGTGGAAGATGCGGCAAGTACCTTGTAGTGATTATGATCCACCAAACCACCGATGATGTAAGCTTTTGCTGCATCCAGCTCATTCATCACGTCAGGAGAATCAGAGACGAGGTAAACCAGGTCTTCCTTCTTTATTTTTCACTGAAGTGCTCGGAGGTAACGTTGATTCCCCAACAAAGTCAAATTACAATAAAGCATGTCATTGCCATTAATAATTTAGCAACAACTTGCATTTATACAGCCCCTTTAATGTCGTAAAACGCCCCAAGGCCCTTCACAGGAGCGATTATCAAACAAAATTTGACACGAGCCACATAACGATATTAGAACAGATGAGAGATAGATTTTAAGGAGCATCTTAAAAGGAGGAGACACATGTAGAGAGGCGGACAGGTCTAGGGAAGGAATTCCAGTGTGGAGGGCCTAGGTAGCTGAAGGCACAGCCGACAGTTGTGGGCCATTAAAATCATGGATACGTAGAAGGCTACAATTGCAGGAGCCCAGAGATCTCTGAAGATTGTACGACTGGAAGAGGTTACAGAGATAGGGAGGGGTGAGGCTTTGGAGGGATTTGAAAACAATAAGGCGGATGAACTGAGAGCACAGATTGACACTTGGGAGTACGATATTATAGCGATTACTGAGACATGGCTGAAAGAAGGGCAGGTATGGCAGCTCAACATTCCTGGTTATAGGGTTTTCAGATGGGATAGAGAGGGGGATAAAAAAGGAGTGGGGTGTCGCACTATTGATTAAAGAAACAATTACTGCTGTGAGAAGGGATGATATGTTAGAGGGGTCATCAAACGAGGCCAAATAGGGATATACAGGGTAAGATAAAGAAAAAAAGGAAAGCTTATGACCTGATACCGAGAACTCAACACTGCAGAAACTCTAGAGGAGTATAAGAAGCACAGGGGTGCAATTAAAAAGGATATCAGTAAAGCAAAGAGAGAGAGAATGAAAGAATGTTGTCAAGTTAAATCAGGGAAACCCCAAAGATGCTTTATAAATACATTAAGAGCAAAAAGATAACTAAAGAAAGAGAAGGGCCTATTAAAGACCATGAAGGAAATGTGTGTGGAGGCAGAAGACATGGGTAGGATTCTTAATTAATACTTTGCATCTATTTTCACAAAAGAGAGGGCGGTGCAGACTTTGCAATGAGGGAGGAGGAGTGTGAAATAGTAGACGAGATAAATATAGTGAGAGAGGAAGTATTAAGGGGTTTAGCAGCTTTGAAAGTGCATAAATCCCCAGGCCCGGATGAAATGTTTCCCAGGCTCTTGAGAAGCAAAAGAGGAAATAGCAGAGGCTCTGACCATCATTTTCCAGTCCTCTCTGGCTACAGGCGTGGTGTCAGAGGACTGGAGGACTACGAATGTTGTACCTTTGTTTAAAAAGGGAGAAACGGATAGACCAAGTAAATATAGGCCAGTCAGCCTAACCTCGGTGGTGGGAAAATTATTGGAAAATATCCTGAGGGACAGGATCTTCATTTGGAAAGACATAGATTAATCAAGAACAGTCAGCATGGATTTTTAAAGGGAAGGTCGTGTCTGACTAAATGGATTGAATTTTTCAAGGAGGTAACCAGGAGGGCCGATGAGGGCAGCTGCCCTTTTTTTCTTTATCTTACACTATATGTCCCTTGACATCCAGGAGGCTCTAGATTTGTTAGCCCCACCCTTATTTTTTAAGGGAACATACTTGCTCTGTACCCTCAGGATCTCCTCCTTGAATGCCTACCACTGCTCTGTCACTGATTTACCATCAAGTAGCCATTTACAGTCCACTTTGGGTAAATCCCATCTCAGCTCAGCAAAATTTGCTTTACCCCAATTGAGAACCTTTATTCCTGGTCTACCTTTGTGCTTTTCCAGAACTACCCTAAATCTTACTGAATTATGATCACGAGCACCAAGATGCTCTCCCACTGATACCCCTTCCACCTGCCCCTCTTCATTCCTCAAAACCAAGTCCAGAACCGCCCCCTCCCATGTTGGGCTTGTTACATACTGGCTAAAGAAATTCTCCTGAATGCATTTTAGGAATTCCGCTCCATCTGTACCATCTACACTACTTTTTTTCCCCAATTAATATTGTTGAAATCCCCCACTATTACAGCACTTTGCAGAAATTTTCCCACATATTTGTTCTTCTATCTCCCTCTGACTGTTTGGGGGTCTATAGTACACTCTCGGTAGTGTAATCGCCCCTTTTTTGTTCTTCAATTCAACCCATACAGCCTTGTCTGATGACCCCTCCAACATATCATCCCTTCTCACAGCTGTAAATGTTTCTTTAATTTATACTGCGAACCCCCCGCCCCCCCCGCCTCCATTTTTACACGGCTCTCTATCCCATATGAAAACCCTATAACCAGGAATGTTGAGCTGCCATACCTGCCCTTCTTTCAGCCATGTCTCAGTAATAGCTATAATATCGTACTCCCAAGTGTCTATATGTGCTCTCAGCTCATCTGCCTTATTCCCTATACTTCTTGCATTGAAGTATATAATATTTTATAGTGCCAAACTTCCTTGTTGCCTATTTCTCAGCCCTTGTTTCCTCTGTCTTCCAAATTCACTTTCTACTTTTCTGCTGCCAAATTCCAGCATTGCTTCTCTCCTCATTGAATCTCTTCTCCAGTTCCCATCTCCTGGCAGGGGATTATTTTACGTCTGTCAGAGAGAGCAGGTGGGGCCTTGGTTTAACATCCCATTCGACCATGTGTGTAGGAGGTGTTGTAAGGGGTTTTCACAGGGTTGTTGTTGTGCCTTGGGTGTCTCTCTCTGGGCTTCTGCCCTCACAGCTTATGCCTGGCCTGTGAGGTACCCTGAGTGCTGCAAGAGCACCCCTGGAGAGACTGTGTCCACAGCTTATGAAGGGGGTTTTGAGACTCGTGCGTCCCCACAGTTTTTGCCTAGCCTGTGAGGCACCTGTGAGTGTCAAACACTCCTAACCCCTTCTTCCCTAGCCTGTGACACACAGTTGAGCGTTTTCGAGGCGCTCCTAGCTTCCCTTACACGGTTCTGACATAAGACTCACGATCAGGAGATGTAATACAACAGAACTGAGACAAGGTGATTCCAAGAGGAACTTTAGGCTTCCAATTTATTTGGCAAGGTGTAACTCAACAAACAGCAATACACCAACAAAACAATCCCCCGAAATCCCACTAAACGGACACAACGAAAATCTTTACACCAATTTAGCAGTACAATGCCCAACCTCCCACCTTTCCTGGCCTAACTGAGTTGGGAGTTCTGGGGACCAGAGGTTATACTCACTACTGTGCCTTCCGCAGTCTGGTGGTTTGTTTCTTCTATCTTTGGTGTCTTCGGACACTGGTTTTCCTTCAGTGTCGAGAGGCCTGTGGTTGTGGTTGTTGAATCACGAGGGCAGGGAAAATCATCACTCCTTTTCTTCACTACATCAGAAACCCCTTTTTTATAGCCAGATTATTCAGTCCGCCGCTCCTGCTGAAGTCGATTCTTCTCATTGGTGGACTTTTGATTTTGAAAAATGCAGCAGTTTGAGGTTTTTAGGTTTTTTTCCCACTGATCTTAACCTACTCAAGGTTTGAGTGGGTGTTGATTGCATTGGCCTCCTGTAGCCATTGTGCTAGTCTGGCCTGAGCCAGATATTTCTATGCCTGATGAAAAAGGTGTTGGAATATGTATGTGGCATTGTTTAAATGCTAATGTTTTCAAGGGGCAAGTTTCGAGGGTATACAGTTCCCAGACAATTTGATTAGTTCCAATGTCCAAACTGGCCCTTTTGATATTGACTCCACCCCTTTTCTTGCAGACCTTTAAAAAAATCCCAAATTCGATTAAAGTTCGTAGTTTCTTCCATGTGCACTTTAGGATTTCAAACTTTCTGGGAGATAGTTCCAAATTAAATTCCCTTTCCTATGAGTCCAAACACTGGGGGGGGGGGTCTCCATTTGTGTCCCAAAGTTTTCCTTCCATCGGTTTCAATTCACAGCACAGACTGATCCCACAGCCCTTTTCCTTCTGGGTAAAATGAGGGGGTTTTCGTCCTCCCCGACAGTGTCTCCAGCTGCACCAACTTGAGCTCCATGTTTCGCTGCTTGAGCGGTGGCTGGAGTCATTGCGGTGCACCCGCGAGACTGAGAATTACGTGGATAGCATGTTTTTACAGGTGGTCACTGTTATGTATGTAAACCAGTAATTACCATGTGTAACCACCAGAGGGCTTATCCCCTGGAGTCCCAAGGGATCCCACAATCCCTTGGGAGCACCTCTATGTAAGGAGGCCTCACAGGCTCTGAGATCTGCAATAAAGAACTACAGTCACACTGACTTGAGCTTGCAGTATCGAATCTGACTCTTTTTCCAAGACATAACAACTGGTGACGAGATACAGATAACGAACCCCAACGCAACAATACAGAGAACTGTAGGCATCCTGGAGAAATTTTCAGAGGGTTATGATTGGGAAACCTTCGTGGAGCGACTTGACCAATATTTTGTGGCCAACGAGCTGGAAGGAGAAGCGAATGCTGCCAAACGAAGGGCGATCCTCCGCACCATTTGTGGGGCATCAAAGTATGGCCTCATGAAAAACCTGCTCGCTCCAGCAAAACCCACAGACAAGTCGTACGATGAGTTGTGCGCACTGGTCCAGGAGCATCGAAACCCAAAGGAAAGCGTTCTGATGGCAAGGTATCAGTTCTACACATACAAGAACTCTGAAGGCCAGGAAGTGGTGATCTACGTCGACGAGCTAAGGCGCCTTGCAGGACGTTGCGAATTTGAAGGAGTTCGTGGTCGAGGAGAGATGGTGCAGGAGTTTGGGAGTGGCCGATAATGGCCCAGCGTCCGTGTGTCGTCGGGAGTTCGTGGTCGAGGAGAGGCAGTGCGGAAGTTCGGGAGCGGCCCATAAAGGCCCAGCATTCGGGAGTTCGTGGTCGAGGAGAGGCGGTGCGGGAGTTTGAGAGCGGCCTATAAAGGCCCAGCCACGTGAGTCGTCGGGAGTTCGTGGTCGAGGAGAGGCAGTGTGGGAGTTCGGGAGCAGCCTATAAAGGCCCAGCCACGTGAGTCGTCGAGGGAGGCGGTGCGGGAGTTCGGGAGTGGCCTATAAAGGCCCAGCGTCCATGAGTTGTCGGGAGTTCGTGGTCGAGGGAGGCGGTGCGGGAGTTCGGGAGTGGCCTATAAAGGCCCAGCGTCCATGAGTTGTCGGGAGTTCGTGGTCGAGAGAGGCATGGCCGGTGCAGCTGCAGCAGGGAGAGAAGGCAAAAAAGAAGTAGAAAGAAATCAAAAGGTGATGTCACAGTCAAGGGGGTAAGTGATTGGTTGGTGACTAGTAAGTAGTTTTGCTTTTTCTTTTCTATATCAGTCAGTAACAATTAGCATTGTTGTTGCCAATTTAAGGGTTAAGATATGGCAGGACAGCTCGGACACGTGTTATGCTCCTCCTGTACTATGTGGGAAGTCAGGGATGCTTCACGTGTCACTGACGACTATGTGTGCGGGAAGTGTATCCACCTCCAGCTCCTGACGGACCGCATTGCGGCACTGAAACTGTGGGTGGATTCACTCTGGAGCATCCACGATGCTAACAATGACGTGAAGAGCATGTTTAGTGAGTTGGTCTTACTGCAGGTTAAAGGTACACAGCCAGATAGGGAATGGGTGACCAACAGGAAGAACAGTGCAAGGAAGGGAGTGCAGGGGTCCCCTGCGGTCATCCCCCTGCAAAACAGATACACCGCTTTGGGTATTGTTGAGGGGGATGACTCATCAGGGGAGAGCAGCAGCAGCCAAGTTCATGGCATCGTGGCTGGCTCTGCTGCACAGGAGGGCAGGAAAAAGAATGGGAGAGCTATAGTGATACGGGACTCGCTTGTAAGGGGAATAGTTAGGCATTTCTGCAGCCGCAAGCGAGACTCCAGGATGGTATGTTGCCTCCCTGCTGCAAGGGTCAAGGATGTCTCAGAGCGGGTGCAGGACATTCTGAAAAGGAAGGGTGAACAGCCAGTTGTCGTGGTGCATATAGGTACCAACGATATAGGTAAAAAACGGGATGAGGTCCTACAAGACGAATTGAGGGAGCTAGGAGCTAAATTAAAAAGTAGGACCTCAAAAGTAGTAATCTCGGGATTGCTACCAGTGCCACGTGCTAGTCAGAGTAGGAATTGCAGGATAACTCAGATGAATACGTGGCTTGAGGAGTGCTGCTTCAAATTCCTGGGACATTGGAACCGGTTCTGGGGGAGGTGGGACCAATACAAACCAGACGGTCTGCACCTGGGCAGGACCGGAACCAATGTCCTTGGGGGAGTGTTTGTTAGTGCTGTTGGGGAGGAGTTAAACTAACATGGCAGGGGGATGGGAACCTATGTAAGGAGACAGAGGGAAGTAAAATGGAGGCAGAAGCAAAAGATAGAAAGGAGAATAGTAAAAGTGGAGGGCAGAGAAACCCAAGGCAAAAAACAAAAAGGGCCACATTCCAGCAAAATTCTAAAGGGGCGAAGTGTGTTAAAAAGACAAGCCTGAAAGCTCTGTGCCTCAATGTGAGGAGTATTTGGAATAAGGTGGACGAATTAACTGCGCAGACAGCAGTTAACGGATACGATGTGATTGGCATCACGGAAACATGGCTCCAGGGTGACCAAGGCTGGGAACTCAATATCCAAGGGTATTCAGCATTTAGGAAGAATAGACAGAAAGGAAAAGGAGGTGGGTTGGTGTTGCTGGTTAAAGAGGAAATCAATGCAATTGTAAGGAAGGTCATTAGCTTGGATGATGTGAAATCTGTATGGGTGGAGCTATGGAATACCAAAGGGCAGAAAACGCTAGTGGGAGTTGTGTACAGACCTCCAAACAGTAGTAGTGAGGTTGGGGATGGCATCAAACAGGAAGTTAGGGATGTCTGCAATAAAAGTACAGCAGTTATCATTGGTGACTTTAATCTACATATTGATTGGGCGAACCAAATTGATAGCAATGCAGTGGAGGAGGATTTCCTGGAGTGTATTAGGAATGGTTTTCTAGACCAATATGTCGAGGAACCAACTAGAGAGCTGGCCATCCTGGACTGGGTGATGTGGAATGAGAAGGGACTAATCAGCAATCTTGTTGTGCAAGGCCCCTTGGGGAAGAGTGACCATAATATGATAGAATTCTTTATTAAGATGGAGAGTGACACAGTTAATTCGGAAACTAGGGTCCTGAACTTAAGGAAAGGTAACTTCGACGGTATGAGGTGTGAATTTGCTAGAATAGACTGGCAAAGGACACTTAAAGGGTTGACGGTGGATAAGCAATAGCAAACATTTGAAGATCACATGGATGAACTTCAGCAATTGTAAATTCCTGTCTGGAGTAAAAATAAAATAGGGAAGGTGGCTCAACCGTGGCGAACAAGGGAAATTAAGGATAGTGTTAAAACCAAAGAAGAGGCATATAAATTGGTTAGAAAAAACAACAAATCTGAGGGCTGGGAGAACTTTAGAATTCAACAGAGGAGGACTAAGGGTTTAATTAAGAGGGGGAAAATAGAGTACGAGAGGAAGCTTGCAGGGAATATAAAAACTGACTGCAAAAGCTTCTATAAATATGTGAAGAGAAAAAGATGAGTGAAGACAAACGTAGGTCCCTTGCAGTCGGATTCAGATGAATTTATAATGGGGAACAAAGAAATGCCAGACCAATTGAACAAATATTTCAGTTCTGTCTTCACTAAGGAAGACACAAATAACCTTCTGAATGTAGTGGGGATAGTGGGTCTAGTGAGAAGGAGGAACTGAAGGATATCCTTATTAGGCGGGAAATTGTGTTAGGGAAATTGATGGGAATGAAGGCCGATAAATCCCCGGGGCCTGATAGTCTGCATCCCAGAGTACTTAAGGAAGTGGCCCCAGAAATAGTGGATGCAGTGGTGATCATTTTCCAACAATCTATCGATTCTGGAGCAGTTCCGATGGACTGGAGGGTAGCTATTGTAGCACCACTTTTTAAAAAAGGAGGGAGAGAGAAAACGGGTAATTATAGACCGGTTAGCCTGACATCAGTCGTGGGGAAAATGTTGGAATCGATCATTAAGGATGAAATAGCAGCGCATTTGGAAAGCAGTGACAGGATTGGTCCAAGTCAGCATGGATTTATGAAAGGGAAATCATGCTTGATGAAACTTCTGGAATTTTTTGAGGATGTAACTAGAAGAGTGGACAATGGAGAACCAGTGGATGTGGTGTATTTGGACTTTCAAAAGGCTTTTGACAAGGTCCCGCACAAGAGATTGGTGTGCAAAATCAAAGCACATGGTATTGTGGGTTATGTACTGATGTGGATAGAGAACTGGTTGGCAGATAGGAAGCAGAGAGTCAGGATAAACTGGTCCCTTTCAGAATGGCAGGCAGTGACTAGTGGAGTGCCACAGGGCTCAGTGCTGGGGGCCCAGCTCTTTACAATATACATTAATGATTTAGATGAAGTAATTAAGTGTAATATCTCCAAATTTGCAGATGACACGAAACTAGGTGACGGTGTGAGCTGTGAGAAGGACGCTAAGAGGCTGCAGGGTGACTTGGACAGGTTAGGTGAGTGGGCAAATGCATGGCAGATGAAGTATAATGTGGATAAATGTGAGGTTATCCATTTTGGGGGCAAAAACAGGAAGGCAGAATATTATCTGGATGGCGGCAGGTTAGGAAAAGGGGAGGTGCAATGAGGCCTGGGTGTCATGGTTCATCAGTCATTGAAAGTTGGCATGCAGGTACAGCAGGCGGTGAAGAAGGCAAATGGTATGTTGGCCTTCATAGCTACGGGATTTAAGTATAGGAGCAGGGAGGTCTTACTGCAGTTGTACAAGGCCTTGGTGAGGCCTCACCTGGAATATTGTGTTCAGTTTTGGTCTCCCAATCTGAGGAAGGACGTTCCTGCTATTGAGGGAGTGTAGCGAAGGTTCACCAGACTGATTCCAGGGATGGCTGGACTGACATATGAGGAGAAACTGGATCAACTGGGCCTTTATTCACTGGAGTTTAGAAGGATGAGAGGGGATCTCATCGAAACGTATAAGATTCTGACGGGACTGGACAGGTTAGATGCGGGAAGAATGTTCCCGATGTTGGGGAAGTCCAGAACCAGGTGACCTAGTCTGAGGATAAGGGGTAGGCCATTTAGGACTGAGATGAGGAGAAACTTCCTCAACACAGAGAGTTGTTGATGCCAGTTCATTGGATGTATTCAAGAGGGAGTTAGATATGGCCCTTACAGCTAAAGAGATCAAGGGGTATGGAAAGAAAGCAGGAAAGGGGTACTGAGGGAATGATTAGCCATGATCTTAATGAATGGTGGTGCAGGCTCGAAGGGCCGAATGGCCTACTCCTGCACCTATTTTCTATGTTTCTATGTTTCTATGACACTTAAAGCATATGCTCAGGGACTTCTTTGTACTTGGCATTGGCCATGAAGTAATACTTCGCAAACTTTTTACTGTAGAGACCCCAACCTTGAATTAAGCCATAGTGATAGCCCAGGCGTTTATCTCCACCAGTGACAATACCAAACAAATTTCCCAGTAAACTAGTGCTGCTGCAAGTACTGTGAACAAAGTAACATTGTTTTCGAATCGAAATGTACATGGCAGGACTTACACCTGAAGATGCACGTCCGCAGAAGACTCAGAATTCGCCATCAAGGGTGGTGAATTCAAGGCACTGCCGGGGTGATCATCGATTCCATTCATGCCGCTTCAAAGGATACGTTTGCAAGGGCTGTGGGACAATGGGACACCTCCAATGTATGTGCAGGTGAGCTGCAAACCCTGCTAATCCTGCAAACCACCATGTTGCAGAGGAGGACAGATCCACAGTGGATCATGATGAACCAGAGCCTCAGACCAAGGAGGCAGAGGTATATGGGGTTCACACATTTACCACAAAGTGTCACCGGATAATGCTGAAGGTTGAATTAAATGGACTCCCGGTGTCCATGCAGCTGGACACAGGCGTAAGCCAGTCCATAATGAGTAAAAAGACTTTCGACAAGTTGCGGTGCAACAAGGCTTCAAGGTAGGTCCTGACTCACATTCGTATCAAACTTAGAATGTACACAAAGGAACTGATTCCCGTAATTGGCAGTGCCAACGTAAAGGTCTCCTTCGATGGAGCAGTGCACGATTTACCACTCTGGGTGGTATCGGGCGATGGCCCCACGCTGTTTGGCAGGAGCTGGCTGGGAAAGATACGCTGAAACTGGAACGATGTCCAAGCGCTTTAGTCCGTCAACGACACCGCATGTGCCCAGGTCCTAAGCAAGTTTCCCTTGCTGTTCAAACTAGGCATCGGGAAGTTCCAAGGAACAAAAAGTGCAGATCCATTTGATTCCGGGTGCGCGACCCATCCATCACAAGGCGAAAGCAGTACCTTACATGATGAGAAAGAGGGTGGAGATCGAGCTGGACAGACTGCAACATAATTTTGCCGATCGAATTCAATGACTGGACCAGTCTGATTGTTGCAGTCCTGAAGGGAGATGGCACCGTCAGAATTTGTGGTGATTACAAAGTAACTATCAATCGTTTCTCGCTGCAGGATCAATACCCACGACCAAAGGAGAATGACCTATTTGCGACACTGGCGGGAGGGAAAACGTTCACGAAGCTGGACTTGACCTCGGCCTACATGACGCAGGTGCTGGAGGAATCTTCGAAAGGCCTCACCTGCATCAACACGCACAAAGGTCTTTTCGTTTACAATAGATGCCCATTTCGGATTTGATCAGCCGCGGCAGTATTCCACAGGAACATGGAAAGCTTACTGAAGTCAGTCCCGTGCACCGTGGTATTCCAGGACGACATCTTGGTTACAGGTCGGGACGCCGTCGAGCATCTGCAGAACCTGGAGGAGGTTTTTAGTCGGCTTAATCATGTGGGGCTCAGGCTAAAACACTCGAAGTGCATTTTCCTGGCAGCTGAACTAGAGTTCCTGTGGAGAAGAATCGTGGCGAACGGCATCAGGTCCACCGATTCGAAAACGGAGGCAATCAAGAACGCACCGAGACCACAGAACATGACGGAGCTGAGATCGTTTCGAGGACTTCTGAACTACTTTGGTAACTTCTTACCTGGTCTTAGAACCCCTGCACCCTTTACTGCGTAAGGGAGCTGAATGGGTCTGGGGTAAAAGCCAAGAAAATGCCTTTGAGAATGCTAGGAAGCTATTCTGTTCAAACAAATTGCTTGTGTTGTATGATCCATGTAAGCGTTTGGTACTAGCATGTGATGCGTCATTGTAGGGGATCGGGTGTGTATTGCAACAAGCTAACGAATTTGGGAAATTGCAACGGTTGCTTATGCATCCAGAAGTCTGTCTAAGGCCGAGAGGGCCTACAGTATGATCAAAAAAGAAGTGTTAGCGTGTGTTTACGGGGTAAAGAAAATGCATCAATATCTGTTTGGGCTCAAATTTGAATTGGAAACCGACCATAAGTCGCTTATATCCCTCTTTTCTGAAAATAAAGGGAGAAATACGAATGCATCGGCCCGCATCCAGAAATGGACATTCACGTTGTCCGCATACAGGCCAGGTACAGAAAACTGTGCCGATGCCCACCACCGGGGTGGAGATGGCACAGCCTGGAGATTTAGTTGTGGTAATGGAAGCATTCGAGAGTGAGCAATCACCTGTTACTGCCTGACAGATTAGAAACTGGATGAGCCAGGACCCCTTACTGTCCTTAGTAAAAAACTGTGTGCTCCACGGGAGTTCGTCTCATGTCCCATTAGAAATGCTGGAAGAAATAAAGCCGTACCAGCGGCACAAAGGTGAAATGTCGAGACAGGCAGACTGCCTCCTATGGGGTAATCCGATAGTTGTGCTAAGAAAGGCAGGGACACTTTCATTAGTGAACTCCACAGTACCCACCCAGGCATTGTAATGATGAAAGCGATAGCCAGATCTCACGTGTGGTGACCCGGTATTGATGCAGACTTAGAGTCCTGTGTGCACAAATGCAACATATGTTCCCAGTTAAGCAATGCACCCAGGGAAGCGCCACTAAGTTTATGGTCTTGGCCCTCCAAACAGTGGTCTAGGGTTCATGTCGACTATGCAGGCCCATTCTTGGGAAAAATGTTTTTAGTAGTCATAGATGCATACTCCAAATGGATTGAATGTGTGATAATGTCGGCAAGCACGTCCTCTGCCACCACTGAAAGCCTGCGGGCCATGTTTGCCACACACGGCCTGCCTGATGTCCTTGTAAGTGACAATGGGTCGTGCTTTACCAGTGCCGAATTCAAGGAATTCATGACCCGCAATAGGTCAAACATGTCACATCTGCCCCGTTTAAGCCAGAGCCCAACAGTCAGGCAGAACGAGCAGTTCAAACAATCAAGCAGAGCTTAAATAGGGTAACTGAAAGCTCACTGCAGACTTGCTTATCCCGAGTCCTGTTACCGCACAAGACCCCACTCGCTCACCGGGGTCCCTCCCACTGAACTGCTCATGAAAAGAGCACTTAAGACAAGGCTCTCCTGAGTCCACCTTGATCTACACGAATGGGTGGAGAGCAGGCGGTTTCAACATAATACATATCATGATTGCGCAAATGTGTCACGCGAAATTGAAGTAAATGATCCTGTATTTGTGTTGAACAATGGACAAGGTCCCAAGTGGATTGCTGGCACTGTTTTGGCCAAAGAGGGGAGTAGGGTGTTTGTGTTCAAACTTGCAAATGGACTCACCTGCAGAAAAGACTTGGACCGAAGCAAACTCAGATTTACGGACTATCCAGAATAACCCACAAAAACTCTACCTTTTTCGACCCTCCAACACGCACACAAGTGGCAACCGACCCAGCGGTTGACCACGAAGCAGAACCCATTAACCGCAGCAGCCCAGCAAGGCTCACAACCACCAGCAGTCCAGCAAGGCCAGCTGCGCAGCAGCCCAGCAATGACCCAACAAACGACTCACCAACACCAGCATTTGCACCGAGACGATCAACCAGGGAAAGGAAGGCCCCAGATCGACTCACATTGTAAACAGTTACACAATTGACTTTGGGTGGAGGGGGCGGGGGAGTGTTGTTACGTATGTAAACCTGTAATTACCATGTCTAACCACCAGAGGGCTTATCCCCTGTAGTCCCAAGGGATGGCACAATCCCGTGGGAGCACCTGTATATAAGGAAGCCTCACAGGCTGGAGAGGCACTCTGAGATCTGTAATAAAGCACTACGGTCAGATCTACTTGAGCTTGCAGTATCGAGACTAACTCTTTATACAAGACATAACAGTCACCCCGCAGCTTAAAAGTGCGCAGGCAGAGAGGAACTGGGTGACCACCAGACAGAAGGGGAAGGCTAGGCAGGTTGTGCACGAGTCCCCCGAGGCCATCTCGCTCTCCATCCATTATTCTGTTCTGAGTACTTGTGCCAAGCTAGTTTAAACCCTCCCTAACATAAGAACATAAGAACATAAGAATTAGGAACAGGAGTAGGCCATCTAGCCCCTCGAGCCTGCTCCGCCATTCAACAAGATCATGGCTGATCTGGCCGTGGACTCAGCTCCACTTACCCGCCCGCTCTCCGTAACCCTTAATTCCCTGATTGGTTAAAAATCTATCTATCTGTGACTTGAATACATTCAATGAGCTAGCCTCAACTACTTCCTTGGGCAGAGAATTCCACAGATTCACAACCCTCTGGGAGAAGAAATTCCTTCTCAACTCGGTTTTAAATTGGCTCCCCTGTATTTTGAGGCTGTGCCTCCTAGTTCTAGTCTCCCCGACCAGTGGAAATAACCTCTCTGCCTCTATCTTGTCTATCCCTTTCATTATTTTAAATGTTTCTATAAGATCACCCCTCATCCTCTGAACTCCAACGATTAAAGACCCAGTCTACTCAATCTATCATCATAAGGTAACCCCCTCATGTCCGGAATCAGCCGAGTGAATCGTCTCTGTACCCCCTCCAAAGCCAGTATATCCTTCCTTAAGTAAGGTGACCAAAACTGCACGCAGTACTCCAGGTGTGGCCTCACCAATACCCTATACAGTTGCAGCAGAACCTCCCTGCTTTTGTACTCCATCCCTCTCACAATGAAGGCCAACATTCCATTCGCCTTCCTGATTACCTGCTGCACTTGCAAACTAACTTTTTGGGATTCATGCACAAGGACCCCCAGGTCCCTCTGCACCGCAGCATGTTGTAATTTCTCCCCATTCAAATAATATTCCTTTTTACTGTTTTTTTCCCCAAGGTGGATGACCTCACACTTTCCGACATTGTATTCCATCTGCCAAACCTGAGCCCATTCGCTTAACCGATCCAAATCTCTTTGCAGCCTCTCTGTGTCCTCTACACAACCCGCTTTCCCACTAATCTTTGTGTCATCTGCAAATTTTGTTACACTACGCTCTGTCCCCTCTTCCAGGTCATCTATGTATATTGTAAACAGTTGTGGTCCCAGCACCAATCCCTGTGGCACACCACTAACCACCGATTTCCAACCCGAAAAGGACCCATTTATCCCGACTCTCTGCTTTCTGTTCGCCAGCCAATTCTCTATCCACCCTCTGACTCTGCGTACCTTTATCTTCTGCAGTAACCTTTCGTGTGGCACCTTATCGAATGCCTTTTGGAAATCTAAATACACCACATCCATCGGTACACCTCTATCCACCATGCTCGTTATATCCTCAAAGAATTCCATGTTAAACATGATTTCCCCTTCATGAATCCATGCTGCGTCTGTCATGCATTCAACCAGCATTGTAACCCATGTATAAACTGACCTAAGTTGTACACCGTGAGAACACTGACCACTTGGTGGGAGACACTCCTAACCTGGACCTTCAGGTATAAAAGGGAAGCTCCACCCACCTTCATCACTTGAGTGCTAAGGAATAAAGGACAGGTCACAGACTGACCTTCTCTCAAGCATGGGCCTCGTGTGCATTTATACTGTGTAGTAAGGACGTATCAGCGTCTGCTTGATTGCACTATTCCTATCTAGATGTCCCGCTATTTCTTCCTTAATGATAGTTTCAAGCATTTTCCCCACTACAGATGTTAAACTAACCGGCCTATAGTTACCTGCCTTTTGTCTGCCCCCTTTTTTAAACAGAGGCATTACATTAGCTGCTTTCCAATCTGGTGGTACCTCCCCAGAGTCCAGAGAATTTTGGTAGATTATAACGAATGCATCTGCTATAACTTCCGCCATCTCTTTTAATACCCTGGGATGCATTTCATCAGGACCAGGGGACTTGTTTACAGCACTAGTAAACCCTCCTGTGAGGATACTGGTCCCAGCTCTGTTGAGGTGCAACCTGTCCAGCTTGTACAGGTCCCACCTCCCCCAGAAACGGTCCCAATGCCTCAGGAATCTAAAGCCCTCCCGCCAGCACCATCTCTCGAGCCATGCATTCATCTGCTCTATCCACCTATTTCTGTACTCACTAGCACATGGCACTGGCAGTAACCTTTGAGGTCCTGCTTTTTAATCTCTCTCCTAGCTGCCGAAACTATGCCTGCAGGACCTCATCCCTCTTTCTACCTATGTCATTGGTACCAATATGGACCACGACCTCTAGCTGTTCACCCTCTTCCCTCAGAATGTCCTGCAGCCACTCGGTGACATCTTTGACCTTGGCACCAGGGAGGCAACATACCATCCTGGAGTCACATCTGCGGCCACAGAAACGCCTGCCTGCTCCCCCGACTATTGAGTCCCTTATCACTATTGCTCTTTCTCCCCCCGCTGAGCAGCTGAGCCACCTGTGGTGCCGTGGACTTGGCTCTGGCTGCACTCCCCAGAGGCACCATTTCCTCCACCAGTACTCAGAACAGGGTTGGAGAATGAGATGGCCTCAGGGGACTACATGCCGAGTCTTCCCCTTCTGTCTGGCGGTCACCCATTCCCTCTCTGCTTGCACACTTTTAAGCTGCAGGGTGACCACCTGTCGAAACGTGCTATCCACGTAATTCTCAGTCTCGTGGATGCACCGCTATGACTCCAGCCATTGCACATGTGGTCGGATGGGATGTTGAACCGACGTCCCATCTGCTCTCTCAGAAGGACGTAAAATAATCAATGGCACCATTCAAAGAGCAGGGGAGTTATCCCAGTATCCTATCCAATATTTATCCCTCAAGCAACAGCACAAAAACGGATTGTCTACACTTCATGAAGTACTTCATTAACTGCAAAGTACTTTGGGATGTCCTGAGGTCATAAAAAGCACAATATAAATGCAAGTCTTATTTTATGTTTACTTATTTCAAAACACCGGTAAAAGTCCTGTAAGAATCAATGGA
Organism: Pristiophorus japonicus; assembly: GCF_044704955.1. NCBI lineage: Eukaryota > Metazoa > Chordata > Chondrichthyes > Pristiophoridae > Pristiophorus > Pristiophorus japonicus. The sequence goes on from NC_091978.1 coordinate 67,236,652, forward strand.
TTTTGACCTATTGATGCACCGTAAATCAGTAGGCACTGGAAAAATTATAGTGGCGAGATACTTGTACAATAACTTGCTCCCAACAATTATCTGTCTTTGGTCTTGCCACTGTTTCTCGCTCATTAACCTCCATCTCTATTTTGAATATGGGCTCAGTTCTCCAGTATTCCTTCAGTTGATCTTTCTCATCCACGGGTTAGGACTCGCTGATTCCACGCTGTTCCAGTCTTTTCCCGCTTGAATGCCCATCTTTGGAAAAGGCTGCTTTAGGTTCTGCCCCTTCTCCTTACGCCTCAGATGCCACGGTAAACTGGGCTTTTGAAACAATACACTACATTGCATTCCAATACATTAAAAGTTGGGAAAAAATCAGTTACTGGATTAATTTATCAATGGATTTTATAAAATATATATATTTAAAAAGAAATAAATTCACATTAACTGCAATGTTGCAACATTGGGAAACATTATTCAATATTTTGCCAGTAACTTTCTATAAACTTCAAAAAATAATCATTCCCTCTTTTCAACAGAGAGGAGGGAAGAGTTTTATTAATTGTTGAAAAGAGTGGGGGAGGGGACAGGAAGAGGAGGGAGAGGAAGGGGACATGTGGGGGAAAATGGGAGGGAGGGGGAGGGGAGAGAGAGGGTGATGGATTGGGGGGGATTGGAGTTGAGGGAAGAGGAGGAAAGAGGAGAAAAGTGGAAGGAAAGAGGGAGCAAGGAGGGAATGGGGCGGGAAGGGAGGGAACAGGAAGAGGAGGGAGGGGAAGGGGACATGGGAGGGGAAGGGGACATGTGGGGGGAAATGGGAGGGGGTGGGAGGGAAGAGGAGGGAAGAGGAGGGAAGGAAGAGGAAGGAAGCATAAGGGGAAGGGAAGGGGAGGAAGAGGAGGGATAGAGTGTGAGGGGATGGGGAGAGGGGAATATGTGGAGAGTGTGAGAAGGGCTGGAGAGGTGGGGAGAAGGTTCTGTTTATCCTATCTGTTTCCAAAGCAACAGGTTGAGCGGAACACATGGATAATCCTTGCGTTCCATTGCTCCGACCCTTTGGAATGTTCGTTTTCAAACTGTGGAGTTACTGTTAAAGCATCAAACTATCGGGTCAGAGGACAGGGGACAGAACCTCCAGGGGGTGGGTCAGGAACCTCTAGGTCTGGGCGTGTGAGGGAGCAGTGGGCCTGGGTGTGGGTGTGTGAGGGAGCAGTGGGTCTGGCTGTGGGTGTGTGAGGGAGCAGTGGGTCTGGGTGTGGGTGTCTGAGGGAGCAGTGGGTCTGGGTGTGGGTGTCTGAGGGAGCAGAGGGTCTGGGTGTGAGGGAGCAGTGGGTCTGGGTGTGTAAGGGAGCAGTGGGGCTGGGTGTGTGAGGGAGCAGTGAGTCTGGGTGTGGGTATTTGAGGGAACAGTGGGTCCGGGTCTGGGTGTATGAGGGAACAGTGAGTCTGGGTGTGGATGTGTGAGGGAGCAGTGGGCCTGGGTGTGGGTATTTGAGGGAGCAGTGGGTCCTAGTGTGGGTGTGTGAGGTAGCAGTGTGTGTGAGTGTGGGTGTGTGAGGGAGCAGTGAGTCTGGGTGTGGGTGTGTGAAGGAGCAGTGGGTCAGGGTGTGAGGGAGCAGTGGGTCTGGGTGTGGGTGTGTGAGGGAGCAGTGGGTCTGGGTGTGGGTGTGTGAGGGAGCAGTGGATCTGGGTGTGGGTGTGTGAGGGAGCAGTGGATCTGGGTGTGTGAGGGAGCAGTGGGTCTGGGTGTGTGAGGGAGCAGTGGGTCTGGGTGTGGGTGTGTGAGGGAGCAGTGGGTCTGGGTGTGGGTGTGTGTGGGAGCAGTGGGTCTGGGTGTGGGTGTGTGAGGGAGCAGTGGGTCTGGGTGTGGGTGTGTGAGGGAGCAGTGGGTCTGGGTGTGTGAGGGAGCAGTGGGTGTGGGTGAGTGAGGGAGCAGTGGGTCTGGGTGTTTGAGGGAGCAGTGGGTCTGGGTGTGGGTGTGTGAGGGAGCAGTGGGTCTGGGTGTGTGAGGGAGCAGTGGATCTGGGTGTGTAAGGGAGCAGTGGGTCTGGGTGTGGGTGTGTGAGGGAGCGGTGGGCCTGGGTCTGGGTGTGTGAGGGAGCAGTGGGTCTGCGTGTGTGAGGGAGCAGTGTGACTGGGTGTGTGAGGGAGCAGTGGGACTGGTTGTGGGTATTTGAGGGAGCAGTGGGTCTGGGTATGGGTGTATGACGGGGCTGTGGGTCTGGGTGTGTGAGGGAGCAGTGGGTATGGGTGTGGGTGTGTGAGGGAGCATTGGGTCTGGGTGTGTGAGGGAGCAGTGGGCCTGGGTGTGGGTGTGTGAGGGAGCAGTGAGTCTGGGAGTGTGAGGGAGCAGTGAGTCTGGGTGTGGGTGTGTGAGGGAGCAGTGAGTCTGGGTGTGTGAGGGAGCAGTGAGTCTGGGTGTGTGAGGGAGCGGTGGGTCTGGGTGTGTGAGGGAGCAGTGGGTCTGGGTGTGGGTGTGTGAGGGAGCAGTGGGTGTGGGTGTGTGAGGGAGCAGTGGGTCTGGGTGTGGGTGTGTGAGGGAGCAGTGGGTCTGAGTGTGGGTGTGTGAGGGAGCAGTGGGTCTGGGTGTGTGAGGGAGCAGTGGGTCTGCGTGTGTGAGGGAGCAGTGGGTCTGGGTGTGTGAGGGAGCAGTGGGTCTGGGTGTGGGTATTTGAGGGAGCAGTGCGTCTGGGTCTGGGTGTATGAGGGAGCAGTGGGCCTGGGTCTGGGTGTGTGAGGGAGCAGTGGTTCTGGGTGTGAGAGGGAGCTGTGTGTCTGCGTGTGTGAGGGAGCAGTGGGCCTGGGTCTGGGTGTGTGAGGGAGCAGTGTGTCTGGGTGTGTGAGGGAGCAGTGGGACTGGTTGTGGGTATTTGAGGGAGCAGTGGGTCTGGGTCTGGGTATGGGTGCATGACGGGGCAGTGGGTCTGGGTCTGGGTGTATGAGCGAGCAGTGGGCCTGGGTCTGGGTGTGTGCGGGTGCAGTGGGTGTGGGTGTGTGAGGGAGCAGTGGATCTGGGTGTGTGAGGGAGCAGTGGGTCTGGGTGTGTGAGGGAGCAGTGGGTCTGGGTGTGGGTATTTGAGGGAGGTGTGGGTGTGGGTGTGTGAGGGTGCAGTGGTTCTGGGTGTGGGCGTGTGAGGGAGCAGTGGGTCTGGGTCTGGGTGTGTGAGGGTGCAGTGGGTCTGGGTGTGTGAGGGAGCAGTGGGCCTGTGTGTGGGTGTGTGAGGGAGCAGTGAGTCTGGGTTTGTGAGGGAGCAGTGAGTCTGGGTGTGGGTGTATGAGGGAGCAGCGAGTCTGGGTGTGTGAGGGAGCAGTGGGTCTGGGTGTGTGAGGGAGCAGTGGGTCTGAGTGTGTGAGGGAGCTGTGGGTCTGGGTGTGTGAGGGAGCAGTGGGTCTGGGTGTGGGAGTGTGAGGGAGCAGTGGGTGTGGGTGTGTGAGGGAGCAGTGGGTCTGGGTGTGGGTGTGTGAGAGAGCAGTGGGTCTGGGTGTGGATGTGTGAGGGAGCAGTGGGTCTGGGTGTGGGTGTGTGAGGGAGCAGAGAGTCTGAGTGTGTGAGATAGCAGTGGATCTGGGTGTAGGTGTGTGAGGGAGCAGTGGGTCTGGGTGTGCGTGTGTGAGGGAGTAGAGGGCCTGGGACTGGGTGTGTGAGGGAGCAGTGGATCTGCGTGTGTGAGGGAGCAGTGGGTCTGGGTGTATGAGGGAGCAGTGGGTCTGGCTCTGGCTATGTGCGGGAGCAGTGCGTCTGGGTCTGGGTGTGTGAGGGAGCAGTGCGTCTGGGCCTGGGTGTATGAGGGAGCAGTGGGCCTGGGTCTGGGTCTGTGAGGGAGCAGTGCGTCTGGGTCTGGGTGTATGAGGGAGCAGTGGGTCTGGGTGTGGATGTGTGAGGGAGCAGTGGGTCTGGGTGTGTGGCGGAGCAGTGGGTCTGGGTCTGGGTGTGTGAGGGAGCAGTGGGTCTGGGTCTGGGTGTATGAGGGAGCAGTGGGTCTGGGTGTGGATGTGTGAGGGAGCAGTGGGTCTGGGTGTGTGAGGGAGCAGTGGGTCTGGATGTGGGTGTGTGAGGGAGCAGTGAGTCTGGGTTTGTGAGGGAGCAGTGAGCCTAGGTGAGTGAGGGAGCTGAGAGTCTGGGTGTGTGAGGGAGCTGTGGGTCTGGGTGTGATTGTGTGAGGGAGCAGTCGGTCTGGGTGTGGGTGTGTGAGGGAGCAGTGGGTCTGGGTGTGTGAGGGAGCGGTGGGTCTGGGTTTGGGTGTGTGAGGGAGCAGTGGGTCTGGGTGTGGGTTTGTGAGGGAGAGTGGGTCTGGGTGTTGGTGTGTGAGGGAGCAGTGGGTCTGGGTGTGTGAGGGAGCGGTGGGTCTGGGTTTGGGTGTGTGAGGGAGCGGTGGGTCTGGATGTGGGTCTGTGAGGGAGCAGTGGGTCTGGGTGTTGGTGTGTGAGGGAGCAGTGGGTCTGGGTGTGTGAGGGAGCAGTGGGTCTGGGTGTGGATATTTGAGGGAGGAGTGGGTCTGGGTGTGGGTGTGTGAGGGAGCAGTGGATCTGGGTGTGGTTGTGTGAGGGAGCAGTGAGTGTGGGTGTGTGAGGGAGCAGTAGGTCTGGGTCTGAGTGTGTGAGAGAGCAGTGGATCGAGGTGTAGGTGTGTGAGGGAGCAGTGGGCCTGGGTCTGGGTGTGTGAGGGAGTAGTGGGTCTGGGTCTGGGTGTATGAGGGAGCAGTGGGTCTGGGTGTGGATGTGTGAGGGAGCAGTGGGTCTGGGTGTGTGGCGGAGCAGTGGGTCTGGGTCTGGGTGTGTGAGGGAGCAGTGGGTCTGGGTCTGGGTGTATGAGGGAGCAGTGGGTCTGGGTGTGGATGTGTGAGGGAGCAGTGGGTCTGGGTGTGTGATGGAGCAGTGGGTCTGGATGTGGGTGTGTGAGGGAGCAGTGAGTCTGGGTGTGTGAGGGAGCAGTGAGCCTAGGTGAGTGAGGGAGCAGTGAGCCTAGGTGAGTGAGGGAGCTGAGAATCTGGGTGTGTGAGGGAGCTGTGGGTCTGGGTGTGTGAGGGAGCAGTGGGTCTGGGTGTGGGTGTGTGAGGGAGCAGTGGGTCTGGGTGTGTGAGGGAGCAGTGGGTCTGGGTGTGATTGTGTGAGGGAGCAGTCGGTCTGGGTGTGGGTGTGTGAGGGAGCAGTGGGTCTGGGTGTGTGAGGGAGCGGTGGGTCTGGGTGTGGGTTTGTGAGGGAGAGTGGGTCTGGGTGTGTGAGGGAGCGGTGGGTCTGGATGTGGGTGTGTGTGTGAGCAGTGGGTCTGGGTGTGTGAGGGAGCAGTGGGTCTGGGTGTGGGTGTGTGAGGAAGCAGTAGGTCTGGGTGTGGGTGTGTGAGGGAGCAGTGGATCTGGGTGTGGGTGTGTGAGGGAGCAGTGGGACTGGGTGTGGGTGTGTGAGGGAGCAGTGAGTGTGGGTGTGTGAGGGAGCAGTGGGTCTGGGTCTGGGTGTGTGAGGGAGCAGTGGGTCTGGGTCTGAGTGTGTGAGGGAGCAGTGGTTCTGGGTGTGTGAGGGAGCAGTGTGTCTGGCTGTGGGGTTGTGAGAGAGCAGTCGATCTGGGTGTGTGAGGGAGCAGTGGGTCTGGTTGTGTGAGGGAGCAGTGGGTCTGGTTGTGTGAGGGAGCAGTGGGTCAGGGTGTGTGAGGGAGCAGTGGGTCTGTGTGTGTGAGAGAGCAGTGGATCTGGGTGTAGGTGTGTGAGGGAGCAGTGGGCCTGGGTCTGGGTGTGTGAGGGAGTAGTGGGTCTGGGTGTGCTTGTGTGAGGGAGTAGAGGGCCTGGGTCTGGGTGTGTGAGGGAGCAGTGGGTCTGATTGTGTGAGGGAGCAGTGGGTCAGGGTGTGTGAGGGAGCAGTGGGTCTGAGTGTGTGAGAGAGCAGTGGATCTGGGTGTATGAGGGAGCAGTGGTTTTGGGTCTGGGTATGTGAGGGAGCAGTGCGTCTGGGTCTGGGTGAGTGAGGGAGCAGTGCGTCTGGGTCTGGGTGTATGAGGGAGTAGTGGGCCTGGGTCTGGATGTGTGAGGGAGCAGTGCGTCTGGGTCTGGGTGTATGAGGGAGCAGTGGGTCTGGGTCTGGGTATGTGAGGGAGCAGTGCGTCTGGCTCTGGGTGTATGAGGGAGCAGTGGGCCTGGGTCTGGGTGTGTGAGGGAGCAGTGGGTCTGGGTCTGGGTGTGTGAGGGAGCAGTGGGTCTGGGTGGATGAGGGAGCAGTGGGTCTGGGTGTGGATGTGTGAGGGAGCAGTGGTTCTGGGTGTGTGAGGGAGCAGTGGGTCTGGATGTGGGTGTGTGAGGGAGCAGTGGGTCTGGGTGTGGGTATTTGAGTGTGCAGTGGGTCCTAGTGTGGGTGTGTGAGGGAGCAGTGGGTCCCACTCTGGGTGTGTGAGGGAGCAGTGAGTCTGGGTGTGTGAGGGAGCAGTGAGTCTGGATGTGGGTGTGTGAGGGAGCAGTGGGTCTGGGTGTGTGAGGGAGCAGTGGGTCTGAGTGTGTGAGAGAGCAGTGGATCTGGGTGCAGGTGTGTGAGGGAGCAGTGGGCCTGGGTCTGGGTGTGTGAAGGAGCAGTGGGCCTGGGTCTGGGTGAGTGAGGGAATAGTGGGCCTGGGTCTGGGTGTGTGAGGGAGCAGTGGGTCTGCCTGTGTGAGGGAGCAGTGGGTCTGGGTCTGGGTGAGTGAGCAGTGGGTCTGGGTCTGGGTGTGTGAGGGAGCAGTGAGTGTGGGTGTGTGAGGGAGCAGTGGGTCTGGGTCTGGGTGTGTGAGGGAGCAGTGGTTCTGGGTGTGTGAGGGAGCAGTGTGTCTGGGTGTGGGGTTGTGAGAGAGCAGTCGATCTGGGTGTGTGAGGGAGCAGTGGGTCTGGTTGTGTGAGGGAGCAGTGGGTCAGGGTGTGTGAGGGAGCAGTGGGTCTGAGTGTGTGAGAGAGCAGTGGATCTGGGTGTAGGTGTGTGAGGGAGCAGTGGGCCTGGGTCTGGGTGTGTGAGGGAGTAGTGGGTCTGGGTGTGCATGTGTGAGGGAGTAGAGGGCCTGGGTCTGGGTGTGTGAGGGAGCAGTGGGTCTGATTGTGTGAGGGAGCAGTGGGTCAGGGTGTGTGAGGGAGCAGTGGGTCTGAGTGTGTGAGAGAGCAGTGGATCTGGGTGTATGAGGGAGCAGTGGATCTGGGTCTGGGTATGTGAGGGAGCAGTGCGTCTGGGTCTGGGTGTGTGAGGGAGCAGTGCGTCTGGGTCTGGGTGTATGAGGGAGTAGTGGGCCTGGGTCTGGATGTGTGAGGGAGCAGTGCGTCTGGGTCTGGGTGTATGAGGGAGCAGTCGGTCTGGGTCTGGGTATGTGAGGGAGCAGTGCGTCTGGCTCTGGGTGTATAAGGGAGCAGTGGGCCTGGGTCTGGGTGTGTGAGCGAGCAGTGGGTCTGGGTCTGGGTGTGTGAGGGAGCAGTGGGTCTGGGTGGATGAGGGAGCAGTGGGTCTGGGTGTGGATGTGTGAGGGAGCAGTGGTTCTGGGTGTGTGAGGGAGCAGTGGGTCTGGATGTGGGTGTGTGAGGGAGCAGTGGGTCTGGGTGTGGGTATTTGAGGGTGCAGTGGGTCCTAGTGTGGGTGTGTGAGGGAGCAGTGGGTCCCACTCTGGGTGTGTGAGAGAGCAGTGAGTCTGGGTGTGTGAGGGACCAGTGGGTCTGGGTCTGGGTGTATGAGGGAGCAGTGGGTCTGGGTGTGGATGTGTGAGGGAGCAGTGGGTCTGGGTGTGTGATGGAGCAGTGGGTCTGGATGTGGGTGTGTGAGGGAGCAGTGAGTCTGGGTGTGTGAGGGAGCAGTGAGCCTAGGTGAGTGAGGGAGCAGTGAGCCTAGGTGAGTGAGGGAGCTGAGAATCTGGGTGTGTGAGGGAGCTGTGGGTCTGGGTGTGTGAGGGAGCAGTGGGTCTGGGTGTGGGTGTGTGAGGGAGCAGTGGGTCTGGGTGTGTGAGGGAGCAGTGGGTCTGGGTGTGATTGTGTGAGGGAGCAGTCGGTCTGGGTGTGGGTGTGTGAGGGAGCAGTGGGTCTGGGTGTGTGAGGGAGCGGTGGGTCTGGGTGTGGGTTTGTGAGGGAGAGTGGGTCTGGGTGTGTGAGGGAGCGGTGGGTCTGGATGTGGGTGTGTGTGTGAGCAGTGGGTCTGGGTGTGTGAGGGAGCAGTGGGTCTGGGTGTGGGTGTGTGAGGAAGCAGTAGGTCTGGGTGTGGGTGTGTGAGGGAGCAGTGGATCTGGGTGTGGGTGTGTGAGGGAGCAGTGGGACTGGGTGTGGGTGTGTGAGGGAGCAGTGAGTGTGGGTGTGTGAGGGAGCAGTGGGTCTGGGTCTGGGTGTGTGAGGGAGCAGTGGGTCTGGGTCTGAGTGTGTGAGGGAGCAGTGGTTCTGGGTGTGTGAGGGAGCAGTGTGTCTGGCTGTGGGGTTGTGAGAGAGCAGTCGATCTGGGTGTGTGAGGGAGCAGTGGGTCTGGTTGTGTGAGGGAGCAGTGGGTCTGGTTGTGTGAGGGAGCAGTGGGTCAGGGTGTGTGAGGGAGCAGTGGGTCTGTGTGTGTGAGAGAGCAGTGGATCTGGGTGTAGGTGTGTGAGGGAGCAGTGGGCCTGGGTCTGGGTGTGTGAGGGAGTAGTGGGTCTGGGTGTGCTTGTGTGAGGGAGTAGAGGGCCTGGGTCTGGGTGTGTGAGGGAGCAGTGGGTCTGATTGTGTGAGGGAGCAGTGGGTCAGGGTGTGTGAGGGAGCAGTGGGTCTGAGTGTGTGAGAGAGCAGTGGATCTGGGTGTATGAGGGAGCAGTGGTTTTGGGTCTGGGTATGTGAGGGAGCAGTGCGTCTGGGTCTGGGTGTGTGAGGGAGCAGTGCGTCTGGGTCTGGGTGTATGAGGGAGTAGTGGGCCTGGGTCTGGATGTGTGAGGGAGCAGTGCGTCTGGGTCTGGGTGTATGAGGGAGCAGTGGGTCTGGGTCTGGGTATGTGAGGGAGCAGTGCGTCTGGCTCTGGGTGTATGAGGGAGCAGTGGGCCTGGGTCTGGGTGTGTGAGGGAGCAGTGGGTCTGGGTCTGGGTGTGTGAGGGAGCAGTGGGTCTGGGTGGATGAGGGAGCAGTGGGTCTGGGTGTGGATGTGTGAGGGAGCAGTGGTTCTGGGTGTGTGAGGGAGCAGTGGGTCTGGATGTGGGTGTGTGAGGGAGCAGTGGGTCTGGGTGTGGGTATTTGAGGGTGCAGTGGGTCCTAGTGTGGGTGTGTGAGGGAGCAGTGGGTCCCACTCTGGGTGTGTGAGGGAGCAGTGAGTCTGGGTGTGTGAGGGAGCAGTGAGTCTGGATGTGGGTGTGTGAGGGAGCAGTGGGTCTGGGTGTGTGAGGGAGCAGTGGGTCTGAGTGTGTGAGAGAGCAGTGGATCTGGGTGCAGGTGTGTGAGGGAGCAGTGGGCCTGGGTCTGGGTGTGTGAAGGAGCAGTGGGCCTGGGTCTGGGTGAGTGAGGGAATAGTGGGCCTGGGTCTGGGTGTGTGAGGGAGCAGTGGGTCTGCCTGTGTGAGGGAGCAGTGGGTCTGGGTGTGAGAGGGAGCAGTACGTCTGGGTCTGGGTGTATGAGGGAGCAGTGGGTCTGGGTCTGGGTGAGTGAGCAGTGGGTCTGGGTCTGGGTGTGTGAGGGAGCAGTGAGTGTGGGTGTGTGAGGGAGCAGTGGGTCTGGGTCTGGGTGTGTGAGGGAGCAGTGGTTCTGGGTGTGTGAGGGAGCAGTGTGTCTGGGTGTGGGGTTGTGAGAGAGCAGTCGATCTGGGTGTGTGAGGGAGCAGTGGGTCTGGTTGTGTGAGGGAGCAGTGGGTCAGGGTGTGTGAGGGAGCAGTGGGTCTGAGTGTGTGAGAGAGCAGTGGATCTGGGTGTAGGTGTGTGAGGGAGCAGTGGGCCTGGGTCTGGGTGTGTGAGGGAGTAGTGGGTCTGGGTGTGCATGTGTGAGGGAGTAGAGGGCCTGGGTCTGGGTGTGTGAGGGAGCAGTGGGTCTGATTGTGTGAGGGAGCAGTGGGTCAGGGTGTGTGAGGGAGCAGTGGGTCTGAGTGTGTGAGAGAGCAGTGGATCTGGGTGTATGAGGGAGCAGTGGATCTGGGTCTGGGTATGTGAGGGAGCAGTGCGTCTGGGTCTGGGTGTGTGAGGGAGCAGTGCGTCTGGGTCTGGGTGTATGAGGGAGTAGTGGGCCTGGGTCTGGATGTGTGAGGGAGCAGTGCGTCTGGGTCTGGGTGTATGAGGGAGCAGTGGGTCTGGGTCTGGGTATGTGAGGGAGCAGTGCGTCTGGCTCTGGGTGTATAAGGGAGCAGTGGGCCTGGGTCTGGGTGTGTGAGCGAGCAGTGGGTCTGGGTCTGGGTGTGTGAGGGAGCAGTGGGTCTGGGTGGATGAGGGAGCAGTGGGTCTGGGTGTGGATGTGTGAGGGAGCAGTGGTTCTGGGTGTGTGAGGGAGCAGTGGGTCTGGATGTGGGTGTGTGAGGGAGCAGTGGGTCTGGGTGTGGGTATTTGAGGGTGCAGTGGGTCCTAGTGTGGGTGTGTGAGGGAGCAGTGGGTCCCACTCTGGGTGTGTGAGAGAGCAGTGAGTCTGGGTGTGTGAGGGACCAGTGGGTCTGGGTGTGTGAGGGAGCAGTGAGTCTGGATGTGGGTGTGTGAGGGAGCAGTGGGTCTGGGTGTGTGAGGGAGCAGTGGGTCTGAGTGTGTGAGAGAGCAGTGGATCTGGGTGCAGGTGTGTGAGGGAGCAGTGGGCCTGTGTCTGGGTGAGTGAGGGAGTAGTGGGCCTGGGTCTGGGTGTGTGAGGGAGACAGTGGGTCTGCCTGTGTGAGGGAGCAGTGGGTCTGGGTGTGTGAGGGAGCAGTACGTCTGGGTCTGGGTGTATGAGGGAGCAGTGGGTCTCGGTGTGTGAGGGAGCAGTGGGTCTGGGTCTGGGTGTGTGAGGGAGCAGTGGGTCTGGGTGGATGAGGGAGCAGTGGGTCTGGGTGTGGATGTGTGAGGGAGCAGTGGATCTGGGTGTGTGAGGGAGCAGTGCGTCTGGATGTGGGTGTGTGAGGGAGCAGTGGGTCTGGGTGTGGGTATTTGAGGGTGCAGTGGGTCCTCGTGTGGGTGTGTGAGGTAGCAGTGTGTGTGTGTTTGGGTGTGTGAGGGAGCAGTGAGTCTGGGTGTGAGTGTGTGAGGGAGCAGTGCGTCTGGGTCTGGGTGTATGAGGGAACAGTGGGTCTGGGTCTGGGTGTGTGAGGGAGCAGTGGGTCTGGGTGGATGAGGGAGCAGTGGGTCTGGGTGTAGATGTGTGAGGGAGCAGTGGTTCTGGGTGTGTGAGGGAGCAGTGGGTCTGGATGTGGGTGTGTGAGGGAGCAGTGGGTCTGGGTGTGGGTATTTGAGGGTGCAGTGGGTCCTAGTGTGGGTGTGTGAGGTAGCAGTGTGTGTGAGTGTGGGTGTGTGAGGGAGCAGTGGGTCCCAGTCTGGGTGTGTGAGGGAGCAGTGAGTCTGGGTGTGGGTGTGTGAGGGAGCAGTGGGTCTGGGTGTGTGAGGGAGCAGTGGATCTGGGTGTGGGTGTGTGAGGGAGCAGTGGATCTGGGTATGTGAGGGAGCAGTGGATCTGGGTGTGTGAGGGAGCAGTGAATCTGGATGTGGGTGTGTGAGGGAGCAGTGGGTCTGGGTGTGTGAGGGAGCAGTTGATCTGGGTGTGGTTGTGTGAGGGAGCAGTGGGCCTGGGTCTGGGTGTGTGAGGGAGCAGTGGGCCTGGGTCTGGGTGTGTGAGGGAGCAGTGGGCCTGGGTCTGGGTGTGTGAGAGAGTAGTGGGAGTGGGTCTGGGTGTGTGAGGGAGCAGTGGGTCTGCGTGTGTGAGGGAGCAATGGGTCTGGGTGTGTGAGGGAGCAGTGGGCCTGGGTCTTGGTGTGTGAGGGAGCAGGGCGTCTGGGTCTGGGTGTATGAGGGAGCAGTGGGTCTGGGTATGTGAGGGAGTATTGCGTCTGGGTCTGGGTGTCTGAGGGAGCAGTGGGTCTGGGTGTGTGAGGGAGCAGTGGGTCTCGGTGTGTAAGGGAGCAGTAGGTCTGGGTGTGGATGTCTGAGGGAGCAGTGGGTCTGGGTGACTGAGGGAGCAGTGGGTCTGGATGTGGCTGTGTGAGGGAGCAGTGGGTCTGGGTGTGGGCATTTGAGGGAGCAGTGGGTCCTAGTGTGGGTGTGTGAGGTAGCAGTGTGTGTGAGTGTGGGTGTGTGAGGGAGCAGTGGGTCCCAGTCTGGGCGTGTGAGAGAGCAGTGGGTCTGGGTGTGGGCATTTGAGGGAGCAGTGGGTCCTAGTGTGGGTGTGTGAGGTAGCAGTGTGTGTGAGTGTGGGTGTGTGAGGGAGCAGTGGGTCCCAGTCTGGGTGTGTGAGGGAGCAGTGAGTCTGGGTGTGGGTGTGTGAGGGAGCAGTGGGTCTGGGTGTGGGTGTGCGAGGTAGCAGTGTGTGTGAGTGTGGGTGTGTGGAGGAGCAGTGAGTCTGGGTGTGGGTGTGTGAAGGAGCAGTGGGTCTGGGTGTGAGGGAGCAGTGGGTCTGGTTGTATGAGGGAGCAGTGGGTCTGGGTGTGGGTGTGTGAGGGAGCAGTGGGCCTGGGTCTGCGTGTGTGAGGGAGCAGTGGGTCTGGTTGTGGGTATTTGAGGGAGCAGTGCGTCTGGATCTGGGTGTATGAGGGAGCAGTGGGCCTGGGTCTGGGTGTGTGAGGGAGCAGTGGTTCTGGGTGTGTGAGGGAGCTGTGTGTCTGGGTGTGTGATGGAGCTGTGTGTCTGGGTGTGTGAGGGAGCAGTGGGTCTGGGTCTGGGTGTGTGAGGGAGCAGTGGGTCTGGGTTTGTGAGGGAGCAGTGGGACTGGTTGTGGGTATTTGAGGGAGCAGTTGGTCTGGCTCTGGGTCTGGGTGTATGAGGGAGCAGTGGATCTGGGTCTGGGTGGATGAGGGAGCAGTGGGCCTGGGTCTGGGTGTGTGAGGGAGCAGTGGGTCTGGGTGTGTGAGGGAGCAGTGGGTCTGGGTCTGGGTGTGTGAGGGAGCAGTGGGTCTGGGTGTATGAGGGAGCAGTGGGTCTGGATGTGGATGTGTGAGGGAGCAGTGGGTCTGGGTGTGTGAGGGAGCAGTGGGTCTGGATGTGGGTGTGTGAGGGAGCAGTGGGTCTGGATGTGGGTGTGTGAGGGAGCAGTGGGTCTGGGTGTGGGTATTTGAGGGAGCAGTGGGTCCGAGTGTGGGTGTGTGAGGTAGCAGTGTGTGTGAGTGTGGGTGTGTGAGGGAGCAGTGGGTCTGGGTGTGTGAGGGAGCAGTGAGTCTGGGTGTGGGTGTGTGAGGGAGCAGTGGGTCTGGGTGTGGGTGTGTGAGGTAGCAGTGTGTGTGAGTGTGGGTGTGTGGGGGAGCAGTGAGTCTGGGTGTGGGTGTGTGAAGGAGCAGTGGGTCTGGGTGTGAGGGAGCAGTGGGTCTGGTTGTATGAGGGAGCAGTGGGTCTGGATGTGGGTGTGTGAGGGAGCAGTGGGTCTGGATGTGGGTGTGTGAGGGAGCAGTGGGTCTGGGTGTGAGTATTTGAGGGAGCAGTGGGTCTGGGTGTGAGTATTTGAGGGAGCAGTGGGTCCGAGTGTGGGTGTGTGAGGTAGCAGTGTGTGTGAGTGTGGGTGTGTGAGGGAGCAGTGGGTCTGGGTGTGTGAGGGAGCAGTGAGTCTGGGTGTGGGTGTGTGACGGAGCAGTGGGTCTGGGTGTGGGTATTTGAGGGAGCAGTGGGTCCTAGTGTGGGTGTGTGAGGTAGCAGTGTGTGTGAGTGTGGGTGTGTGAGGGAGCAGTGAGTCTGGCTGTGGGTGTGTGAAGGAGCAGTCGGTCTGGGTGTGAGGGAGCAGTGGGTCTGGGTGTGTGAGGGAGCAGTGGATCTGGGTGTGGGTGTGTGAGGGAGCAGTGGATCTGCGTGTGTGAGGGAGCAGTGGGTCTGGGTGTGTGAGGGAGCAGTGAGTCTGGGTGTGGGTATGTGAGGGAGCAGTGGGTCTGAGTGTGTTAGGGAGCAGTGGGTCTGGCTATTTGAGGGAGCAATGGGTCTGGGTGTGGGTGTGTGAGGGTGCAGTGGGTCTGGGTGTGGGTGTGTGAGGGAGCAGTGGGTCTGGGTGTGTGAGCTAGCAGTGGATCTGGGTGTGAGTGTGTGAGGGAACAAGTGGGTCTGGGTGTGTGAGGGAGAAGTGGGCCTGGGTGTTGGTGTGTGAGGGAGCAGTGGGTCTGGGTGTGTAAGGGAGCAGTGGGTCTGGGTGTGTGAGGGAGCAGTGGGTCTGGTTGTGTGAGAGAGCAGTGGATCTGGGTGTAGGTTTGTGAGGGAGCATTGGCCTGGGTCTGGGTGTGTGAGGGAGCAGTGGGTCTGGGTGTGTGAGGGAGCAGTGGGTCTGGGTGTGTGAGAGAGCAATGGATCTGGGTGCAGGTGTGTGAGGGAGCATTGGCCTGGGTCTGGGTGTGTGAGGGAGCAGCGGGTCTGGGTGTATGAGGGTGCAGTCGGTCTGGGTCTGGGTATGTGAGGGAGCAGTGTGTCTGGGTCTGGGTGTGTGAGGGAGCAGTGCGTCTGGGTCTGGGTGTGTGAGGGAGCACTGGGTCTGGGTGTGTGAGGGAGCAGTGCGTCTGGGTCTGGGTGTATGAAGGAGCACTGGGTCTGGGTATGTGAGGGAGCAGTGCGTCTGGCTCTGGGTGTATGAGGGAGCAGTGGGCCTGGGTCTGGGTGTGTGAGGGAGCAGTGGGTCTGGGTCTGGGTGTGTGAGGGAGCAGTGGGTCTGGGTGGATGAGGGAGCAGTGGGTCTGGGTGTGGATGTGTGAGGGAGCAGTGGTTCTGGGTGTGTGAGGGAGCAGTGGGTCTGGATGTGGGTGTGTGAGGGAGCAGTGGGTCTGGGTGTGGGTATTTGAGGGTGCAGTGGGTCCTAGTGTGGGTGTGTGAGGGAGCAGTGGGTCCCACTCTGGGTGTGTGAGGGAGCAGTGAGTCTGGGTGTGTGAGGGACCAGTGGGTCTGGGTGTGTGAGGGAGCAGTGAGTCTGGATGTGGGTGTGTGAGGGAGCAGTGGGTCTGGGTGTGTGAGGGAGCAGTGGGTCTGAGTGTGTGAGAGAGCAGTGGATCTGGGTGCAGGTGTGTGAGGGAGCAGTGGGCCTGTGTCTGGGTGAGTGAGGGAGTAGTGGGCCTGGGTCTGGGTGTGTGAGGGAGCAGTGGGTCTGCCTGTGTGAGGGAGCAGTGGGTCTGGGTGTGTGAGGGAGCAGTACGTCTGGGTCTGGGTGTATGAGGGAGCAGTGGGTCTCGGTGTGTGAGGGAGCAGTGGGTCTGGGTCTGGGTGTGTGAGGGAGCAGTGGGTCTGGGTGGATGAGGGAGCAGTGGGTCTGGGTCTGGGTGAGTGAGCAGTGGGTCTGGGTCTGGGTGTGTGAGGGAGCAGTGAGTGTGGGTGTGTGAGGGAGCAGTGGGTCTGGGTCTGGGTGTGTGAGGGAGCAGTGGTTCTGGGTGTGTGAGGGAGCAGTGTGTCTGGGTGTGGGGTTGTGAGAGAGCAGTCGATCTGGGTGTGTGAGGGAGCAGTGGGTCTGGTTGTGTGAGGGAGCAGTGGGTCAGGGTGTGTGAGGGAGCAGTGGGTCTGAGTGTGTGAGAGAGCAGTGGATCTGGGTGTAGGTGTGTGAGGGAGCAGTGGGCCTGGGTCTGGGTGTGTGAGGGAGTAGTGGGTCTGGGTGTGCATGTGTGAGGGAGTAGAGGGCCTGGGTCTGGGTGTGTGAGGGAGCAGTGGGTCTGATTGTGTGAGGGAGCAGTGGGTCAGGGTGTGTGAGGGAGCAGTGGGTCTGAGTGTGTGAGAGAGCAGTGGATCTGGGTGTATGAGGGAGCAGTGGATCTGGGTCTGGGTATGTGAGGGAGCAGTATGTCTGGGTCTGGGTGTGTGAGGGAGCAGTGCGTCTGGGTCTGGGTGTATGAGGGAGTAGTGGGCCTGGGTCTGGATGTGTGAGGGAGCAGTGCGTCTGGGTCTGGGTGTATGAGGGAGCAGTGGGTCTGGGTCTGGGTATGTGAGGGAGCAGTGCGTCTGGCTCTGGGTGTATAAGGGAGCAGTGGGATGGGTCTGGGTGTGTGAGCGAGCAGTGGGTCTGGGTCTGGGTGTGTGAGGGAGCAGTGGGTCTGGGTGGATGAGGGAGCAGTGGGTCTGGGTGTGGATGTGTGAGGGAGCAGTGGTTCTGGGTGTGTGAGGGAGCAGTGGGTCTGGATGTGGGTGTGTGAGGGAGCAGTGGGTCTGGGTGTGGGTATTTGAGGGTGCAGTGGGTCCTAGTGTGGGTGTGTGAGGGAGCAGTGGGTCCCACTCTGGGTGTGTGAGAGAGCAGTGAGTCTGGGTGTGTGAGGGACCAGTGGGTCTGGGTGTGTGAGGGAGCAGTGAGTCTGGATGTGGGTGTGTGAGGGAGCAGTGGGTCTGGGTGTGTGAGGGAGCAGTGGGTCTGAGTGTGTGAGAGAGCAGTGGATCTGGGTGCAGGTGTGTGAGGGAGCAGTGGGCCTGTGTCTGGGTGAGTGAGGGAGTAGTGGGCCTGGGTCTGGGTGTGTGAGGGAGCAGTGGGTCTGCCTGTGTGAGGGAGCAGTGGGTCTGGGTGTGTGAGGGAGCAGTACGTCTGGGTCTGGGTGTATGAGGGAGCAGTGGGTCTCGGTGTGTGAGGGAGCAGTGGGTCTGGGTCTGGGTGTGTGAGGGAGCAGTGGGTCTGGGTGGATGAGGGAGCAGTGGGTCTGGGTGTGGATGTGTGAGGGAGCAGTGGATCTGGGTGTGTGAGGGAGCAGTGCGTCTGGATGTGGGTGTGTGAGGGAGCAGTGGGTCTGGGTGTGGGTATTTGAGGGTGCAGTGGGTCCTCGTGTGGGTGTGTGAGGTAGCAGTGTGTGTGTGTTTGGGTGTGTGAGGGAGCAGTGAGTCTGGGTGTGAGTGTGTGAGGGAGCAGTGCGTCTGGGTCTGGGTGTATGAGGGAACAGTGGGTCTGGGTCTGGGTGTGTGAGGGAGCAGTGGGTCTGGGTGGATGAGGGAGCAGTGGGTCTGGGTGTAGATGTGTGAGGGAGCAGTGGTTCTGGGTGTGTGAGGGAGCAGTGGGTCTGGATGTGGGTGTGTGAGGGAGCAGTGGGTCTGGGTGTGGGTATTTGAGGGTGCAGTGGGTCCTAGTGTGGGTGTGTGAGGTAGCAGTGTGTGTGAGTGTGGGTGTGTGAGGGAGCAGTGGGTCCCAGTCTGGGTGTGTGAGGGAGCAGTGAGTCTGGGTGTGGGTGTGTGAGGGAGCAGTGGGTCTGGGTGTGTGAGGGAGCAGTGGATCTGGGTGTGGGTGTGTGAGGGAGCAGTGGATCTGGGTATGTGAGGGAGCAGTGGATCTGGGTGTGTGAGGGAGCAGTGAATCTGGATGTGGGTGTGTGAGGGAGCAGTGGGTCTGGGTGTGTGAGGGAGCAGTTGATCTGGGTGTGGTTGTGTGAGGGAGCAGTGGGCCTGGGTCTGGGTGTGTGAGGGAGCAGTGGGACTGGGTCTGGGTGTGTGAGGGAGCAGTGGGCCTGGGTCTGGGTGTGTGAGAGAGTAGTGGGAGTGGGTCTGGGTGTGTGAGGGAGCAGTGGGTCTGCGTGTGTGAGGGAGCAATGGGTCTGGGTGTGTGAGGGAGCAGTGGGCCTGGGTCTTGGTGTGTGAGGGAGCAGGGCGTCTGGGTCTGGGTGTATGAGGGAGCAGTGGGTCTGGGTATGTGAGGGAGTATTGCGTCTGGGTCTGGGTGTCTGAGGGAGCAGTGGGTCTGGGTGTGTGAGGGAGCAGTGGGTCTCGGTGTGTAAGGGAGCAGTAGGTCTGGGTGTGGATGTCTGAGGGAGCAGTGGGTCTGGGTGACTGAGGGAGCAGTGGGTCTGGATGTGGCTGTGTGAGGGAGCAGTGGGTCTGGGTGTGGGCATTTGAGGGAGCAGTGGGTCCTAGTGTGGGTGTGTGAGGTAGCAGTGTGTGTGAGTGTGGGTGTGTGAGGGAGCAGTGGGTCCCAGTCTGGGCGTGTGAGAGAGCAGTGGGTCTGGGTGTGGGCATTTGAGGGAGCAGTGGGTCCTAGTGTGGGTGTGTGAGGTAGCAGTGTGTGTGAGTGTGGGTGTGTGAGGGAGCAGTGGGTCCCAGTCTGGGTGTGTGAGGGAGCAGTGAGTCTGGGTGTGGGTGTGTGAGGGAGCAGTGGGTCTGGGTGTGGGTGTGCGAGGTAGCAGTGTGTGTGAGTGTGGGTGTGTGGAGGAGCAGTGAGTCTGGGTGTGGGTGTGTGAAGGAGCAGTGGGTCTGGGTGTGAGGGAGCAGTGGGTCTGGTTGTATGAGGGAGCAGTGGGTCTGGGTGTGGGTGTGTGAGGGAGCAGTGGGCCTGGGTCTGCGTGTGTGAGGGAGCAGTGGGTCTGGTTGTGGGTATTTGAGGGAGCAGTGCGTCTGGATCTGGGTGTATGAGGGAGCAGTGGGCCTGGGTCTGGGTGTGTGAGGGAGCAGTGGTTCTGGGTGTGTGAGGGAGCTGTGTGTCTGGGTGTGTGATGGAGCTGTGTGTCTGGGTGTGTGAGGGAGCAGTGGGTCTGGGTCTGGGTGTGTGAGGGAGCAGTGGGTCTGGGTTTGTGAGGGAGCAGTGGGACTGGTTGTGGGTATTTGAGGGAGCAGTTGGTCTGGCTCTGGGTCTGGGTGTATGAGGGAGCAGTGGATCTGGGTCTGGGTGGATGAGGGAGCAGTGGGCCTGGGTCTGGGTGTGTGAGGGAGCAGTGGGTCTGGGTGTGTGAGGGAGCAGTGGGTCTGGGTCTGGGTGTGTGAGGGAGCAGTGGGTCTGGGTGTATGAGGGAGCAGTGGGTCTGGATGTGGATGTGTGAGGGAGCAGTGGGTCTGGGTGTGTGAGGGAGCAGTGGGTCTGGATGTGGGTGTGTGAGGGAGCAGTGGGTCTGGATGTGGGTGTGTGAGGGAGCAGTGGGTCTGGGTGTGGGTATTTGAGGGAGCAGTGGGTCCGAGTGTGGGTGTGTGAGGTAGCAGTGTGTGTGAGTGTGGGTGTGTGAGGGAGCAGTGGGTCTGGGTGTGTGAGGGAGCAGTGAGTCTGGGTGTGGGTGTGTGAGGGAGCAGTGGGTCTGGGTGTGGGTGTGTGAGGTAGCAGTGTGTGTGAGTGTGGGTGTGTGGGGGAGCAGTGAGTCTGGGTGTGGGTGTGTGAAGGAGCAGTGGGTCTGGGTGTGAGGGAGCAGTGGGTCTGGTTGTATGAGGGAGCAGTGGGTCTGGGTGTGGGTGTGTGAGGGAGCAGTGGGCCTGGGTCTGGGTTTGTGAGGGAGCAGTGGGTCTGCGTGTGTGAGGGAGCAGTGGGTCTGGTTGTGGGTATTTGAGGGAGCAGTGCGTCTGGATCTGGGGGTATGAGGGAGCAGTGGGCCTGGGTCTGGGTGTGTGAGGGAGCAGTGGTTCTGGGTGTGTGAGGGAGCTGTGTGTCTGGGTGTGTGATGGAGCTGTGTGTCTGGGTGTGTGAGGGAGCAGTGGGTCTGGGTCTGGGTGTGTGAGGGAGCAGTGGGTCTGGGTTTGTGAGGGAGCAGTGGGACTGGTTGTGGGTATTTGAGGGAGCAGTTGGTCTGGCTCTGGGTCTGGGTGTATGAGGGAGCAGTGGATCTGGGTCTGGGTGGATGAGGGAGCAGTGGGCCTGGGTCTGGGTGTGTGAGGGAGCAGTGGGTCTGGGTGTGTGAGGGAGCAGTGGGTCTGGGTCTGGGTGTGTGAGGGAGCAGTGGGTCTGGGTGTATGAGGGAGCAGTGGGTCTGGATGTGGATGTGTGAGGGAGCAGTGGGTCTGGGTGTGTGAGGGAGCAGTGGGTCTGGATGTGGGTGTGTGAGGGAGCAGTGGGTCTGGATGTGGGTGTGTGAGGGAGCAGTGGGTCTGGGTGTGGGTATTTGAGGGAGCAGTGGGTCCGAGTGTGGGTGTGTGAGGTAGCAGTGTGTGTGAGTGTGGGTGTGTGAGGGAGCAGTGGGTCTGGGTGTGTGAGGGAGCAGTGAGTCTGGGTGTGGGTGTGTGACGGAGCAGTGGGTCTGGGTGTGGGTATTTGAGGGAGCAGTGGGTCCTAGTGTGGGTGTGTGAGGTAGCAGTGTGTGTGAGTGTGGGTGTGTGAGGGAGCAGTGAGTCTGGCTGTGGGTGTGTGAAGGAGCAGTCGGTCTGGGTGTGAGGGAGCAGTGGGTCTGGGTGTGAGGGAGCAGTGAGTCTGGGTGTGTGAAGGAGCAGTCGGTCTGGGTGTGAGGGAGCAGTGGGTCTGGGTGTGTGAGGGAGCAGTGGATCTGGGTGTGGGTGTGTGAGGGAGCAGTGGATCTGCGTGTGTGAGGGAGCAGTGGGTCTGGGTGTGTGAGGGAGCAGTGAGTCTGGGTGTGGGTATGTGAGGGAGCAGTGGGTCTGAGTGTGTTAGGGAGCAGTGGGTCTGGCTATTTGAGGGAGCAATGGGTCTGGGTGTGGGTGTGTGAGGGTGCAGTGGGTCTGGGTGTGGGTGTGTGAGGGAGCAGTGGGTCTGGGTGTGTGAGCTAGCAGTGGATCTGGGTGTGAGTGTGTGAGGGAACAAGTGGGTCTGGGTGTGTGAGGGAGAAGTGGGCCTGGGTGTTGGTGTGTGAGGGAGCAGTGGGTCTGGGTGTGTAAGGGAGCAGTGGGTCTGGGTGTGTGAGGGAGCAGTGGGTCTGGTTGTGTGAGAGAGCAGTGGATCTGGGTGTAGGTGTGTGAGGGAGCATTGGCCTGGGTCTGGGTGTGTGAGGGAGCAGTGGGTCTGGGTGTGTGAGGGAGCAGTGGGTCTGGGTGTGTGAGAGAGCAATGGATCTGGGTGTAGGTGTGTGAGGGAGCATTGGCCTGGGTCTGGGTGTGTGAGGGAGCAGCGGGTCTGGGTGTATGAGGGTGCAGTCGGTCTGGGTCTGGGTATGTGAGGGAGCAGTGTGTCTGGGTCTGGGTGTGTGAGGGAGCAGTGCGTCTGGGTCTGGGTGTGTGAGGGAGCACTGGGTCTGGGTGTGTGAGGGAGCAGTGCGTCTGGGTCTGGGTGTATGAAGGAGCACTGGGTCTGGGTATGTGAGGGAGCAGTGCGTCTGGCTCTGGGTGTATGAGGGAGCAGTGGGCCTGGGTCTGGGTGTGTGAGGGAGCAGTGGGTCTGGGTCTGGGTGTGTGAGGGAGCAGTGGGTCTGGGTGGATGAGGGAGCAGTGGGTCTGGGTGTGGATGTGTGAGGGAGCAGTGGTTCTGGGTGTGTGAGGGAGCAGTGGGTCTGGATGTGGGTGTGTGAGGGAGCAGTGGGTCTGGGTGTGGGTATTTGAGGGTGCAGTGGGTCCTAGTGTGGGTGTGTGAGGGAGCAGTGGGTCCCACTCTGGGTGTGTGAGGGAGCAGTGAGTCTGGGTGTGTGAGGGACCAGTGGGTCTGGGTGTGTGAGGGAGCAGTGAGTCTGGATGTGGGTGTGTGAGGGAGCAGTGGGTCTGGGTGTGTGAGGGAGCAGTGGGTCTGAGTGTGTGAGAGAGCAGTGGATCTGGGTGCAGGTGTGTGAGGGAGCAGTGGGCCTGTGTCTGGGTGAGTGAGGGAGTAGTGGGCCTGGGTCTGGGTGTGTGAGGGAGCAGTGGGTCTGCCTGTGTGAGGGAGCAGTGGGTCTGGGTGTGTGAGGGAGCAGTACGTCTGGGTCTGGGTGTATGAGGGAGCAGTGGGTCTCGGTGTGTGAGGGAGCAGTGGGTCTGGGTCTGGGTGTGTGAGGGAGCAGTGGGTCTGGGTGGATGAGGGAGCAGTGGGTCTGGGTGTGGATGTGTGAGGGAGCAGTGGATCTGGGTGTGTGAGGGAGCAGTGCGTCTGGATGTGGGTGTGTGAGGGAGCAGTGGGTCTGGGTGTGGGTATTTGAGGGTGCAGTGGGTCCTCGTGTGGGTGTGTGAGGGAGCAGTGTGTGTGAGTTTGGGTGTGTGAGGGAGCAGTGAGTCTGGGTGTGAGTGTGTGAGGGAGCAGTGCGTCTGGGTCTGGGTGTATGAGGGAACAGTGGGTCTGGGTCTGGGTGTGTGAGGGAGCAGTGGGTCTGGGTGTAGATGTGTGAGGGAGCAGTGGTTCTGGGTGTGTGAGGGAGCAGTGGGTCTGGATGTGGGTGTGTGAGGGAGCAGTGGGTCTGGGTGTGGGTATTTGAGGGTGCAGTGGGTCCTAGTGTGGGTGTGTGAGGTAGCAGTGTGTGTGAGTGTGGGTGTGTGAGGGAGCAGTGGGTCCCAGTCTGGGTGTGTGAGGGAGCAGTGAGTCTGGGTGTGGGTGTGTGAGGGAGCAGTGGGTCTGGGTGTGTGAGGGAGCAGTGGATCTGGGTGTGGGTGTGTGAGGGAGCAGTGGGTCTGGGTGTGTGAGGGAGCAGTGGGTCTGGGTGTGTGAGGGAGCAGTGGGTCTGGATGTGTGAGGGAGCAGTGGGTCTGGGTGTGTGAGGGAGCAGTGGATCTGGGTGCAGGTGTGTGAGGGAGCAGTGGGCCTGTGTCTGGGTGAGTGAGGGAGTAGTGGGCCTGGGTCTGGGTGTGTGAGGGAGCAGTGGGTCTGCCTGTGTGAGGGAGCAGTGGGTCTGGGTGTGTGAGGGAGCAGTACGTCTGGGTCTGGGTGTATGAGGGAGCAGTGGGTCTCGGTGTGTGAGGGAGCAGTGGGTCTGGGTCTGGGTGTGTGAGGGAGCAGTGGGTCTGGGTGGATGAGGGAGCAGTGGGTCTGGGTGTGGATGTGTGAGGGAGCAGTGGATCTGGGTGTGTGAGGGAGCAGTGCGTCTGGATGTGGGTGTGTGAGGGAGCAGTGGGTCTGGGTGTGGGTATTTGAGGGTGCAGTGGGTCCTCGTGTGGGTGTGTGAGGTAGCAGTGTGTGTGTGTTTGGGTGTGTGAGGGAGCAGTGAGTCTGGGTGTGAGTGTGTGAGGGAGCAGTGCGTCTGGGTCTGGGTGTATGAGGGAACAGTGGGTCTGGGTCTGGGTGTGTGAGGGAGCAGTGGGTCTGGGTGGATGAGGGAGCAGTGGGTCTGGGTGTAGATGTGTGAGGGAGCAGTGGTTCTGGGTGTGTGAGGGAGCAGTGGGTCTGGATGTGGGTGTGTGAGGGAGCAGTGGGTCTGGGTGTGGGTATTTGAGGGTGCAGTGGGTCCTAGTGTGGGTGTGTGAGGTAGCAGTGTGTGTGAGTGTGGGTGTGTGAGGGAGCAGTGGGTCCCAGTCTGGGTGTGTGAGGGAGCAGTGAGTCTGGGTGTGGGTGTGTGAGGGAGCAGTGGGTCTGGGTGTGTGAGGGAGCAGTGGATCTGGGTGTGGGTGTGTGAGGGAGCAGTGGATCTGGGTATGTGAGGGAGCAGTGGATCTGGGTGTGTGAGGGAGCAGTGAATCTGGATGTGGGTGTGTGAGGGAGCAGTGGGTCTGGGTGTGTGAGGGAGCAGTTGATCTGGGTGTGGTTGTGTGAGGGAGCAGTGGGCCTGGGTCTGGGTGTGTGAGGGAGCAGTGGGACTGGGTCTGGGTGTGTGAGGGAGCAGTGGGCCTGGGTCTGGGTGTGTGAGAGAGTAGTGGGAGTGGGTCTGGGTGTGTGAGGGAGCAGTGGGTCTGCGTGTGTGAGGGAGCAATGGGTCTGGGTGTGTGAGGGAGCAGTGGGCCTGGGTCTTGGTGTGTGAGGGAGCAGGGCGTCTGGGTCTGGGTGTATGAGGGAGCAGTGGGTCTGGGTATGTGAGGGAGTATTGCGTCTGGGTCTGGGTGTCTGAGGGAGCAGTGGGTCTGGGTGTGTGAGGGAGCAGTGGGTCTCGGTGTGTAAGGGAGCAGTAGGTCTGGGTGTGGATGTCTGAGGGAGCAGTGGGTCTGGGTGACTGAGGGAGCAGTGGGTCTGGATGTGGCTGTGTGAGGGAGCAGTGGGTCTGGGTGTGGGCATTTGAGGGAGCAGTGGGTCCTAGTGTGGGTGTGTGAGGTAGCAGTGTGTGTGAGTGTGGGTGTGTGAGGGAGCAGTGGGTCCCAGTCTGGGCGTGTGAGAGAGCAGTGGGTCTGGGTGTGGGCATTTGAGGGAGCAGTGGGTCCTAGTGTGGGTGTGTGAGGTAGCAGTGTGTGTGAGTGTGGGTGTGTGAGGGAGCAGTGGGTCCCAGTCTGGGTGTGTGAGGGAGCAGTGAGTCTGGGTGTGGGTGTGTGAGGGAGCAGTGGGTCTGGGTGTGGGTGTGCGAGGTAGCAGTGTGTGTGAGTGTGGGTGTGTGGAGGAGCAGTGAGTCTGGGTGTGGGTGTGTGAAGGAGCAGTGGGTCTGGGTGTGAGGGAGCAGTGGGTCTGGTTGT
Source organism: Pristiophorus japonicus (assembly GCF_044704955.1). NCBI lineage: Eukaryota > Metazoa > Chordata > Chondrichthyes > Pristiophoridae > Pristiophorus > Pristiophorus japonicus. The sequence goes on from NC_091978.1 coordinate 67,260,776, forward strand.
ATGAGGGAGCAGTGGGTCTGGGTGTGGGTGTGTGAGGGAGCAGTGGGCCTGGGTCTGCGTGTGTGAGGGAGCAGTGGGTCTGGTTGTGGGTATTTGAGGGAGCAGTGCGTCTGGATCTGGGTGTATGAGGGAGCAGTGGGCCTGGGTCTGGGTGTGTGAGGGAGCAGTGGTTCTGGGTGTGTGAGGGAGCTGTGTGTCTGGGTGTGTGATGGAGCTGTGTGTCTGGGTGTGTGAGGGAGCAGTGGGTCTGGGTCTGGGTGTGTGAGGGAGCAGTGGGTCTGGGTTTGTGAGGGAGCAGTGGGACTGGTTGTGGGTATTTGAGGGAGCAGTTGGTCTGGCTCTGGGTCTGGGTGTATGAGGGAGCAGTGGATCTGGGTCTGGGTGGATGAGGGAGCAGTGGGCCTGGGTCTGGGTGTGTGAGGGAGCAGTGGGTCTGGGTGTGTGAGGGAGCAGTGGGTCTGGGTCTGGGTGTGTGAGGGAGCAGTGGGTCTGGGTGTATGAGGGAGCAGTGGGTCTGGATGTGGATGTGTGAGGGAGCAGTGGGTCTGGGTGTGTGAGGGAGCAGTGGGTCTGGATGTGGGTGTGTGAGAGAGCAGTGGGTCTGGATGTGGGTGTGTGAGGGAGCAGTGGGTCTGGGTGTGGGTATTTGAGGGAGCAGTGGGTCCGAGTGTGGGTGTGTGAGGTAGCAGTGTGTGTGAGTGTGGGTGTGTGAGGGAGCAGTGGGTCTGGGTGTGTGAGGGAGCAGTGAGTCTGGGTGTGGGTGTGTGAGGGAGCAGTGGGTCTGGGTGTGGGTGTGTGAGGTAGCAGTGTGTGTGAGTGTGGGTGTGTGGGGGAGCAGTGAGTCTGGGTGTGGGTGTGTGAAGGAGCAGTGGGTCTGGGTGTGAGGGAGCAGTGGGTCTGGTTGTATGAGGGAGCAGTGGGTCTGGGTGTGGGTGTGTGAGGGAGCAGTGGGCCTGGGTCTGGGTTTGTGAGGGAGCAGTGGGTCTGCGTGTGTGAGGGAGCAGTGGGTCTGGTTGTGGGTATTTGAGGGAGCAGTGCGTCTGGATCTGGGGGTATGAGGGAGCAGTGGGCCTGGGTCTGGGTGTGTGAGGGAGCAGTGGTTCTGGGTGTGTGAGGGAGCTGTGTGTCTGGGTGTGTGATGGAGCTGTGTGTCTGGGTGTGTGAGGGAGCAGTGGGTCTGGGTCTGGGTGTGTGAGGGAGCAGTGGGTCTGGGTTTGTGAGGGAGCAGTGGGACTGGTTGTGGGTATTTGAGGGAGCAGTTGGTCTGGCTCTGGGTCTGGGTGTATGAGGGAGCAGTGGATCTGGGTCTGGGTGGATGAGGGAGCAGTGGGCCTGGGTCTGGGTGTGTGAGGGAGCAGTGGGTCTGGGTGTGTGAGGGAGCAGTGGGTCTGGGTCTGGGTGTGTGAGGGAGCAGTGGGTCTGGGTGTATGAGGGAGCAGTGGGTCTGGATGTGGATGTGTGAGGGAGCAGTGGGTCTGGGTGTGTGAGGGAGCAGTGGGTCTGGATGTGGGTGTGTGAGGGAGCAGTGGGTCTGGATGTGGGTGTGTGAGGGAGCAGTGGGTCTGGGTGTGGGTATTTGAGGGAGCAGTGGGTCCGAGTGTGGGTGTGTGAGGTAGCAGTGTGTGTGAGTGTGGGTGTGTGAGGGAGCAGTGGGTCTGGGTGTGTGAGGGAGCAGTGAGTCTGGGTGTGGGTGTGTGACGGAGCAGTGGGTCTGGGTGTGGGTATTTGAGGGAGCAGTGGGTCCTAGTGTGGGTGTGTGAGGTAGCAGTGTGTGTGAGTGTGGGTGTGTGAGGGAGCAGTGAGTCTGGCTGTGGGTGTGTGAAGGAGCAGTCGGTCTGGGTGTGAGGGAGCAGTGGGTCTGGGTGTGAGGGAGCAGTGAGTCTGGGTGTGTGAAGGAGCAGTCGGTCTGGGTGTGAGGGAGCAGTGGGTCTGGGTGTGTGAGGGAGCAGTGGATCTGGGTGTGGGTGTGTGAGGGAGCAGTGGATCTGCGTGTGTGAGGGAGCAGTGGGTCTGGGTGTGTGAGGGAGCAGTGAGTCTGGGTGTGGGTATGTGAGGGAGCAGTGGGTCTGAGTGTGTTAGGGAGCAGTGGGTCTGGCTATTTGAGGGAGCAATGGGTCTGGGTGTGGGTGTGTGAGGGTGCAGTGGGTCTGGGTGTGGGTGTGTGAGGGAGCAGTGGGTCTGGGTGTGTGAGCTAGCAGTGGATCTGGGTGTGAGTGTGTGAGGGAACAAGTGGGTCTGGGTGTGTGAGGGAGAAGTGGGCCTGGGTGTTGGTGTGTGAGGGAGCAGTGGGTCTGGGTGTGTAAGGGAGCAGTGGGTCTGGGTGTGTGAGGGAGCAGTGGGTCTGGTTGTGTGAGAGAGCAGTGGATCTGGGTGTAGGTGTGTGAGGGAGCATTGGCCTGGGTCTGGGTGTGTGAGGGAGCAGTGGGTCTGGGTGTGTGAGGGAGCAGTGGGTCTGGGTGTGTGAGAGAGCAATGGATCTGGGTGTAGGTGTGTGAGGGAGCATTGGCCTGGGTCTGGGTGTGTGAGGGAGCAGCGGGTCTGGGTGTATGAGGGTGCAGTCGGTCTGGGTCTGGGTATGTGAGGGAGCAGTGTGTCTGGGTCTGGGTGTGTGAGGGAGCAGTGCGTCTGGGTCTGGGTGTGTGAGGGAGCACTGGGTCTGGGTGTGTGAGGGAGCAGTGCGTCTGGGTCTGGGTGTATGAAGGAGCACTGGGTCTGGGTATGTGAGGGAGCAGTGCGTCTGGCTCTGGGTGTATGAGGGAGCAGTGGGCCTGGGTCTGGGTGTGTGAGGGAGCAGTGGGTCTGGGTCTGGGTGTGTGAGGGAGCAGTGGGTCTGGGTGGATGAGGGAGCAGTGGGTCTGGGTGTGGATGTGTGAGGGAGCAGTGGTTCTGGGTGTGTGAGGGAGCAGTGGGTCTGGATGTGGGTGTGTGAGGGAGCAGTGGGTCTGGGTGTGGGTATTTGAGGGTGCAGTGGGTCCTAGTGTGGGTGTGTGAGGGAGCAGTGGGTCCCACTCTGGGTGTGTGAGGGAGCAGTGAGTCTGGGTGTGTGAGGGACCAGTGGGTCTGGGTGTGTGAGGGAGCAGTGAGTCTGGATGTGGGTGTGTGAGGGAGCAGTGGGTCTGGGTGTGTGAGGGAGCAGTGGGTCTGAGTGTGTGAGAGAGCAGTGGATCTGGGTGCAGGTGTGTGAGGGAGCAGTGGGCCTGTGTCTGGGTGAGTGAGGGAGTAGTGGGCCTGGGTCTGGGTGTGTGAGGGAGCAGTGGGTCTGCCTGTGTGAGGGAGCAGTGGGTCTGGGTGTGTGAGGGAGCAGTACGTCTGGGTCTGGGTGTATGAGGGAGCAGTGGGTCTCGGTGTGTGAGGGAGCAGTGGGTCTGGGTCTGGGTGTGTGAGGGAGCAGTGGGTCTGGGTGGATGAGGGAGCAGTGGGTCTGGGTGTGGATGTGTGAGGGAGCAGTGGATCTGGGTGTGTGAGGGAGCAGTGCGTCTGGATGTGGGTGTGTGAGGGAGCAGTGGGTCTGGGTGTGGGTATTTGAGGGTGCAGTGGGTCCTCGTGTGGGTGTGTGAGGTAGCAGTGTGTGTGAGTTTGGGTGTGTGAGGGAGCAGTGAGTCTGGGTGTGAGTGTGTGAGGGAGCAGTGCGTCTGGGTCTGGGTGTATGAGGGAACAGTGGGTCTGGGTCTGGGTGTGTGAGGGAGCAGTGGGTCTGGGTGTAGATGTGTGAGGGAGCAGTGGTTCTGGGTGTGTGAGGGAGCAGTGGGTCTGGATGTGGGTGTGTGAGGGAGCAGTGGGTCTGGGTGTGGGTATTTGAGGGTGCAGTGGGTCCTAGTGTGGGTGTGTGAGGTAGCAGTGTGTGTGAGTGTGGGTGTGTGAGGGAGCAGTGGGTCCCAGTCTGGGTGTGTGAGGGAGCAGTGAGTCTGGGTGTGGGTGTGTGAGGGAGCAGTGGGTCTGGGTGTGTGAGGGAGCAGTGGATCTGGGTGTGGGTGTGTGAGGGAGCAGTGGATCTGGGTATGTGAGGGAGCAGTGGATCTGGGTGTGTGAGGGAGCAGTGAATCTGGATGTGGGTGTGTGAGGGAGCAGTGGGTCTGGGTGTGTGAGGGAGCAGTTGATCTGGGTGTGGTTGTGTGAGGGAGCAGTGGGCCTGGGTGTGTGAGGGAGCAGTGAATCTGGATGTGGGTGTGTGAGGGAGCAGTGGGTCTGGGTGTGTGAGGGAGCAGTTGATCTGGGTCTGGGTGTGTGAGGGAGCAGTGGGTCTGGGTGTGTGAGGGAGCAGTGGGTCTGGGTGTGTGAGGGAGCAGTGGGTCTGAGTGTGTGAGAGAGCAGTGGATCTGGGTGTCGGTGTGTGAGGGAGCAGTGGGCCTGGGTCTGGGTGTGTGAGGGAGCAGTGGGCCTGGGTCTGGGTGTGTGAGAGAGTAGTGGGAGTAAGTCTGGGTGTGTGAGGGAGCAGTGGGTCTGCGTGTGTGAGGGAGCAATGGGTCTGGGTGTGTGAGGGAGCAGTGGGCCTGGGTCTTGGTGTGTGCGGGAGTATTGCGTCTGGGTCTGGGTGTCTGAGGGAGCAGTGGGTCTGGGTGTGTGAGGGAGCAGTGGGTCTGGGTCTGGGTATGTGAGGGAGTATTGCGTCTGGGTCTGGGTGTCTGAGGGAGCAGTGGGTCTGGGTGTGTGAGGGAGCAGTGGGTCTCGGTGTGTAAGGGAGCAGTAGGTCTGGGTGTGGATGTCTGAGGGAGCAGTGGGTCTGGATGTGGCTGTGTGAGGGAGCAGTGGGTCTGGGTGTGGGCATTTGAGGGAGCAGTGGGTCCTAGTGTGGGTGTGTGAGGTAGCAGTGTGTGTGAGTGTGGGTGTGTGAGGGAGCAGTGGGTCCCAGTCTGGGTGTGTGAGGGAGCAGTGAGTCTGGGTGTGGGTGTGTGAGGGAGCAGTGGGTCTGGGTGTGGGTGTGTGAAGGAGCAGTGGGTCCCAGTCTGGGTGTGTGAGGGAGCAGTGAGTCTGGGTGTGGGTGTGTGAGGGAGCAGTGGGTCTGGGTGTGGGTGTGTGAGGTAGCAGTGTGTGTGAGTGTGGGTGTGTGGGGGAGCAGTGAGTCTGGGTGTGGGTGTGTGAAGGAGCAGTCGGTCTGGGTGTGAGGGAGCAGTGGGTCTGGTTGTATGAGGGAGCAGTGGGTCTGGGTGTGGGTGTGTGAGGGAGCAGTGGGCCTGGGTCTGGGTTTGTGAGGGAGCAGTGGGTCTGCGTGTGTGAGGGAGCAGTGGGTCTGGTTGTGGGTATTTGAGGGAGCAGTGCGTCTGGATCTGGGGGTATGAGGGAGCAGTGGGCCTGGGTCTGGGTGTGTGAGGGAGCAGTGGTTCTGGGTGTGTGAGGGAGCTGTGTGTCTTGGTGTGTGATGAAGCTGTGTGTCTGGGTGTGTGAGGGAGCAGTGGGTCTGGGTCTGGGTGTGTGAGGGAGCAGTGGGTCTGGGTTTGTGAGGGAGCAGTGGGACTGGTTGTGGGTATTTGAGGGAGCAGTTGGTCTGGCTCTGGGTCTGGGTGTATGAGGGAGCAGTGGATCTGGGTCTGGGTGGATGAGGGAGCAGTGGGCCTGGGTCTGGGTGTGTGAGGGAGCAGTGGGTCTGGTTGTGTGAGGGAGCAGTGGGTCTGGGTGTATGAGGGAGCAGTGGGTCTGGATGTGGATGTGTGAGGGAGCAGTGGGTCTGGGTGTGTGAGGGAGCAGTGGGTCTGGATGTGGGTGTGTGAGGGAGCAGTGGGTCTGGATGTGGGTGTGTGAGGGAGCAGTGGGTCTGGGTGTGGGTATTTGAGGGAGCAGTGGGTCCGAGTGTGGGTGTGTGAGGTAGCAGTGTGTGTGAGTGTGGGTGTGTGAGGGAGCAGTGGGTCTGGGTGTGTGAGGGAGCAGTGAGTCTGGGTGTGGGTGTGTGACGGAGCAGTGGGTCTGGGTGTGGGTATTTGAGGGAGCAGTGGGTCCTAGTGTGGGTGTGTGAGGTAGCAGTGTGTGTGAGTGTGGGTGTGTGAGGGAGCAGTGAGTCTGGCTGTGGGTGTGTGAAGGAGCAGTCGGTCTGGGTGTGAGGGAGCAGTGGGTCTGGGTGTGTGAGGGAGCAGTGGATCTGGGTGTGGGTGTGTGAGGGAGCAGTGGATCTGCGTGTGTGAGGGAGCAGTGGGTCTGGGTGTGTGAGGGAGCAGTGAGTCTGGGTGTGGGTATGTGAGGGAGCAGTGGGTCTGAGTGTGTTAGGGAGCAGTGGGTCTGGCTATTTGAGGGAGCAATGGGTCTGGGTGTGGGTGTGTGAGGGTGCAGTGGGTCTGGGTGTGGGTGTGTGAGGGAGCAGTGGGTCTGGGTGTGTGAGCTAGCAGTGGATCTGGGTGTGAGTGTGTGAGGGAACAAGTGGGTCTGGTGTGTGAGGGAGAAGTGGGCCTGGGTGTGGGTGTGTGAGGGAGCAGTGGGTCCGGGTGTGTAAGGGAGCAGTGGGTCCGGGTGTGTAAGGGAGCAGTGGGTCTGGGTGTGTGAGGGAGCAGTGGGTCTGGTTGTGTGAGAGAGCAGTGGATCTGGGTGTAGGTGTGTGAGGGAGCATTGGCCTGGGTCTGGGTGTGTGAGGGAGCAGTGGGTCTGGGTGTGTGAGGGAGCAGTGGGTCTGGTTGTGTGAGAGAGCAATGGATCTGGGTGTTGGTGTGTGAGGGAGCATTGGCCTGGGTCTGGGTGTGTGAGGGAGCAGCGGGTCTGGGTGTATGAGGGTGCAGTGGGTCTGGGTCTGGGTGTGTGAGGGAGCAGTGCGTCTGGGTCTGGGTGTGTGAGGGAGCACTGGGTCTGGGTGTGTGAGGGAGCAGTGCGTCTGGGTCTGGGTGTATGAAGGAGCACTGGGTCTGGGTATGTGAGGGAGCAGTGCCTCTGGGTCTGGCTGTATGAGGGAGCAGTGAGCTTGGGTCTGGGTGTGTGAAGGAGCAGTGGGTCTGGATGTGGGTGTGTGAGGGAGCAGTGTCTGTGGGTATTTGAGGGAGCAGTGGGTCCTAGTGTGGGTGTGTGAGGTAGCAGTGTGTGTGAGTGTGGGTGTGTGAGTGTGGGTGTGTGAGGGAGCAGTGAGTCTGGGTGTGGGTGTGTGAAGTAGCAGTGGGTCTGGGTGTGAGGGAGCAGTGGGTCTGGGTGTGTGAGGGAGCAGTGAATCTGGGTGTGGGTGTGTGAAGGAGCACTGGGTCCCAGTCTGGGTGTGTGAGGGAGCAGTGAGTCTGGGTGTGGGTGTGTGAGGGAGCAGTGGGTCTGGGTGTGGGTATTTGAGGGAGCAGTGGGTCCTAGTGTGGGTGTGTGAGGTAGCAGTGTGTGTGAGTGTGGGTGTGTGGGGGAGCAGTGAGTCTGGGTGTGGGTGTGTGAAGGAGCAGTGGGTCTGGGTGAGAGGGAGCAGTGGGTCTGGGTGTGTGAGGGAGCAGTGGGCCTGGGTCTGGGTTTGTGAGGGAGCAGTGGGTCTGCGTGTGTGAGGGAGCAGTGGGTCTGGGTGTGTGAGGGAGCAGTGGGTCTGGATGTGGGTGTGTGAGGGAGCAGTGGGTCTGGGTATTTGAGGGAGCAGTGGGTCCTAGTGTGGTTGTGTGAGGTAGCAGTGTGTGTGAGTGTGGGTGTGTGGGTGTGTGAGGGAGCAGTGGCTCCCAGTCTGGGTGTGTGAGGGAGCAATGAGTCTGGGTGTGGGTGTGTGAAGGAGCAGTGAGTCTGGGTATGGGTGTGTGAGGGAGCAGTGGGTCCCAGTCTGCGTGTGTGAGGGAGCAGTGAGCCTGGGAGTGGGTGTGTGAGGGAGCAGTGGGTCTGGGTGTGGGTATTTGAGGGAGCAGTGGGTCCTAGTGTGGGTGTGTGAGGTAGCAGTGTGTGTGAGTGTGGGTGTGTGAGGGAGCAGTGAGTCTGGGTGTGGGTGTGTGAAGGAGCAGTGGGTCTGGGTGTGAGGGAGCAGTGGGTCTGGGTGTGTGAGGGAGCAGTGGGTCTGGGTGTGGGTGTGTGAGGGAGCAGTGGGCCTGGGTCTGGGTTTGTGAGGGAGCAGTGGGTCTGCGTGTGTGAGGGAGCAGTGGGTCTGAGTGTGTAAGGGAGCAGTGGGTCTGGGTGTGGGTATTTGAGGGAGCAGTGTGTCTGGGTGTGGGTGTGTGAGGGAGCAGTGGGTCTGGCTCTGGGTGTGTGAGGGAGCAGTGGGTCTGGGTGTGTGAGCTAGCAGTGGGTCTGGGTGTGAGTGTGTGAGGGAACAGTGGGTCTGCGTGTGTGAGGGAGCAGTGCGTCTGGGTCTGGGTGTATGAGGGAGCAGTTGGTCTGGGTCTGGGTATGTGAGGGAGCAGTGCGTCTGTGTCTGGGTGTATGAGGGAGCAGTGGGCCTGGGTCTGGGTGTGTGAGGGAGCAGTGGGTCTCGGTGTGTGAGGGAGCAGTGGGTCTGGGTGTGGATGTGTGAGGGAGCAATGGGTCTGGGTGTGTGAGGGAGCAGTGGGTCTGGGTGTGGGTATTTGAGGGAGCAGTGGGTCCTAGTGTGGGTGTGTGAGGTAGCAGTGTGTGAGAGTGTGGGTGTGTGAGGGAGCAGTGGGTCCCAGTCTGGGTGTGTGAGGGAGCAGTGAGTCTGGGTGTGTGAGGGTGCAGTGAGTCTGGGTGTGGGTGTGTAAGGGAGCAGTGAGTCTGGGTGTGCGAGGGAGCAGTGAGTCTGGGTGTGCGAGGGAGCAGTGGGTGTGGGTGTGTGAGGGAGCAGTGGGTCTGGGTGTGTGAGGGAGCAGTTGGTCTGGTTGTGTGAGAGAGCAGTGGATCTGGGTGTAGGTGTGTGAGGGAGCATTGGCCTGGGTCTGGGTGTGTGAGGGAGCAGTGCGTCTGGGTGTATGAGGGAGCACTGGGTCTGGGTATGTGAGGGAGCAGTGCCTCTGGGTCTGGGTGTATGAGGGAGCAGTGGGTCTGGATGTGGGTGTGTGAGGTAGCAGTGTGTGTGAGTGTGGGTGTGTGAGGGAGCAGTTGCTCCCAGTCTGGGTGTGTGAGGGAGCAATGAGTCTGGGTGTGGGTGTGTGAATGAGCAGTGAGTCTGGGTATGGGTGTGTGAGGGAGCAGTGGGTCCCAGTCTGCGTGTGTGAGGGAGCAGTGAGTCTGGGAGTGGGTGTGTGAAGGAGCAGTGGGTCTGGGTGTGAGGGAGCAGTGGGTCTGGGTGTGTGAGGGAGCAGTGAATCTGGGTGTGGGTGTGTGAAGGAGCAGTGGGTCCCAGTCTGGGTGTGTGAGGGAGCAGTGAGTCTGGGTGTGGGTGTGTGAGGGAGCAGTGGGTCTGGGTGTGGGTGTGTGAGGTAGCAGTGTGTGTGAGTGTGGATCTGTGAGGGAGCAGTGGGTCCCAGTCTGGGCGTGTGAGGGAGCAATGAGTCTGGGTGTGTTAGGGAGCAGTGGGTCTGGCTATTTGAGGGTGCAGTGGGTCTGGGTGTGGGTGTGTGAGGGAGCAGTGGGTCTGGGTGTGTGAGCTAGCAGTGGATCTGGGTGTGTGAGGGAGCAGTGGGTCTGGTTGTGTGAGAGAGCAGTGGATCTGGGTCTGGGTGTGTGAGGGAGCAGTGGGTCTGGGTGTGTGAGGGAGCAGTGGGTCTGGTTGTGTGAGAGAGCAGTGGATCTGGGTGTAGGTGTGTGAGGGAGCATTGGCCTGGGTCTGGGTGTGTGAGGGAGCAGTGGGTCTGGGTGTGTGAGGGAGCAGTGGGTCTGGTTGTGTGAGAGAGCAATGGATCTGGGTGTAGGTGTGTGAGGGAGCATTGGCCTGGGTCTGGGTATGTGAGGGAGCAGTGCGTCTGGGTCTGGGTGTGTGAGGGAGCAGTGCGTCTGGGTCTGGGTGTGTGAGGGAGCAGTGGGCCTGGGTCTGGGTGTGTGAGGGAGCAGTGCGTCTGGGTCTGGGTGTATGAGGGAGCACTGGGTCTGGGTATGTGAGGGAGCAGTGCCTCTGGGTCTGGCTGTATGAGGGAGCAGTGAGCTTGGGTCTGGGTGTGTGAAGGAGCAGTGGGTCTGGATGTGGGTGTGTGAGGGAGCAGTGTCTGTGGGTGTGTGAGGGTGCAGTGGCTCCCAGTCTGGGTGTGTGAGGGAGCAGTGAGTCTGGGAGTGGGTGTGTGAGAGAGCAGTGGGTCTGGGTGTGGGTATTTGAGGGAGCAGTGGGTCCTAGTGTGGGTGTGTGAGGTAGCAGTGTGGGTGTGTGAGGGAGCAGTGAGTCTGGGTGTGGGTGTGTGAAGTAGCAGTGGGTCTGGGTGTGAGGGAGCAGTGGGTCCCAGTGTGTGAGGGAACAGTGGGTCTGGGTGTGTGAGGGAGTAGTGGGTGTGGGTCTGGGTATGTGAGGGAGCAATGGGTCTGGGTGTGTGAGGGAGCAGTCGTTCTGGGTCTGGGTGTGTGAGGGAGCAGTGGGTCTGGGTGTGTGAGGGAGCAGTGGGTCTGGGTGTGGGTATTTGAGGGAGCAGTGGGTCCTAGTGTGGGTGTGTGAGGGAGCAGTGGATCTGGGTGTGTGAGGGAGCAGTAGGTCTGGGTGTGTGAGAGAGCAGTGGGTCTGGGTGTCGGTGTGTGAGGGAGCAGTAGGTCTGGGTGTGTGAGAGAGCAGTGGGTCTGGGTGTCGGTGTGTGAGGGAGCAGTGGGTCTGGGTGTGTGAGAAAGCAGTGGGTCTGGGACTGGGTATGTGAGGGAGCAGTGGGCCTGGGCCTGGGTGTGTGAGGGAGCAGTGGGTCTGGGTGTGTGAGGGAGCAGTGGGCCTGGGTGTGGATGTGTGAGAGCAGTGGGTCTGGGTGTGGTTGTGTGAGGGAGCAGTGGGTCTGGGTGTGGTTGTGTGAGGGAGCAGTGGGTCTGGGTGTGGTTGTGTGAGGGAGCAGTGGGTCTGGGTGTGTGTGTGTGAGGGAGCAGTGGGTCTGGGTGTGGTTGTGTGAGGGAGCAGTGGGTCTGGGTCTGGGTATGTGAGGGAGCAGTGCGTCTGGGTCTGGGTGTGTGAGGGAGCAGTGGGTCTGGGTGTGTGAGGGAGCAGTGGGTCTGGGTGTGTGAGGGAGCAGTGGGTCTGGGTGTGTGAGGGAGCAGTGGGTCTGGATGTGTGAGGGAGCAGTGGGTCTGGGTGTGTGAGGGAGCAGTGTGTCTGGGTGTTTGAAGGGAGCAGTGTGTCTGGTTGTGGGTATTTGAGGGAGCAGTGGTTCTGGGTGTGGGTGTGTGAGTGAGCAGTGGGCCTGGGTGTGGGTGTGTGAGGGAGCAGTGAGTCTGGGTGTGTGAGGGAGCAGTGAGTCTGGGTGTGTGAGGGAGCAGTGAGTCTGGGTGTGTGAGGGAGCAGTGAGTCTGGGTGTGTGAGGGAGCATTGGGTCTGGGTGTGTGAGGGAGCAGTGGGTCTGGGTGTGGGTGTGTGAGGGAGCAGTGGGTCTGGGTGTGGGTATGTGAGTGAGCAGTGGGCCTGGGTCTGGGTGTGTGAGGGAGCAGTGGGTCTGGGTGTGTGAGGGAGCAGTGGGTCTGGATGTGTGAGGGAGCAGTGGGTCTGGATGTGTGAGGGAGCAGTGGGTCTGGGTGTGTGTTGGAGCTGTGGGTTTGGGTGTGTGAGGGAGCAGTCGGTCTGGGTGTGTGAGGGAGCAGTGGGTCTGGGTCTGGGTGTGTGAGGGAGCAGTGGGTCCCAGTGTGGGTGTGTGAGGGAGCAGTGAGTCTGGGTGTGGGTGTGTGAGGGAGCAGTGGGTCTGGGTGTGGGTGTGTGAGGTAGCAGTGTGTGTGAGTGTGGATCTGTGAGGGAGCAGTGGGTCCCAGTCTGGGCGTGTGAGGGAGCAATGAGTCTGGGTGTGTTAGGGAGCATTGGGTCTGGCTATTTGAGGGAGCAGTGGGTCTGGGTGTGGGTGTGTGAGGGTGCAGTGGGTCTGGGTGTGGGTGTGTGAGGGAGCAGTGGGTCTGGGTGTGTGAGCTAGCAGTGGATCTGGGTGTGTGAGGGAGCAGTGGGTCTGGTTGTGTGAGAGAGCAGTGGATCTGGGTCTGGGTGTGTGAGGGAGCAGTGGGTCTGGGTGTGTGAGGGAGCAGTGGGTCTGGTTGTGTGAGAGAGCAGTGGATCTGGGTGTAGGTGTGTGAGGGAGCATTGGCCTGGGTCTGGGTGTGTGAGGGAGCAGTGGGTCTGGGTGTGTGAGGGAGCAGTGGGTCTGGTTGTGTGAGAGAGCAATGGATCTGGGTGTAGGTGTGTGAGGGAGCATTGGCCTGGGTCTGGGTATGTGAGGGAGCAGTGCGTCTGGGTCTGGGTGTGTGAGGGAGCAGTGCGTCTGGGTCTGGGTGTGTGAGGGAGCAGTGGGCCTGGGTCTGGGTGTGTGAGGGAGCAGTGCGTCTGGGTCTGGGTGTATGAGGGAGCACTGGGTCTGGGTATGTGAGGGAGCAGTGCCTCTGGGTCTGGCTGTATGAGGGAGCAGTGAGCTTGGGTCTGGGTGTGTGAAGGAGCAGTGGGTCTGGATGTGGGTGTGTGAGGGAGCAGTGTCTGTGGGTGTGTGAGGGTGCAGTGGCTCCCAGTCTGGGTGTGTGAGGGAGCAGTGAGTCTGGGAGTGGGTGTGTGAGAGAGCAGTGGGTCTGGGTGTGGGTATTTGAGGGAGCAGTGGGTCCTAGTGTGGGTGTGTGAGGTAGCAGTGTGGGTGTGTGAGGGAGCAGTGAGTCTGGGTGTGGGTGTGTGAAGTAGCAGTGGGTCTGGGTGTGAGGGAGCAGTGGGTCCCAGTGTGTGAGGGAACAGTGGGTCTGGGTGTGTGAGGGAGTAGTGGGTGTGGGTCTGGGTATGTGAGGGAGCAATGGGTCTGGGTGTGTGAGGGAGCAGTCGTTCTGGGTCTGGGTGTGTGAGGGAGCAGTGGGTCTGGGTGTGTGAGGGAGCAGTGGGTCTGGGTGTGGGTATTTGAGGGAGCAGTGGGTCCTAGTGTGGGTGTGTGAGGGAGCAGTGGATCTGGGTGTGTGAGGGAGCAGTAGGTCTGGGTGTGTGAGAGAGCAGTGGGTCTGGGTGTCGGTGTGTGAGGGAGCAGTAGGTCTGGGTGTGTGAGAGAGCAGTGGGTCTGGGTGTCGGTGTGTGAGGGAGCAGTGGGTCTGGGTGTGTGAGAAAGCAGTGGGTCTGGGACTGGGTATGTGAGGGAGCAGTGGGCCTGGGCCTGGGTGTGTGAGGGAGCAGTGGGTCTGGGTGTGTGAGGGAGCAGTGGGCCTGGGTGTGGATGTGTGAGAGCAGTGGGTCTGGGTGTGGTTGTGTGAGGGAGCAGTGGGTCTGGGTGTGGTTGTGTGAGGGAGCAGTGGGTCTGGGTGTGGTTGTGTGAGGGAGCAGTGGGTCTGGGTGTGTGTGTGTGAGGGAGCAGTGGGTCTGGGTGTGGTTGTGTGAGGGAGCAGTGGGTCTGGGTCTGGGTATGTGAGGGAGCAGTGCGTCTGGGTCTGGGTGTGTGAGGGAGCAGTGGGTCTGGGTGTGTGAGGGAGCAGTGGGTCTGGGTGTGTGAGGGAGCAGTGGGTCTGGGTGTGTGAGGGAGCAGTGGGTCTGGATGTGTGAGGGAGCAGTGGGTCTGGGTGTGTGAGGGAGCAGTGTGTCTGGGTGTTTGAAGGGAGCAGTGTGTCTGGTTGTGGGTATTTGAGGGAGCAGTGGTTCTGGGTGTGGGTGTGTGAGTGAGCAGTGGGCCTGGGTGTGGGTGTGTGAGGGAGCAGTGAGTCTGGGTGTGTGAGGGAGCAGTGAGTCTGGGTGTGTGAGGGAGCAGTGAGTCTGGGTGTGTGAGGGAGCAGTGAGTCTGGGTGTGTGAGGGAGCATTGGGTCTGGGTGTGTGAGGGAGCAGTGGGTCTGGGTGTGGGTGTGTGAGGGAGCAGTGGGTCTGGGTGTGGGTATGTGAGTGAGCAGTGGGCCTGGGTCTGGGTGTGTGAGGGAGCAGTGGGTCTGGGTGTGTGAGGGAGCAGTGGGTCTGGATGTGTGAGGGAGCAGTGGGTCTGGATGTGTGAGGGAGCAGTGGGTCTGGGTGTGTGTTGGAGCTGTGGGTTTGGGTGTGTGAGGGAGCAGTCGGTCTGGGTGTGTGAGGGAGCAGTGGGTCTGGGTCTGGGTGTGTGAGGGAGCAGTGGGTCCCAGTGTGGGTGTGTGAGGGAGCAGTGAGTCTGGGTGTGTGAGGGAGCAGTGGGTCTGGGTGTGTGAGGGAGCAGTGGGTCTGGGTCTGGATTTGCGAGGGAGCAGTGAGTCGAAGTTTGGGTGTGTGAGAGAGCGGCCGGTCCCAGTGTGGGTGTGTGAGGGAGCAGTTGGTCTGGTTGTGGGTGTGTGATGGTGCAGTGGGTCTGGCTGTGGGTATGTGAGTGAGCAGTGGGCCTGGGTCTGGGTGTGTGAGGGAGCAGTGGGTCTGGGTGTGTGAGGGTGCAGTGGGTCTGGGTGTGGGTATTGGATGGAGCAGTGGGTCTGGGTTGGGGTGAATGAGGGAGCAGTGGGTTTCGGTCTGGGTGTATGAGGGAGCAGTGGGTCTCGGTCTGGGTGTATGAGTGGGCAGTGGGTCTGGGTGTGTGGGGGAGCAGTGGGTCTGGGTGTGGGTGTGTGAGGGAGCAGTGGGTTTGGGTGTGTGAGGGAGCAGTGGATCTGGGTGTGGGTGTGTGAGGGAGCAGTGGATCTGGGTGTGGGTGTGTGAGGGAGCAGTGGGTCTGGGTCTGGGTGTGTGAGGGAGCAGTGGGTCTGGGTCTGGGTGTGTGAGGGAGCAGTGGGTCTGGGTGTGGTTGTGTGAGGGAGCAGTGGGTCTGGGTCTGGGTGTGTGAGGGAGCAGTGGGTCTGGGTATGTGAGGGAGCAGTGGGCCCAGCCTGGGTGTTTGAGGGAGCAGTGGCTCTCGGTGTGTGAGGGAGCAGTGGGTCTGGGTGTGTGAGGGAGCAGTGGGTGTGGGTGTGTGAGGGAGCAGTGGGTCTGGGTGTGTGAGGGAGCAGTGGGTCTGGGTGTGTGAGGGAGCAGTGGGTCTGGATGTGTGAGGGAGCAGTGGGTCTGGGTGTGTGAGGGAGCAGTGGGTCTGGGTGTGTGAGGGAGCAGTGGGTCTGGGTGTGTGAGGGAGCAGTGGGTCTGGGTGTGTGAGGGAGCAGTGAGTCTGGGTATGTGAGGGAGCAGTGGGTCTGGGTGTGTGAGGGAGCAGTGGGTCTGGGTGTGTGAGGGAGCAGTGGGTCTGGGTGTGTGAGGGAGCAGTGGGTCTGGGTGTGTGAGGGAGCAGTGGGTCTGGGTGTGTATGTATGAGGGAGCAGTGGATCTGGGTGTGTGTGTGTGAGGGAGCAGTGGGTCTGGGTGTGGTTGTGTGAGGGAGCAATGGGTCTGGGTGTGGGTGTGTGAGGGAGCAGTGGTTCTGGGTGTGTGAGGGAGCAGTGGGTCTGGGTGTGTGAGGAAGCAGTGGGCATGGGTCTGCGTGTGTGAGGGAGCAGTGGGTCTGGGTGTGTGAGGGAGCAGTGGGTCTGGGTGTGGGTGTGTGAGGGCGCAGTGGGTCTGGGTGTGTGTGTGTGAGGGTGCAGTGGGTATGTGTGTGTGAGGGAGCCGTGGGTTTGGGTGTGTGAGGGAGAAGTCGGTCTGGGTGTGTGAGGGAGCAGTGGGTCTGGGTCTGGGTGTGTGAGGGAGCAGTGGGTATGGGTGTGTGAGGGAGCTGTTGGTCTGGGTGTGTGAGGGAGCAGTCGGTCTGGGTGAGTGAGGGAGCAGTGGGTCTGGTTCTGGATGTGTGAGGGAGCAGTGGGTCCCAGTTTGGGTGTGTGAGGGAGCAGTGGGTCCCAGTGTGGGTGTGTGAGGGAGCAGTGAGTATGGGTGTGTGAGGGAGCAGTGAGTCTGGGTATGTGAGGGAGCAGTGGGTCTGGGTGTGTGAGGGAGCAGTGGGTCTGGGTGTGGGTATGTGAGGGAGTAGTGGGTCTGGGTCTGGGTGTGTGAGGGAGCAGTGGGTCTGGGTGTGTGAGGGAACAGTGGGTCTGGGTGTGTGAGGGAGCAGTGGGTCTGGGTGTGTGAGGGAGCAGTGGGTCTGGGTGTGTGAGGGAGCAGTGGGTCTGGGTGTGTGATGGAGCAGTGGGTCTGGGTGTGTGAGGGAGCAGTGGGTCTGGGTGTGGGTGTGTGAGGGAGTAGTGGGTCTGGGTCTGGGTGTGTGAGGGAGCAGTAGGCCTGGGTCTGGGTGTGTGAGGGAGCAGTGGGTCTGGGTCTGGGTGTGTGAGGGAGCAGTGCGTCTGGGTCTGGGTGTGTGAGGGAGCAGTGGGTCTGGGTCTGGGTATGTGAGGGAGCAGTGGGTCTGGGTCTGGGTGTATGAGGGAGCAGTGGGCCTGGGTCTGGGTGTGTGAGGGAGCAGTGGGTCTCGGTGTGTGAGGGAGCAGTGGGCCTGGGTCTGGGTGTGTGAGGGAGCAGTGAGTCTGGGTGTGTGAGGGAGCAGTGAGTCTGGCTGTGTGATGGAGCAGTGAGTGTGGGTGTGTGAGGGAGCAGTGGGTCTGGGTGTGTGAGGGAGCAGTGGGTCTGGGTGTGTGAGGGAGCAGTGGGTCTGGGTGTGTGAGGGAGCAGTGGGTCTGGGTGTGTGAGGGAGCAGTGGGTCTGGGTGTGTGAGGGAGCAGTGGGCCTGGGTGTGGATGAGTGAGAGAGCAGTGGGTCTGGGTGTGGTTGTGTGAGGGAGCAGTGGGTCTGGGTGTGGTTGTGTGAGGGAGCAGTGGGTCTGGGTCTGGGTATGTGAGGGAGCAGTGCGTCTGGGTGTGGGTGTGTGAGGGAGCAGTGGGCCTCGGCCTGGGTGTGTGAGGGAGCAGTGGCTCTCGGTGTGTGAGGGAGCAGTGGGTCTGGGTCTGGGTGTGTGAGGGAGCAGTGGGTCTGTGTCTGGGTGTGTGAGGGAGCAGTGGGTCTGTGTCTGGCTGTGTGAGGGAGCAGTGGGTCTGGGTGTGTGAGGGAGCAGTGGGTCTGGGTGTGTGAGGGAGCAGTGGGTCTGGATGTGTGAGGGAGCAGTGGGTCTGGGTGTGTGAGGGAGCAGTGGGTCTGGATGTGTGAGGGAGCAGTGGGTCTGGATGTGTGAGGGAGCAGTAGGTCTGGGTGTGTGAGGGAGCAGTGGGTCTGGATGTGTGAGGGAGCAGTGGGTCCCAGTGTTGGTGTGTGAGAGGGCGGCCGGTCCCAGTGTGGGTGTGTGAGGGAGCAGTTGGTCTGGTTGTGGGTGTGTGAGGGTGCAGTGGGTCTGGCTGTGGGTATGTGAGTGAGCAGTGGGCCTGGGTCTGGGTGTGTGAGGGAGCAGTTGGTCTGGGTGTGTGAGGGTGCAGTGGGTCTGGGTGTGGGTATTGGATGGAGCAGTGGGTCTGGCTTGGGGTGAATGAGGGAGCAGTGGGCTTCGGTCTGGGTGTATGAAGAGCAGTGGGTCTCGGTCTGGGTGTATGAGTGGGCAGTCGGTCTGGGTGTGTGGGGGAGCAGTGGGTCTGGGTGTGGGTGTGTGAGGGAGCAGTGGGTCTGGGTCTGGGTGTGTGAGATAGCAGTGGGTCTGGGTGTGGTTGTGTGAGGGAGCAGTGGGTCTGGGTGTGTGAGGGAGCAGTGGGTCTGGGTCTGGGTATGTGAGGGAGCAGTGGGCCTCGGTGTGTGAGGGAGCAGTGGGTGTGGTTGTGTGAGGGAGCAGTGGGTCTGGGTGTGTGAGGGAGCAGTGGGTCTGGATGTGTGAGGGAGCAGTGGGTCTGGATGTGTGAGGGAGCAGTGGGTCTGGATGTGTGAGGGAGCAGTGGGTCTGGGTGTGTGAGGGAGCAGTGGGTCTGGGTGTGTGAGGGAGCAGTGGGTCTGGGTGTGTGAGGGATCAGTGGGTCTGGGTGTGTGAGGGAGCAGTGAGTCTGGATGTGTGAGGGAGCAGTGAGTGTGGGTGTGTGAGGGAGCAGTGAGTGTGGGTGTGTGAGGGAGCAGTGGGTCTGGGTGTGTGAGGGAGCAGTGGGTCTGGGTGTGTGAGGGAGCAGTGGGTCTGTGTGTGGGTGTGTGAGGGAGCAGTGCGTCTGGGTGTGTGAGGGAGCAGTGGGTGTGGGTGTGTGAGGGAGCAGTGTGTCTGATTGTGGGTTTGTGAGGGAGCAGTTCATCTGGGTGTGTGTGTGTGAGGGAGCAGTGGGTCTGGGTGTGGTTCTGTGAGGGAGCAATGGGTCTGGGTGTGGGTGTGTGAGGGAGCAGTGGTTCTGGGTGTGTACGGGAGCAGTGGGTCTGGGTGTGGGTGTGTGTGGGAGCAGTGGGTCTGGGTGTGGGTGTGTGAGGGAGCACTGGACCTTGGTCTGGATGTGTGAGGGAGCAGTGGGTCTGCGTGTGTGAGGGAGCAGTGGTTCTGGGTGTAGGTGTGTGAGGGAGCAGCCGGTCCCAGTGTGGTTGTGTGAGGGTGCAGTGGGTCTGGGTATGTGAGGGAGCAGTGGGTTTGGGTCTGGGTGTGTGAGGGAGCAGTGGGTCTGGGTATGTGAGGGAGCAGTGGGTCTGGGTCTGGGTGTATGAGGGAGCAGTGGGTCTGGATGTGGGTGTGTGAGGGAGCAGTCGGTCTGGGTCTGGGTGTGTGAGGGAGCAGTAGGTCTGGGTTTGGGTGTGTGAGGGAGCAGTGGGTCTGGGTGTGTGAGGGAGCATTGGGTCTGCGTGTGAGTGTGTGAGGGAGCAGTGGGTCTGGGTGTGGAAGGGAGCAGCGGGCCTGCGTGTGGGTGTGTGAGGGAGCAGTGAGTCTGTATGTGTGAGGGAGCAGTGAGTCTGGGTGTGTGAGGGAGCAGTGAGTCTGGGTGTGTGAGGGAGCAGTGAGTCTGGGTGTGTGAGGGAGCAGTGGGCCTGTGTCTGGATGTGTGAGGGAGCAGTGGGTCTGGGTATGGATGTGTGAGGGAGCAGTGGGTCTGGGTCTGGATGTGTGAGGGAGCAGTGGGTCTGGGCCTGGGTGTGTGAGGGAGCAGTGGGCCTGGGTGTGTGAGGGAGCAGTGTTTCTGGGTGTGTGAGGGAGCAGTGTGTATGGGTCTGGGCGTGTGAGGGAGCAGTGTGGCTGGGTGTGTGAGGGAGCAGTGGATCTGGGTGTGGGTGAGTGAGGGAACAATGATTCTGGGTGTGTGAGGGAGCGGTGGGTCTGGGTGTGTGAGGGAGCAGTGGGTCTGGGTCTGGGTGTGTGAGAGAGAAGTGGAACAGTGTCTGGGTGTGTGAGGAAGCAGTGGGTCTGGGTGTGGGTTTGTGAGGGAGCAGTGGGTCTGGGTGTTGGTATTTGAGGGAGCAGTGGGTCTGGGTCTGGGTGTGTGAGGGAGCAGTGGGTCTGGGTGTGGGTGTGTGAGGGAGCAGTGGGTCTGGTGTGGGTGTGTGAGGGAGCAGTGTGTCTGGGTGTGGGTGTGTGAGGGAGCAGTGGGTCTGGGTGTGTGAGGGAGCAATGGGCCTGGGTCTGGGTGTGTGAGGGAGCAGTGGGTCTGGGTGTGTGATTGAGCAGTGGGTCTGGGTGTGTGAGGGAGCTGTGGGTCTGGGTGTATGAGGGAGCAGTGGGTCTGGGTGTGTGTGTGTGAGGGAGCAGTGGGCCTGGGTGTGTGAGGGAGCAGTGGTTCTGGGTGTGTGAGGGAGCAGTGGGTCGGTGCCTGGGTGTGTGAGGGAGCAGTGGGCCTGGGTGTGTGAGGGAGCAGTGTTTCTGGGTGTGTGAGGGAGCAGTGTGTATGGGTGTGGGTGTGTGAGGGAGCAGTGGGTCTGGGTGTGGGTGTGTGAGGGAGCAGTGGGTCTGGGTGTGGGTGTGTGAGGGAGCAGTGGGTCTGGGTGTGTGAGGGAGCAATGGGTCTGGGTGTGGGTGTGTGAGGGAGCAGTGGGTCTGGGTGTGGGTGTATGCGGGAGCAGTTGGTCTGGGTGTATGAGGGGGCAATGGGTCTGGGTCTGGGTGTATGAGGGAGCAGTGGGTCTGCGTCTGGGTGTATGAGGGAGCAGTGGGCTTGGGTCTGGGTGTGTGAGGGAGCAGTGGTTCTGGGTGTGTGAGGGAGCAGTGGGTCTGGGTGTGGGTGTGTGAGGGAGCAGTGGTTCTGGGTGTGTGAGGGAGCAGTCGGTCTGGGTGTGGGTGTGTGAGGGAGTAGTGGGTCTGGGTGTGTGAGGGAGCAGTGGGTCTGGGTGTGTAAGGGAGCAGTGGGCCTGGGTCTGGGTGTGTGAGTGAGCAGTGCGTCTGGGTGTGTGAGGGAGCAGTGGGCCTGGGTGTGTGTGTGTGAGCGAGCAGTGAGTCTGGGTGTGTGAGGGAGCAGTGAGTCTGGGTGTGTGAGGGAGCAGTGGGTCTGGGTGTGTGAGGGAGCAGTGGGTCTGGGTGTGTGAGGGAGCAGTGGGTCTGGGTGTGTGAGGGAGCAGTGGTCTGGGTGTGTGAGGGAGCAGTGGGTCTGGATGTGTGAGGGAGCAGTGGGTCTGGATGTGGGTGTGTGAGGGAGCAGTGGGTCTGGGTGTGGGTATTTGAGCGAGCAGTGGGTCTGGGTGTGAGGGAGCAGTGGGTCTGGGTGTGTGAGGGAGCAGTGGATCTGGGTTTGGGTGTGTGAGGGAGCAGTGGATCTGGGTGTGTGAGGGAGCAGTGGGTCTGGGTGTGTGAGGGAGCAGTGAGTCTGGGTGTCGGTGTGTGAAGGAGCAGTGGGTCTGGGTGTGTGAGGGAGCAGTGGGTCTGGGTGTGTGAGGGAGCAGTGGGTCTGGGTGTGTGAGGGAGCAGTGGGTCTGGGTGTGTGAGGGAGCAGTGGGTCTGGGTGTGTGAGGGAGCAGTGGGTCTGGGTGTGTGAGGGAGCAGTGGGTCTGGGTGTGTGAGGGAGCAGTGGGTCTGGGTGTGGGTGTGTGAGGGAGTAGTGGGTCTGTGTATTTGAGGGAGCAGTGGGTCTGGGTCTGGGTGTGTGAGAGAGCAGTGGAACAGTGTCTGGGTGTGTGAGGGAGCAGTGGGTGTGGGTGTGTGAGGGAGCAGTGGGTGTGGGTTTTGGTATTTGAGGGAGCAGTTGGTCTGGGTGTGGGTGTGTGAGGGAGCAGTGGGTCTGGGTGTGGGTGTGTGAGGGAGCAGTGGGTCTGAGTGTGTGAGGGAGCAGTGGGTCTGAGTGTGTGAGGGAGCAGTGGGACTGGGTGTGGGTGTGTGAGGGAGCAGTGGGTCTGGGTGTGTGAGGGAGCAGTGGGTCTGGGTGTGGGTGTGTGAGGGAGCAGTGGGTCTGGGTGTGGGTGTGTGAGGGAGCAGTGGGTCTGAGTGTGTGAGGGAGCAGTGGGTCTGAGTGTGTGAGGGAGCAGTGGGTCTGGGTGTGGGTGTGTGAGGGAGCAGTGGGTCTGGGTGTGGGTGTGTGAGGGAGCAGTGGGTCTGAGTGTGGGTGTGTGAGGGAGCAGTGGGTCTGGGTGTGTGAGGGAGCAGTGGGTCTGGGTGTGGGTGTGTGAGGGAGCAGTGGGTCTGGGTGTGGGTGTGTGAGGGAGCAGTGGGTCTGGGTGTGGGTGTGTGAGGGAGCCGTGGGTCTGGGTGTGTGAGGGAGCAATGGGCCTGGGTCTGGGTGTGTGAGGGAGCAGTGGGTCTGGGTGTGTGATTGAGCAGTGGGTCTGGGTGTGTGAGGGAGCTGTGGGTCTGGGTGTATGAGGGAGCAGTGGGTCTGGGTGTGGGTGTGAGAGGGAGCAGTGTGTCTGGGTGTGTGAGGGAGCAGTGAGTGTGGGTGTGTGAGGGAGCAGTGAGTCTGGGTGTGTGAGGGAGCAGTGGGTCTGGGTGTGGGTGTGTGAGTGAGCAGTGGGTTTGGGTGTGTGAGGGAGCAATGGTTCTGTGTGTGTGTGTGTGAGGGAGCAGTGGGCCTGGGTCTGGGTGTGTGAGGGAGCAGTGGGTCTGGGTGTGTGAGGAAGCAGTGGTTCTGGGTGTGTGAGGGAGCAGTGGGTCTGGGTGTGTGAGGGAGCAGTGGGTCTGGGTGTGTGAGGGAGCAGTGGGTCTGGGTGTGTGAGGGAGCAGTGGGTCTGGGTGTGTGAGGGAGCAGTGGGTCTGGGTGTGTGAGGGAGCAGTGGGTGTGGGTGTGTGAGGGAGCAGTGGATCTGGGTGTGGGTGAATGAGGGAACAATGGGTCTGGGTGTGTGAGGGAACGGTGGGTCTGGGTGTGTGAGGGAGCAGTGGGTCTAGGTGTGTGAGAGAGAAGTGGAACAGTGTCTGGGTGTGTGAGGAAGCAGTGGGTCTGGGTGTGGGTGTGTGAGGGAGCAGTGGGTCTGGGTGTTGGTATTTGAGGGAGCAGTGGGTCTGGGTGTGTGAGGGAGCAGTGGGTCTGGGTGTGGGTGTGTGAGGGAGCAGTGGGTCTGGTGTGGGTGTGTGAGGGAGCAGTGTGTCTGGGTGTGGGTGTGTGAGGGAGCAGTGGGTCTGGGTGTGTGAGGGAGCAATGGGCCTGGGTCTGGGTGTGTGAGGGAGCAGTGGGTGTGGGTGTGTGAGGGAGTAGTAGGTCTGGGTGTGTGAGGGAGCTGTGGGTCTGGGTGTTGGTGTGTGAGGGAGCAGTGGGTCTGGGTCTGGGTATGTGAGGGAGCAGTGCGTCTGGGTCTGGGTGTATGAGGGAGCAGTGGGTCTGGGTATGTGAGGGAGCAGTGCATCTGGGTGTGTGAGGGAGCAGTGGGTCCGGGTGTGGATGTGTGAGGGAGCAGTGGGTCTGGATGTGTGAGGGAGCAGTGGGTATTGATGTGGGTGTGTGAGGGAGCAGTGGGTCTGGGTGTGGGTATTTGAGCGAGCAGTGGGTCCTAGTGTGGGTGTGTGAGGTAGCAGTGTGTGTGAGTGTGGGTGTGTGAGGGAGCAGTGAGTCTGGGTGTGGGTGTGTGAAGGAGCAGTGGGTCTGGGTGTGTGAGGGAGCAGTGGGTCTGGGTGTGGGTGTGTAAGGGAGCAGTGGATCTGGGTGTGTGAGGGAGCAGTGGGTCTGGGTGTGTGAGGGAGCAGTGGGTCTGGGTGCGGGTGTGTGAGGGAGCAGTGGGTCTGGGTGTGTGAGGAAGCAGTGGGTCTGAGTGTGTGAGGGAGCAGTGGGTCTGGGTGTTGGTATTTGAGGGAGCAGTGGGTCTGGGTCTGGGTTTGTGAGGGAGCAGTGGGTCTGGGTGTGGGTGTTTGAGGGAGCAGTGGGTCTGGGTGTGGGTGTGTGAGGGAGCAGTGGGTCTGGGTGTTGGTATTTGAGGGAGCAGTGGGTCTGGGTCTGGGTTTGTGAGGGAGCAGTGGGTCTGGGTGTGGGTGTGTGAGGGAGCAGTGGGTCTGGGTGTGGGTGTGTGAGGGAGCAGTGGCTCTGGGTGTTGGTATTTGAGGGAGCAGTGGGTCTGGGTGTGGGTGTGTGAGGGAGCAGTGGGTCTGGGTGTGGGTGTGTGAGGGAGCAGTGGTTCTGTGTGTGGGTGTGTGAGGGAGCAGTGCGTCTGGGTGTGTGAGGGAGCAGTGGGTGTGGGTGTGTGAGGGAGCAGTGGGTCTGGGTGTGTGAGGGAGCAGTGGGTCTGGGTGCGGGTGTGTGAGGGAGCAGTGGGTCTGGGTGTGTGAGGAAGCAGTGGGTCTGAGTGTGTGAGGGAGCAGTGGGTCTGGGTGTGGGTGTGTGAGGGAGCTGTGGGTCTGGGTGTGGGTGTGTGAGGGAGCAATGGGCCTGGGTCTGGGTGTGTGAGGGAGCAGTGGTTCTGGGTGTGGGTGTGTGTGGGAGCAGTGGGTCTGTGTGTGGGTGTGTGAGGGAGCAGTGGGTCTGGGTGTGGGTGTGTGTGGGAGCAGTGGGTCTGGGTGTGGGTGTGTGAGGGAGCACTGGACCTTGGTCTGGATGTGTGAGGGAGCAGTGGGTCTGGGTTTGTGAGGGAGCAGTGGTTCTGGGTGTAGGTGTGTGAGGGAGCAGCCGGTCCCAGTGTGGTTGTGTGAGGGAGCAGTGGGTCTGGGTATGTGAGGGAGCAGTGGGTTTGGGTCTGGGTGTGTGAGGGAGCAGTGGGTCTGGGTGTGTGAGGGAGCAGTGGGTCTGGGTCTGGGTGTATGAGGGAGCAGTGGGTCTGGATGTGGGTGTGTGAGGGAGCAGCCGGTCCCAGTGTGGTTGTGTGAGGGAGCAGTGGGTCTGGGTATGTGAGGGAGCAGTGGGTTTGGGTCTGGGTGTGTGAGGGAGCAGTGGGTCTGGGTGTGTGAGGGAGCAGTGGGTCTGGGTCTGGGTGTATGAGGGAGCAGTGGGTCTGGATGTGGGTGTGTGAGGGAGCAGTCGGTCTGGGTCTGGGTGTGTGAGGGAGCAGTAGGTCTGGGTTTGGGTGTGTGAGGGAGCAGTGGGTCTGGGTGTGTGAGGGAGCAGTTGGTCTGCGTGTGAGTGTGTGAGGGAACAGTGGGTCTGGGTGTGTGAGGGAGCAGCGGGCCTGCGTGTGGGTGTGTAAGGGAGCAGTGAGTCTGTATGTGTGAGGGAGCAGTGAGTCTGGGTGTGTGAGGGAGGCAGTGAGTCTGGGTGTGTGAGGGAGCAGTGGGCCTGTGTCTGGATGTGTGAGGGAGCAGTGGGTCTGGGTATGGATGTGTGAGGGAGCAGTGGGTCTGGGTCTGGATGTGTGAGGGAGCAGTGGGTCTGGGCCTGGGTGTGTGAGGGAGCAGTGGGCCTGGGTGTGTGAGGGAGCAGTGTTTCTGGGTGTGTGAGGGAGCAGTGTGTATGGGTCTGGGTGTGTGAGGGAGCAGTGTGGCTGGGTGTGTGAGGGAGCAGTGGATCTGGGTGTGGGTGAGTGAGGGAACAATGGGTCTGGGTGTGTGAGGGAGCGGTGGGTCTGGGTGTGTGAGGGAGCAGTGGGTCTGGGTCTGGGTGTGTGAGAGAGAAGTGGAACAGTGTCTGGGTGTGTGAGGAAGCAGTGGGTCTGGGTGTGGGTTTGTGAGGGAGCAGTGGGTCTGGGTGTTGGTATTTGAGGGAGCAGTGGGTCTGGGTCTGGGTGTGTGAGGCAGCAGTGGGTCTGGTGTGGGTGTGTGAGGGAGCAGTGTGTCTGGGTGTGGGTGTGTGAGGGAGCAGTAGGTCTGGGTGTGTGAGGGAGCAATGGGCCTGGGTCTGGGTGTGTGAGGGAGCAGTGGGTCTGGGTGTGTGATTGAGCAGTGGGTCTGGGTGTGTGAGGGA
This sequence comes from Pristiophorus japonicus, assembly GCF_044704955.1. Classification (NCBI taxonomy): domain Eukaryota; kingdom Metazoa; phylum Chordata; class Chondrichthyes; family Pristiophoridae; genus Pristiophorus; species Pristiophorus japonicus. The sequence continues at coordinate 67,285,602 of NC_091978.1, forward strand.
GCTGTGGGTCTGGGTGTATGAGGGAGCAGTGGGTCTGGGTGTGGGTGTGAGAGGGAGCAGTGTGTCTGGGTGTGTGAGGGAGCAGTGAGTCTGGGTGTGTGAGGGAGCAGTGAGTCTGGGTGTGGGTGTGTGAGTGAGCAGTGGGTTTGGGTGTGTGAGGGAGCAATGGGTCTGTGTGTGTGTGTGTGAGGGAGCAGTGGGCCTGGGTCTGGGTGTGTGAGGGAGCAGTGGGTCTGGGTGTGTGAGGGAGCAGTGGTTCTGGGTGTGTGAGGGAGCAGTGGGTCGGGGCCTGGGTGTGTGAGGGAGCAGTGGGCCTGGGTGTGTGAGGGAGCAGTGTTTCTGGGTGTGTGAGGGAGCAGTGTTTATGGGTGTGGGTGTGTGAGGGAGCAGTGGGTCTGGGTGTGGGTGTGTGAGGGAGCAGTGGGTCTGGGTGTGGGTGTGTGATGGAGCAGTGGGTCTGGGTGTGGGTGTGTGAGGGAGCAGTGGGTCTGGGTGTGTGAGGGAGCAGTGGGTCTGGGTGTGGGTGTGTGAGGGAGCAGTGGGTCTGGGTGTGGGTGTATGCGGGAGCAGTTGGTCTGGGTGTATGAGGGGGCAATGGGTCTGGGTCTGGGTGTATGAGGGAGCAGTGGGTCTGCGTCTGGGTGTATGAGGGAGCAGTGGGCTTGGGTCTGGGTGTGTGAGGGAGCAGTGGTTCTGGGTGTGTGAGGGAGCAGTGGGTCTGGGTGTGGGTATGTGAGGGAGCAGTGGTTCTGGGTGTGTGAGGGAGCAGGCGGTCTGGGTGTGGGTGTGTGAGGGAGTAGTGGGTCTGGGTGTGTGAGGGAGCAGTGGGTCTGGGTGTGTAAGGGAGCAGTGGGCCTGGGTCTGGGTGTGTGAGTGAGCAGTGCGTCTGGGTGTGTGAGGGAGCAGTGGGCCTGGGTGTGTGTGTGTGAGCGAGCAGTGAGTCTGGGTGTGTGAGGGAGCAGTGAGTCTGGGTGTGTGAGGGAGCAGTGGGTCTGGGTGTGTGAGGGAGCAGTGGGTCTGGGTGTGTGAGGGAGCAGTGGGTCTGGGTGTGTGAGGGAGCAGTGGGTCTGGGTGTGTGAGGGAGCAGTGGTCTGGGTGTGTGAGGGAGTAGTGGGTCTGGATGTGTGAGGGAGCAGTGGGTCTGGATGTGGGTGTGTGAGGGAGCAGTGGGTCTGGGTGTGGGTATTTGAGCGAGCAGTGGGTCTGGGTGTGAGGGAGCAGTGGGTCTGGGTGTGTGAGGGAGCAGTGGATCTGGGTTTGGGTGTGTGAGGGAGCAGTGGATCTGGGTGTGTGAGGGAGCAGTGGGTCTGGGTGTGTGAGGGAGCAGTGAGTCTGGGTGTCGGTGTGTGAAGGAGCAGTGGGTCTGGGTGTGTGAGGGAGCAGTGGGTCTGGGTGTGTGAGGGAGCAGTGGGTCTGGGTGTGTGAGGGAGCAGTGGGTCTGGGTGTGTGAGGGAGCAGTGGGTCTGGGTGTGTGAGGGAGCAGTGGGTCTGGGTGTGTGAGGGAGCAGTGGGTCTGGGTGTGGGTGTGTGAGGGAGTAGTGGGTCTGTGTATTTGAGGGAGCAGTGGGTCTGGGTCTGGGTGTGTGAGAGAGCAGTGGAACAGTGTCTGGGTGTGTGAGGGAGCAGTGGGTGTGGGTGTGTGAGGGAGCAGTGGGTGTGGGTTTTGGTATTTGAGGGAGCAGTTGGTCTGGGTGTGGGTGTGTGAGGGAGCAGTGGGTCTGGGTGTGGGTGTGTGAGGGAGCAGTGGGTCTGAGTGTGTGAGGGAGCAGTGGGACTGGGTGTGGGTGTGTGAGCGAGCAGTGGGTCTGGGTGTGGGTGTGTGAGGGAGCAGTGGGTCTGGGTGTGTGAGGGAGCAGTGGGTCTGGGTGTGGGTGTGTGAGGGAGCAGTGGGTCTGAGTGTGGGTGTGAGAGGGAGCAGTGGGTCTGGGTGTGTGATTGAGCAGTGGGTCTGGGTGTGTGAGGGAGCTGTGGGTCTGGGTGTATGAGGGAGCAGTGGGTCTGGGTGTGGGTGTGAGAGGGAGCAGTGTGTCTGGGTGTATGAGGGAGCAGTGAGTCTGGGTGTGTGAGGGAGCAGTGGGTCTGGGTGTGGGTGTGTGAGTGAGCAGTGGGTTTGGGTGTGTGAGGGAGCAATGGGTCTGTGTGTGTGTGTGTGAGGGAGCAGTGGGCCTGGGTCTGGGTGTGTGAGGGAGCAGTGGGTCTGGGTGTGTGAGGGAGCAGTGGTTCTGGGTGTGTGAGGGAGCAGTGGGTCGGGGCCTGGGTGTGTGAGGGAGCAGTGGGCCTGGGTGTGTGAGGGAGCAGTGGGTCTGGGTGTGTGAGGGAGCAGTGTGTATGGGTCTGGGTGTGTGAGGGAGCAGTGTGGCTGGGTGTGTGAGGGAGCAGTGGATCTGGGTGTGGGTGAGTGAGGGAACAATGGGTCTGGGTGTGTGAGGGATGGTGGGTCTGGGTGTGTGAGGGAGCAGTGGGTCTGGGTCTGGGTGTGTGAGAGAGAAGTGGAACAGTGTCTGGGTGTGTGAGGAAGCAGTGGGTCTGGGTGTGGGTGTGTGAGGGAGCAGTGGGTCTGGGTGTTGGTATTTGAGGGAGCAGTGGGTCTGGGTCTGGGTGTGTGAGGGAGCAGTGTGTCTGGGTGTGGGTGTATGAGGGAGCAGTGGGCTTGGGTCTGGGTGTGTGAGGGAGCAGTGGTTGTGGGTGTGTGAGGGAGCAGTGCGTCTGGGTGTGTGAGGGAGCAGTGGGCCTGGGTGTGGGTGTGTGAGGGAGTAGTGGGTCTGGGTGTGTGAGGGAGCAGTGAGTCTGGGTGTGTGAGGGAGCAGTGGGTCTGCGTGTGTGAGGGAGCAGTGGGTCTGGGTGTGTGAGGGAGCAGTGGGTCTGGGTGTGTGAGGGAGCAGTGGGTCTGGGTGTGTGAGGGAGCAGTGGGTCTGGGTGTGTGAGGGAGCAGTGGGTCTGGGTGTGTGAGGGTGCAGTGGGTCTGGATGTGGGTGTGTGAGGGAGCAGTGGGTCTGGGTGTGGGTATTTGAGCGAGCAGTGGGTCCTCGTGTGGGTGTGTGAGGTAGCAGTGAGTCTGGGTGTGGGTGTGTGAGTGAGCAGTGGGTCTGGGTGTGAGGGAGCAGTGGGTCTGGGTGTGTGAGGGAGCAGTGGATCTGGGTGTGGGTGTGTGAGGGAGCAGTGGGTCTGGGTATTGGTGTTTGAGGGTGCAGTGGGTCTGGGTGTGGGTGTGTGAGGGAGCAGTGGGTCTGGGTGTGTGAGGGAGCAGTGGGTCTGGGTGTCGGTGTGTGAGGGAGCAGTGGGTCTGGGTGTGGGTGTGTGAGGGAGCAGTGGGTGTGGGTGTGTGAGGGAGCAGTGGGTGTGGGTGTGTGAGGGAGCAGTGGGTCTGGGTGAGGGTGTGTGAGGGAGCAGTGGGTCTGGGTGTGCGTGTGTGAGGGAGCAGTGGGTCTGGGTGTGGGTGTGTGAGGGAGCAGTGGCTCTGGGTGTGGGTGTGTGAGGGAGCAGTGGGTCTGGGTGTGGCTGTGTGAGGGAGCAGTGGGTCTGTGTGTGGGTGTGTGAGGGAGCAGTGGGTCTGGGTGTGGGTGTGTGAGGGAGCAGTGGGTCTGGGTGTGTGAGGGAGCAGTGGGTCTGGGTGTGGGTGTATGCGGGAGCAGTTGGTCTGGGTGTATGAGGGAGCAGTGGGTCTGGGTGTATGAGGGAGCAGTGGGTCTGGGTCTGGGTGTATGAGGGAGCAGTGGGTCTGCGTCAGGGTGTATGAGGGAGCAGTGGGCTTGGGTCTGGGTGTGTGAGGGAGCAGTGGTTCTGGGTGTGTGAGGGAGCAGTGGGTCTGGGTGTGGGTGTGTGAGGGAGCAGTGGTTCTGGGTGTGTGAGGGAGCAGTCGGTATGGGTGTGGGTGTGTGAGGGAGTAGTGGGTCTGGGTGTGTGAGGGAGCAGTGGGTCTGGGTGTGTAAGGGAGCAGTGGGCCTGGGTCTGGGTGTGTGAGGGAGCAGTGCATCTGGGTGTGTGAGGGAGCAGTGGGCCTGGGTGTGTGTGTGTGAGGGAGCAGTGAGTCTGGGTGTGTGTGGGAGCAGCGGGTCTGGGTGTGCGAGGGAGCAGTGGGTCTGGGTGTGTGAGGGAGCAGTGGGTGTGGGTGTGTGAGGGAGCAGTGGGTCTGGGTGTGGGTGTGTGAGGGAGCAGTGGGTCTGTGTGTGTGTGTGTGAGGGAGCAGTGGGTCTGGGTGTGGTTGTGTGAGGGAGCAGTGGGTCTGGGTGTGGGTGTGTGAGGGAGCAGTGGTTCTGGGTGTGTGAGGGAGCAGTGGGTCTGGGTTTGTGAGGGAGCAGTGGGTCTGGGTGTGTGAGGCAGCAGTGGGTCTGCGTGTGAGTGTGTGAGGGAACAGTGGGTCTGGGTGTGTGAGGGAGCAGCGGGCCTGCGTGTGGGTGTGTGAGGGAGCAGTGAGTCTGTGAGGGAGCAGTGAGTCTGGGTGTGTGAGGGAGCAGTGAGTCTGGGTGTGTGAGGGAGCAGTGGGCCTGTGTCTGGATGTGTGAGGGAGCAGTGGGTTTGGGTCTGGGTGTGTGAGGGAGCAGTGGTTCTGGGTGTGTGAGGGAGCAGTGGGTCTGGGTGTGGGTGTGTGAGGGAGCAGTGGTTCTGGGTGTGTGAGGGAGCAGTCGGTATGGGTGTGGGTGTGTGAGGGAGTAGTGGGTCAAGGTGTGTGAGGGAGCAGTGGGTCTGGGTGTGTAAGGGAGCAGTGGGCCTGGGTCTGGGTGTGTGAGGGAGCAGTGCGTCTGGGTGTGTGAGGGAGCAGTGGGCCTGTGTCTGGATGTGTGAGGGAGCAGTGGGTTTGGGTATGGATGTGTGAGGGAGCAGTGGGTCTGGGTCTGGATGTGTGAGGGAGCAGTGGGTCTGGGCCTGGGTGTGTGAGGGAGCAGTGGGCCTGGGTGTGTGAGGGAGCAGTGTTTCTGGGTGTGTGAGGGAGCAGTGTGTATGGGTCTGGGTGTGTGAGGGAGCAGTGTGGCTGGGTGTGTGAGGGAGCAGTGGATCTGGGTGTGGGTGAGTGAGGGAGCAGTGGGTCTGGGTCTGGGTGTGTGAGGGAGCAGTGGGTCTGGGTCTGGGTGTGTGAGGGAGCAGTGGGTCTGGGTGTGGGTGTGTGAGGGAGCAGTGGGTCTGGTGTGGGTGTGTGAGGGAGCAGTGTGTCTGGGTGTGGGTGTGTGAGGGAGCAGTAGGTCTGGGTGTGTGAGGGAGCAATGGGCCTGGGTCTGGGTGTGTGAGGGAGCAGTGGGTCTGGGTGTGTGATTGAGCAGTGGGTCTGGGTGTGTGAGGGAGCTGTGGGTCTGGGTGTATGAGGGAGCAGTGGGTCTGGGTGTGGGTGTGAGAGGGAGCAGTGTGTCTGGGTGTGTGAGGGAGCAGTGAGTCTGGGTGTGTGAGGGAGCAGTGAGTCTGGGTGCGGGTGTGTGAGTGAGCAGTGGGTTTGGGTCTGTGAGGGAGCAATGGGTCTGTGTGTGTGTGTGTGAGGGAGCAGTGGGCCTGGGTCTGGGTGTGTGAGGGAGCAGTGGGTCTGGGTGTGTGAGGGAGCAGTGGTTCTGGGTGTGTGAGGGAGCAGTGGGTCGGGGCCTGGGTGTGTGAGGGAGCAGTGGGCCTGGGTGTGTGAGGGAGCAGTGTTTCTGGGTGTGTGAGGGAGCAGTGTGTATGGGTGTGGGTGTGTGAGGGAGCAGTGGGTCTGGGTGTGGGTGTGTGAGAGAGCAGTGGGTCTGGGTGTGGGTGTGTGATGGAGCAGTGGGTCTGGGTGTGGGTGTGTGAGGGAGCAGTGGGTCTGGGTGTGTGAGGGAGCAGTGGGTCTGGGTGTGGGTGTGTGAGGGAGCAGTGGGTCTGGGTGTGTGAGGGAGCAGTGGTTCTGGGTGTGTGAGGGAGCAGTGGGTCGGGGCCTGGGTGTGTGAGGGAGCAGTGGGCCTGGGTGTGTGAGGGAGCAGTGTTTCTGGGTGTGTGAGGGAGCAGTGTTTATGGGTGTGGGTGTGTGAGGGAGCAGTGGGTCTGGGTGTGGGTGTGTGAGGGAGCAGTGGGTCTGGGTGTGGGTGTGTGATGGAGCAGTGGGTCTGGGTGTGGGTGTGTGAGGGAGCAGTGGGTCTGGGTGTGTGAGGGAGCAGTGGGTCTGGGTGTGGGTGTGTGAGGGAGCAGTGGGTCTGGGTGTGGGTGTATGCGGGAGCAGTTGGTCTGGGTATATGAGGGGGCAATGGGTCTGGGTCTGGGTGTATGAGGGAGCAGTGGGTCTGCGTCTGGGTGTATGAGGGAGCAGTGGGCTTGGGTCTGGGTGTGTGAGGGAGCAGTGGTTCTGGGTGTGTGAGGGAGCAGTGGGTCTGGGTGTGGGTATGTGAGGGAGCAGTGGTTCTGGGTGTGTGAGGGAGCAGGCGGTCTGGGTGTGGGTGTGTGAGGGAGTAGTGGGTCTGGGTGTGTGAGGGAGCAGTGGGTCTGGGTGTGTAAGGGAGCAGTGGGCCTGGGTCTGGGTGTGTGAGTGAGCAGTGCGTCTGGGTGTGTGAGGGAGCAGTGGGCCTGGGTGTGTGTGTGTGAGCGAGCAGTGAGTCTGGGTGTGTGAGGGAGCAGTGAGTCTGGGTGTGTGAGGGAGCAGTGGGTCTGGGTGTGTGAGGGAGCAGTGGGTCTGGGTGTGTGAGGGAGCAGTGGGTCTGGGTGTGTGAGGGAGCAGTGGGTCTGGGTGTGTGAGGGAGCAGTGGTCTGGGTGTGTGAGGGAGTAGTGGGTCTGGATGTGTGAGGGAGCAGTGGGTCTGGATGTGGGTGTGTGAGGGAGCAGTGGGTCTGGGTGTGGGTATTTGAGCGAGCAGTGGGTCTGGGTGTGAGGGAGCAGTGGGTCTGGGTGTGTGAGGGAGCAGTGGATCTGGGTTTGGGTGTGTGAGGGAGCAGTGGATCTGGGTGTGTGAGGGAGCAGTGGGTCTGGGTGTGTGAGGGAGCAGTGAGTCTGGGTGTCGGTGTGTGAAGGAGCAGTGGGTCTGGGTGTGTGAGGGAGCAGTGGGTCTGGGTGTGTGAGGGAGCAGTGGGTCTGGGTGTGTGAGGGAGCAGTGGGTCTGGGTGTGTGAGGGAGCAGTGGGTCTGGGTGTGTGAGGGAGCAGTGGGTCTGGGTGTGGGTGTGTGAGGGAGTAGTGGGTCTGTGTATTTGAGGGAGCAGTGGGTCTGGGTCTGGGTGTGTGAGAGAGCAGTGGAACAGTGTCTGGGTGTGTGAGGGAGCAGTGGGTGTGGGTGTGTGAGGGAGCAGTGGGTGTGGGTTTTGGTATTTGAGGGAGCAGTTGGTCTGGGTGTGGGTGTGTGAGGGAGCAGTGGGTCTGGGTGTGGGTGTGTGAGGGAGCAGTGGGTCTGAGTGTGTGAGGGAGCAGTGGGACTGGGTGTGGGTGTGTGAGCGAGCAGTGGGTCTGGGTGTGGGTGTGTGAGGGAGCAGTGGGTCTGGGTGTGTGAGGGAGCAGTGGGTCTGGGTGTGGGTGTGTGAGGGAGCAGTGGGTCTGAGTGTGGGTGTGTGAGGGAGCAGTGGGTCTGAGTGTGGGTGTGTGAGGGAGCAGTGGGTCTGGGTGTGTGAGGGAGCAGTGGGTCTGGGTGTGGGTGTGTGAGGGAGCAGTGGGTCTGGGTGTGGGTGTGTGAGGGAGCAGTGGGTCTGGGTGTGGGTGTGTGAGGGAGCAGTGGGTCTGGGTGTGTGATTGAGCAGTGGGTCTGGGTGTGTGAGGGAGCTGTGGGTCTGGGTGTATGAGGGAGCAGTGGGTCTGAGTGTGGGTGTGAGAGGGAGCAGTGTGTCTGGGTGTATGAGGGAGCAGTGAGTCTGGGTGTGTGAGGGAGCAGTGGGTCTGGGTGTGGGTGTGTGAGTGAGCAGTGGGTTTGGGTGTGTGAGGGAGCAATGGGTCTGTGTGTGTGTGTGTGAGGGAGCAGTGGGCCTGGGTCTGGGTGTGTGAGGGAGCAGTGGGTCTGGGTGTGTGAGGGAGCAGTGGTTCTGGGTGTGTGAGGGAGCAGTGGGTCGGGGCCTGGGTGTGTGAGGGAGCAGTGGGCCTGGGTGTGTGAGGGAGCAGTGGGTCTGGGTGTGTGAGGGAGCAGTGTGTATGGGTCTGGGTGTGTGAGGGAGCAGTGTGGCTGGGTGTGTGAGGGAGCAGTGGATCTGGGTGTGGGTGAGTGAGGGAACAATGGGTCTGGGTGTGTGAGGGAGTGGTGGGTCTGGGTGTGTGAGGGAGCAGTGGGTCTGGGTCTGGGTGTGTGAGAGAGAAGTGGAACAGTGTCTGGGTGTGTGAGGAAGCAGTGGGTCTGGGTGTGGGTGTGTGAGGGAGCAGTGGGTCTGGGTGTTGGTATTTGAGGGAGCAGTGGGTCTGGGTCTGGGTGTGTGAGGGAGCAGTGTGTCTGGGTGTGGGTGTATGAGGGAGCAGTGGGCTTGGGTCTGGGTGTGTGAGGGAGCAGTGGTTGTGGGTGTGTGAGGGAGCAGTGCGTCTGGGTGTGTGAGGGAGCAGTGGGCCTGGGTGTGGGTGTGTGAGGGAGTAGTGGGTCTGGGTGTGTGAGGGAGCAGTGAGTCTGGGTGTGTGAGGGAGCAGTGGGTCTGCGTGTGTGAGGGAGCAGTGGGTCTGGGTGTGTGAGGGAGCAGTGGGTCTGGGTGTGTGAGGGAGCAGTGGGTCTGGGTGTGTGAGGGAGCAGTGGGTCTGGGTGTGTGAGGGAGCAGTGGGTCTGGGTGTGTGAGGGTGCAGTGGGTCTGGATGTGGGTGTGTGAGGGAGCAGTGGGTCTGGGTGTGGGTATTTGAGCGAGCAGTGGGTCCTCGTGTGGGTGTGTGAGGTAGCAGTGAGTCTGGGTGTGGGTGTGTGAGTGAGCAGTGGGTCTGGGTGTGAGGGAGCAGTGGGTCTGGGTGTGTGAGGGAGCAGTGGATCTGGGTGTGGGTGTGTGAGGGAGCAGTGGGTCTGGGTGTTGGTGTTTGAGGGTGCAGTGGGTCTGGGTGTGGGTGTGTGAGGGAGCAGTGGGTCTGGGTGTGTGAGGGAGCAGTGGGTCTGGGTGTCGGTGTGTGAGGGAGCAGTGGGTCTGGGTGTGGGTGTGTGAGGGAGCAGTGGGTGTGGGTGTGTGAGGGAGCAGTGGGTGTGGGTGTGTGAGGGAGCAGTGGGTCTGGGTGAGGGTGTGTGAGGGAGCAGTGGGTCTGGGTGTGCGTGTGTGAGGGAGCAGTGGGTCTGGGTGTGGGTGTGTGAGGGAGCAGTGGCTCTGGGTGTGGGTGTGTGAGGGAGCAGTGGGTCTGGGTGTGGCTGTGTGAGGGAGCAGTGGGTCTGTGTGTGGGTGTGTGAGGGAGCAGTGGGTCTGGGTGTGGGTGTGTGAGGGAGCAGTGGGTCTGGGTGTGTGAGGGAGCAGTGGGTCTGGGTGTGGGTGTATGCGGGAGCAGTTGGTCTGGGTGTATGAGGGAGCAGTGGGTCTGGGTGTATGAGGGAGCAGTGGGTCTGGGTCTGGGTGTATGAGGGAGCAGTGGGTCTGCGTCAGGGTGTATGAGGGAGCAGTGGGCTTGGGTCTGGGTGTGTGAGGGAGCAGTGGTTCTGGGTGTGTGAGGGAGCAGTGGGTCTGGGTGTGGGTGTGTGAGGGAGCAGTGGTTCTGGGTGTGTGAGGGAGCAGTCGGTATGGGTGTGGGTGTGTGAGGGAGTAGTGGGTCTGGGTGTGTGAGGGAGCAGTGGGTCTGGGTGTGTAAGGGAGCAGTGGGCCTGGGTCTGGGTGTGTGAGGGAGCAGTGCATCTGGGTGTGTGAGGGAGCAGTGGGCCTGGGTGTGTGTGTGTGAGGGAGCAGTGAGTCTGGGTGTGTGTGGGAGCAGCGGGTCTGGGTGTGCGAGGGAGCAGTGGGTCTGGGTGTGTGAGGGAGCAGTGGGTGTGGGTGTGTGAGGGAGCAGTGGGTCTGGGTGTGGGTGTGTGAGGGAGCAGTGGGTCTGTGTGTGTGTGTGTGAGGGAGCAGTGGGTCTGGGTGTGGTTGTGTGAGGGAGCAGTGGGTCTGGGTGTGGGTGTGTGAGGGAGCAGTGGTTCTGGGTGTGTGAGGGAGCAGTGGGTCTGGGTTTGTGAGGGAGCAGTGGGTCTGGGTGTGTGAGGCAGCAGTGGGTCTGCGTGTGAGTGTGTGAGGGAACAGTGGGTCTGGGTGTGTGAGGGAGCAGCGGGCCTGCGTGTGGGTGTGTGAGGGAGCAGTGAGTCTGTGAGGGAGCAGTGAGTCTGGGTGTGTGAGGGAGCAGTGAGTCTGGGTGTGTGAGGGAGCAGTGGGCCTGTGTCTGGATGTGTGAGGGAGCAGTGGGTTTGGGTCTGGGTGTGTGAGGGAGCAGTGGTTCTGGGTGTGTGAGGGATAAGTGGGTCTGGGTGTGGGTGTGTGAGGGAGCAGTGGTTCTGGGTGTGTGAGGGAGCAGTCGGTATGGGTGTGGGTGTGTGAGGGAGTAGTGGGTCAAGGTGTGTGAGGGAGCAGTGGGTCTGGGTGTGTAAGGGAGCAGTGGGCCTGGGTCTGGGTGTGTGAGGGAGCAGTGCGTCTGGGTGTGTGAGGGAGCAGTGGGCCTGTGTCTGGATGTGTGAGGGAGCAGTGGGTTTGGGTATGGATGTGTGAGGGAGCAGTGGGTCTGGGTCTGGATGTGTGAGGGAGCAGTGGGTCTGGGCCTGGGTGTGTGAGGGAGCAGTGGGCCTGGGTGTGTGAGGGAGCAGTGTTTCTGGGTGTGTGAGGGAGCAGTGTGTATGGGTCTGGGTGTGTGAGGGAGCAGTGTGGCTGGGTGTGTGAGGGAGCAGTGGATCTGGGTGTGGGTGAGTGAGGGAGCAGTGGGTCTGGGTCTGGGTGTGTGAGGGAGCAGTGGGTCTGGGTCTGGGTGTGTGAGGGAGCAGTGGGTCTGGGTGTGGGTGTGTGAGGGAGCAGCGGGTCTGGTGTGGGTGTGTGAGGGAGCAGTGTGTCTGGGTGTGGGTGTGTGAGGGAGCAGTAGGTCTGGGTGTGTGAGGGAGCAATGGGCCTGGGTCTGGGTGTGTGAGGGAGCAGTGGGTCTGGGTGTGTGATTGAGCAGTGGGTCTGGGTGTGTGAGGGAGCTGTGGTTCTGGGTGTATGAGGGAGCAGTGGGTCTGGGTGTGGGTGTGAGAGGGAGCAGTGTGTCTGGGTGTGTGAGGGAGCAGTGAGTCTGGGTGTGTGAGGGAGCAGTGAGTCTGGGTGCGGGTGTGTGAGTGAGCAGTGGGTTTGGGTCTGTGAGGGAGCAATGGGTCTGTGTGTGTGTGTGTGAGGGAGCAGTGGGCCTGGGTCTGGGTGTGTGAGGGAGCAGTGGGTCTGGGTGTGTGAGGGAGCAGTGGTTCTGGGTGTGTGAGGGAGCAGTGGGTCGGGGCCTGGGTGTGTGAGGGAGCAGTGGGCCTGGGTGTGTGAGGGAGCAGTGTTTCTGGGTGTGTGAGGGAGCAGTGTGTATGGGTGTGGGTGTGTGAGGGAGCAGTGGGTCTGGGTGTGGGTGTGTGAGAGAGCAGTGGGTCTGGGTGTGGGTGTGTGATGGAGCAGTGGGTCTGGGTGTGGGTGTGTGAGGGAGCAGTGGGTCTGGGTGTGTGAGGGAGCAGTGGGTCTGGGTGTGGGTGTGTGAGGGAGCAGTGGGTCTGCGTGTGGGTGTATGCGGGAGCAGTTGGTCTGGGTGTATGAGGGGGCAATGGGTCTGGGTCTGGGTGTATGAGGGAGCAGTGGGTCTGCGTCTGGGTGTATGAGGGAGCAGTGGGCTTGGGTCTGGGTGTGTGAGGGAGCAGTGGTTCTGGGTGTGTGAGGGAGCAGTGGGTCTGGGTGTGGGTGTGTGAGGGAGCAGTGGTTCTGGGTGTGTGAGGGAGCAGTCGGTCTGGGTGTGGGTGTGTGAGGGAGTAGTGGGTCTGGGTGTGTGAGGGAGCAGTGGGTCTGGGTGTGTAAGGGAGCAGTGGGCCTGGGTCTGGGTGTGTGAGTGAGCAGTGCGACTGGGTGTGTGAGGGAGCAGTGGGCCTGGGTGTGTGTGTGTGAGCGAGCAGTGAGTCTGGGTGTGTGAGGGAGCAGTGAGTCTGGGTGTGAGAGGGAGCAGTGGGTCTGGGTGTGTGAGGGAGCAGTGGGTCTGGGTGTGTGAGGGAGCAGTGGGTCTGGGTGTGTGAGGGAGCAGTGGGTCTGGGTGTGTGAGGGAGCAGTGGTCTGGGTGTGTGAGGGAGCAGTGGGTCTGGATGTCTGAGGGAGCAGTGGGTCTGGATGTGTGAGGGAGCAGTGGGTCTGGATGTGGGCGTGTGAGGGAGCAGTGGGTCTGGGTGTGGGTATTTGAGCGAGCAGTGGGTCTGGGTGTGAGGGAGCAGTGGGTCTGGGTGTGTGAGGGAGCAGTGGATCTGGGTTTGGGTGTGTGAGGGAGCAGTGGATCTGGGTGTGTGAGGGAGCAGTGGGTCTGGGTGTGTGAGGGAGCAGTGAGTCTGGGTGTCGGTGTGTGAAGGAGCAGTGGGTCTGGGTGTGTGAGGGAGCAGTGGGTCTGGGTGTGTGAGGGAGCAGTGGGTCTGGGTGTGTGAGGGAGCAGTGGGTCTGGGTGTGTGAGGGAGCAGTGGGTCTGGGTGTGTGAGGGAGCAGTGGGTCTGGGTGTGTGAGGGAGCAGTGGATCTGGGTGTGGGTGTGTGAGGGAGTAGTGGGTCTGTGTATTTGAGGGAGCAGTGGGTCTGGGTCTGGGTGTGTGAGAGAGCAGTGGAACAGTGTCTGGGTGTGTGAGGGAGCAGTGGGTGTGGGTGTGTGAGGGAGCAGTGGGTGTGGGTTTTGGTATTTGAGGGAGCAGTTGGTCTGGGTGTGGGTGTGTGAGGGAGCAGTGGGTCTGGGTGTGGGTGTGTGAGGGAGCAGTGGGTCTGAGTGTGTGAGGGAGCAGTGGGTCTGAGTGTGTGAGGGAGCAGTGGGACTGGGTGTGGGTGTGTGAGCGAGCAGTGGGTCTGGGTGTGGGTGTGTGAAGGAGCAGTGGGTCTGGGTGTGTGAGGGAGCAGTGGGTCTGGGTGTGGGTGTGTGAGGGAGCAGTGGGTCTGGGTCTGGGTGTGTGAGGGAGCAGTGGGTCTGAGTGTGTGAGGGAGCAGTGGGTCTGAGTGTGTGAGGGAGCAGTGGGTCTGAGTGTGTGAGGGAGCAGTGGGTCTGAGTGTGTGAGAGAGCAGTGGGTCTGAGTGTGGGTGTGTGAGGGAGCAGTGGGTCTGAGTGTGGGTGTGTGAGGGAGCAGTGGGTCTGGGTGTGTGAGGGAGCAGTGGGTCTGGGTGTGGGTGTGTGAGGGAGCAGTGGGTCTTGGTGTGGGTGTGTGAGGGAGCAGTGAGTCTGGGTGTGTGATTGAGCAGTGGGTCTGGGTGTGTGAGGGAGCTGTGGGTCTGGGTGTATGAGGGAGCAGTGGGTCTGGGTGTGGGTGTGAGAGGGAGCAGTGTGTCTGGGTGTGTGAGGGAGCAGTGAGTCTGGGTGTGTGAGGGAGCAGTGGGTTTGGGTGTGGGTGTGTGAGTGAGCAGTGGGTTTGGGTGTGTGAGGGAGCAATGGGTCTGTGTGTGTGTGTGTGTGAGGGAGCAGTGGGCCTGGGTCTGGGTGTGTGAGGGAGCAGTGGGTCTGGGTGTGTGAGGGAGCAGTGTGGCTGGGTGTGTGAGGGAGCAGTGGATCTGGGTGTGTGAGGGAGTGGTGGGTCTGGGTGTGTGAGGGAGCAGTGGGTCTGGGTCTGGGTGTGTGAGAGAGAAGTGGAACAGTGTCTGGGTGTGTGAGGAAGCAGTGGGTCTGGGTGTGGGTATGTGAGGGAGCAGTGGGTCTGGGTGTTGGTATTTGAGGGAGCAGTGGGTCTGGGTCTGGGTGTGTGAGGGAGCAGTGGGTCTGGGTGTGGGTGTGTGAGGGAGCAGTGTGTCTGGGTGTGGGTGTATGAGGGAGCAGTGGGCTTGGGTCTGGGTGTGTGAGGGAGCAGTGGTTCTGGGTGTGTGAGGGAGCAGTGGGTCTGGGTGTGGGTGTGTGAGGGAGCAGTGGGTCTGAGTGTGGGTGTGTGAGGGAGCAGTGGGTCTGGGTGTGGGTGTGTGAGGGAGCAGTGGGTCTGAGTGTGGGTGTGTGAGGGAGCAGTGGGTCTGAGTGTGGGTGTGTGAGGGAGCAGTGGGTCTGGGTGTGTGAGGGAGCAGTGGGTCTGGGTGTGGGTGTGTGAGGGAGCAGTGGGTCTGGGTGTGGGTGTGTGAGGGAGCAGTGGGTCTGGGTGTGGGTGTGTGAGGGGGCAGTGGGTCTGGGTGTGTGATTGAGCAGTGGGTCTGGGTGTGTGAGGGAGCTGTGGGTCTGGGTGTATGAGGGAGCAGTGGGTCTGAGTGTGGGTGTGAGAGGGAGCAGTGTGTCTGGGTGTATGAGGGAGCAGTGAGTCTGGGTGTGTGAGGGAGCAGTGGGTCTGGGTGTGGGTGTGTGAGTGAGCAGTGGGTTTGGGTGTGTGAGGGAGCAATGGGTCTGTGTGTGTGTGTGTGAGGGAGCAGTGGGCCTGGGTCTGGGTGTGTGAGGGAGCAGTGGGTCTGGGTGTGTGAGGGAGCAGTGGTTCTGGGTTTGTGAGGGAGCAGTGGGTCGGGGCCTGGGTGTGTGAGGGAGCAGTGGGCCTGGGTGTGTGAGGGAGCAGTGGGTCTGGGTGTGTGAGGGAGCAGTGTGTATGGGTCTGGGTGTGTGAGGGAGCAGTGTGGCTGGGTGTGTGAGGGAGCAGTGGATCTGGGTGTGGGTGAGTGAGGGAACAATGGGTCTGGGTGTGTGAGGGAGTGGTGGGTCTGGGTGTGTGAGGGAGCAGTGGGTCTGGGTCTGGGTGTGTGAGAGAGAAGTGGAACAGTGTCTGGGTGTGTGAGGAAGCAGTGGGTCTGGGTGTGGGTGTGTGAGGGAGCAGTGGGTCTGGGTGTTGGTATTTGAGGGAGCAGTGGGTCTGGGTCTGGGTGTGTGAGGGAGCAGTGTGTCTGGGTGTGGGTGTATGAGGGAGCAGTGGGCTTGGGTCTGGGTGTGTGAGGGAGCAGTGGTTGTGGGTGTGTGAGGGAGCAGTGCGTCTGGGTGTGTGAGGGAGCAGTGGGCCTGGGTGTGGGTGTGTGAGGGAGTAGTGGGTCTGGGTGTGTGAGGGAGCAGTGAGTCTGGGTGTGTGAGGGAGCAGTGGGTCTGCGTGTGTGAGGGAGCAGTGGGTCTGGGTGTGTGAGGGAGCAGTGGGTCTGGGTGTGTGAGGGAGCAGTGGGTCTGGGTGTGTGAGGGAGCAGTGGGTCTGGGTGTGTGAGGGAGCAGTGGGTCTGGGTGTGTGAGGGTGCAGTGGGTCTGGATGTGGGTGTGTGAGGGAGCAGTGGGTCTGGGTGTGGGTATTTGAGCGAGCAGTGGGTCCTCGTGTGGGTGTGTGAGGTAGCAGTGAGTCTGGGTGTGGGTGTGTGAGTGAGCAGTGGGTCTGGGTGTGAGGGAGCAGTGGGTCTGGGTGTGTGAGGGAGCAGTGGATCTGGGTGTGGGTGTGTGAGGGAGCAGTGGGTCTGGGTGTTGGTGTTTGAGGGTGCAGTGGGTCTGGGTGTGGGTGTGTGAGGGAGCAGTGGGTCTGGGTGTGTGAGGGAGCAGTGGGTCTGGGTGTCGGTGTGTGAGGGAGCAGTGGGTCTGGGTGTGGGTGTGTGAGGGAGCAGTGGGTGTGGGTGTGTGAGGGAGCAGTGGGTGTGGGTGTGTGAGGGAGCAGTGGGTCTGGGTGAGGGTGTGTGAGGGAGCAGTGGGTCTGGGTGTGCGTGTGTGAGGGAGCAGTGGGTCTGGGTGTGGGTGTGTGAGGGAGCAGTGGCTCTGGGTGTGGGTGTGTGAGGGAGCAGTGGGTCTGGGTGTGGCTGTGTGAGGGAGCAGTGGGTCTGGGTGTGGGTGTGTGAGGGAGCAGTGGGTCTGGGTGTGTGAGGGAGCAGTGGGTCTGGGTGTGGGTGTATGCGGGAGCAGTTGGTCTGGGTGTATGAGGGAGCAGTGGGTCTGGGTGTATGAGGGAGCAGTGGGTCTGGGTCTGGGTGTATGAGGGAGCAGTGGGTCTGCGTCAGGGTGTATGAGGGAGCAGTGGGCTTGGGTCTGGGTGTGTGAGGGAGCAGTGGTTCTGGGTGTGTGAGGGAGCAGTGGGTCTGGGTGTGGGTGTGTGAGGGAGCAGTGGTTCTGGGTGTGTGAGGGAGCAGTCGGTATGGGTGTGGGTGTGTGAGGGAGTAGTGGGTCTGGGTGTGTGAGGGAGCAGTGGGTCTGGGTGTGTAAGGGAGCAGTGGGCCTGGGTCTGGGTGTGTGAGGGAGCAGTGCATCTGGGTGTGTGAGGGAGCAGTGGGCCTGGGTGTGTGTGTGTGAGGGAGCAGTGAGTCTGGGTGTGTGTGGGAGCAGCGGGTCTGGGTGTGCGAGGGAGCAGTGGGTCTGGGTGTGTGAGGGAGCAGTGGGTGTGGGTGTGTGAGGGAGCAGTGGGTCTGGGTGTGGGTGTGTGAGGGAGCAGTGGGTCTGTGTGTGTGTGTGTGAGGGAGCAGTGGGTCTGGGTGTGGTTGTGTGAGGGAGCAGTGGGTCTGGGTGTGGGTGTGTGAGGGAGCAGTGGTTCTGGGTGTGTGAGGGAGCAGTGGGTCTGGGTTTGTGAGGGAGCAGTGGGTCTGGGTGTGTGAGGCAGCAGTGGGTCTGCGTGTGAGTGTGTGAGGGAACAGTGGGTCTGGGTGTGTGAGGGAGCAGCGGGCCTGCGTGTGGGTGTGTGAGGGAGCAGTGAGTCTGTGAGGGAGCAGTGAGTCTGGGTGTGTGAGGGAGCAGTGAGTCTGGGTGTGTGAGGGAGCAGTGGGCCTGTGTCTGGATGTGTGAGGGAGCAGTGGGTTTGGGTCTGGGTGTGTGAGGGAGCAGTGGTTCTGGGTGTGTGAGGGAGCAGTGGGTCTGGGTGTGGGTGTGTGAGGGAGCAGTGGTTCTGGGTGTGTGAGGGAGCAGTCGGTATGGGTGTGGGTGTGTGAGGGAGTAGTGGGTCAAGGTGTGTGAGGGAGCAGTGGGTCTGGGTGTGTAAGGGAGCAGTGGGCCTGGGTCTGGGTGTGTGAGGGAGCAGTGCGTCTGGGTGTGTGAGGGAGCAGTGGGCCTGTGTCTGGATGTGTGAGGGAGCAGTGGGTTTGGGTATGGATGTGTGAGGGAGCAGTGGGTCTGGGTCTGGATGTGTGAGGGAGCAGTGGGTCTGGGCCTGGGTGTGTGAGGGAGCAGTGGGCCTGGGTGTGTGAGGGAGCAGTGTTTCTGGGTGTGTGAGGGAGCAGTGTGTATGGGTCTGGGTGTGTGAGGGAGCAGTGTGGCTGGGTGTGTGAGGGAGCAGTGGATCTGGGTGTGGGTGAGTGAGGGAGCAGTGGGTCTGGGTGTGGGTGTGTGAGGGAGCAGTGGGTCTGGGTCTGGGTGTGTGAGGGAGCAGTGGGTCTGGGTGTGGGTGTGTGAGGGAGCAGCGGGTCTGGTGTGGGTGTGTGAGGGAGCAGTGTGTCTGGGTGTGGGTGTGTGAGGGAGCAGTAGGTCTGGGTGTGTGAGGGAGCAATGGGCCTGGGTCTGGGTGTGTGAGGGAGCAGTGGGTCTGGGTGTGTGATTGAGCAGTGGGTCTGGGTGTGTGAGGGAGCTGTGGGTCTGGGTGTATGAGGGAGCAGTGGGTCTGGGTGTGGGTGTGAGAGGGAGCAGTGTGTCTGGGTGTGTGAGGGAGCAGTGAGTCTGGGTGTGTGAGGGAGCAGTGAGTCTGGGTGCGGGTGTGTGAGTGAGCAGTGGGTTTGGGTCTGTGAGGGAGCAATGGGTCTGTGTGTGTGTGTGTGAGGGAGCAGTGGGCCTGGGTCTGGGTGTGTGAGGGAGCAGTGGGTCTGGGTGTGTGAGGGAGCAGTGGTTCTGGGTGTGTGAGGGAGCAGTGGGTCGGGGCCTGGGTGTGTGAGGGAGCAGTGGGCCTGGGTGTGTGAGGGAGCAGTGTTTCTGGGTGTGTGAGGGAGCAGTGTGTATGGGTGTGGGTGTGTGAGGGAGCAGTGGGTCTGGGTGTGGGTGTGTGAGAGAGCAGTGGGTCTGGGTGTGGGTGTGTGAGGGAGCAGTGGGTCTGGGTGTGTGAGGGAGCAGTGGGTCTGGGTGTGGGTGTGTGAGGGAGCAGTGGGTCTGCGTGTGGGTGTATGCGGGAGCAGTTGGTCTGGGTGTATGAGGGGGCAATGGGTCTGGGTCTGGGTGTATGAGGGAGCAGTGGGTCTGCGTCTGGGTGTATGAGGGAGCAGTGGGCTTGGGTCTGGGTGTGTGAGGGAGCAGTGGTTCTGGGTGTGTGAGGGAGCAGTGGGTCTGGGTGTGGGTGTGTGAGGGAGCAGTGGTTCTGGGTGTGTGAGGGAGCAGTCGGTCTGGGTGTGGGTGTGTGAGGGAGTAGTGGGTCTGGGTGTGTGAGGGAGCAGTGGGTCTGGGTGTGTAAGGGAGCAGTGGGCCTGGGTCTGGGTGTGTGAGTGAGCAGTGCGACTGGGTGTGTGAGGGAGCAGTGGGCCTGGGTGTGTGTGTGTGAGCGAGCAGTGAGTCTGGGTGTGTGAGGGAGCAGTGAGTCTGGGTGTGAGAGGGAGCAGTGGGTCTGGGTGTGTGAGGGAGCAGTGGGTCTGGGTGTGTGAGGGAGCAGTGGGTCTGGGTGTGTGAGGGAGCAGTGGGTCTGGGTGTGTGAGGGAGCAGTGGTCTGGGTGTGTGAGGGAGCAGTGGGTCTGGATGTCTGAGGGAGCAGTGGGTCTGGATGTGTGAGGGAGCAGTGGGTCTGGATGTGGGCGTGTGAGGGAGCAGTGGGTCTGGGTGTGGGTATTTGAGCGAGCAGTGGGTCTGGGTGTGAGGGAGCAGTGGGTCTGGGTGTGTGAGGGAGCAGTGGATCTGGGTTTGGGTGTGTGAGGGAGCAGTGGATCTGGGTGTGTGAGGGAGCAGTGGGTCTGGGTGTGTGAGGGAGCAGTGAGTCTGGGTGTCGGTGTGTGAAGGAGCAGTGGGTCTGGGTGTGTGAGGGAGCAGTGGGTCTGGGTGTGTGAGGGAGCAGTGGGTCTGGGTGTGTGAGGGAGCAGTGGGTCTGGGTGTGTGAGGGAGCAGTGGGTCTGGGTGTGTGAGGGAGCAGTGGGTCTGGGTGTGTGAGGGAGCAGTGGATCTGGGTGTGGGTGTGTGAGGGAGTAGTGGGTCTGTGTATTTGAGGGAGCAGTGGGTCTGGGTCTGGGTGTGTGAGAGAGCAGTGGAACAGTGTCTGGGTGTGTGAGGGAGCAGTGGGTGTGGGTGTGTGAGGGAGCAGTGGGTGTGGGTTTTGGTATTTGAGGGAGCAGTTGGTCTGGGTGTGGGTGTGTGAGGGAGCAGTGGGTCTGGGTGTGGGTGTGTGAGGGAGCAGTGGGTCTGAGTGTGTGAGGGAGCAGTGGGTCTGAGTGTGTGAGGGAGCAGTGGGACTGGGTGTGGGTGTGTGAGCGAGCAGTGGGTCTGGGTGTGGGTGTGTGAAGGAGCAGTGGGTCTGGGTGTGTGAGGGAGCAGTGGGTCTGGGTGTGGGTGTGTGAGGGAGCAGTGGGTCTGGGTCTGGGTGTGTGAGGGAGCAGTGGGTCTGAGTGTGTGAGGGAGCAGTGGGTCTGAGTGTGTGAGGGAGCAGTGGGTCTGAGTGTGTGAGGGAGCAGTGGGTCTGAGTGTGTGAGAGAGCAGTGGGTCTGAGTGTGGGTGTGTGAGGGAGCAGTGGGTCTGGGTGTGTGAGGGAGCAGTGGGTCTGGGTGTGTGAGGGAGCAGTGGGTCTGGGTGTGTGAGGGAGCAGTGGGTCTGGGTGTGGGTGTGTGAGGGAGCAGTGGGTCTTGGTGTGGGTGTGTGAGGGAGCAGTGAGTCTGGGTGTGTGATTGAGCAGTGGGTCTGGGTGTGTGAGGGAGCTGTGGGTCTGGGTGTATGAGGGAGCAGTGGGTCTGGGTGTGGGTGTGAGAGGGAGCAGTGTGTCTGGGTGTGTGAGGGAGCAGTGAGTCTGGGTGTGTGAGGGAGCAGTGGGTTTGGGTGTGGGTGTGTGAGTGAGCAGTGGGTTTGGGTGTGTGAGGGAGCAATGGGTCTGTGTGTGTGTGTGTGAGGGAGCAGTGGGCCTGTGTGTGTGTGTGTGAGGGAGCAGTGGGCCTGGGTCTGGGTGTGTGAGGGAGCAGTGGGTCTGGGTGTGTGAGGGAGCAGTGTGGCTGGGTGTGTGAGGGAGCAGTGGATCTGGGTGTGTGAGGGAGTGGTGGGTCTGGGTGTGTGAGGAAGCAGTGGGTCTGGGTGTGGGTATGTGAGGGAGCAGTGGGTCTGGGTGTTGGTATTTGAGGGAGCAGTGGGTCTGGGTCTGGGTGTGTGAGGGAGCAGTGGGTCTGGGTGTGGGTGTGTGAGGGAGCAGTGTGTCTGGGTGTGGGTGTATGAGGGAGCAGTGGGCTTGGGTCTGGGTGTGTGAGGGAGCAGTGGT
The DNA here is from genome assembly GCF_044704955.1 of Pristiophorus japonicus. Lineage (NCBI taxonomy): Eukaryota > Metazoa > Chordata > Chondrichthyes > Pristiophoridae > Pristiophorus > Pristiophorus japonicus. Next base: position 67,305,857 of record NC_091978.1, read on the forward strand.
TCTGGGTGTGTGAGGGAGCAGTGGGTCTGGGTGTGGGTGTGTGAGGGAGCAGTGGTTCTGGGTGTGTGAGGGGGCAGTCGGTATGGGTGTGGGTGTGTGAGGGAGTAGTGGGTCTGGGTGTGTGAGGGAGCAGTGGGTCTGGGTGTGTAAGGGAGCAGTGGGCCTGGGTCTGGGTGTGTGAGGGAGCAGTGCGTCTGGGTGTGTGAGGGAGCAGTGGGCCTGCGTGTGTGTGTGTGAGGGAGCAGTGAGTCTGGGTGTGTGAGGGAGCAGTGAGTCTGGGTGTGTGAGGGAGCAGTGGGTCTGGGTGTGTGAGGGAGCAGTGGGTCTGGGTGTGTGAGGGAGCAGTGAGTCTGGGTGTGTGAGGGAGCAGTGGGTCTGGGTGTGTGAGGGAGCAGTGGGTCTGGGTGTGTGAGGGAGCAGTGGGTCTGGGTGTGTGAGGGAGCAGTGGGTCTGGGTGTGTGAGGGAGCAGTGGGTCTGGGTGTGTGAGGGAGCAGTGGGTCTGGGTGTGTGAGGGAGCAGTGGGTCTGGGTGTGTGAGGGAGCAGTGGGTCTGGATGTGGGTGTGTGAGGGAGCAGTGGGTCTGGGTGTGGGTATTTGAGCGAGCAGTGGGTCCTAGTGTGGGTGTGTGAGGTAGCAGTGAGTCTGGGTGTGGGTGTGTGAGTGAGCAGTGGGTCTGGGTGTGAGGGAGCAGTGGGTCTGGGTGTGTGAGGGAGCAGTGGATCTGGGTGTGGGTGTGTGAGGGAGCAGTGGGTCTGGGTGTTGGTATTTGAGGGAGCAGTGGGTCTGGGTGTGGGTGTGTGAGGGAGCAGTGGGTCTGGGTGTGTGAGGGAGCAGTGGGTCTGGGTGTCGGTGTGTGAGGGAGCAGTGGGTCTGGGTGTGGGTGTGTGAGGGAGCAGTGGGTGTGGGTGTGTGAGGGAGCAGTGGGTGTGGGTGTGTGAGGGAGCAGTGGGTGTGGGTGTGTGAGGGAGCAGTGGGTCTGGGTGTGCGTGTGTGAGGGAGCAGTGGGTCTGGGTGTGGGTGTGTGAGGGAGCAGTGGCTCTGGGTGTGTGAGGGAGCAGTGGGTCTGGGTGTGGGTGTGTGAGGGAGCAGTGGTTCTGGGTGTGTGAGGGAGCAGTCGGTATGGGTGTGGGTGTGTGAGGGAGTAGTGGGTCTGGGTGTGTGAGGGAGCAGTGGGTCTGGGTGTGTAAGGGAGCAGTGGGCCTGGGTCTGGGTGTGTGAGGGAGCAGTGCGTCTGGGTGTGTGAGGGAGCAGTGGGCCTGCGTGTGTGTGTGTGAGGGAGCAGTGAGTCTGGGTGTGTGAGGGAGCAGTGAGTCTGGGTGTGTGAGGGAGCAGTGGGTCTGGGTGTGTGAGGGAGCAGTGAGTCTGGGTGTGTGAGGGAGCAGTGGGTCTGGGTGTGTGAGGGAGCAGTGGGTCTGGGTGTGTGAGGGAGCAGTGGGTCTGGGTGTGTGAGGGAGCAGTGGGTCTGGGTGTGTGAGGGAGCAGTGGGTCTGGGTGTGTGAGGGAGCAGTGGGTCTGGGTGTGTGAGGGAGCAGTGGGTCTGGATGTGGGTGTGTGAGGGAGCAGTGGGTCTGGGTGTGGGTATTTGAGCGAGCAGTGGGTCCGAGTGTGGGTGTGTGAGGTAGCAGTGAGTCTGCGTGTGGGTGTGTGAGTGAGCAGTGGGTCTGGGTGTGAGGGAGCAGTGGGTGTGGGTGTGTGAGGGAGCAGTGGATCTGGGTGTGGGTGTGTGAGGGAGCAGTGGGTCTGGGTGTTGGTATTTGAGGGAGCAGTGGGTCTGGTTGTGGGTGTGTGAGGGAGCAGTGGGTGTGGGTGTGTGAGGGAGCAGTGGGTGTGGGTGTGTGAGGGAGCAGTGGGTGTGGGTGTGTGAGGGTGTGTGAGGGAGCAGTGGGTCTGGGTGTGCGTGTGTGAGGGAGCAGTGGGTCTGGGTGTGGGTGTGTGAGGGAGCAGTGGCTCTGGGTGTGGGTGTGTGAGGGAGCAGTGGGTCTGGGTGTGGCTGTGTGAGGGAGCAGTGGGTCTGTGTGTGGGTGTGTGAGGGAGCAGTGGGTCTGGGTGTGGGTGTGTGAGGGAGCAGTGGGTCTGGGTGTGGGTGTGTGAGGGAGCAGTGGGTCTGGGTGTGTGAGGGAGCAGTGGGTCTGGGTGTGGGTGTGTGAGGGAGCAGTGGGTCTGGGTGTGGGTGTATGCGGGAGCAGTTGGTCTGGGTGTATGAGGGAGCAGTGGGTCTGGGTCTGGGTGTATGAGGGAGCAGTGGGTCTGCGTCAGGGTGTATGAGGGAGCAGTGGGCTTGGGTCTGGGTGTGTGAGGGAGCAGTGGTTCTGGGTGTGTGAGGGAGCAGTGGGTCTGGGTGTGGGTGTGTGAGGGAGCAGTGGTTCTGGGTGTGTGAGGGAGCAGTCGGTATGGGTGTGGCTGTGTGAGGGAGTAGTGGGTCTGGGTGTGTGAGGGAGCAGTGGGTCTGGGTGTGTCAGGGAGCAGTGGTCCTGGGTCTGGGTGTGTGAGGGAGCAGTGCGTCTGGGTGTGTGAGGGAGCAGTGGGCCTGGGTGTGTGTGTGTGAGGGAGCAGTGAGTCTGGGTGTGTGTGGGAGCAGCGGGTCTGGGTGTGTGAGGGAGCAGTGGGTCTGGGTGTGTGAGGGAGCAGTGGGTGTGGGTGTGTGAGGGAGCAGTGGGTCTGGGTGTGGGTGTGTGAGGGAGCAGTGGGTCTGTGTGTGTGTGTGTGAGGGAGCAGTGGGTCTGGGTGTGGTTGTGTGAGGGAGCAGTGGGTCTGGGTGTGGATGTATGAGGGAGCAGTGGTTCTGGGTGTGTGAGGGAGCAGTGGGTCTGGGTTTGTGAGGGAGCAGTGGGTCTGGGTGTGTGAGGCAGCAGTGGGTCTGGGTGTGGGTGTGTGAGGGAGCAGTGGGCATGGGTCTGGGTGTGTGAGGGAGCAGTGGGTCTGGGTGTGGGTATTTGAGAGAGCAGTGGGTCTGGGTCTGGGTGTATGAGGGACAGTGGGTCTGGGATTGGGTGTACGAGGGAGCAGTGGGTCTGTGTCTGGGTGTATGAGGGAGCAGTGGGCCTGGGTCTGGATGTGTGAGGGAGCATTGGGTCTGGGTGTGTGAGGGAGCAGTGGGTCTGTGTCTTGGTGTGTGAGGGAGCAGTGGGTCTGGTTGTGGGTGTGTGAGGGAGCAGTGGGTCTGGTTGTGGATGTGTGAGAGAGCAGTGGGTCTGGGTGTTCGTGTATGAGGGAGCAGCCGATCCCAGTGTGGGTGTGTGAGGGAGCAGTGGGTCTGCATATGTGAGGGAGCAGTGGGTCTGGTTGTGGGTGTGTGAGGGAGCAGTGGGTCCCAGTGTGGATGTTTGAGGGAGCAGTGGGTCCCAGTGTGGGTGTGTGAGAGAGAGGCCGATCCCAGTGTGTGTGTGTGAGGGAGCAGTGAGTCCCAGTAAGGGTGTATGAGGGAGCAGTTGGTCTGGTTGTGGGTCTGTGAGGGTGCAGTGGGTCTGGCTGTGGGTATGTGAGTGAGCAGGGGGCCTGGGTCTGGGTGTGTGAGGGAGCAGTGGGTCTGGGTGTGTGAGGGTGCAGTGGGTCTGGGTGTGGGTATTGGATGGAGCAGTGGATCTGGGTTGGGGTGTATGAGGGAGCAGTGGGTTTCGGTCTGGGTGTATGAGGGAGCAGTGGGCCTGGGTGTGTGGGGGAGCAGTGGGTCTGGGTGTGGGTGTGTGAGGGAGTAGTAGGTCTGGGTGTGTGAGGGAGCAGTGGATCTGGGTGTTGGTGTGTGAGGGAGCAGTGGGTCTGGGTCTGGGTATGTGAGGGAGCAGTGCGTCTGGGTCTGGGTGTATGAGGGAGCAGTGGGTCTGGGTCTGGGTATGTGAGGGAGCAGTGCATCTGGGTGTGTGAGGGAGCAGTGGGTCTGGGTGTGGATGTGTGAGGGAGCAGTGGGTCTGGATGTGTGAGGGAGCAGTGGGTATTGATGTGGGTGTGTGAGGGAGCAGTGGGTCTGGGTGTGGGTATTTGAGCGAGCAGTGGGTCCTAGTGTGGGTGTGTGAGGTAGCAGTGTGTGTGAGTGTGGGTGTGTGAAGGAGCAGTGGGTCTGGGTGTGTAAGGGAGCAGTGGGTCTGGGTGTGGGTGTGTAAGGGAGCAGTGGATCTGGGTGTGTGAGGGAGCAGTGGGTCTGGGTGTGTGAGGGAGCAGTGAATCTGGGTGTGGGTGTGTGAAGGAGCAGTGGGTCCCAGTCTGGATGTGTGAGGGAGCAGTGAGTCTGGGTGTGGGTGTGTGAGGGAGCAGTGGGTCCTAGTGTGGGTGTGTGAGGTAGCAGTGTGTGTGAGTGTGGGTGTGTGAGGGAGCAGTGGGTCCCAGTCTGGGTGTGTGAGGGAGCATTGAGTCTGGGTGTGGGTGTGTGAGGGAGCAGTGGATGTGGGTGTGGGTGTGTGAGGGAGCAGTGGGTCCCAGTCTGGGTGTGTGAGGGAGCATTGAGTCTGGGTGTGGGTGTGTGAGGGAGCATTGAGTCCGGGTGTGGGTGTGTGAGGGAGCAGTGGGTCTGGGTGTGGGTATTTGAGGGAGCAGTGGATCTGGGTGTGAGGGAGCAGTGGGTCTGGGTGTGTGAGGGAGCAGTGGATTTGGGTGTGGGTGTGTGAGGGAGCAGTGGATCTGGGTGTGTGAGGGAGCAGTGTGTCTGGGTGTGTGAGTGAGCAGTGGGTCTGGGTGTGTGAGGGAGCAGTGGGTCTGAGTGTGTGAGGGAGCAGTGGGTCTGGGTGTGTGAGGGAGCAGTGGGTCTGGGTGTGTGAGGGAGCAGTGGGACAGTGTCTGGGTGTGTAAGGGAGCAGTGGTTCTGGGTGTGTGAGGGAGCAGTGGGTCTGGGTGTGTGAGGGAGCAGTGGGTCTGGGTGTGTGAGGGAGCAGTGGGTCTGGGTGTGTGAGTGAGCAGTGGGTCTGGGTGTGTGAGGGAAAAGTGGGTCTGAGTGTGTGAGGGAGCAGTGGGTCTGGGTCTGGGTGTGTGAGGGAGCAGTGGGTCTGGGTGTGGGTATTTGAGGGAGCAGTGGATCTGGGTGTGAGGGAGCAGTGGGTCTGGGTGTGTGAGGGAGCAGTGGATTTGGGTGTGGGTGCGTGAGGGAGCAGTGGATCTGGGTGTGTGAGGGAGCAGTGTGTCTGGGTGTGTGAGTGAGCAGTGGGTCTGGGTGTGTGAGTGAGCAGTGGGTCTGGGTGTGTGAGGGAGCAGTGGGTCTGAGTGTGTGAGGGAGCAGTGGGTCTGGGTGTGTGAGGGAGCAGTGGGTCTGGGTGTGTGAGGGAGCAGTGGGACAGTGTCTGGGTGTGTAAGGGAGCAGTGGTTCTGGGTGTGTGAGGGAGCAGTGGGTCTGGGTGTGTGAGGGAACAGTGGATTTCGATGTAGGTGTGTGAGGGAGCAGTGGGCCTGGGTCTGGGTGTGTGAGGGAGCAGTGGGCCTGGGTCTGGGTGTGTGAGGGAGCAGTGGGTCTGGGTGTATGAGGGAGTAGTGGGTCTGGGTATGTGAGGGAGCAGTGTGTCTGGGTCTGGGTGTATGAGGGAGCAGTGGGTCGGGATCTGGGTGTGTGAGGGAGGAGTGGGTCTGGGTGTATGAGGGAGCAGTGGGCCTGATTCTGGGTGTGTGAGGGAGGAGTGGGTCTGGGTGTGTGAGGGAGCCGTGGGTCTGGGTGTGGGTGTGTGAGGGAGAAGTGGGTCTGGGTGTGGGTATTTGAAGGAGCAGTGGGTCCTAGTGTGGGTGTGTGAGGGAGCAGTAGGTCCCAGTCTGGGTGTGTGAGGGAGCAGTGAGTCTGGGTGTGCGTGTGTGAGGGAGCAGTGGATCTGGGTGTGTGAGGGAGCAGTGGATCTGGGTGTGGGTGTGTGAGGGAGCAGTGGATCTGGGTGTGTGAGGGAGCAGTGGGTCTGGGTGTGTGAGGGAGCAGTGAGTCTGGGTGTGGGTGTGTGAGGGAGCAGTGGGTCTGGGTGTGTGCGCGAGCAGTGGGTCTGGGTTTGGGTGTGCGAGGGAGCAGTGGGTCTGAGTCTGAGTATGGGTGTGTGAGTGAGCAGTGGGTCTGGGTGTGGGTGTGTGAGGGAGCAGTGGGCCTGGGTCTGCGTTTGTGAGGGAGCAGTGGGTCTGGGTGTGTGAGGGAGCAGTGGGTCTGGTTGTGGATATTTGAGGGAGCAGTGCGTCTGGGTCTGCGTGTATGAGGGAGCAGTGGGCCTGGGTCTGGGTGTGTGAGGAAGCAGTCGTTCTGGGTGTGTGAGGGAGCTGTGTGACTGGGTGTGTGAGGGAGCAGTGGGTCTGGGTATGGGTGTGTGAGGGTGCAGTGGGTCTGGGTGTGGGTGTGTGAGGGAGCAGTGGGTCTGGGTGTGTGAGGGAGCAGTGGGTCTGGGTGTGTGAGGGAGCGGTGGGTCTGGGTTTGGGTGTGCGAGGGAGCAGTGGGTCTGGGTGTGGGTTTGTGAGGGAGCAGTGGGTCTGGGTGTGTGAGGGAGCAGTGGATCTGGGTGTGTGAGGGAGCAGTGGATCTGGGTGTGGGTGTGTGAGGGAGCAGTGGATCTGGGTGTGTGAGGGAGCAGTGTGTCTGGGTGTGTGAGTGAGCAGTGGGTCTGGGTGTGTGAGGGAGCAGTGGGTCTGAGTGTGTGAGGGAGCAGTGGGTCTGGGTATGTGAGGGAGCAGTGGGTCTGGGTGTGTCAGGGAGCAGTGGGTCTGGGTGTGTGAGGGAGCAGTGGGTCTGGGTGTGTGAGGGAGCAGTGGGTCTGAGTGTGTGAGTGAGCAGTGGGTCTGGGTGTGTGAGGGAGCAGTGGGTCTGGGTGTGTGAGGGAGCAGTGGGTCTGGGTGTGTGAGGGAGCAGTGGGTCTGGGTGTGTGAGGGAGCAGTGGGTCTGGGTGTGTGAGGGAGCAGTGGGTCTGGGTGTGTGAGGGAGCAGTGGATCTGGGTGTGTGAGTGAGCAGTGGGTCTGGGTGTGTGAGGGAAAAGTGGGTCTGAGTGTGTGAGGGAGCAGTGGGTCTGGGTCTGGGTGTGTGAGGGAGCAGTGGGACAGTGTCTGGGTGTGTGAGGGAGCAGTGGGTCTGGGTGTGGGTATTTGAGGGAGCAGTGGATCTGGGTGTGAGGGAGCAGTGGGTCTGGGTGTGTGAGGGAGCAGTGGATTTGGGTGTGGGTGCGTGAGGGAGCAGTGGATCTGGGTGTGTGAGGGAGCAGTGTGTCTGGGTGTGTGAGTGAGCAGTGGGTCTGGGTGTGTGAGGGAGCAGTGGGTCTGAGTGTGTGAGGGAGCAGTGGGTCTGGGTGTGTGAGGGAGCAGTGGGTCTGGGTGTGTGAGGGAGCAGTGGGTCTGGGTGTGTGAGGGAGCAGTGGGACAGTGTCTGGGTGTGTGAGGGAGCAGTGTGTCTGGGTCTGGGTGTGTGAGGGAGCAGTGGGTCTGGGTCTGGGTGTGTAAGGGAGCAGTGGTTCTGGGTGTGTGAGGGAGCAGTGGGTCTGGGTGTGTGAGGGAACAGTGGATTTCGATGTAGGTGTGTGAGGGAGCAGTGGGCCTGGGTCTGGGTGTGTGAGGGAGCAGTGTGTCTGGGTCTGGGTGTATGAGGGAGCAGTGGGTCCTAGTGTGGGTGTGTGAGGGAGCAGTGGGTCCTAGTGTGGGTGTGTGAGGGAGCAGTAGGTCCCAGTCTGGGTGTGTGAGGGAGCAGTGAGTCTGGGTGTGCGTGTCTGAGGGAGCAGTGGATCTGGGTGTGTGAGGGAGCAGTGGGTCTGGGTCTGGGTGTGTGAGGGAGCAGTGGGACAGTGTCTGGGTGTGTGAGGGAGCAGTGGGTCTGGGTGTGGGTATTTGAGGGAGCAGTGGATCTGGGTGTGAGGGAGCAGTGGGTCTGGGTGTGTGAGGGAGCAGTGGATTTGGGTGTGGGTGCGTGAGGGAGCAGTGGATCTGGGTGTGTGAGGGAGCAGTGTGTCTGGGTGTGTGAGTGAGCAGTGGGTCTGGGTGTGTGAGGGAGCAGTGGGTCTGAGTGTGTGAGGGAGCAGTGGGTCTGGGTGTGTGAGGGAGCAGTGGGTCTGGGTGTGTGAGGGAGCAGTGGGTCTGGGTGTGTGAGGGAGCAGTGGGACAGTGTCTGGGTGTGTGAGGGAGCAGTGTGTCTGGGTCTGGGTGTGTGAGGGAGCAGTGGGTCTGGGTCTGGGTGTGTAAGGGAGCAGTGGTTCTGGGTGTGTGAGGGAGCAGTGGGTCTGGGTGTGTGAGGGAACAGTGGATTTCGATGTAGGTGTGTGAGGGAGCAGTGGGCCTGGGTCTGGGTGTGTGAGGGAGCAGTGTGTCTGGGTCTGGGTGTATGAGGGAGCAGTGGGTCCTAGTGTGGGTGTGTGAGGGAGCAGTGGGTCCTAGTGTGGGTGTGTGAGGGAGCAGTAGGTCCCAGTCTGGGTGTGTGAGGGAGCAGTGAGTCTGGGTGTGCGTGTCTGAGGGAGCAGTGGATCTGGGTGTGTGAGGGAGCAGTGGATCTGGGTGTGGGTGTGTGAGGGAGCAGTGGATCTGGGTGTGTGAGGGAGCAGTGGATCTGGGTGTGTGAGGGAGCAGTGGGTCTGGGTGTGTGAGGGAGCAGTGAGTCTGGGTGTGGGTGTGTGAGGGAGCAGTGGGTCTGGGTGTGTGCGCGAGCAGTGGGTCTGGGTTTGGGTGTGCGAGGGAGCAGTGGGTCTGAGTCTGAGTGTGGGTGTGTGAGTGAGCAGTGGGTCTGGGTGTGGGTGTGTGAGGGAGCAGTGGGCCTGGGTCTGCGTTTGTGAGGGAGCAGTGGGTCTGGGTGTGTGAGGGAGCAGTGGGTCTGGTTGTGGGTATTTGAGGGAGCAATGCGTCTGGGTCTGCGTGTATGAGGGAGCAGTGGGCCTGGGTCTGGGTGTGTGAGGGAGCAGTCGTTCTGGGTGTGTGAGGGAGCTGTGTGACTGGGTGTGTGAGGGAGCAGTGGGTCTGGGTATGGGTGTGTGAGGGTGCAGTGGGTCTGGGTGTGGGTGTGTGAGGGAGCATTGAGTCTGGGTGTGTGAGGGAGCAGTGAGACTGATTGTGTGTATTTTAGGGAGCAGTGGGTCTGGATCTGGTTCTGGGTGTATGAGGAAGCAGTGGGTCTGGGTCTGGGTGTATGAGGGAGCAGTGGGCCTGCGTCTAGGTGTGTGAGGGAGCAGTGCTTCTGGGTGTGTGAGGGCGCAGTGGGTCTGGGTGTGGGTGTGTGAGGGTGCATTGGGTCTGGGTGTGTGAGGGAGCAGTGGATCTGGGTGTGGGTGTGTGAGGGAGCAGTGGGTCTGGGTGGGTGAGGGAGCGGTGGGTCTGGGTCTGGGTGTGTGAGGGAGCAGTGGGTCTGGGTGTGGGTGTGTGAGGGAGCAGTGGGTCTGGGTGTGGGTGAGTGAGGGAACAGTGGGTCTGGGTGTGTGAGGGAGCATTGGGTTTGGGTGTGTGAGGGAGCAGTGGGTCTGGTTGTGGGTATTTGACGGAGCAGTGCGTCTGGGTGTATGAGGGAGCAGTGGGCCTGGGTCTGGGTGTGTGAGGGAGCAGTGGTTCTGGGTGTGGGTGTGTGAGGGAGCAGTGGGTCTGGGTGTGGGTGTGTGTGGAAGCAGTGGGTCTGGGTGTGGGTGTGTGAGGGAGCAGTGGGTCTGGGTGTGGGTGTGTGAGGGAGCAGTGAGTCTGCGTGTGTGAGGGAGCAGTGGGTCTGCGTGTGTGAGGGAGCAGTGGGTCTGGGTGTGTGAGAGAGCAGTGGGACTGGTTGTGGGTATTTGAGGGAGCAGTGGGTCTGGATCTGGGTCTGGGTGTATGAGGGAGCAGTGGGTCTGGGTCTGGGTATATGAGGGAGCAGTGGGCCTGCGTCTGGGTGTGTGAGGGAGCAGTGGTTCTGGGTGTGTGAGGGAGCAGTGGGTCTGGGTGTGAGTGTGTGAGGGAGCAGTGGGTCTGGGTGTGGGTGTGTGAGGGAGCAGTGGTTCTGGGTGTGTGAGGGAGCGGTGGGTCTGGATGTGGGTGTGTGAGGGAGCAGTGGGTCTGGGTGTTTGAGGGAGCCGTGGGTCTGGGTGTGGCTGTGTGAGGGAGTAGTGGGTTTGGGTGTGGGTGTGTGAGGGAGCAGTAGGTCTGGGTCTGGGTGTGTGAGGGAGCAGTGAGTCTGGATGTGTGAGGGAGCAGTGTGTCTGGGTGTTTGAGGGAGCAGTGTGTCTGGTTGTGGGTATTTGAGGGAGCAGTGGTTCTGGGTGTGGGTGTGTGAGGGAGCAGTGGGCCTGGGTCTGGGTGTGTGAGGGAAAAGTGAGTCTGGGTGTGTGAGGGAGCAGTGGGCCTGGGTGTGTGAGGGAGCAGTGGGTCTGGGTGTGGGTGTGTGAGGGAGCAGTGGGTCTGGGTGTGGTTGTATGAGGGAGCAGTGGGTCTGGGTGTGGTTGTGTGACGGAGCAGTGGGTCTGGGTTTGGTTGTTTGAGTAAGCAGTGGGTCTGGGTGTGTGTGTGTGAGGGAGCAGTGGGTCTGGGTGTGGTTGTGTGAGGGTGCAGTGGGTCTGGGTGTGGGTGTGTGAGGGAGCAGTGGTTCTGGGTGTGTGAGGGAGCAGTGGGTCTGGGTGTGTGAGGGAGCAGTGGTCATGGGTCTGCGTGTGTGAGGGAGCAGTGGGTCTGGGTGTGTGAGGGAGCAGTGGGTCTGGGTGTGGGTGTGTGAGGGAGCAGTGGGTCTGGGTGTGTGAGGGAGCAGTCGGTCTGGGTGTGTGAGGGAGCAGTCGGTCTGGGTGTGTGAGGGAGCAGTGGGTCTGGGTCTGGGTGTGTGAGGGAGCAGTGGGTCTGGGTGTGTGAGGGAGCAGTGGGTCTGGGTCTGGGTGTGCGAGGGATCAGTGAGTCGAAGTGTGGGTGTGTGAGAGAGCGGCCGATCCCAGTGTGGCTGTGTGAGGGAGCAGTGGGTCTGGGTGTGGGTGTGTGAGGGAGCAGTGGGTCCCAGTGTGGGTGTGTGAGAGGGCGGCAGGTCCCAGTGTTGGTATGTGAGTGAGCAGTGGGCCTGGGTCTGGGTGTGTGAGGGAGCAGTGGGTCTGGGTGTGTGAGGGTGCAGTGGGTCTGGGTGTGGGTATTGGATGGAGCAGTGGGTCTGGGTTGGGGTGAGTGAGGGAGCAGTGGGTTTCGGTCTGGGTGTATGAGGGAGCAGTGTGACTCGTTCTGGGTGTATGAGGGAGCAGTGGGTCTGGGTGTGTGGGGGAGCAGTGGGTCTGGGTCTGGGTGTGTGAGGGAGCAATGGGTCTGGGTGTGTGAGGGAGCAGTCGTTCTGGGTCTGGGTGTGTGAGGGAGCAGTGGGTCTGGGTCTGGGTGTGTGAGGAAGCAGTGGGTCTGGGTGTGGGTATTTGAGGGAGCAGTGGGTCCTAGTGTGGGTGTGTGAGGGAGCAGTGGATCTGGGTGTGTGAGGGAGCAGTAGGTCTGGGTGTGTGAGAGAGCAGTGGGTCTGGGTGTCGGTGTGTGAGGGAGCAGTAGGTCTGGGTGTGTGAGAGAGCAGTGGGTCTGGGTGTCGGTGTGTGAGGGAGCAGTGGGTCTGGGTGTGTGAGAAAGCAGTGGGTCTGGGACTGGGTATGTGAGGGAGCAGTGGGCCTGGGCCTGGGTGTGTGAGGGAGCAGTGGGTCTGGGTGTGTGAGGGAGCAGTGGGCCTGGGTGTGGATGTGTGAGAGCAGTGGGTCTGGGTGTGGTTGTGTGAGGGAGCAGTGGGTCTGGGTGTGGTTGTGTGAGGGAGCAGAGGGTCTGGGTGTGGTTGTGTGAGGGAGCAGTGGGTCTGGGTGTGTGTGTGTGAGGGAGCAGTGGGTCTGGGTGTGGTTGTGTGAGGGAGCAGTGGGTCTGGGTCTGGGTATGTGAGGGAGCAGTGCGTCTGGGTCTGGGTGTGTGAGGGAGCAGTGGGTCTGGGTGTGTGAGGGAGCAGTGGGTCTGGGTGTGTGAGGGAGCAGTGGGTCTGGGTGTGTGAGGGAGCAGTGGGTCTGGATGTGTGAGGGAGCAGTGGGTCTGGGTGTGTGAGGGAGCAGTGTGTCTGGGTGTTTGAAGGGAGCAGTGTGTCTGGTTGTGGGTATTTGAGGGAGCAGTGGTTCTGGGTGTGGGTGTGTGAGTGAGCAGTGGGCCTGGGTCTGGGTGTGTGAGGGAGCAGTGAGTCTGGGTGTGTGAGGGAGCAGTGAGTCTGGGTGTGTGAGGGAGCAGTGAGTCTGGGTGTGTGAGGGAGCAGTGAGTCTGGGTGTGTGAGGGAGCAGTGGGTCTGGGTGTGTGAGGGAGCAGTGGGTCTGGGTGTGTGAGGGAGCAGTGGGTCTGGGTGTGTGAGGGAGCAGTGGGTCTGGATGTGTGAGGGAGCAGTGGGTCTGGGTGTGTGAGGGAGCAGTGTGTCTGGGTGTTTGAAGGGAGCAGTGTGTCTGGTTGTGGGTATTTGAGGGAGCAGTGGTTCTGGGTGTGGGTGTGTGAGTGAGCAGTGGGCCTGGGTCTGGGTGTGTGAGGGAGCAGTGAGTCTGGGTGTGTGAGGGAGCAGTGAGTCTGGGTGTGTGAGGGAGCAGTGAGTCTGGGTGTGTGAGGGAGCAGTGAGTCTGGGTGTGTGAGGGAGCATTGGGTCTGGGTGTGTGAGGGAGCAGTGGGTCTGGGTGTGGGTGTGTGAGGGAGCAGTGGGTCTGGGTGTGGGTATGTGAGTGAGCAGTGGGCCTGGGTCTGGGTGTGTGAGGGAGCAGTGGGTCTGGGTGTGTGAGGGAGCAGTGGGTCTGGATGTGTGAGGGAGCAGTGGGTCTGGATGTGTGAGGGAGCAGTCGGTCTGGGTGTGTGAGGGAGCAGTGGGTCTGGGTCTGGGTGTGTGAGGGAGCAGTGGGTCCCAGTGTGGGTGTGTGAGGGAGCAGTGAGTCTGGGTGTGTGAGGGAGCAGTGGGTCTGGGTGTGTGAGGGAGCAGTGGGTCTGGGTCTGAGTGTGCGAGGGAGCAGTGAGTCGAAGTTTGGGTGTGTGAGAGAGCGGCCGGTCCCAGTGTGGGTGTGTGAGGGAGCAGTTGGTCTGGTTGTGGGTGTGTGATGGTGCAGTGGGTCTGGCTGTGGGTATGTGAGTGAGCAGTGGGCCTGGGTCTGGGTGTGTGAGGGAGCAGTGGGTCTGGGTGTGTGAGGGTGCAGTGGGTCTGGGTGTGGGTATTGGATGGAGCAGTGGGTCTGGGTTGGGGTGAATGAGGGAGCAGTGGGTTTCGGTCTGGGTGTATGAGGGAGCAGTGGGTCTCGGTCTGGGTGTATGAGTGGGCAGTGGGTCTGGGTGTGTGGGGGAGCAGTGGGTCTGGGTGTGGGTGTGTGAGGGAGCAGTGGGTTTGGGTGTGTGAGGGAGCAGTGGATCTGGGTGTGGGTGTGTGAGGGAGCAGTGGATCTGGGTGTGGATGTGTGAGGGAGCAGTGGGTCTGGGTCTGGGTGTGTGAGGGAGCAGTGGGTCTGGGTCTGGGTGTGTGAGGGAGCAGTGGGTCTGGGTGTGGTTGTGTGAGGGAGCAGTGGGTCTGGGTCTGGGTGTGTGAGGGAGCAGTGGCTCTCGGTGTGTGAGGGAGCAGTGGGTCTGGGTGTGTGAGGGAGCAGTGGGTGTGGGTGTGTGAGGGAGCAGTGGGTCTGGGTGTGTGAGGGAGCAGTGGGTCTGGGTGTGTGAGGGAGCAGTGGGTCTGGATGTGTGAGGGAGCAGTGGGTCTGGGTGTGTGAGGGAGCAGTGGGTCTGGGTGTGTGAGGGAGCAGTGGGTCTGGGTGTGTGAGGGAGCAGTGGGTCTGGGTGTGTGAGGGAGCAGTGAGTCTGGGTGTGTGAGGGAGCAGTGGGTCTGGGTGTGTGAGGGAGCAGTGGGTCTGGGTGTGTATGTATGAGGGAGCAGTGGATCTGTGTGTATGTGTGTGAGGGAGCAGTGGGTCTGGGTGTGGTTGTGTGAGGGAGCAATGGGTCTGGGTGTGGGTGTGTGAGGGAGCAGTGGTTCTGGGTGTGTGAGGGAGCAGTGGGTCTGGGTGTGTGAGGAAGCAGTGGGCATGGATCTGCGTGTGTGAGGGAGCAGTGGGTCTGGGTGTGTGAGGGAGCAGTGGGTCTGGGTGTGGGTGTGTGAGGGCGCAGTGGGTCTGGGTGTGTGTGTGTGAGGGTGCAGTGGGTATGTGTGTGTGAGGGAGCCGTGGGTCTGGGTGTGTGAGGGAGAAGTCGGTCTGGGTGTGTGAGGGAGCAGTGGGTCTGGGTCTGGGTGTGTGAGGGAGCAGTGGGTATGCGTGTGTGAGGGAGCTGTTGGTCTGGGTGTGTGAGGGAGCAGTCGGTCTGGGTGAGTGAGGGAGCAGTGGGTCTGGTTCTGGATGTGTGAGGGAGCAGTGGGTCCCAGTTTGGGTGTGTGAGGGAGCAGTGGGTCCCAGTGTGGGTGTGTGAGGGAGCAGTGAGTCTGGGTGTGTGAGGGAGCAGTGAGTCTGGGTATGTGAGGGAGCAGTGGGTCTGGGTGTGTGAGGGAGCAGTGGGTCTGGGTGTGGGTATGTGAGGGAGTAGTGGGTCTGGGTCTGGGTGTGTGAGGGAGCAGTGGGTCTGGGTGTGTGAGGGAGCAGTGGGTCTGGGTGTGTGAGGGAGCAGTGGGTCTGGGTGTGTGAGGGAGCAGTGGGTCTGGGTGTGTGAGGGAGCAGTGGGTCTGGGTGTGTGATGGAGCAGTGGGTCTGGGTGTGTCAGGGAGCAGTGGGTCTGGGTGTGGGTGTGTGAGGGAGTCGTGGGTCTGGGTCTGGGTGTGTGAGGGAGCAGTAGGCCTGGGTCTGGGTGTGTGAGGGAGCAGTGGGTCTGGGTCTGGGTGTGTGAGGGAGCAGTGCGTCTGGGTCTGGGTGTGTGAGGGAGCAGTGGGTCTGGGTCTGGGTATGTGAGGGAGCAGTGGGTCTGGGTCTGGGTGTATGAGGGAGCAGTGGGCCTGGGTCTGGGTGTGTGAGGGAGCAGTGGGTCTCGGTGTGTGAGGGAGCAGTGGGCCTGGGTCTGGGTGTGTGAGGGAGCAGTGAGTCTGGGTGTGTGAGGGAGCAGTGAGTCTGGCTGTGTGATGGAGCAGTGAGTGTGGGTGTGTGAGGGAGCAGTGGGTCTGGGTGTGTGAGGGAGCAGTGGGTCTGGGTGTGTGAGGGAGCAGTGGGTCTGGGTGTGTGAGGGAGCAGTGGGTCTGGGTGTGTGAGGGAGCAGTGGGTCTGGGTGTGTGAGGGAGCAGTGGGCCTGGGTGTGTGAGGGAGCAGTGGGCCTGGGTGTGGATGTGTGAGAGAGCAGTGGGTCTGGGTGTGGTTGTGTGAGGGAGCAGTGGGTCTGGGTGTGGTTGTGTGAGGGAGCAGTGGGTCTGGGTCTGGGTATGTGAGGGAGCAGTGCATCTGGGTGTGGGTGTGTGAGGGAGCAGTGGGCCTCGGCCTGGGTGTGTGAGGGAGCAGTGGCTCTCGGTGTGTGAGGGAGCAGTGGGTCTGGGTCTGGGTGTGTGAGGGAGCAGTGGGTCTGTGTCTGGGTGTGTGAGGGAGCAGTGGGTCTGTGTCTGGCTGTGTGAGGGAGCAGTGGGTCTGGGTGTGTGAGGGAGCAGTGGGTCTGGGTGTGTGAGGGAGCAGTGGGTCTGGGTGTGTGAGGGAGCAGTGGGTCTGGGTGTGTGAGGGAGCAGTGGGTCTGGGTGTGTGAGGGAGCAGTGGGTCTGGGTGTGTGAGGGAGCAGTGGGTCTGGATGTGTGAGGGAGCAGTGGGTCTGGGTGTGTGAGGGAGCAGTGGGTCTGGATGTGTGAGGGAGCAGTGGGTCTGGATGTGTGAGGGAGCAGTAGGTCTGGGTGTGTGAGGGAGCAGTGGGTCTGGATGTGTGAGGGAGCAGTGGGTCCCAGTGTTGGTGTGTGAGAGGGCGGCCGGTCCCAGTGTGGGTGTGTGAGGGAGCAGTTGGTCTGGTTGTGGGTGTGTGAGGGTGCAGTGGGTCTGGCTGTGGGTATGTGAGTGAGCAGTGGGCCTGGGTCTGGGTGTGTGAGGGAGCAGTGGGTCTGGGTGTGTGAGGGTGCAGTGGGTCTGGGTGTGGGTATTGGATGGAGCAGTGGGTCTGGCTTGGGGTGAATGAGGGAGCAGTGGGCTTCGGTCTGGGTGTATGAAGAGCAGTGGGTCTCGGTCTGGGTGTATGAGTGGGCAGTGGGTCTGGGTGTGTGGGGGAGCAGTGGGTCTGGGTGTGGGTGTGTGAGGGAGCAGTGGGTCTGGGTCTGGGTGTGTGAGATAGCAGTGGGTCTGGGTGTGGTTGTGTGAGGGAGCAGTGGGTCTGGGTCTGGGTATGTGAGGGAGCAGTGGGCCTCGGTGTGTGAGGGAGCAGTGGGTGTGGTTGTGTGAGGGAGCAGTGGGTCTGGATGTGTGAGGGAGCAGTGGGTCTGGATGTGTGAGGGAGCAGTGGGTCTGGATGTGTGAGGGAGCAGTGGGTCTGGATGTGTGAGGGAGCAGTGGGTCTGGATGTGTGAGGGAGCAGTGGGTCTGGGTGTGTGAGGGAGCAGTGGGTCTGGGTGTGTGAGGGAGCAGTGGGTCTGGGTGTGTGAGGGAGCAGTGAGTCTGGATGTGTGAGGGAGCAGTGAGTGTGGGTGTGTGAGGGAGCAGTGAGTGTGGGTGTGTGAGGGAGCAGTGGGTCTGGGTGTGTGAGGGAGCAGTGGGTCTGGGTGTGTGAGGGAGCAGTGGGTCTGGGTGTGTGAGGGAGCAGTGGGTCTGTGTGTGGGTGTGTGAGGGAGCAGTGCGTCTGGGTGTGTGAGGGAGCAGTTCATCTGGGTGTGTGTGTGTGAGGGAGCAGTGGGTCTGGGTGTGGTTGTGTGAGGGAGCAATGGGTCTGGGTGTGGGTGTGTGAGGGAGCAGTGGTTCTGGGTGTGTGAGGGAGCAGTGGGTCTGGGTGTGTGAGGAAGCAGTGGGCATGGGTCTGCGTGTGTGAGGGAGCAGTGGGTCTGGGTGTGTGAGGGAGCAGTGGGTCTGGGTGTGTGAGGGAGCAGTGGATTTGGGTGTGGGTGTGTGAGGGAGCAGTGGATCTGGGTGTGTGAGGGAGCAGTGTGTCTGGGTGTGTGAGTGAGCAGTGGGTCTGGGTGTGTGAGGGAGCAGTGGGTCTGAGTGTGTGAGGGAGCAGTGGGTCTGGGTGTGTGAGGGAGCAGTGGGTCTGGGTGTGTGAGAGAGCAGTGGGACTGGTTGTGGGTATTTGAGGGAGCAGTGGGTCTGGATCTGGGTCTGGGTGTATGAGGGAGCAGTGGGTCTGGGTCTGGGTATATGAGGGAGCAGTGGGCCTGCGTCTGGGTGTGTGAGGGAGCAGTGGTTCTGGGTGTGTGAGGGAGCAGTGGGTCTGGGTGTGAGTGTGTGAGGGAGCAGTGGGTCTGGGTGTGGGTGTGTGAGGGAGCAGTGGTTCTGGGTGTGTGAGGGAGCGGTGGGTCTGGATGTGGGTGTGTGAGGGAGCAGTGGGTCTGGGTGTTTGAGGGAGCAGTGGGTCTGGGTGTGGCTGTGTGAGGGAGTAGTGGGTTTGGGTGTGGGTGTGTGAGGGAGCAGTAGGTCTGGGTCTGGGTGTGTGAGGGAGCAGTGAGTCTGGATGTGTGAGGGAGCAGTGTGTCTGGGTGTTTGAGGGAGCAGTGTGTCTGGTTGTGGGTATTTGAGGGAGCAGTGGTTCTGGGTGTGGGTGTGTGAGGGAGCAGTGGGCCTGGGTCTGGGTGTGTGAGGGAAAAGTGAGTCTGGGTGTGTGAGGGAGCAGTGGGCCTGGGTGTGTGAGGGAGCAGTGGGTCTGGGTGTGGGTGTGTGAGGGAGCAGTGGGTCTGGGTGTGGTTGTATGAGGGAGCAGTGGGTCTGGGTGTGGTTGTGTGATGGAGCAGTGGGTCTGGGTTTGGTTGTTTGAGGGAGCAGTGGGTCTGGGTGTGTGTGTGTGAGGGAGCAGTGGGTCTGGGTGTGGTTGTGTGAGGGTGCAGTGGGTCTGGGTGTGGGTGTGTGAGGGAGCAGTGGTTCTGGGCGTGTGAGGGAGCAGTGGGTCTGGGTGTGTGAGGGAGCAGTGGTCATGGGTCTGCGTGTGTGAGGGAGCAGTGGGTCTGGGTGTGTGAGGGAGCAGTGGGTCTGGGTGTGGGTGTGTGAGGGAGCAGTGGGTCTGGGTGTGTGAGGGAGCAGTCGGTCTGGGTGTGTGAGGGAGCAGTCGGTCTGGGTGTGTGAGGGAGCAGTGGGTCTGGGTCTGGGTGTGTGAGGGAGCAGTGGGTCTGGGTGTGTGAGGGAGCAGTGGGTCTGGGTCTGGGTGTGCGAGGGATCAGTGAGTCGAAGTGTGGGTGTGTGAGAGAGCGGCCGATCCCAGTGTGGCTGTGTGAGGGAGCAGTGGGTCTGGGTGTGGGTGTGTGAGGGAGCAGTGGGTCCCAGTGTGGGTGTGTGAGAGGGCGGCAGGTCCCAGTGTTGGTATGTGAGTGAGCAGTGGGCCTGGGTCTGGGTGTGTGAGGGAGCAGTGGGTCTGGGTGTGTGAGGGTGCAGTGGGTCTGGGTGTGGGTATTGGATGGAGCAGTGGGTCTGGGTTGGGGTGAGTGAGGGAGCAGTGGGTTTCGGTCTGGGTGTATGAGGGAGCAGTGTGACTCGTTCTGGGTGTATGAGGGAGCAGTGGGTCTGGGTGTGTGGGGGAGCAGTGGGTCTGGGTCTGGGTGTGTGAGGGAGCAATGGGTCTGGGTGTGTGAGGGAGCAGTCGTTCTGGGTCTGGGTGTGTGAGGGAGCAGTGGGTCTGGGTCTGGGTGTGTGAGGAAGCAGTGGGTCTGGGTGTGGGTATTTGAGGGAGCAGTGGGTCCTAGTGTGGGTGTGTGAGGGAGCAGTGGATCTGGGTGTGTGAGGGAGCAGTAGGTCTGGGTGTGTGAGAGAGCAGTGGGTCTGGGTGTCGGTGTGTGAGGGAGCAGTAGGTCTGGGTGTGTGAGAGAGCAGTGGGTCTGGGTGTCGGTGTGTGAGGGAGCAGTGGGTCTGGGTGTGTGAGAAAGCAGTGGGTCTGGGACTGGGTATGTGAGGGAGCAGTGGGCCTGGGCCTGGGTGTGTGAGGGAGCAGTGGGTCTGGGTGTGTGAGGGAGCAGTGGGCCTGGGTGTGGATGTGTGAGAGCAGTGGGTCTGGGTGTGGTTGTGTGAGGGAGCAGTGGGTCTGGGTGTGGTTGTGTGAGGGAGCAGAGGGTCTGGGTGTGGTTGTGTGAGGGAGCAGTGGGTCTGGGTGTGGTTGTGTGAGGGAGCAGTGGGTCTGGGTGTGTGTGTGTGAGGGAGCAGTGGGTCTGGGTGTGGTTGTGTGAGGGAGCAGTGGGTCTGGGTCTGGGTGTGTGAGGGAGCAGTGGGTCTGGGTGTGTGAGGGAGCAGTGGGTCTGGGTGTGTGAGGGAGCAGTGGGTCTGGGTGTGTGAGGGAGCAGTGGGTCTGGGTGTGTGAGGGAGCAGTGGGTCTGGATGTGTGAGGGAGCAGTGGGTCTGGGTGTGTGAGGGAGCAGTGTGTCTGGGTGTTTGAAGGGAGCAGTGTGTCTGGTTGTGGGTATTTGAGGGAGCAGTGGTTCTGGGTGTGGGTGTGTGAGTGAGCAGTGGGCCTGGGTCTGGGTGTGTGAGGGAGCAGTGAGTCTGGGTGTGTGAGGGAGCAGTGAGTCTGGGTGTGTGAGGGAGCAGTGAGTCTGGGTGTGTGAGGGAGCAGTGAGTCTGGGTGTGTGAGGGAGCATTGGGTCTGGGTGTGTGAGGGAGCAGTGGGTCTGGGTGTGGGTGTGTGAGGGAGCAGTGGGTCTGGGTGTGGGTATGTGAGTGAGCAGTGGGCCTGGGTCTGGGTGTGTGAGGGAGCAGTGGGTCTGGGTGTGTGAGGGAGCAGTGGGTCTGGATGTGTGAGGGAGCAGTGGGTCTGGATGTGTGAGGGAGCAGTCGGTCTGGGTGTGTGAGGGAGCAGTGGGTCTGGGTCTGGGTGTGTGAGGGAGCAGTGGGTCCCAGTGTGGGTGTGTGAGGGAGCAGTGAGTCTGGGTGTGTGAGGGAGCAGTGGGTCTGGGTGTGTGAGGGAGCAGTGGGTCTGGGTCTGGGTGTGCGAGGGAGCAGTGAGTCGAAGTTTGGGTGTGTGAGAGAGCGGCCGGTCCCAGTGTGGGTGTGTGAGGGAGCAGTTGGTCTGGTTGTGGGTGTGTGATGGTGCAGTGGGTCTGGCTGTGGGTATGTGAGTGAGCAGTGGGCCTGGGTCTGGGTGTGTGAGGGAGCAGTGGGTCTGGGTGTGTGAGGGTGCAGTGGGTCTGGGTGTGGGTATTGGATGGAGCAGTGGGTCTGGGTTGGGGTGAATGAGGGAGCAGTGGGTTTCGGTCTGGGTGTATGAGGGAGCAGTGGGTCTCGGTCTGGGTGTATGAGTGGGCAGTGGGTCTGGGTGTGTGGGGGAGCAGTGGGTCTGGGTGTGGGTGTGTGAGGGAGCAGTGGGTTTGGGTGTGTGAGGGAGCAGTGGATCTGGGTGTGGGTGTGTGAGGGAGCAGTGGATCTGGGTGTGGATGTGTGAGGGAGCAGTGGGTCTGGGTCTGGGTGTGTGAGGGAGCAGTGGGTCTGGGTCTGGGTGTGTGAGGGAGCAGTGGGTCTGGGTGTGGTTGTGTGAGGGAGCAGTGGGTCTGGGTCTGGGTGTGTGAGGGAGCAGTGGCTCTCGGTGTGTGAGGGAGCAGTGGGTCTGGGTGTGTGAGGGAGCAGTGGGTGTGGGTGTGTGAGGGAGCAGTGGGTCTGGGTGTGTGAGGGAGCAGTGGGTCTGGGTGTGTGAGGGAGCAGTGGGTCTGGATGTGTGAGGGAGCAGTGGGTCTGGGTGTGTGAGGGAGCAGTGGGTCTGGGTGTGTGAGGGAGCAGTGGGTCTGGGTGTGTGAGGGAGCAGTGGGTCTGGGTGTGTGAGGGAGCAGTGAGTCTGGGTGTGTGAGGGAGCAGTGGGTCTGGGTGTGTGAGGGAGCAGTGGGTCTGGGTGTGTATGTATGAGGGAGCAGTGGATCTGTGTGTGTGTGTGTGAGGGAGCAGTGGGTCTGGGTGTGTGAGGGAGCAGTGGGTCTGGGTGTGTGAGGAAGCAGTGGGCATGGATCTGCGTGTGTGAGGGAGCAGTGGGTCTGGGTGTGTGAGGGAGCAGTGGGTCTGGGTGTGGGTGTGTGAGGGCGCAGTGGGTCTGGGTGTGTGTGTGTGAGGGTGCAGTGGGTATGTGTGTGTGAGGGAGCCGTGGGTCTGGGTGTGTGAGGGAGAAGTCGGTCTGGGTGTGT
Source organism: Pristiophorus japonicus (assembly GCF_044704955.1). NCBI lineage: Eukaryota > Metazoa > Chordata > Chondrichthyes > Pristiophoridae > Pristiophorus > Pristiophorus japonicus. The sequence goes on from NC_091978.1 coordinate 67,326,890, forward strand.
GAGGGAGCAGTGGGTCTGGGTCTGGGTGTGTGAGGGAGCAGTGGGTATGCGTGTGTGAGGGAGCTGTTGGTCTGGGTGTGTGAGGGAGCAGTCGGTCTGGGTGAGTGAGGGAGCAGTGGGTCTGGTTCTGGATGTGTGAGGGAGCAGTGGGTCCCAGTTTGGGTGTGTGAGGGAGCAGTGGGTCCCAGTGTGGGTGTGTGAGGGAGCAGTGAGTCTGGGTGTGTGAGGGAGCAGTGAGTCTGGGTATGTGAGGGAGCAGTGGGTCTGGGTGTGTGAGGGAGCAGTGGGTCTGGGTGTGGGTATGTGAGGGAGTAGTGGGTCTGGGTCTGGGTGTGTGAGGGAGCAGTGGGTCTGGGTGTGTGAGGGAGCAGTGGGTCTGGGTGTGTGAGGGAGCAGTGGGTCTGGGTGTGTGAGGGAGCAGTGGGTCTGGGTGTGTGAGGGAGCAGTGGGTCTGGGTGTGTGAGGGAGCAGTGGGTCTGGGTGTGTGATGGAGCAGTGGGTCTGGGTGTGTCAGGGAGCAGTGGGTCTGGGTGTGGGTGTGTGAGGGAGTCGTGGGTCTGGGTCTGGGTGTGTGAGGGAGCAGTAGGCCTGGGTCTGGGTGTGTGAGGGAGCAGTGGGTCTGGGTCTGGGTGTGTGAGGGAGCAGTGCGTCTGGGTCTGGGTGTGTGAGGGAGCAGTGGGTCTGGGTCTGGGTATGTGAGGGAGCAGTGGGTCTGGGTCTGGGTGTATGAGGGAGCAGTGGGCCTGGGTCTGGGTGTGTGAGGGAGCAGTGGGTCTCGGTGTGTGAGGGAGCAGTGGGCCTGGGTCTGGGTGTGTGAGGGAGCAGTGAGTCTGGGTGTGTGAGGGAGCAGTGAGTCTGGCTGTGTGATGGAGCAGTGAGTGTGGGTGTGTGAGGGAGCAGTGGGTCTGGGTGTGTGAGGGAGCAGTGGGTCTGGGTGTGTGAGGGAGCAGTGGGTCTGGGTGTGTGAGGGAGCAGTGGGTCTGGGTGTGTGAGGGAGCAGTGGGTCTGGGTGTGTGAGGGAGCAGTGGGCCTGGGTGTGTGAGGGAGCAGTGGGCCTGGGTGTGGATGTGTGAGAGAGCAGTGGGTCTGGGTGTGGTTGTGTGAGGGAGCAGTGGGTCTGGGTGTGGTTGTGTGAGGGAGCAGTGGGTCTGGGTCTGGGTATGTGAGGGAGCAGTGCATCTGGGTGTGGGTGTGTGAGGGAGCAGTGGGCCTCGGCCTGGGTGTGTGAGGGAGCAGTGGCTCTCGGTGTGTGAGGGAGCAGTGGGTCTGGGTCTGGGTGTGTGAGGGAGCAGTGGGTCTGTGTCTGGGTGTGTGAGGGAGCAGTGGGTCTGTGTCTGGCTGTGTGAGGGAGCAGTGGGTCTGGGTGTGTGAGGGAGCAGTGGGTCTGGGTGTGTGAGGGAGCAGTGGGTCTGGGTGTGTGAGGGAGCAGTGGGTCTGGGTGTGTGAGGGAGCAGTGGGTCTGGGTGTGTGAGGGAGCAGTGGGTCTGGGTGTGTGAGGGAGCAGTGGGTCTGGATGTGTGAGGGAGCAGTGGGTCTGGGTGTGTGAGGGAGCAGTGGGTCTGGATGTGTGAGGGAGCAGTGGGTCTGGATGTGTGAGGGAGCAGTAGGTCTGGGTGTGTGAGGGAGCAGTGGGTCTGGATGTGTGAGGGAGCAGTGGGTCCCAGTGTTGGTGTGTGAGAGGGCGGCCGGTCCCAGTGTGGGTGTGTGAGGGTGCAGTGGGTCTGGGTGTGGGTATTGGATGGAGCAGTGGGTCTGGCTTGGGGTGAATGAGGGAGCAGTGGGCTTCGGTCTGGGTGTATGAAGAGCAGTGGGTCTCGGTCTGGGTGTATGAGTGGGCAGTGGGTCTGGGTGTGTGGGGGAGCAGTGGGTCTGGGTGTGGGTGTGTGAGGGAGCAGTGGGTCTGGGTCTGGGTGTGTGAGATAGCAGTGGGTCTGGGTGTGGTTGTGTGAGGGAGCAGTGGGTCTGGGTCTGGGTATGTGAGGGAGCAGTGGGCCTCGGTGTGTGAGGGAGCAGTGGGTGTGGTTGTGTGAGGGAGCAGTGGGTCTGGATGTGTGAGGGAGCAGTGGGTCTGGATGTGTGAGGGAGCAGTGGGTCTGGATGTGTGAGGGAGCAGTGGGTCTGGATGTGTGAGGGAGCAGTGGGTCTGGATGTGTGAGGGAGTAGTGGGTCTGGGTGTGTGAGGGAGCAGTGGGTCTGGGTGTGTGAGGGAGCAGTGGGTCTGGGTGTGTGAGGGAGCAGTGAGTCTGGATGTGTGAGGGAGCAGTGAGTGTGGGTGTGTGAGGGAGCAGTGAGTGTGGGTGTGTGAGGGAGCAGTGGGTCTGGGTGTGTGAGGGAGCAGTGGGTCTGGGTGTGTGAGGGAGCAGTGGGTCTGGGTGTGGGTGTGTGAGGGAGCAGTGCGTCTGGGTGTGTGAGGGAGCAGTTCATCTGGGTGTGTGTGTGTGAGGGAGCAGTGGGTCTGGGTGTGGTTGTGTGAGGGAGCAATGGGTCTGGGTGTGGGTGTGTGAGGGAGCAGTGGTTCTGGGTGTGTGAGGGAGCAGTGGGTCTGGGTGTGTGAGGAAGCAGTGGGCATGGGTCTGCGTGTGTGAGGGAGCAGTGGGTCTGGGTGTGTGAGGGAGCAGTGGGTCTGGGTGTGTGAGGGAGCAGTGGATTTGGGTGTGGGTGTGTGAGGGAGCAGTGGATCTGGGTGTGTGAGGGAGCAGTGTGTCTGGGTGTGTGAGTGAGCAGTGGGTCTGGGTGTGTGAGGGAGCAGTGGGTCTGGGTGTGTGAGAGAGCAGTGGGACTGGTTGTGGGTATTTGAGGGAGCAGTGGGTCTGGATCTGGGTCTGGGTGTATGAGGGAGCAGTGGGTCTGGGTCTGGGTATATGAGGGAGCAGTGGGCCTGCGTCTGGGTGTGTGAGGGAGCAGTGGTTCTGGGTGTGTGAGGGAGCAGTGGGTCTGGGTGTGAGTGTGTGAGGGAGCAGTGGGTCTGGGTGTGGGTGTGTGAGGGAGCAGTGGTTCTGGGTGTGTGAGGGAGCGGTGGGTCTGGATGTGGGTGTGTGAGGGAGCAGTGGGTCTGGGTGTTTGAGGGAGCAGTGGGTCTGGGTGTGGCTGTGTGAGGGAGTAGTGGGTTTGGGTGTGGGTGTGTGAGGGAGCAGTAGGTCTGGGTCTGGGTGTGTGAGGGAGCAGTGAGTCTGGATGTGTGAGGGAGCAGTGTGTCTGGGTGTTTGAGGGAGCAGTGTGTCTGGTTGTGGGTATTTGAGGGAGCAGTGGTTCTGGGTGTGGGTGTGTGAGGGAGCAGTGGGCCTGGGTCTGGGTGTGTGAGGGAAAAGTGAGTCTGGGTGTGTGAGGGAGCAGTGGGCCTGGGTGTGTGAGGGAGCAGTGGGTCTGGGTGTGGGTGTGTGAGGGAGCAGTGGGTCTGGGTGTGGTTGTATGAGGGAGCAGTGGGTCTGGGTGTGGTTGTGTGACGGAGCAGTGGGTCTGGGTTTGGTTGTTTGAGGGAGCAGTGGGTCTGGGTGTGTGTGTGTGAGGGAGCAGTGGGTCTGGGTGTGGTTGTGTGAGGGTGCAGTGGGTCTGGGTGTGGGTGTGTGAGGGAGCAGTGGTTCTGGGTGTGTGAGGGAGCAGTGGGTCTGGGTGTGTGAGGGAGCAGTGGTCATGGGTCTGCGTGTGTGAGGGAGCAGTGGGTCTGGGTGTGTGAGGGAGCAGTGGGTCTGGGTGTGGGTGTGTGAGGGAGCAGTGGGTCTGGGTGTGTGAGGGAGCAGTCGGTCTGGGTGTGTGAGGGAGCAGTCGGTCTGGGTGTGTGAGGGAGCAGTGGGTCTGGGTCTGGGTGTGTGAGGGAGCAGTGGGTCTGGGTGTGTGAGGGAGCAGTGGGTCTGGGTCTGGGTGTGCGAGGGATCAGTGAGTCGAAGTGTGGGTGTGTGAGAGAGCGGCCGATCCCAGTGTGGCTGTGTGAGGGAGCAGTGGGTCTGGGTGTGGGTGTGTGAGGGAGCAGTGGGTCCCAGTGTGGGTGTGTGAGAGGGCGGCAGGTCCCAGTGTTGGTATGTGAGTGAGCAGTGGGCCTGGGTCTGGGTGTGTGAGGGAGCAGTGGGTCTGGGTGTGTGAGGGTGCAGTGGGTCTGGGTGTGGGTATTGGATGGAGCAGTGGGTCTGGGTTGGGGTGAGTGAGGGAGCAGTGGGTTTCGGTCTGGGTGTATGAGGGAGCAGTGTGACTCGTTCTGGGTGTATGAGGGAGCAGTGGGTCTGGGTGTGTGGGGGAGCAGTGGGTCTGGGTCTGGGTGTGTGAGGGAGCAATGGGTCTGGGTGTGTGAGGGAGCAGTCGTTCTGGGTCTGGGTGTGTGAGGGAGCAGTGGGTCTGGGTCTGGGTGTGTGAGGAAGCAGTGGGTCTGGGTGTGGGTATTTGAGGGAGCAGTGGGTCCTAGTGTGGGTGTGTGAGGGAGCAGTGGATCTGGGTGTGTGAGGGAGCAGTAGGTCTGGGTGTGTGAGAGAGCAGTGGGTCTGGGTGTCGGTGTGTGAGGGAGCAGTAGGTCTGGGTGTGTGAGAGAGCAGTGGGTCTGGGTGTCGGTGTGTGAGGGAGCAGTGGGTCTGGGTGTGTGAGAAAGCAGTGGGTCTGGGACTGGGTATGTGAGGGAGCAGTGGGCCTGGGCCTGGGTGTGTGAGGGAGCAGTGGGTCTGGGTGTGTGAGGGAGCAGTGGGCCTGGGTGTGGATGTGTGAGAGCAGTGGGTCTGGGTGTGGTTGTGTGAGGGAGCAGTGGGTCTGGGTGTGGTTGTGTGAGGGAGCAGAGGGTCTGGGTGTGGTTGTGTGAGGGAGCAGTGGGTCTGGGTGTGGTTGTGTGAGGGAGCAGTGGGTCTGGGTGTGTGTGTGTGAGGGAGCAGTGGGTCTGGGTGTGGTTGTGTGAGGGAGCAGTGGGTCTGGGTCTGGGTATGTGAGGGAGCAGTGCGTCTGGGTCTGGGTGTGTGAGGGAGCAGTGGGTCTGGGTGTGTGAGGGAGCAGTGGGTCTGGGTGTGTGAGGGAGCAGTGGGTCTGGGTGTGTGAGGGAGCAGTGGGTCTGGATGTGTGAGGGAGCAGTGGGTCTGGGTGTGTGAGGGAGCAGTGTGTCTGGGTGTTTGAAGGGAGCAGTGTGTCTGGTTGTGGGTATTTGAGGGAGCAGTGGTTCTGGGTGTGGGTGTGTGAGTGTGCAGTGGGCCTGGGTCTGGGTGTGTGAGGGAGCAGTGAGTCTGGGTGTGTGAGGGAGCAGTGAGTCTGGGTGTGTGAGGGAGCAGTGAGTCTGGGTGTGTGAGGGAGCAGTGAGTCTGGGTGTGTGAGGGAGCATTGGGTCTGGGTGTGTGAGGGAGCAGTGGGTCTGGGTGTGTGAGGGAGCAGTGGGTCTGGATGTGTGAGGGAGCAGTGGGTCTGGATGTGTGAGGGAGCAGTCGGTCTGGGTGTGTGAGGGAGCAGTGGGTCTGGGTCTGGGTGTGTGAGGGAGCAGTGGGTCCCAGTGTGGGTGTGTGAGGGAGCAGTGAGTCTGGGTGTGTGAGGGAGCAGTGGGTCTGGGTGTGTGAGGGAGCAGTGGGTCTGGGTCTGGGTGTGCGAGGGAGCAGTGAGTCGAAGTTTGGGTGTGTGAGAGAGCGGCCGGTCCCAGTGTGGGTGTGTGAGGGAGCAGTTGGTCTGGTTGTGGGTGTGTGATGGTGCAGTGGGTCTGGCTGTGGGTATGTGAGTGAGCAGTGGGCCTGGGTCTGGGTGTTTGAGGGAGCAGTGGGTCTGGGTGTGTGAGGGTGCAGTGGGTCTGGGTGTGGGTATTGGATGGAGCAGTGGGTCTGGGTTGGGGTGAATGAGGGAGCAGTGGGTTTCGGTCTGGGTGTATGAGGGAGCAGTGGGTCTCGGTCTGGGTGTATGAGTGGGCAGTGGGTCTGGGTGTGTGGGGGAGCAGTGGGTCTGGGTGTGGGTGTGTGAGGGAGCAGTGGGTTTGGGTGTGTGAGGGAGCAGTGGATCTGGGTGTGGGTGTGTGAGGGAGCAGTGGATCTGGGTGTGGATGTGTGAGGGAGCAGTGGGTCTGGGTCTGGGTGTGTGAGGGAGCAGTGGGTCTGGGTCTGGGTGTGTGAGGGAGCAGTGGGTCTGGGTGTGGTTGTGTGAGGGAGCAGTGGGTCTGGGTCTGGGTGTGTGAGGGAGCAGTGGCTCTCGGTGTGTGAGGGAGCAGTGGGTGTGGGTGTGTGAGGGAGCAGTGGGTGTGGGTGTGTGAGGGAGCAGTGGGTCTGGGTGTGTGAGGGAGCAGTGGGTCTGGGTGTGTGAGGGAGCAGTGGGTCTGGATGTGTGAGGGAGCAGTGGGTCTGGGTGTGTGAGGGAGCAGTGGGTCTGGGTGTGTGAGGGAGCAGTGGGTCTGGGTGTGTGAGGGAGCAGTGGGTCTGGGTGTGTGAGGGAGCAGTGAGTCTGGGTGTGTGAGGGAGCAGTGGGTCTGGGTGTGTGAGGGAGCAGTGGGTCTGGGTGTGTATGTATGAGGGAGCAGTGGATCTGTGTGTGTGTGTGTGAGGGAGCAGTGGGTCTGGGTGTGGTTGTGTGAGGGAGCAATGGGTCTGGGTGTGGGTGTGTGAGGGAGCAGTGGTTCTGGGTGTGTGAGGGAGCAGTGGGTCTGGGTGTGTGAGGAAGCAGTGGGCATGGATCTGCGTGTGTGAGGGAGCAGTGGGTCTGGGTGTGTGAGGGAGCAGTGGGTCTGGGTGTGGGTGTGTGAGGGCGCAGTGGGTCTGGGTGTGTGTGTGTGAGGGTGCAGTGGGTATGTGTGTGTGAGGGAGCCGTGGGTCTGGGTGTGTGAGGGAGAAGTCGGTCTGGGTGTGTGAGGGAGCAGTGGGTCTGGGTCTGGGTGTGTGAGGGAGCAGTGGGTATGGGTGTGTGAGGGAGCTGTTGGTCTGGGTGTGTGAGGGAGCAGTCGGTCTGGGTGAGTGAGGGAGCAGTGGGTCTGGTTCTGGATGTGTGAGGGAGCAGTGGGTCCCAGTTTGGGTGTGTGAGGGAGCAGTGGGTCCCAGTGTGGGTGTGTGAGGGAGCAGTGAGTCTGGGTGTGTGAGGGAGCAGTGAGTCTGGGTATGTGAGGGAGCAGTGGGTCTGGGTGTGTGAGGGAGCAGTGGGTCTGGGTGTGGGTATGTGAGGGAGTAGTGGGTCTGGGTCTGGGTGTGTGAGGGAGCAGTGGGTCTGGGTGTGTGAGGGAGCAGTGGGTCTGGGTGTGTGAGGGAGCAGTGGGTCTGGGTGTGTGAGGGAGCAGTGGGTCTGGGTGTGTGAGGGAGCAGTGGGTCTGGGTGTGTGATGGAGCAGTGGGTCTGGGTGTGTCAGGGAGCAGTGGGTCTGGGTGTGGGTGTGTGAGGGAGTCGTGGGTCTGGGTCTGGGTGTGTGAGGGAGCAGTAGGCCTGGGTCTGGGTGTGTGAGGGAGCAGTGGGTCTGGGTCTGGGTGTGTGAGGGAGCAGTGCGTCTGGGTCTGGGTGTGTGAGGGAGCAGTGGGTCTGGGTCAGGGTATGTGAGGGAGCAGTGGGTCTGGGTCTGGGTGTATGAGGGAGCAGTGGGCCTGGGTCTGGGTGTGTGAGGGAGCAGTGGGTCTCGGTGTGTGAGGGAGCAGTGGGCCTGGGTCTGGGTGTGTGAGGGAGCAGTGAGTCTGGGTGTGTGAGGGAGCAGTGAGTCTGGCTGTGTGATGGAGCAGTGAGTGTGGGTGTGTGAGGGAGCAGTGGGTCTGGGTGTGTGAGGGAGCAGTGGGTCTGGGTGTGTGAGGGAGCAGTGGGTCTGGGTGTGTGAGGGAGCAGTGGGTCTGGGTGTGTGAGGGAGCAGTGGGTCTGGGTGTGTGAGGGAGCAGTGGGTCTGGGTGTGTGAGGGAGCAGTGGGTCTGGGTGTGTGAGGGAGCAGTGGGCCTGGGTGTGTGAGGGAGCAGTGGGCCTGGGTGTGGATGTGTGAGAGAGCAGTGGGTCTGGGTGTGGTTGTGTGAGGGAGCAGTGGGTCTGGGTGTGGTTGTGTGAGGGAGCAGTGGGTCTGGGTCTGGGTATGTGAGGGAGCAGTGCATCTGGGTGTGGGTGTGTGAGGGAGCAGTGGGCCTCGGCCTGGGTGTGTGAGGGAGCAGTGGCTCTCGGTGTGTGAGGGAGCAGTGGGTCTGGGTCTGGGTGTGTGAGGGAGCAGTGGGTCTGTGTCTGGGTGTGTGAGGGAGCAGTGGGTCTGTGTCTGGCTGTGTGAGGGAGCAGTGGGTCTGGGTGTGTGAGGGAGCAGTGGGTCTGGGTGTGTGAGGGAGCAGTGGGTCTGGGTGTGTGAGGGAGCAGTGGGTCTGGGTGTGTGAGGGAGCAGTGGGTCTGGGTGTGTGAGGGAGCAGTGGGTCTGGGTGTGTGAGGGAGCAGTGGGTCTGGATGTGTGAGGGAGCAGTGGGTCTGGGTGTGTGAGGGAGCAGTGGGTCTGGATGTGTGAGGGAGCAGTGGGTCTGGTTGTGTGAGGGAGCAGTAGGTCTGGGTGTGTGAGGGAGCAGTGGGTCTGGATGTGTGAGGGAGCAGTGGGTCCCAGTGTTGGTGTGTGAGAGGGCGGCCGGTCCCAGTGTGGGTGTGTGAGGGAGCAGTTGGTCTGGTTGTGGGTGTGTGAGGGTGCAGTGGGTCTGGCTGTGGGTATGTGAGTGAGCAGTGGGCCTGGGTCTGGGTGTGTGAGGGAGCAGTGGGTCTGGGTGTGTGAGGGTGCAGTGGGTCTGGGTGTGGGTATTGGATGGAGCAGTGGGTCTGGCTTGGGGTGAATGAGGGAGCAGTGGGCTTCGGTCTGGGTGTATGAAGAGCAGTGGGTCTCGGTCTGGGTGTATGAGTGGGCAGTGGGTCTGGGTGTGTGAGGGAGCAGTAGGTCTGGGTGTGTGAGAGAGCAGTGGGTCTGGGTGTCGGTGTGTGAGGGAGCAGTAGGTCTGGGTGTGTGAGAGAGCAGTGGGTCTGGGTGTCGGTGTGTGAGGGAGCAGTGGGTCTGGGTGTGTGAGAAAGCAGTGGGTCTGGGACTGGGTATGTGAGGGAGCAGTGGGCCTGGGCCTGGGTGTGTGAGGGAGCAGTGGGTCTGGGTGTGTGAGGGAGCAGTGGGCCTGGGTGTGGATGTGTGAGAGCAGTGGGTCTGGGTGTGGTTGTGTGAGGGAGCAGTGGGTCTGGGTGTGGTTGTGTGAGGGAGCAGAGGGTCTGGGTGTGGTTGTGTGAGGGAGCAGTGGGTCTGGGTGTGGTTGTGTGAGGGAGCAGTGGGTCTGGGTGTGTGTGTGTGAGGGAGCAGTGGGTCTGGGTGTGGTTGTGTGAGGGAGCAGTGGGTCTGGGTCTGGGTATGTGAGGGAGCAGTGCGTCTGGGTCTGGGTGTGTGAGGGAGCAGTGGGTCTGGGTGTGTGAGGGAGCAGTGGGTCTGGGTGTGTGAGGGAGCAGTGGGTCTGGGTGTGTGAGGGAGCAGTGGGTCTGGATGTGTGAGGGAGCAGTGGGTCTGGGTGTGTGAGGGAGCAGTGTGTCTGGGTGTTTGAAGGGAGCAGTGTGTCTGGTTGTGGGTATTTGAGGGAGCAGTGGTTCTGGGTGTGGGTGTGTGAGTGAGCAGTGGGCCTGGGTCTGGGTGTGTGAGGGAGCAGTGAGTCTGGGTGTGTGAGGGAGCAGTGAGTCTGGGTGTGTGAGGGAGCAGTGAGTCTGGGTGTGTGAGGGAGCAGTGAGTCTGGGTGTGTGAGGGAGCATTGGGTCTGGGTGTGTGAGGGAGCAGTGGGTCTGGGTGTGGGTGTGTGAGGGAGCAGTGGGTCTGGGTGTGGGTATGTGAGTGAGCGGTGGGCCTGGGTCTGGGTGTGTGAGGGAGCAGTGGGTCTGGGTGTGTGAGGGAGCAGTGGGTCTGGATGTGTGAGGGAGCAGTGGGTCTGGATGTGTGAGGGAGCAGTCGGTCTGGGTGTGTGAGGGAGCAGTGGGTCTGGGTCTGGGTGTGTGAGGGAGCAGTGGGTCCCAGTGTGGGTGTGTGAGGGAGCAGTGAGTCTGGGTGTGTGAGGGAGCAGTGGGTCTGGGTGTGTGAGGGAGCAGTGGGTCTGGGTCTGGGTGTGCGAGGGAGCAGTGAGTCGAAGTTTGGGTGTGTGAGAGAGCGGCCGGTCCCAGTGTGGGTGTGTGAGGGAGCAGTTGGTCTGGTTGTGGGTGTGTGATGGTGCAGTGGGTCTGGCTGTGGGTATGTGAGTGAGCAGTGGGCCTGGGTCTGGGTGTTTGAGGGAGCAGTGGGTCTGGGTGTGTGAGGGTGCAGTGGGTCTGGGTGTGGGTATTGGATGGAGCAGTGGGTCTGGGTTGGGGTGAATGAGGGAGCAGTGGGTTTCGGTCTGGGTGTATGAGGGAGCAGTGGGTCTCGGTCTGGGTGTATGAGTGGGCAGTGGGTCTGGGTGTGTGGGGGAGCAGTGGGTCTGGGTGTGGGTGTGTGAGGGAGCAGTGGGTTTGGGTGTGTGAGGGAGCAGTGGATCTGGGTGTGGGTGTGTGAGGGAGCAGTGGATCTGGGTGTGGATGTGTGAGGGAGCAGTGGGTCTGGGTCTGGGTGTGTGAGGGAGCAGTGGGTCTGGGTCTGGGTGTGTGAGGGAGCAGTGGGTCTGGGTGTGGTTGTGTGAGGGAGCAGTGGGTCTGGGTCTGGGTGTGTGAGGGAGCAGTGGCTCTCGGTGTGTGAGGGAGCAGTGGGTGTGGGTGTGTGAGGGAGCAGTGGGTGTGGGTGTGTGAGGGAGCAGTGGGTCTGGGTGTGTGAGGGAGCAGTGGGTCTGGGTGTGTGAGGGAGCAGTGGGTCTGGATGTGTGAGGGAGCAGTGGGTCTGGGTGTGTGAGGGAGCAGTGGGTCTGGGTGTGTGAGGGAGCAGTGGGTCTGGGTGTGTGAGGGAGCAGTGGGTCTGGGTGTGTGAGGGAGCAGTGAGTCTGGGTGTGTGAGGGAGCAGTGGGTCTGGGTGTGTGAGGGAGCAGTGGGTCTGGGTGTGTATGTATGAGGGAGCAGTGGATCTGTGTGTGTGTGTGTGAGGGAGCAGTGGGTCTGGGTGTGGTTGTGTGAGGGAGCAATGGGTCTGGGTGTGGGTGTGTGAGGGAGCAGTGGTTCTGGGTGTGTGAGGGAGCAGTGGGTCTGGGTGTGTGAGGAAGCAGTGGGCATGGATCTGCGTGTGTGAGGGAGCAGTGGGTCTGGGTGTGTGAGGGAGCAGTGGGTCTGGGTGTGGGTGTGTGAGGGCGCAGTGGGTCTGGGTGTGTGTGTGTGAGGGTGCAGTGGGTATGTGTGTGTGAGGGAGCCGTGGGTCTGGGTGTGTGAGGGAGAAGTCGGTCTGGGTGTGTGAGGGAGCAGTGGGTCTGGGTCTGGGTGTGTGAGGGAGCAGTGGGTATGGGTGTGTGAGGGAGCTGTTGGTCTGGGTGTGTGAGGGAGCAGTCGGTCTGGGTGAGTGAGGGAGCAGTGGGTCTGGTTCTGGATGTGTGAGGGAGCAGTGGGTCCCAGTTTGGGTGTGTGAGGGAGCAGTGGGTCCCAGTGTGGGTGTGTGAGGGAGCAGTGAGTCTGGGTGTGTGAGGGAGCAGTGAGTCTGGGTATGTGAGGGAGCAGTGGGTCTGGGTGTGTGAGGGAGCAGTGGGTCTGGGTGTGGGTATGTGAGGGAGTAGTGGGTCTGGGTCTGGGTGTGTGAGGGAGCAGTGGGTCTGGGTGTGTGAGGGAGCAGTGGGTCTGGGTGTGTGAGGGAGCAGTGGGTCTGGGTGTGTGAGGGAGCAGTGGGTCTGGGTGTGTGATGGAGCAGTGGGTCTGGGTGTGTCAGGGAGCAGTGGGTCTGGGTGTGGGTGTGTGAGGGAGTCGTGGGTCTGGGTCTGGGTGTGTGAGGGAGCAGTAGGCCTGGGTCTGGGTGTGTGAGGGAGCAGTGGGTCTGGGTCTGGGTGTGTGAGGGAGCAGTGCGTCTGGGTCTGGGTGTGTGAGGGAGCAGTGGGTCTGGGTCAGGGTATGTGAGGGAGCAGTGGGTCTGGGTCTGGGTGTATGAGGGAGCAGTGGGCCTGGGTCTGGGTGTGTGAGGGAGCAGTGGGTCTCGGTGTGTGAGGGAGCAGTGGGCCTGGGTCTGGGTGTGTGAGGGAGCAGTGAGTCTGGGTGTGTGAGGGAGCAGTGAGTCTGGCTGTGTGATGGAGCAGTGAGTGTGGGTGTGTGAGGGAGCAGTGGGTCTGGGTGTGTGAGGGAGCAGTGGGTCTGGGTGTGTGAGGGAGCAGTGGGTCTGGGTGTGTGAGGGAGCAGTGGGTCTGGGTGTGTGAGGGAGCAGTGGGTCTGGGTGTGTGAGGGAGCAGTGGGTCTGGGTGTGTGAGGGAGCAGTGGGCCTGGGTGTGTGAGGGAGCAGTGGGCCTGGGTGTGGATGTGTGAGAGAGCAGTGGGTCTGGGTGTGGTTGTGTGAGGGAGCAGTGGGTCTGGGTGTGGTTGTGTGAGGGAGCAGTGGGTCTGGGTCTGGGTATGTGAGGGAGCAGTGCATCTGGGTGTGGGTGTGTGAGGGAGCAGTGGGCCTCGGCCTGGGTGTGTGAGGGAGCAGTGGCTCTCGGTGTGTGAGGGAGCAGTGGGTCTGGGTCTGGGTGTGTGAGGGAGCAGTGGGTCTGTGTCTGGGTGTGTGAGGGAGCAGTGGGTCTGTGTCTGGCTGTGTGAGGGAGCAGTGGGTCTGGGTGTGTGAGGGAGCAGTGGGTCTGGGTGTGTGAGGGAGCAGTGGGTCTGGGTGTGTGAGGGAGCAGTGGGTCTGGGTGTGTGAGGGAGCAGTGGGTCTGGGTGTGTGAGGGAGCAGTGGGTCTGGGTGTGTGAGGGAGCAGTGGGTCTGGATGTGTGAGGGAGCAGTGGGTCTGGGTGTGTGAGGGAGCAGTGGGTCTGGATGTGTGAGGGAGCAGTGGGTCTGGTTGTGTGAGGGAGCAGTAGGTCTGGGTGTGTGAGGGAGCAGTGGGTCTGGATGTGTGAGGGAGCAGTGGGTCCCAGTGTTGGTGTGTGAGAGGGCGGCCGGTCCCAGTGTGGGTGTGTGAGGGAGCAGTTGGTCTGGTTGTGGGTGTGTGAGGGTGCAGTGGGTCTGGCTGTGGGTATGTGAGTGAGCAGTGGGCCTGGGTCTGGGTGTGTGAGGGAGCAGTGGGTCTGGGTGTGTGAGGGTGCAGTGGGTCTGGGTGTGGGTATTGGATGGAGCAGTGGGTCTGGCTTGGGGTGAATGAGGGAGCAGTGGGCTTCGGTCTGGGTGTATGAAGAGCAGTGGGTCTCGGTCTGGGTGTATGAGTGGGCAGTGGGTCTGGGTGTGTGGGGGAGCTGTGGGTCTGGGTGTGGGTGTGTGAGGGAGCAGTGGGTCTGGGTCTGGGTGTGTGAGATAGCAGTGGGTCTGGGTGTGGTTGTGTGAGGGAGCAGTGGGTCTGGGTCTGGGTGTGTGAGATAGCAGTGGGTCTGGGTCTGGATGTGTGAGGGAGCAGTGGGCCTCGGTGTGTGAGGGAGCAGTGGGTGTGGTTGTGTGAGGGAGCAGTGGGTCTGGATGTGTGAGGGAGCAGTGGGTCTGGATGTGTGAGGGAGCAGTGGGTCTGGATGTGTGAGGGAGCAGTGGGTCTGGATGTGTGAGGGAGCAGTGGGTCTGGATGTGTGAGGGAGCAGTGGGTCTGGGTGTGTGAGGGAGCAGTGGGTCTGGGTGTGTGAGGGAGCAGTGGGTCTGGGTGTGTGAGGGAGCAGTGAGTCTGGATGTGTGAGGGAGCAGTGAGTGTGGGTGTGTGAGGGAGCAGTGAGTGTGGGTGTGTGAGGGAGCAGTGGGTCTGGGTGTGTGAGGGAGCAGTGGGTCTGGGTGTGTGAGGGAGCAGTGGGTCTGGGTGTGTGAGGGAGCAGTGGGTCTGTGTGTGGGTGTGTGAGGGAGCAGTGCGTCTGGGTGTGTGAGGGAGCAGTTCATCTGGGTGTGTGTGTGTGAGGGAGCAGTGGGTCTGGGTGTGGTTGTGTGAGGGAGCAATGGGTCTGGGTGTGGGTGTGTGAGGGAGCAGTGGTTCTGGGTGTGTGAGGGAGCAGTGGGTCTGGGTGTGGGTGTGTGAGGGAGCAGTGGGTCTGTGTGTGGGTGTGTGAGGGAGCAGTGGGTCTGGGTGTGGGTGTGTGTGGGAGCAGTGGGTCTGGGTGTGGGTGTGTGAGGGAGCACTGGACCTTGGTCTGGATGTGTGAGGGAGCAGTGGGTCTGCGTGTGTGAGGGAGCAGTGGTTCTTGGTGTGTGAGGGAGCAGTGGTTCTGGGTGTAGGTGTGTGAGGGAGCAGCCGGTCCCAGTGTGGTTGTGTGAGGGAGCAGTGGGTCTGGGTATGTGAGGGAGCAGTGGGTTTGGGTCTGGGTGTGTGAGGGAGCAGTGGGTCTGGGTGTGTGAGGGAGCAGTGGGTCTGGGTCTGGGTGTATGAGGGAGCAGTGGGTCTGGATGTGGGTGTGTGAGGGAGCAGTCGGTCTGGGTCTGGGTGTGTGAGGGAGCAGTAGGTCTGGGTTTGGGTGTGTGAGGGAGCAGTGGGTCTGGGTGTGTGAGGGAGCATTGGGTCTGCGTGTGAGTGTGTGAGGGAACAGTGGGTCTGGGTGTGGAAGGGAGCAGTGAGTCTGGGTGTGTGAGGGAGCAGTGAGTCTGGGTGTGTGAGGGAGCAGTGAGTCTGGCTGTGTGAGGGAGCAGTGGGCCTGTGTCTGGATGTGTGAGGGAGCAGTTGGTCTGGGTATGGATGTGTGAGGGAGCAGTGGGTCTGGGTCTGGATGTGTGAGGGAGCAGTGGGTCTGGGCCTGGGTATGTGAGGGAGCAGTGGGCCTGGGTTTGTGAGGGAGCAGTGGGTCTGGGTGTTGGTATTTGAGGGAGCAGTGGGTCTGGGTCTGGGTGTGTGAGGGAGCAGTGGGTCTGGGTGTGGGTGTGTGAGGGAGCAGTGGGTCTGGTGTGGGTGTGTGAGGGAGCAGTGTGTCTGGGTGTGGGTGTGTGAGGGAGCAGTGGGTCTGGGTGTGTGAGGGAGCAATGGGCCTGGGTCTGGGTGTGTGAGGGAGCAGTGGGTCTGGTGTGGGTGTGTGAGGGAGCAGTGTGTCTGGGTGTGGGTGTGTGAGGGAGCAGTGGGTCTGGGTGTGTGAGGGAGCAATGGGTCTGGGTGTGGGTGTGAGAGGGAGCAGTGTGTCTGGGTGTGTGAGGGAGCAGTGAGTCTGGGTGTGTGAGGGAGCAGTGAGTCTGGGTGTGGGTGTATGAGTGAGCAGTGGGTTTGGGTGTGTGAGGGAGCAATGCGTCTGTGTGTGTGTGTGTGAGGGAGCAGTGGGCCTGGGTCTGGGTGTGTGAGGGAGCAGTGGGTCTGGGTGTGTGAGGGAGCAGTGGTTCTGGGTGTGTGAGGGAGCAGTGGGTCGGTGCCTGGGTGTGTGAGGGAGCAGTGGGCCTGGGTGTGTGAGGGAGCAGTGTTTCTGGGTGTGTGAGGGAGCAGTGTGTATGGGTGTGGGTGTGTGAGGGAGCAGTGGGTCTGGGTGTGGGTGTGTGAGGGAGCAGTGGGTCTGGGTGTGGGTGTGTGAGGGAGCAGTGGGTCTGGGTGTGGGTGTGTGAGGGAGCAGTGGGTCTGGGTGTGTGAGGGAGCAATGGGTCTGGGTGTGGGTGTGTGAGGGAGCAGTGGGTCTGGGTGTGGGTGTATGCGGGAGCAGTTGGTCTGGGTGTATGAGGGGGCAATGGGTCTGGGTCTGGGTGTATGAGGGAGCAGTGGGTCTGCGTCTGGGTGTATGAGGGAGCAGTGGGCTTGGGTCTGGGTGTGTGAGGGAGCAGTGGTTCTGGGTGTGTGAGGGAGCAGTGGGTCTGGGTGTGGGTGTGTGAGGGAGCAGTGGTTCTGGGTGTGTGAGGGAGCAGTCGGTCTGGGTGTGGGTGTGTGAGGGAGTAGTGGGTCTGGGTGTGTGAGGGAGCAGTGGGTCTGGGTGTGTAAGGGAGCAGTGGGCCTGGGTCTGGGTGTGTGAGTGAGCAGTGCGTCTGGGTGTGTGAGGGAGCAGTGGGCCTGGGTGTGTGTGTGTGAGCGAGCAGTGAGTCTGGGTGTGTGAGGGAGCAGTGAGTCTGGGTGTGTGAGGGAGCAGTGGTTCTGGGTGTGTGAGGGAGCAGTGGGTCTGGGTGTGTGAGGGAGCAGTGGGTCTGGGTGTGTGAGGGAGCAGTGGGTCTGGGTGTGTGAGGGAGCAGTGGTCTGGGTGTGTGAGAGAGCAGTGGGTCTGGATGTGTGAGGGAGCAGTGGGTCTGGATGTGTGAGGGAGCAGTGGGTCTGGGTGTGGGTATTTGAGCGAGCAGTGGGTCTGGGTGTGTGAGGGAGCAGTGGATCTGGGTTTGGGTGTGTGAGGGAGCAGTGGATCTGGGTGTGTGAGGGAGCAGTGGGTCTGGGTGTGTGAGGGAGCAGTGAGTCTGGGTGTCGGTGTGTGAAGGAGCAGTGGGTCTGGGTGTGTGAGGGAGCAGTGGGTCTGGGTGTGTGAGGGAGCAGTGGGTCTGGGTGTGTGAGGGAGCAGTGGGTCTGGGTGTGTGAGGGAGCAGTGGGTCTGGGTTTGTGAGGGAGCAGTGGGTCTGGGTGTGTGAGGGAGCAGTGGGTCTGGGTGTGGGTGTGTGAGGGAGTAGTGGGTCTGTGTATTTGAGGGAGCAGTGGGTCTGGGTCTGGGTGTGTGAGAGAGCAGTGGAACAGTGTCTGGGTGTGTGAGGGAGCAGTGGGTGTGGGTGTGTGAGGGAGCAGTGGGTGTGGGTTTTGGTATTTGAGGGAGCAGTTGGTCTGGGTGTGGGTGTGTGAGGGAGCAGTGGGTCTGGGTGTGGGTGTGTGAGGGAGCAGTGGGTCTGAGTGTGTGAGGGAGCAGTGGGTCTGAGTGTGTGAGGGAGCAGTGGGACTGGGTGTGGGTGTGTGAGGGAGCAGTGGGTCTGGGTGTGTGAGGGAGCAGTGGGTCTGGGTGTGGGTGTGTGAGGGAGCAGTGGGTCTGAGTGTGGGTGTGTGAGGGAGCAGTGGGTCTGGGTGTGTGAGGGAGCAGTGCGTCTGGGTGTGGGTGTGTGAGGGAGCAGTGGGTCTGGGTGTGGGTGTGTGAGGGAGCAGTGGGTCTGGGTGTGGGTGTGTGAGGGAGCCGTGGGTCTGGGTGTGTGAGGGAGCAATGGGCCTGGGTCTGGGTGTGTGAGGGAGCGGTGGGTCTGGGTGTGTGAGGGAGCAGTGGGTCTGGGTGTGTGAGAGAGAAGTGGAACAGTGTCTGGGTGTGTGAGGAAGCAGTGGGTCTGGGTGTGGGTGTGTGAGGGAGCAGTGGGTCTGGGTGTTGGTATTTGAGGGAGCAGTGGGTCTGGGTGTGTGAGGGAGCAGTGGGTCTGGGTGTGGGTGTGTGAGGGAGCAGTGGGTCTGGTGTGGGTGTGTGAGGGAGCAGTGTGTCTGGGTGTGGGTGTGTGAGGGAGCAGTGGGTCTGGGTGTGTGAGGGAGCAATGGGCCTGGGTCTGGGTGTGTGAGGGAGCAGTGGGTGTGGGTGTGTGAGGGAGTAGTAGGTCTGGGTGTGTGAGGGAGCTGTGGTTCTGGGTGTTGGTGTGTGAGGGAGCAGTGGGTCTGGGTCTGGGTATGTGAGGGAGCAGTGCGTCTGGGTCTGGGTGTATGAGGGAGCAGTGGGTCTGGGTATGTGAGGGAGCAGTGCATCTGGGTGTGTGAGGGAGCAGTGGGTCCGGGTGTGGATGTGTGAGGGAGCAGTGGGTCTGGATGTGTGAGGGAGCAGTGGGTATTGATGTGGGTGTGTGAGGGAGCAGTGAGTCTGGGTGTGGGTGTGTGAAGGAGCAGTGGGTCTGGGTGTGTGAGGGAGCAGTGGGTCTGGGTGTGGGTGTGTAAGGGAGCAGTGGATCTGGGTGTGTGAGGGAGCAGTGGGTCTGGGTGTGTGAGGGAGCAGTGGGTCTGGGTGTGTGAGGGAGCAGTGGGTCTGGGTGTGGGTGTGTGAGGGAGCAGTGGGTCTGGGTGTGTGAGGAAGCAGTGGGTCTGAGTGTGTGAGGGAGCAGTGGGTCTGGGTGTTGGTATTTGAGGGAGCAGTGGGTCTGGGTCTGGGTTTGTGAGGGAGCAGTGGGTCTGGGTGTGGGTGTTTGAGGAAGCAGTGGGTCTGGGTGTGGGTGTGTGAGGGAGCAGTGGGTCTGGGTGTTGGTATTTGAGGGAGCAGTGGGTCTGGGTCTGGGTTTGTGAGGGAGCAGTGGGTCTGGGTGTGGGTGTGTGAGGGAGCAGTGGGTCTGGGTGTGGGTGTGTGAGGGAGCAGTGGCTCTGGGTGTTGGTATTTGAGGGAGCAGTGGGTCTGGGTGTGGGTGTGTGAGGGAGCAGTGGGTGTGGGTGTGTGAGGGAGCAGTGGGTCTGTGTGTGGGTGTGTGAGGGAGCAGTGCGTCTGGGTGTGTGAGGGAGCAGTGGGTGTGGGTGTGTGAGGGAGCAGTGTGTCTGAGTGTGGGTTTGTGAGGGAGCAGTGGGTCTGGGTGTGGGTGTGTGAGGGAGCTGTGGGTCTGGGTGTGGGTGTGTGAGGGAGCAATGGGCCTGGGTCTGGGTGTGTGAGGGAGCAGTGGTTCTGGGTGTGTGAGGGAGCAGTGGGTCTGGGTGTGGGTGTGTGAGGGAGCAGTGGGTCTGTGTGTGGGTGTGTGAGGGAGCAGTGGGTCTGGGTGTGGGTGTGTGTGGGAGCAGTGGGTCTGGGTGTGGGTGTGTGAGGGAGCACTGGACCTTGGTCTGGATGTGTGAGGGAGCAGTGGGTCTGCGTGTGTGAGGGAGCAGTGGTTCTTGGTGTGTGAGGGAGCAGTGGTTCTGGGTGTAGGTGTGTGAGGGAGCAGCCGGTCCCAGTGTGGTTGTGTGAGGGAGCAGTGGGTCTGGGTATGTGAGGGAGCAGTGGGTTTGGGTCTGGGTGTGTGAGGGAGCAGTGGGTCTGGGTGTGTGAGGGAGCAGTGGGTCTGGGTCTGGGTGTATGAGGGAGCAGTGGGTCTGGATGTGGGTGTGTGAGGGAGCAGTCGGTCTGGGTCTGGGTGTGTGAGGGAGCAGTAGGTCTGGGTCTGGGTGTGTGAGGGAGCAGTGGGTCTGGGTGTGTGAGGGAGCAGTTGGTCTGCGTGTGAGTGTGTGAGGGAACAGTGGGTCTGGGTGTGTGAGGGAGCAGCGGGCCTGCGTGTGGGTGTGTGAGGGAGCAGTGAGTCTGTATGTGTGAGGGAGCAGTGAGTCTGGGTGTGTGAGGGAGCAGTGAGTCTGGGTGTGTGAGGGAGCAGTGGGCCTGTGTCTGGATGTGTGAGGGAGCAGTGGGTCTGGGTATGGATGTGTGAGGGAGCAGTGGGTCTGGGTCTGGATGTGTGAGGGAGCAGTGGGTCTGGGCCTGGGTGTGTGAGGGAGCAGTGGGCCTGGGTGTGTGAGGGAGCAGTGTTTCTGGGTGTGTGAGGGAGCAGTGTGTATGGGTCTGGGTGTGTGAGGGAGCAGTGTGGCTGGGTGTGTGAGGGAGCAGTGGATCTGGGTGTGGGTGAGTGAGGGAACAATGGGTCTGGGTGTGTGAGGGAGCGGTGGGTCTGGGTGTGTGAGGGAGCAGTGGGTCTGGGTCTGGGTGTGTGAGAGAGAAGTGGAACAGTGTCTGGGTGTGTGAGGAAGCAGTGGGTCTGGGTGTGGGTTTGTGAGGGAGCAGTGGGTCTGGGTGTTGGTATTTGAGGGAGCAGTGGGTCTGGGTCTGGGTGTGTGAGGCAGCAGTGGGTCTGGGTGTGGGTGTGTGAGGGAGCAGTCGGTCTGGTGTGGGTGTGTGAGGGAGCAGTGTGTCTGGGTGTGGGTGTGTGAGGGAGCAGTAGGTCTGGGTGTGTGAGGGAGCAATGGGCCTGGGTCTGGGTGTGTGAGGGAGCAGTGGGTCTGGGTGTGTGATTGAGCAGTGGGTCTGGGTGTGTGAGGGAGCTGTGGGTCTGGGTGTATGAGGGAGCAGTGGGTCTGGGTGTGGGTGTGAGAGGGAGCAGTGTGTCTGGGTGTGTGAGGGAGCAGTGGGTCGGGGCCTGGGTGTGTGAGGGAGCAGTGGGCCTGGGTGTGTGAGGGAGCAGTGTTTCTGGGTGTGTGAGGGAGCAGTGTGTATGGGTGTGGGTGTGTGAGGGAGCAGTGGGTCTGGGTGTGGGTGTGTGAGGGAGCAGTGGGTCTGGGTGTGGGTGTGTGATGGAGCAGTGGGTCTGGGTGTGGGTGTGTGAGGGAGCAGTGGGTCTGGGTGTGTGAGGGAGCAGTGGGTCTGGGTGTGGGTGTGTGAGGGAGCAGTGGGTCTGGGTGTGGGTGTATGCGGGAGCAGTTGGTCTGGGTGTATGAGGGGGCAATGGGTCTGGGTCTGGGTGTATGAGGGAGCAGTGGGTCTGCGTCTGGGTGTATGAGGGAGCAGTGGGCTTGGGTCTGGGTGTGTGAGGGAGCAGTGGTTCTGGGTGTGTGAGGGAGCAGTGGGTCTGGGTGTGGGTATGTGAGGGAGCAGTGGTTCTGGGTGTGTGAGGGAGCAGGCGGTCTGGGTGTGGGTGTGTGAGGGAGTAGTGGGTCTGGGTGTGTGAGGGAGCAGTGGGTCTGGGTGTGTAAGGGAGCAGTGGGCCTGGGTCTGGGTGTGTGAGTGAGCAGTGCGTCTGGGTGTGTGAGGGAGCAGTGGGCCTGGGTGTGTGTGTGTGAGCGAGCAGTGAGTCTGGGTGTGTGAGGGAGCAGTGGGTCTGGGTGTGTGAGGGAGCAGTGGGTCTGGGTGTGTGAGGGAGCAGTGGGTCTGGGTGTGTGAGGGAGCAGTGGGTCTGGGTGTGTGAGGGAGCAGTGGGTCTGGGTGTGTGAGGGAGCAGTGGTCTGGGTGTGTGAGGGAGTAGTGGGTCTGGATGTGTGAGGGAGCAGTGGGTCTGGATGTGGGTGTGTGAGGGAGCAGTGGGTCTGGGTGTGGGTATTTGAGCGAGCAGTGGGTCTGGGTGTGAGGGAGCAGTGGGTCTGGGTGTGTGAGGGAGCAGTGGATCTGGGTTTGGGTGTGTGAGGGAGCAGTGGATCTGGGTGTGTGAGGGAGCAGTGGGTCTGGGTGTGTGAGGGAGCAGTGAGTCTGGGTGTCGGTGTGTGAAGGAGCAGTGGGTCTGGGTGTGTGAGGGAGCAGTGGGTCTGGGTGTGTGAGGGAGCAGTGGGTCTGGGTGTGTGAGGGAGCAGTGGGTCTGGGTGTGTGAGGGAGCAGTGGGTCTGGGTGTGTGAGGGAGCAGTGGGTCTGGGTGTGTGAGGGAGCAGTGGGTCTGGGTGTGTGAGGGAGCAGTGGGTCTGGGTGTGGGTGTGTGAGGGAGTAGTGGGTCTGTGTATTTGAGGGAGCAGTGGGTCTGGGTCTGGGTGTGTGAGAGAGCAGTGGAACAGTGTCTGGGTGTGTGAGGGAGCAGTGGGTGTGGGTGTGTGAGGGAGCAGTGGGTGTGGGTTTTGGTATTTGAGGGAGCAGTTGGTCTGGGTGTGGGTGTGTGAGGGAGCAGTGGGTCTGGGTGTGGGTGTGTGAGGGAGCAGTGGGTCTGGGTGTGTGAGGGAGCAGTGGGTCTGGGTGTGGGTGTGTGAGGGAGCAGTGGGTCTGGGTGTGGGTGTGTGAGGGAGCAGTGGGTCTGAGTGTGTGAGGGAGCAGTGGGTCTGAGTGTGTGAGGGAGCAGTGGGTCTGGGTGTGGGTGTGTGAGGGAGCAGTGGGTCTGAGTGTGGGTGTGTGAGGGAGCAGTGGGTCTGAGTGTGGGTGTGTGAGGGAGCAGTGGGTCTGGGTGTGTGAGGGAGCAGTGGGTCTGGGTGTGGGTGTGTGAGGGAGCAGTGGGTCTGGGTGTGGGTGTGTGAGGGAGCAGTGGGTCTGGGTGTGAGTGTGTGAGGGAGCAGTGGGTCTGGGTGTGTGATTGAGCAGTGGGTCTGGGTGTGTGAGGGAGCTGTGGGTCTGGGTGTATGAGGGAGCAGTGGGTCTGAGTGTGGGTGTGAGAGGGAGCAGTGTGTCTGGGTGTATGAGGGAGCAGTGAGTCTGGGTGTGTGAGGGAGCAGTGGGTCTGGGTGTGGGTGTGTGAGTGAGCAGTGGGTTTGGGTGTGTGAGGGAGCAATGGGTCTGTGTGTGTTGGTGTGTGAGGGAGCAGTGGGCCTGGGTCTGTGTGTGTGAGGGATCAGTGCGTCTGGGTGTGTGAGGGAGCAGTGGTTCTGGGTGTGTGAGGGAGCAGTGGGTCGGGGCCTGGGTGTGTGAGGGAGCAGTGGGCCTGGGTGTGTGAGGGAGCAGTGGGTCTGGGTGTGTGAGGGAGCAGTGTGTATGGGTCTGGGTGTGTGAGGGAGCAGTGTGGCTGGGTGTGTGAGGGAGCAGTGGATCTGGGTGTGGGTGAGTGAGGGAACAATGGGTCTGGGTGTGTGAGGGAGTGGTGGGTCTGGGTGTGTGAGGGAGCAGTGGGTCTGGGTCTGGGTGTGTGAGAGAGAAGTGGAACAGTGTCTGGGTGTGTGAGGAAGCAGTGGGTCTGGGTGTGGGTGTGTGAGGGAGCAGTGGGTCTGGGTGTTGGTATTTGAGGGAGCAGTGGGTCTGGGTCTGGGTGTGTGAGGGAGCAGTGGGTCTGGGTGTGGGTGTGTGAGTGAGCAGTGTGTCTGGGTGTGGGTGTATGAGGGAGCAGTGGGCTTGGGTCTGGGTGTGTGAGGGAGCAGTGGTTCTGGGTGTGTGAGGGAGCAGTGGGTCTGGGTGTGGGTGTGTGAGGGAGCAGTGCGTCTGGGTGTGTGAGGGAGCAGTGGGCCTGGGTGTGGGTGTGTGAGGGAGTAGTGGGTCTGGGTGTGTGAGGGAGCAGTGAGTCTGGGTGTGTGAGGGAGCAGTGGGTCTGCGTGTGTGAGGGAGCAGTGGGTCTGGGTGTGTGAGGGAGCAGTGGGTCTGGGTGTGTGAGGGAGCAGTGGGTCTGGGTGTGTGAGGGAGCAGTGGGTCTGGGTGTGTGAGGGAGCAGTGGGTCTGGGTGTGTGAGGGAGCAGTGGGTCTGGGTGTGTGAGGGTGCAGTGGGTCTGGATGTGGGTGTGTGAGGGAGCAGTGGGTCTGGGTGTGGGTATTTGAGCGAGCAGTGGGTCCTAGTGTGGGTGTGTGAGGTAGCAGTGAGTCTGGGTGTGGGTGTGTGAGTGAGCAGTGGG
The DNA here is from genome assembly GCF_044704955.1 of Pristiophorus japonicus. Classification (NCBI taxonomy): domain Eukaryota; kingdom Metazoa; phylum Chordata; class Chondrichthyes; family Pristiophoridae; genus Pristiophorus; species Pristiophorus japonicus. The sequence continues at coordinate 67,349,802 of NC_091978.1, forward strand.
TCTGGGTGTGAGGGAGCAGTGGGTCTGGGTGTGTGAGGGAGCAGTGGATCTGGGTGTGGGTGTGTGAGGGAGCAGTGGGTCTGGGTGTTGGTGTTTGAGGGTGCAGTGGGTCTGGGTGTGGGTGTGTGAGGGAGCAGTGGGTCTGGGTGTGTGAGGGAGCAGTGGGTCTGGGTGTCGGTGTGTGAGGGAGCAGTGGGTCTGGGTGTGGGTGTGTGAGGGAGCAGTGGGTGTGGGTGTGTGAGGGAGCAGTGGGTGTGGGTGTGTGAGGGAGCAGTGGGTCTGGGTGAGGGTGTGTGAGGGAGCAGTGGGTCTGGGTGTGCGTGTGTGAGGGAGCAGTGGGTCTGGGTGTGGGTGTGTGAGGGAGCAGTGGCTCTGGGTGTGGGTGTGTGAGGGAGCAGTGGGTCTGGGTGTGGCTGTGTGAGGGAGCAGTGGGTCTGTGTGTGGGTGTGTGAGGGAGCAGTGGGTCTGGGTGTGGGTGTGTGAGGGAGCAGTGGGTGTGGGTGTGTGAGGGAGCAGTGGGTCTGGGTGTGTGAGGGAGCAGTGGGTCTGGGTGTGGGTGTATGCGGGAGCAGTTGGTCTGGGTGTATGAGGGAGCAGTGGGTCTGGGTGTATGAGGGAGCAGTGGGTCTGGGTCTGGGTGTATGAGGGAGCAGTGGGTCTGCGTCAGGGTGTATGAGGAAGCAGTGGGCTTGGGTCTGGGTGTGTGAGGGAGCAGTGGTTCTGGGTGTGTGAGGGAGCAGTGGGTCTGGGTGTGGGTGTGTGAGGGAGCAGTGGTTCTGGGTGTGTGAGGGAGCAGTGGGTCTGGGTGTGTAATGGAGCAGTGGGCCTGGGTCTGGGTGTGTGAGGGAGCAGTGCATCTGGGTGTGTGAGGGAGCAGTGGGCCTGGGTGTGTGTGTGTGAGGGAGCAGTGAGTCTGGGTGTGTGTGGGAGCAGCGGGTCTGGGTGTGTGAGGGAGCAGTGGGTCTGGGTGTGTGAGGGAGCAGTGGGTCTGGGTGTGTGAGGGAGCAGTGGGTGTGGGTGTGTGAGGGAGCAGTGGGTCTGGGTGTGGGTGTGTGAGGGAGCAGTGGGTCTGTGTGTGTGTGTGTGAGGGAGCAGTGGGTCTGGGTGTGGTTGTGTGAGGGAGCAGTGGGTCTGGGTGTGGGTGTGTGAGGGAGCAGTGGTTCTGGGTGTGTGAGGGAGCAGTGGGTCTGGGTTTGTGAGGGAGCAGTGGGTCTGGGTGTGTGAGGCAGCAGTGGGTCTGCGTGTGAGTGTGTGAGGGAACAGTGGGTCTGGGTGTGTGAGGGAGCAGCGGGCCTGCGTGTGGGTGTGTGAGGGAGCAGTGAGTCTGTGAGGGAGCAGTGAGTCTGGGTGTGTGAGGGAGCAGTGAGTCTGGGTGTGTGAGGGAGCAGTGGGCCTGTGTCTGGATGTGTGAGGGAGCAGTGGGTTTGGGTGTGTGAGGGAGCAGTGGGTCTGGGTGTGGGTGTGTGAGGGAGCAGTGGTTCTGGGTGTGTGAGGGAGCAGTCGGTATGGGTGTGGGTGTGTGAGGGAGTAGTGGGTCAAGGTGTGTGAGGGAGCAGTGGGTCTGGGTGTGTAAGGGAGCAGTGGGCCTGGGTCTGGGTGTGTGAGGGAGCAGTGCGTCTGGGTGTGTGAGGGAGCAGTGGGCCTGTGTCTGGATGTGTGAGGGAGCAGTGGGTCTGGGTATGGATGTGTGAGGGAGCAGTGGGTCTGGGTCTGGATGTGTGAGGGAGCAGTGGGTCTGGGCCTGGGTGTGTGAGGGAGCAGTGGGCCTGGGTGTGTGAGGGAGCAGTGTTTCTGGGTGTGTGAGGGAGCAGTGTGTATAGGTCTGGGTGTGTGAGGGAGCAGTGTGGCTGGGTGTGTGAGGGAGCAGTGGATCTGGGTGTGGGTGAGTGAGGGAGCAGTGGGTCTGGGTGTGGGTGTGTGAGGGAGCAGTGGGTCTGGTGTGGGTGTGTGAGGGAGCAGTGTGTCTGGGTGTGGGTGTGAGAGGGAGCAGTAGGTCTGGGTGTGTGAGGGAGCAATGGGCCTGGGTCTGGGTGTGTGAGGGAGCAGTGGGTCTGGGTGTGTGATTGAGCAGTGGGTCTGGGTGTGTGAGGGAGCTGTGGGTCTGGGTGTATGAGGGAGCAGTGGGTCTGGGTGTGGGTGTGAGAGGGAGCAGTGTGTCTGGGTGTGTGAGGGAGCAGTGAGTCTGGGTGTGTGAGGGAGCAGTGGTTCTGGGTGTGTGAGGGAGCAGTGGGTCGGGGCCTGGGTGTGTGAGGGAGCAGTGGGCCTGGGTCTGGATGTGTGAGGGAGCAGTCGGTATGGGTGTGGGTGTGTGAGGGAGTAGTGGGTCTGGGTGTGTGAGGGAGCAGTGGGTCTGGGTGTGTCAGGGAGCAGTGGGCCTGGGTCTGGGTGTGTGAGGGAGCAGTGCGTCTGGGTGTGTGAGGGAGCAGTGGGCCTGGGTCTGGGTGTGTGAGGGAGCAGTGAGTCTGGGTGTGTGAGGGAGCAGTGGGTCTGGGTGTGTGAGGGAGCAGTGGGTGTGGGTGTGTGAGGGAGCAGTGGGTCTGGGTGTGGGTGTGTGAGGGAGCAGTGGGTGTGTGTGTGTGTGTGTGAGGGAGCAGTGGGTCTGGGTGTGGTTGTGTGAGGGAGCAGTGGGTCTGGGTGTGGATGTGTGAGGGAGCAGTGGTTCTGGGTGTGTGAGGGAGCAGTGGGTCTGGGTTTGTGAGGGAGCAGTGGGTCTGGGTGTGTGAGGCAGCTGTGGGTCTGGGTGTGGGTGTGTGAGGGAGCAGTGGGCATGGGTCTGGGTGTGTGAGGGAGCAGTGGGTCTGGGTGTGGGTATTTGTGAGAGCAGTGGGTCTGGGTCTGGGTGTATGAGGGAGCAGTGGGTCTGGGATTGGGTGTACGAGGGAGCAGTGGGTCTGTGTCTGGGTGTATGAGGGAGCAGTGGGCCTGGGTCTGGATGTGTGAGGGAGCATTGGGTCTGGGTGTGTGAGGGAGCAGTGGGTCTGGGTCTGGGTGTGTGAGGGAGCAGTGGGTCTGGTTGTGGGTGTGTGAGGGAGCAGTGGGTCTGGTTGTGGATGTGTGAGAGAGCAGTGGGTCTGGGTGTTCGTGTATGAGGGAGCAGCCGATCCCAGTGTGGGTGTGTGAGGGAGCAGTGGGTCTGCGTATGTGAGGGAGCAGTGGGTCTGGGTGTGGGTGTGTGAGGGAGCAGTGGGTCCCAGTGTGGATGTTTGAGGGAGCAGTGGGTCCCAGTGTGGGTGTGTGAGAGAGAGGCCGATCCCAGTGTGTGTGTGTGAGGGAGCAGTGAGTCCCAGTAAGGGTGTATGAGGGAGCAGTTGGTCTGGTTGTGGGTCTGTGAGGGTGCAGTGGGTCTGGCTGTGGGTATGTGAGTGAGCAGGGGGCCTGGGTCTGGGTGTGTGAGGGAGCAGTGGGTCTGGGTGTGTGAGGGTGCAGTGGGTCTGGGTGTGGGTATTGGATGGAGCAGTGGGTCTGGGTTGGGGTGTATGAGGGAGCAGTGGGTTTCGGTCTGGGTGTATGAGGGAGCAGTGGGCCTGGGTGTGTGGGGGAGCAGTGGGTCTGGGTGTGGGTGTGTGAGGGAGTAGTAGGTCTGGGTGTGTGAGGGAGCAGTGGATCTGGGTGTTGGTGTGTGAGGGAGCAGTGGGTCTGGGTCTGGGTATGTGAGGGAGCAGTGCGTCTGGGTCTGGGTGTATGAGGGAGCAGTGGGTCTGGGTCTGGGTATGTGAGGGAGCAGTGCATCTGGGTGTGTGAGGGAGCAGTGGGTCTGGGTGTGGATGTGTGAGGGAGCAGTGGGTCTGGATGTGTGAGGGAGCAGTGGGTATTGATGTGGGTGTGTGAGGGAGCAGTGGGTCTGGGTGTGGGTATTTGAGCGAGCAGTGGGTCCTAGTGTGGGTTTGTGAGGTAGCAGTGTGTGTGAGTGTGGGTGTGTGAAGGAGCAGTGGGTCTGGGTGTGTGAGGGAGCAGTGGGTCTGGGTGTGGGTGTGTAAGGGAGCAGTGGATCTGGGTGTGTGAGGGAGCAGTGGGTCTGGGTGTGTGAGGGAGCAGTGAGTCTGGGTGTGGGTGTGTGAGGGAGCAGTGGGTCTGGGTGTGTGAGGAAGCAGTGGGTCTGAGTGTGTGAGGGAGCAGTGGGTCTGGGTGTGGGTGTGTGAGGGAGCAGTGGGTCTGGGTGTTGGTATTTGAGGGAGCAGTGGGTCTGGGTCTGGGTTTGTGAGAGAGAAGTGGAACAGTGTCTGGGTGTGTGAGGAAGCAGTGGGTCTGGGTGTGGGTGTGTGAGGGAGCAGTGGGTCTGGGTGTTGGTATTTGAGGGAGCAGTGGGTCTGGGTGTGTGAGGGAGCAGTGGGTCTGGGTGTGTGTGTGTGAGGGAGCAGTGGGTCTGGTGTGGGTGTGTGAGGGAGCAGTGTGTCTGGGTGTGGGTGTGTGAGGGAGCAGTGGGTCTGGGTGTGTGAGGGAGCAATGGGCCTGGGTCTGGGTGTGTGAGGGAACAGTGGGTCTGTGTGTGTGATTGAGCAGTGGGTCTGGGTGTGTGAGGGAGCTGTGGGTCTGGGTGTATGAGGGAGCAGTGGGTCTGCGTCTGGGTGTATGAGGGAGCAGTGGGCTTGGGTCTGGGTGTGTGAGGGAGCAGTGGTTCTGGGTGTGTGAGGGAGCAGTGGGTCTGGGTGTGGGTGTGTGAGGGAGCAGTGGTTCTGGGTGTGTGAGGGAGCAGTCGGTCTGGGTGTGTGTGTGTGAGGGAGTAGTGGGTCTGGGTGTGTGAGGGAGCAGTGGGTCTGGGTGTGTAAGGGAGCAGTGGGCCTGGGTCTGGGTGTGTAAGGGAGCAGTGGGCCTGGGTCTGGGTGTGTGAGGGAGCAGTGAGTCTGGGTGTGTGAGGGAGCAGTGAGTCTGGGTGTGTGAGGGAGCAGTGAGTCTGGGTGTGTGAGGGAGCAGTGGGTCTGGGTGTGTGAGGGAGCAGTGGGTCTGGGTGTGTGAGGGAGCAGTGGGTCTGGGTGTGTGAGGGAGCAGTGGGTCTGGGTGTGTGAGGGAGCAGTGGGTCTGGGTGTGTGAGGGAGCAGTGGGTCTGGGTGTGTGAGGGAGCAGGGGGTCTGGATGTGTGAGGGAGCAGGGGGTGTAGATGTGGGTGTGTGAGGGAGCAGTGGGTCTGGGTGTGGATATTTGAGCGAGCAGTGGGTCTGGGTGTGAGGGAGCAGTGGGTCTGGGTGTGTGAGGGAGCAGTGGATCTGGGTTTGGGTGTGTGAGGGAGCAGTGGATCTGGGTGTGTGAGGGAGCAGTGGGTCTGGGTGTGTGAGGGAGCAGTGAGTCTGGGTGTCGGTGTGTGAAGGAGCAGTGGGTCTGGGTGTGTGAGGGAGCAGTGGGTCTGGGTGTGTGAGGGAGCAGTGGGTCTGGGTGTGTGAGGGAGCAGTGGGTCTGGGTGTGTGAGGGAGCAGTGGGTGTGGGTTTTGGTATTTGAGGGAGCAGTTGGTCTGGGTGTGGGTGTGTGAGGGAGCAGTGGGTCTGGGTGTGGGTGTGTGAGGGAGCAGTGGGTCTGAGTGTGTGAGGGAGCAGTGGGTCTGAGTGTGTGAGGGAGCAGTGGGACTGGGTGTGGGTGTGTGAGCGAGCAGTGGGTCTGGGTGTGGGTGTGTGAGGGAGCAGTGGGTCTGGGTGTGTGAGGGAGCAGTGGGTCTGGGTGTGGGTGTGTGAGGGAGCAGTGGGTCTGGGTGTGGGTGTGTGAGGGAGCAGTGGGTCTGGGTGTGGGTGTGTGAGGGAGCAGTGGGTCTGGGTGTGGGTGTGTGAGGGAGCAGTGGGTCTAGGTGTGGGTGTGTGAGGGAGCAGTGGGTCTGGGTGTGGGTGTGTGAGGGAGCATTGGGTCTGGGTGTGTGAGGGAGCAGTGGGTCTGGGTTTATGAGGGAGCAATGGGTCTGGGTCTTGGTGTGTGAGGGAGCAGTGGGTCTGGGTGTGTGATTGAGCAGTGGGTCTGGGTGTGTGAGGGAGCTGTGCGTCTGGGTGTTTGAGGGAGCAGTGGGTCTGGGTGTGGGTGTGAGAGGGAGCAGTGTGTCTGGGTGTGTGAGGGAGCAGTGAGTCTGGGTGTGTGAGGGAGCAGTGGGTCTGGGTGTGGGTGTGTGAGTGAGCAGTGGGTTTGGGTGTGTGAGGGAGCAATGGGTGTGTGTGTGTGTGTGTGAGGGAGCAGTGGGCCTGGGTCTGGGTGTGTGAGGGAGCAGTGGTTCTGGGTGTGTGAGAGAGCAGTGGGTCTGGGCCTGGGTGTGTGAGGGAGCAGTGGGCCTGGGTGTGTGAGGGAGCAGTGTTTCTGGGTGTGTGAGGGAGCAGTGGGTCTGGGTGTGGGTGTGTGAGGGAGCAGTGGGTCTGGGTGTGGGTGTGTGAGGGAGCAGTGGGTCTGGGTGTGTGAGGGAGCAGTGGGTGTGGGTGTGTGAGGGAGCAGTGGGTCTGGGTGAGGGTGTGTGAGGGAGCAGTGGGTCTGGGTGTGGGTGTGTGAGGGAGCAGTGGGTCTGGGTGTGGGTGTGTGAGGGAGCAGTGGCTCTGGGTGTGGGTGTGTGAGGGAGCAGTGGCTCTGCGTGTGGGTGTGTGAGGGAGCAGTGGGTCTGGGTGTGGCTGTGTGAGGGAGCAGTGGGTCTGGGTGTGGGTGTGTGAGGGAGCAGTGGGTCTGGGTGTGGCTGTGTGAGGGAGCAGTGGGTCTGGGTGTGGCTGTGTGAGGGAGCAGTGGGTCTGGGTGTGTGAGGGAGCAGTGGGTCTGGGTGTGGATGTGTGAGGGAGCAGTGGGTCTGGGTGTGGGTGTATGCGGGAGCAGTTGGTCTGGGTGTATGAGGGAGCAGTGGGTCTGGGTCTGGGTGTATGAGGGAGCAGTGGGTCTGCGTCAGGGTGTATGAGGGAGCAGTGGGCTTGGGTCTGGGTGTGTGAGGGAGCAGTGGGTCTGGGTGTGGGTGTGTGAGGGAGCAGTGGTTCTGGGTGTGTGAGGGAGCAGTCGGTATGGGTGTGGGTGTGTGAGGGAGTAGTGGGTCTGGGTGTGTGAGGGAGCAGTGGGTCTGGGTGTGTAAGGGAGCAGTGGGCCTGGGTCTGGGTGTGTGAGGGAGCAGTGCGTCTGGGTGTGTGAGGGAGCAGTGGGCCTGGGTGTGTGTGTGTGAGGGAGCAGTGAGTCTAGGTGTGTGAGGGAGCAGTGGGTCTGGGTGTGTGAGGGAGGAGTGGGTCTGGGTGTGTGAGGGAGCAGTGGGTCTGGGTGTGTGAGGGAGCAGTGGTTCTGGGTGTGTGAGGGAGCAGTGGGTCTGGGTGTGGGTGTGTGAGGGAGCAGTGGGTCTGGGTGTGTAAGGGAGCAGTGGGCCTGGGTCTGGGTGTGTGAGGGAGCAGTGCGTCTGGGTGTGTGAGGGAGCAGTGGGCCTGGGTGTGTGTGTGTGAGCGAGCAGTGAGTCTGGGTGTGTGAGGGAGCAGTGAGTCTGGGTGTGTGAGGGAGCAGTGGGTCTGGGTGTGTGAGGGAGCAGTGGGTCTGGGTGTGTGAGGGAGCAGTGGGTCTGGGTGTGTGAGGGAGCAGTGGGTCTGGGTGTGTGAGGGAGCAGTGGGTCTGGGTGTGTGAGGGAGCAGTGGGTCTGGGTGTGTGAGGGAGCAGTGGGTCTGGGTGTGTGAGGGAGCAGTGGTCTGGGTGTGTGAGGGAGCAGTGGTCTGGGTGTGTGAGGGAGCAGTGGGTCTGGATGTGTGAGGGAGCAGTGGGTCTGGATGTGGGTGTGTGAGGGAGCAGTGGGTCTGGGTGTGTGAGGGAGCAGTGGGTCTGGTGTGGGTGTGTGAGGGAGCAGTGTGTCTGGGTGTGGGTGTGTGAGGGAGCAATGGGTCTGGGTGTGTGAGGGAGCAGTGGGTGTGGGTGTGTGAGGGAGGAGTGGGTCTGGGTGAGGGTGTCTGAGGGAGCAGTGGGTCTGGGTGTGGGTGTGTGAGGGAGCAGTGGGTCTGGGTGTGGGTGTGTGAGGGAGCAGTGGCTCTGGATGTGGGTGTGTGAGGGAGCAGTGGCTCTGGGTGTGGGTGTGTGAGGGAGCAGTGGGTCTGGGTGTGGCTGTGTGAGGGAGCAGTGGGTCTGGGTGTGGGTGTGTGAGGGAGCATTGGGTCTGGGTCTGGGTCTATGAGGGAGCAGTGGGCTTGGGTCTGGGTGTGTGAGGGAGCAGTGGTTCTGGGTGTGTGAGGGAGTAGTGGGTCTGGGTGTGGGTGTGTGAGGGAGCAGTGGTTCTGGGTGTGTGAGGGAGCAGTCGGTATGGGTGTGGGTGTGTGAGGGAGTAGTGGGTCTGGGTGTGTGAGGGGGCAGTGGGTCTGGGTGTGTAAGGGAGCAGTGGGCCTGGGTCTGGGTGTGTGAGGGAGCAGTGCGTCTGGGTGTGTGAGGGAGCAGTGGGCCTGGGTGTGTGTGTGTGAGGGAGCAGTGAGTCTGGGTGTGTGAGGGAGCAGTGAGTCTGGGTGTGTGAGGGAGCAGTGGGTCTGGGTGTGTGAGGGAACAGTGGGTCTGGGTGTGTGAGGGAACAGTAGGTCTGGGTGTGTGAGGGAGCAGTGGGTCTGGCTGTGGGTGTGTGAGGGAGCAGTGGGTCTGGGTGTGGGTGTGTGAGGGAGCAGTGGGTCTGGGTGTGTGAGGGAGCAGTGGGTCTGGGTGTGGTTGTGTGAGGGAGCAGTGGGTCTGGGTCTGGGTGTGTGAGGGAGCAGTGGGTCTGGGTCTGGGTGTGTGAGGGAGCAGTGGGTCTGGGTGTGGTGTGTGAGGGAGCAGTGGGCATGGGTCTGGGTGTGTGAGGGAGCAGTGGGTCTGGGTGTGGGTATTTGAGAGAGCAGTGGGTCTGGGTCTGGGTGCATGAGGGAGCAGTGGGTCTGGGATTGGGTGTACGAGGGAGCAGTGGGTCTGTGTCTGGATGTATGAGGGAGCAGTGGGCCTGGATCTGGATGTGTGAGGGAGCAGTGGGTCTGGGTGTGTGAGGGAGCAGTGGGTCTGGGTCTGGGTGTGTGAGGGAGCAGTGGGTCTGGTTGTGGGTGTGTGAGGGAGCAGTGGGTCTGGTTGTGGATGTGTGAGAGAGCAGTGGGTCTGGGTGTTCGTGTATGAGGGAGCAGCCGATCCCAGTGTGGGTGTGTGAGGGAGCAGTGGGTCTGCGTATGTGAGGGAGCAGTGGGTCTGGGTGTGGGTGTGTGAGGGAGCAGTGGGACTGGGTGTGTGAGGGAGCAGTGGGTCTGGGTGTGGGTGTGTGAGGGAGCAGTGGGTCCCAGTGTGGATGTGTGAGGGAGCAGTGAGTCCCAGTAAGGGTGTATGAGGGAGCAGTTGGTCTGGTTGTGGGTCTGTGAGGGTGCAGTGGGTCTGGCTGTGGGTATGTGAGTGAGCAGGGGGCCTGGGTCTGGGTGTGTGAGGGAGCAGTGGGTCTGGGTGTGGGTATTGGATGGAGCAGTGGGTCTGGGTTGGGGTGTATGAGGGAGCAGTGGGTCTCGGTCTGGGTGTATGAGGGAGCAGTGGGCCTGGGTGTGTGGGTGAGCAGTGGGTCTGGGTGTGGGTGTGTGAGGGAGCATTGGGTCTGGGTCTGGGTGTGTGAGAGAGAAGTGGAACAGTGTCTGGGTGTGTGAGGAAGCAGTGGGTCTGGGTGTGGGTGTGTGAGGGGGCAGTGGGTCTGGGTGTTGGTATTTGAGGGAGCAGTGGGTCTGGGTCTGGGTGTGTGAGGGAGCAGTGGGTCTGGTGTGGGTGTGTGAGGGAGCAGTGTGTCTGGGTGTGGGTGTGTGAGGGAGCAGTGGGTCTGGGTGTGTGAGGGAGCAGTGGGTGTGGGTGTGTGAGGGAGCAGTGGGTGTGGGTGTGTGAGGGAGGAGTGGGTCTGGGTGAGGGTGTGTGAGGGAGCAGTGGGTCTGGGTGTGGGTGTGTGAGGGAGCAGTGGGTCTGGGTGTGGGTGTGTGAGGGAGCAGTGGCTCTGGATGTGGGTGTGTGAGGGAGCAGTGGCTCTGGGTGTGGGTGTGTGAGGGAGCAGTGGGTCTGGGTGTGGCTGTGTGAGGGAGCAGTGGGTCTGGGTGTGGGTGTGTGAGGGAGCAGTGGGTCTGGGTGTGGGTGTGTGAGGGAGCAGTGGGTCTGGGTGTGGGTGTGTGAGGGAGCAGTGGGTCTGGGTGTGGGTGTGTGAGGGAGCAGTGGGTCTGGGTGTGTGAGGGAGCAGTGGGTCTGGGTGTGGTGTGTGAGGGAGCAGTGGGTCTGGGTATGGGTGTATGCGGGAGCAGTGGGTCTGGGTGTGTGAGGGAGCAGTGGGTCTGGGTCTGGGTGTATGAGGGAGCAGTGGGTCTGCGTCTGGGTGTATGAGGGAGCAGTGGGCTTGGGTCTGGGTGTGTGAGGGAGCAGTGGGTCTGGGTGTGGGTGTGTGAGGGAGCAGTGGGTCTGGGTGAGGGTGTGTGAGGGAGCAGTGGGTCTGGGTGTGGGTGTGTGAGGGAGCAGTGGGTCTGGGTGTGGGTGTGTGAGGGAGCAGTGGCTCTGGATGTGGGTGTGTGAGGGAGCAGTGGCTCTGGGTGTGGGTGTGTGAGGGAGCAGTGGATCTGGGTGTGGCTGTGTGAGGGAGCAGTGGGTCTGGGTGTGGGTGTGTGAGGGAGCAGTGGGTCTGGGTGTGGGTGTGTGAGGGAGCAGTGGGTCTGGGTGTGGGTGTGTGAGGGAGCAGTGGGTCTGGGTGTGGGTGTGTGAGGGAGCAGTGGGTCTGGGTGTGTGAGGGAGCAGTGGGTCTGGCTGTGGGTGTGTGAGGGAGCAGTGGTTCTGGGTGTGTGAGGGAGCAGTCGGTATGGGTGTGGGTGTGTGAGGGAGTAGTGGGTCTGGGTGTGTGAGGGAGCGGTGGGTCTGTGTGTGTGATGGAGGAGTGGGTCTGGGTGTGGGTGTGTGAGGGAGCAGTAGGTCCCAGTGTGGGTGTGTGAGGGAGCAGTGGGTCAGGTTATGCGTGTGTGAGGGAGCAGTGGGTCCCAGTGTGGGTGTGTGAGAGTGCAGTGGGTCTGGGTGTGGGTGTGTATGTGAGCAGTGGGTCCCAGTGTGTGTGTGTGAGGGCGCAGTGGGTCTATGTGTGGGTGTGTGAGGGCGCAGCGGGTCCCAGTGTGAGTGTGTGAGCGAGCAGTGGGTCCCAGTGTGGGTGGGCGAGGGAGTGGCCGGTCCCAGTGTGGGTGTGTGAGGGAGCAGTGGGTCTGGGTGTGGGTGTGTGAGGGTCCGGTGGACCTGGGTGTGTGAAGGAGCAGTGGGTCTGGGTGTGTGAGGGAGCAGTGAGTCTGGGTGTGGGTGTGTGAGGGAGCAGTGGATCTGGGTGTGTGAGGGAGCAGTGGGTCTGGGTGTGGGTGTGTGAGGAAGCAGTGGGTCTGGGTGTGTGAGGGAGCAGTGAGTCTGGGTGTGGGTGTGTGAGGGAGCAGTGGGTCTGGGTGTGTGAGGGAGCAGTGGGTCTGGGTGTTGGTGTGTGAGGGAGCTGTGGGTCTGAGTGTGGGTGTGTAAGGGAGCTGTGGGTCTGAGTGTGGGTGTGTGAGGGAGCAGTGGGTCTGGGTGCGGGTGTGTGAGGGAGCAGTGGGTCTGGGTGTGGGTGTGTGAGGGAGCAGTGGGTCTGGGTGTGGGTGTGTGAGGGAGCAGTGGGTTTGGGTGTGGGTGTGTGAGGGAGCAGTGGGTCAGGATGTGTGAGGGAGCAGTAGGTCTGGGAGTGTGAGGGAGCAGTGGGTCTAGGTGTGTGAGGGAGCAGTGGGTCTGGGTGTATAAGGGAGCAGTGAGTCTGGGTCTGGGTGTATGAGGGAGCTGTGGGTCTGGGTCTGGATGTATGAGGGAGCAGTGGGCCTGGGTCTGGGTGTCTGAGGGAGCAGTGATTCTGGGTGTGTGAGGGAACAGTGGGTCTGGGTGTGGGTGTGTGAGGGAACAGTGGGTCTGGGTGTGGGTATTTGAGCGAGCAGTGGGTCTGGGTGTGGGTGTGTGAGGATGCAGTGGGTCTGGGTGTGGGTGTGAGGGAGCAGTGGATCTGGATATGGGTGTGTGAGGGAGCAGTGGGTCTGGGTGTGTGAGGGAGCAGTGGGCCTGGCTGTGGGTGTGTGAGGGAGCAGTGAGTCTGGGTGTGTGAGGGAGCAGTAAGTCTGGGTGTGTGAGGGAGCAGTAAGTCTGCGTGAGTGAGGGAGCAGTGGGTCTGGGTGTGTGAAAGAGCAGTGAGCCTGGGTGTGGGTGTGTGAGGGAGCAGTCAGTCTGGGTGTGTGAGGGAGCAGTGAGTCTGGGTGTTTGAGGGAGCAGTGGGTCTGGGTGTGGGTGTGTGAGGGAGCAGTGCGTCTGGGTATGGGCGTGTGAGAGAACAGTAAGTCTGGGTCTGGGTGTGTGAGGGAGCAGTGTGCCTGTGTGTGGGTGTGTGAGGGAGCAGTGGGTCTGTGTGTGGGTGTGTGAGGGAGCAGTGGGTCTGGGTGTGGGTATGTGAGGGGGCAGTGGGTCTGGGTGTCGGTGTGTGAGGGGGCAGTGGGTCTGGGTGTGGGTGTGTGAGGGAGCAGTGCGTATGAGTGTGGGTATTTGAGGGAGCAGTGTGTCTGCGTGTGTGTGTGTGAGGGAGCAGCCGGTCCCAGTGTGTTTGTGTGAGGGAGCAGTGGGTCTGGGTATGTGAGGGAGCAGTGGGTGTGGGTGTATGAGGGAGCAGTGGGTCTAGGTGTGTGAGGGAGCAGTGGGTCTGGGTGTGGGTGTGTGAGGGAGCAGTGGGTCTGGATGTGGGTGTGTAAGGGAGCAGTGGTTCTGGGTGTGGGTGTGTGAGGGAGCAGTGGGTCTTGGTGTGGTTGTGTGAGGGAGCATTGGGTCTGGGTGTGGGTGTGTGAGGGAGCAGTGGGTCTGGGTCTGGGTGTGTGATGGAGCAGAGGGTCTGGATGTGTGAGGGAGCAGTGGGACTGCGTGTGTGAGGGAGCAGTGGGTCTGCATGTGGGTGTGTGAGGGAGCAGTGGGCCTGGGTCTGGGTGTGTGAGGGAACAGTGGGTCTGGGTGTTTGAGGGTGCAGTGGGTCTGGGTGGGTGAGGGAGCAGTGGGTCTGGTTGTGGGTATTGGATGGAGCAATGGGTCTGGGTTGGGGTGTCTGAGGGAGCAGTGGGTCTGGGTCTGGGTGTATGAGGGAGCAGTGGGCCTGGGTGTGTGAGGGAGCAGTGGGACTGGATGTGGGTGTGTGAGGGAGCAGTCGGTCTGGGTGTGGGTGTGTGAGGGAGCAGTGGGTCTGGGTCTGGGTGTGTGACGGAGCAGTGGGTCCCAGTGTGGGTGTGTGAGGGAGCAGTGGTTCTGGGTGTGTGAGGGAGCAGTGGGTCTGGGTGTGTAAGGGAGCAGTGGGTCTGGGTGTGTGAGGGAGCAGTGGGTCTGGGTGTGTGAGGGAGCAGTGGGTCTGGGTGTGGGTGTGGGTGTGTGAGGGAGCAGTGGGTGTGGGTGTGGGTGTGTGAGGGAGCAGTGGATCTGGGTGTGTGAGGGAGCAGTGGGTCTGGGTGTGTGAGGGAGCAGTGGGCCTGGGTGTGTAAGGGAGCAGTGGGTCTGGGTCTGGGTGTGTGGCGGAGCAGTGGGTCCCAGTGTGGGTGTGTGAGGGAGCAGTGGTTCTGGGTGTGTGAGGGAGCAGTGGGTCTGTGTGTGTGATGGAGGAGTGGGTCTGGGTGTGGGTGTGTGAGGGAGCAGTAGGTCCCAGTGTGGGTGTGTGAGAGACCGGCCGGTCCCAGTGTGGGTGTGTGAGGGAGCAGTGGGTCAGGTTATGCGTGTGTGAGGGTCCGGTGGACCTGGGTGTGTGAGAGAGCATTGGGTCTGTGTGTGGGTGTGTGAGGGCGCAGTGGGTCTATGTGTGGGTGTGTGAGGGCGCAGCGGGTCCCAGTGTGATTGTGTGAGGGAGCAGTGGGTCTGGGTGTGGGTGTGTGAGGGAGCAGTGGATCTGGATGTGGGTGTGTAAGGGAGCAGTGGATCTGGATGTGGGTGTGTGAGGGAGCAGTGGGTCTTGGTGTGGTTGTGTGAGGGAGCATTGGGTCTGGGTGTGGGTGTGTGAGGGAGCAGTGGGTCTGGGTCTGGGTGTGTGAGGGAGCAGAGGGTCTGGATGTGTGAGGGAGCAGTGGGTCTGCGTGTGTGAGGGAGCAGTGGGTCTGCATGTGGGTGTGTGAGGGTGCAGTGGGTCTGGCTGTGGGTATGTGAGGGAGCAGTGGGCCTGGGTCTGGGTGTGTGAGGGAACAGTGGGTCTGGGTGTGTGAGGGAGCAGTGGGTCTGGGTGTGGGTGTGTGAGGGAGCAGTGGGTCTGGGTGTGGGTGTGTGAGGGAGCAGTGGGTCTGGATGTGGGTGTGTAAGGGAGCAGTGGGACTGGATGTGGGTGTGTGAGGGAGCAGTCGGTCTGGGTGTGGGTGTGTGAGGGAGCAGTGGGTCTGGGTCTGGGTGTGTGATGGAGCAGTGGGTCCCAGTGTGGGTGTGTGAGGAAGCAGTGGTTCTAGGTGTGTGAGGGAGCAGTGGGTCTGGGTGTGTAAGGGAGCAGTGGGTCTGGGTGTGTGAGGGAGCAGTGGGTCTGGGTGTGTGAGGGAGCAGTGGGTCTGGGTGTGTGAGGGAGCAGTGGGTCTGGGTGTGGGTGTGTGAGGGAGCAGTGGGTGTGGGTGTGTGAGGGCGCAGTGGATCTGGGTGTGTGAGGGAGCAGTGGGTCTGGGTCTGGGTGTGTGAGGGAGCAGTTGGTCTGGGTGTGGGTGTGTGAGGGAGCAGTAGGTCCCAGTGTGGGTGTGTGAGGGAGCAGTGGGTCAGGTTATGAGTGTGTGAGGGAGCAGTGGGTCCCAGTGTGGGTGTGTGAGAGTGCAGTGGGTCTGGGTGTGGGTGTGTATGTGAGCAGTGGGTCCCAGTGTGGGTGGGCGAGGGAGTGGCCGGTCCCAGTGTGGGTGTGTGAGGGAGCAGTGGGTCTGGGTGTGGTTTTGTGAGGGTCCGGTGGACCTGGGTGTGTGAGGGAGCAGTGGGTCTGGGTGTGTGAGGGAGCAGTGAGTCTGGGTGTGGGTGTGTGAGGGAGCAGTGGGTCTGGGTGTGTGAGGGAGCAGTGGGTCTGGGTGTGTGGGAGCAGTGGGTCTGGGTGTGGGTGTGTGAGGAAGCAGTGGGTCTGGGTGTGTGAGGGAGCGGTGGGTCTGGGTTTGGGTGTGCGAGGGAGCAGTGGGTCTGGGTGTGTAAGGGAGCAGTGGGTCTGTGTGTGGGTGTGTGAGGGAGCAGTGGGTCTGGGTGTTGGTGTGTGAGGGAGCTGTGGGTCTGAGTGTGGGTGTGTGAGGGAGCTGTGGGTCTGAGTGTGGGTGTGTGAGGGAGCAGTGGGTCTGGGTGTGGGTGTGTGAGGGAGCAGTGGGTCTGGGTGTGGGTGTGTGAGGGAGCAGTGGGTTTGGGTGTGGGTGTGTGAGGGAGCAGTGGGTCAGGATGTGTGAGGGAGCAGTAGGTCTGGGTGTGTGAGGGAGCAGTGGGTCTAGGTGTGTGAGGGAGCAGTGGGTCTGGGTGTATAAGGGAGCAGTGAGTCTGGGTCTGGGTGTCTGAGGGAGCTGTGGGTCTGGGTCTGGATGTATGAGGGAGCAGTGGGCCTGGGTCTGGGTGTCTGAGGGAGCAGTGATTCTGGGTGTGTGAGGGAGCAGTGGGTCTGGGTGTGGGTGTGTGAGGGAACAGTGGGTCTGGGTGTGGGTATTTGAGGGAGCAGTGAGTCTGGGTGTGGGTGTGTGAGGGAGCAGTGAGTCTGGGTGTGAGAGGGAGCAGTGGATCTGGATATGGGTGTGTGAGGGAGCAGTGGGCCTGGGTGTGGGTGTGTGAGGGAGCAGTGAGTCTGGGTGTGTGAGGGAGCAGTAAGTCTGGGTGAGTGAGGGAGCAGTGGGTCTGGGTGTGTGAAAGAGCAGTGAGCCTGGGTGTGGGTGTGTGAGGGAGCAGTGGGTCTGGGTGTGTGAGGGTGCAGTGGGTCTGGGTCTGGGTGTGTGAGGGAGCAGTAAGTCTGGGTGTGTGAGGGAGCAGTGAGTCTGGGTGTGTGAGGGAGCGGTGGGTCTGGGTGTGTGAGGGAGCAGTGGGTCTGGGTGTGTGAGGGTGCAGTGGGTCTGGGTCTGGGTGTGTGAGGGAGCAGTGGGTCTGGGTCTGGGTGTGTGAGGGAGAAGTGGATCTGGGTGTGGGTGTGTGAGGGAGCAGTGGGTCTGGGTGTGGTTGTGTGAGGGAGCAGTGGGTCTGGGTGTGGGTGTGTGAGGGAGCAGTGGGTCTGCGGGTGTGAGGGAGCAGTGGGTCTGGGTCTGGGTGTGTGAGGGAGCAGTGGGTCTGGGTCTGGGTGTGTGAGGGAGCAGTGGGTTTGGGTGTGGGTGTGTGAGGGAGCAGTGGGCATGGGTCTGGGTGTGTGAGGGAGCAGTGGGTCTGTGTCTGGGTGTATGAGGGAGCAGTGGGCCTCGGTCTGGGGGTGTGAGGGAGCAGTGGTTCTGGGTGTGTGAGGGAGCAGTGGGTCTGGGTGTGGGTGTGTGAGGGAGCAGTGGGCCTGGGTGTGGGTGTGTGAGGGAGCAGTCGGTCCCAGTGTGGGTGTGTGAGGGAACAGTGAGTCTGGATGTGGTTATTTGAGGGATTAGTGTGTCCCATTGTGGGTGTGTGAGCGAGCAGTGGGTATGAGTGTGAGTATTTGAGGGAGCAGTGGGTCGACGTGTGGGTGTGTGAGGGAGCAGTGGGTCTGGGTGTGGGTGTGTGAGGAAGCAGTGGGTCTGGGTCTGGGTGTGTGAGGGAGCAGTGGGTCTGGGTCTGGGTGTGCGAGGGAGCAGTGAGTCGAAGTGTGGGTGTGTGAGAGAGCGGCCGATCCCAGTGTGGGTGTGTGAGGGAGCAGTGTGTCAGGTTGTGCATGTGTGAGGGAGCAGTGGGTCCCAGTGTGGGTGTGTGAGGGAGCAATGGGTCTGGGTCTGGGTGTGTGTGGTAGCAGTGGGTCCCAGTGTGGGTGTGTGAGGGAGCAGTGGGTCCCAGTGTGGGTGTGTGAGGGAGCAGTGGGTCTGGGTGTGTGAGGGAGCGGTGGGTCTGGGTGTGTGAGGGAGCACTGGGTCTGGGTGTGGGTGTGTGAGGGAGCAGTGTGTCTGGGTGTGTGAGGGAGCAGTGGGTCTGGGTGTGTGAGGGAGCAATGTGTCTAGTTGTGGGTGTGTGAGGGAGCAGTGTGTCTGGGTGTGGGTGTGTGAGGGAGCAGTGGGTCTGGGTGTGGGCATGTGAGGGAGCAGTGGGTCGGGGTGTGTGTGGGAGCAGTGGGTCTGGGTCTGGATATTTGAGGGAGCAGTGAGTCTGGGTCTGGGTGTGTGAGGGAGCAGTGTGCCTGAGTTTGGGTGTGTGAGGGAGCAGTGGGTCTGGGTCTCTGAGGGAGCAGTGGGTCTGGGCGTGAGTGTGTGAGGGAGCAGTGGGTCTGGGTGTGGGCGTGTGAGAGAGCAGTGAGTCTGGGTCTGGGTGTGTGAGGGAGCAGTGTGCCTGAGTTTGGGTGTGTCAGGGAGCAGTGGGTCTGGGTCTCTGAGGGAGCAGTGGGTCTGGGTGTGAGTGTGTGAGGGAGCAGTGGGTGTGGGTGTGTGAGGGAGCAGTGAATCTGGGTGTGTGAGGGAGCAGTGAGTCTGGGTGTGTGAGGGAGCAGTGAGTCTGGGTGTGTGAGGGAGCAGTGAGTCTGGGTGTGGATGTGTGAGGGAGCAGTGCGTCTGGGTGTGGGTGTGTGAGGGAACAGTGGGTTTGGTTGTGTGAGGGAGCAGTGGGTCCCAGTGTCGGTGTGTGAGGGAGCAGTGGGTCTGGGTGTAGGTGTGTGAGGGAGCAGTGGGTCCCAGTGTGGGTGTGTGAGGGAGCAGTGCATCTGGATGTGGTTATTTGAGGGATTAGTGGGTCCCAGTGTGGGTGTGTGAGCGAGCAGTGGGTATGAGTGTGGGTATTTGAGGGAGCAGTGTGTCTGCGTGTGTGTGTGTGAGGGAGCAGCCGGTCCCAGTGTGTTTGTGTGAGGGAGCAGTGGGTCTGGGTATGTGAGGGAGCAGTGGGTCTAGGTGTGGGTGTATGAGGGAGCAGTGGGTTTGGGTGTGGGTGTGTGAGGGAGCAGTGAGTCAGGGTGTGTGAGGGAGCAGTGGGTCTGGGTGTGTGAGGGAGCAGTGGGTCTAGGTGTGTGAGGGAGCAGTGGGTCTGGGTGTATAAGGGAGCAGTGGGTCTGGGTGTGGGTGTATGAGGCAGCTGTGGGTCTGGGTGTATGAGGGAGCAGTGGGCCTGGGTCTGGCTGTCTGAGGGAGCAGTGCTTCTGGGTGTGTGAGGGAGCAGTGGGTATGTGTCTGGGTGTGTGAGGGAGCAGTGAGTCTGTGTGTGTGAGGGAGCAGTGGGTCTGGGTGTGAGTGTGTGTGGGAACAGTGGGTCTGGGTGTGGGTATTTGAGGGAGCAATGGGTCTGGGTGTGTGAGGGAGCAATGGGCCTGGGTGTGGGTGTGTGAGGGAGCAGTGAGTCTGGGTGTGTGAGGGAGCAGTAAGTCTGGGTGTGGGTGTGTGAGGATGCAGTGGGTCTGGGTGTGGGTGTGTGAGGGAGCAATGGGTCTGGGTCTGGGTGTGTGAGGGAGCAGTTGGTCTGGGTGTGGGTGTGTGAGGGAGCAGTAGGTCCCAGTGTGGGTGTGTGAGGGAGCAGTGGGTCTGGGTGTGAGTGTGTGTGGGAACAGTGGGTCTGGGTGTGGGTATTTGAGGGAGCAATGGGTCTGGGTGTGTGAGGGAGCAATGGGCCTGGGTGTGGGTGTGTGAGGGAGCAGTGAGTCTGGGTGTGTGAGGGAGCAGTAAGTCTGGGTGTGGGTGTGTGAGGATGCAGTGGGTCTGGGTGTGGGTGTGTGAGGGAGCAATGGGTCTGGGTCTGGGTGTGTGAGGGAGCAGTTGGTCTGGGTGTGGGTGTGTGAGGGAGCAGTAGGTCCCAGTGTGGGTGTGTGAGGGAGCAGTGGGTCAGGTTATGAGTGTGTGAGGGAGCAGTGGGTCCCAGTGTGGGTGTGTGAGAGTGCAGTGGGTCTGGGTGTGGGTGTGTATGTGAGCAGTGGGTCCCAGTGTGGGTGGGCGAGGGAGTGGCCGGTCCCAGTGTGGGTGTGTGAGGGAGCAGTGGGTCTGGGTGTGGTTTTGTGAGGGTCCGGTGGACCTGGGTGTGTGAGGGAGCAGTGGGTCTGGGTGTGTGAGGGAGCAGTGAGTCTGGGTGTGGGTGTGTGAGGGAGCAGTGGGTCTGGGTGTGTGAGGGAGCAGTGGGTCTGGGTGTGTGGGAGCAGTGGGTCTGGGTGTGGGTGTGTGAGGAAGCAGTGGGTCTGGGTGTGTGAGGGAGCGGTGGGTCTGGGTTTGGGTGTGCGAGGGAGCAGTGGGTCTGGGTGTGTAAGGGAGCAGTGGGTCTGTGTGTGGGTGTGTGAGGGAGCAGTGGGTCTGGGTGTTGGTGTGTGAGGGAGCTGTGGGTCTGAGTGTGGGTGTGTGAGGGAGCTGTGGGTCTGAGTGTGGGTGTGTGAGGGAGCAGTGGGTCTGGGTGTGGGTGTGTGAGGGAGCAGTGGGTCTGGGTGTGGGTGTGTGAGGGAGCAGTGGGTTTGGGTGTGGGTGTGTGAGGGAGCAGTGGGTTTGGGTGTGGGTGTGTGAGGGAGCAGTGAGTCAGGGTGTGTGAGGGAGCAGTGGGTCTGGGTGTGTGAGGGAGCAGTGGGTCTAGGTGTGTGAGGGAGCAGTGGGTCTGGGTGTATAAGGGAGCAGTGGGTCTGGGTGTGGGTGTATGAGGCAGCTGTGGGTCTGGGTGTATGAGGGAGCAGTGGGCCTGGGTCTGGGTGTCTGAGGGAGCAGTGCTTCTGGGTGTGTGAGGGAGCAGTGGGTATGTGTCTGGGTGTGTGAGGGAGCAGTGAGTCTGTGTGTGTGAGGGAGCAGTGGGTCTGGGTGTGAGTGTGTGTGGGAACAGTGGGTCTGGGTGTGGGTATTTGAGGGAGCAATGGGTCTGGGTGTGTGAGGGAGCAATGGGCCTGGGTGTGGGTGTGTGAGGGAGCAGTGAGTCTGGGTGTGTGAGGGAGCAGTAAGTCTGGGTGTGGGTGTGTGAGGATGCAGTGGGTCTGGGTGTGGGTGTGTGAGGGAGCAATGGGTCTGGGTGTGTGAGGGAGCAGTGGGCCTGGGTGTGGGTGTGTGAGGGAGCAGTGAGTCTGGGTGTGTGAGGGAGCAGTAAGTCTGGGTGTGTGAGGGAGCAGTAAGTCTGGGTGTCTGAGCGAGCAGTGGGTCTGGGTGTGTGACAGAGCAGTGAGCCTGGGTGTGTGAGGGAGCAGTGAGTCTGGCTGTGTGAGGGAGCAGTGGGTCTGGGTGTGTGAGGGAGCTGTGAGTCTGGCTGTGTGAGGGAGCAGTGGGTCTGGCTGTGTGAGGGAGCAGTGGGTCTGGGTGTGTGAGGGAGCAGTGGGTCTGGGTGTGAGTGTGTGAGGGAGCAGTGGGCCTGCGTGTGGGTGTGTGAGGGAGCAGAGAGTCTGGGTGTGTGAGGGAGCAGTGAGTCTGGGTTTGTGAGGGAGCAGTGAGTCTGGCTGTGTGAGGGAGCAGTGGGTCTGGGTGTGTGAGGGAGCAGTGGGTCTGGGTGTGAGTGTGTGAGGGAGCAGTGGGCCTGCGTGTGGGTGTGTGAGGGAGCAGTGAGTCTGGGTGTGTGAGGGAGCAGTGAGTCTGGGTGTGTGAGGGAGCAGTGAGTCTGGGTGTGTGAGGGAGCAGTGGGTCTGGGTCTGGGTGTGTGAGGGAGCAGTGGGTCTGGGTGTGGGTGTGTGAGGGAGCAGTGGATCTGGGTGTGTGAGGGAGCAGTGGGTCTGGGTGTGTGAGGGAGCAGTGGTTCTGGGTGTGTGAGGGAGCAGTGGGTCTGGGTGTGTGATGGAGGAGTGGGTCTGGGTGTGGGTGTGTGAGGGAGCAGTAGGTCCCAGTGTGGGTGTGTGAGAGAGCGGCCGGTCCCAGTGTGGGTGTGTGAGGGAGCAGTGGGTCAGGTTGTGCGTGTGTGAGGGAGCAGTGGGTCCCAGTGTGGGTGTGTGAGGATGCAGTGGGTCTGGGTGTGTATGTGAGCAGTGGGTCCCAGTGTGGGTGGGCGAGGGAGTGGCCGGTCCCAGTGTGGGTGTGTGAGGGAGCAGTTGGTCTGGGTGTGGATGTGTGAGGGAGCAGTGGGTCTGGGTGTATGAGGGAGCGGTGGGTCTGGGTTTGGGTGTGCGAGGGAGCAGTGGGTCTGGGTGTGTGAGGGAGCAGTGGGTCTGTGTGTGGGTGCGTAAGGGAGCAGTGGGTCTGGGTGTCGGTGTGTGAGGGAGCTGTGGGTCTGAGTGTGGGTGTGTGAGGGAGCTGTGGGTCTGAGTGTGGGTGTGTGAGGGAGCTGTGGGTCTGAGTGTGGGTGTGTGAGGGAGCTGTGGGTCTGAGTGTGGGTGTGTGAGGGAGCAGTGGGTCTGGGTGCGGGTGTGTGAGGGAGCAGTGGGTCTGGGTGTGGGTGTGTAAGGGAGCAGTGGGTCTGGGTGTGGGTGTGTGAGGGAGCAGTGGGTTTGGGTGTGGGTGTGTGAGGGAGCAGTGAGTCAGGGTGTGTGAGGGAGCAGTGGGTCTGGGTGTGTGAGGGAGCAGTGGGTCTGGGTGTGTGAGGGAGCAGTGGGTCTGGGTGTATAAGGGAGCAGTGGGTCTGGGTGTGGGTGTATGAGGGAGCTGTGGGTCTGGATCTGGGTGTATGAGGGAGCAGTGGGCCTGGGTCTGGGTGTATGAGGGAGCAGTGGTTCTGGGTGTGTGAGGGAGCAGTGGTTCTGGGTGTGGGTGTGTGAGGGAGCAGTGGTTCTGGGTGTATGAGGGAGCAGTGGGTATGAGTCTGGGTGTGTGAGGGAGCAGTGGGTCTGGGTGTGTGAGGGAGCAGTGGGTCTGGGTGTGGGTATTTGAGGGAGCAGTGGGTCTGGGTGTGGGTGTGTGAGGATGCAGTGGGCCTGGGTGTGGGTGTGTGAGGGAGCAGAGAGTCTGGGTGTGTGAGGGAGCAGTGAGTCTGGGTGTATGAGGGAGCAGTGAGTCTGGCTGTGTGAGGGAGCAGTGGGTCTGGGTGTGTGAGGGAGCAGTGGGTCTGGGTGTGAGTGTGTGAGGGAGCAGTGGGCCTGCGTGTGGGTGTGTGAGGGAGCAGTGAGTCTGGGTGTGTGAGGGAGCAGTGAGTCTGGGTGTGTGAGGGAACAGTGAGTCTGGGTCTGGGTGTGTGAGGGAGCAGTGGGTCTGGGTCTGGGTGTGTGACGGAGCAGTGGGTCTGGGTGTGTAAGGGAGCAGTGGGTCCCAGTGTGGGTGTGTGAGAGAGCGGCCGGTCCCAGTGTGCGTGTGTGAGGGAGCAGTGCGTCTGGGTGTGTGAGGGAGCAGTGGGTCTGGGTGTGTGAGGGAGCAGTGGGTCTGGGTGTGTGAGGGAGCAGTGGGTCTGGGTGTGCGTGTGTGAGGGAGCAGTGGGTCTGGGTGTGTGAGGGAGCAGTGGGTCTGGGTGTGTGAGGGAGCAGTGGTTCTGGGTGTGGGTGTGTGAGGGAGCAGTGGGTCTGGGTGTGTGAGGGAGCGGTGGGTCTGGGTCTGGGTGTGTGAGTGAGCGGTGGGTCTGGGTTTGGGTGTGCGAGGGAGCAGTGGGTCTGGGTGTGTGAGGGAGCAGTGGGTCTGTGTGTGTGAAGGAGCGGTGGGTCTGGATGTGGGTATTTGAGGGAGCAGTGGGTCTGGGTGTCGGTGTGTGAGGGAGCTGTGGGTCTGAGTGTGGGTGTGTGAGGGAGCTGTGGGTCTGAGTGTGGGTGTGTGAGGGAGCTGTGGGTCTGAGTGTGGGTGTGTGAGGGAGCAGTGGGTCTGGGTGCGGGTGTGTGAGGGAGCAGTGGGTCTGGGTGTGGGTGTGTAAGGGAGCAGTGGGTCTGGGTGTGGGTGTGTGAGGGAGCAGTGGGTTTGGGTGTGGGTGTGTGAGGGAGCAGTGAGTCAGGGTGTGTGAGAGAGCAGTGGGTGTGGGTGTGTGAGGGAGCAGTGGGTCTGGGTGTGTGAGGGAGCAGTGGGTCTGGGTGTATAAGGGAGCAGTGGGTCTGGGTGTGGGTGTATGAGGGAGCTGTGGGTCTGGATCTGGGTGTATGAGGGAGCAGTGGGCCTGGGTCTGGGTGTATGAGGGAGCAGTGGTTCTGGGTGTGTGAGGGAGCAGTGGTTCTGGGTGTGGGTGTGTGAGGGAGCAGTGGTTCTGGGTGTATGAGGGAGCAGTGGGTATGAGTCTGGGTGTGTGAGGGAGCAGTGGGTCTGGGTGTGTGAGGGAGCAGTGGGTCTGGGTGTGGGTATTTGAGGGAGCAGTGGGTCTGGGTGTGGGTGTGTGAGGATGCAGTGGGTCTGGGTGTGGGTGTGAGAGGGAGCAGTGGATCTGGGTATGGGTGTGTGAGGGAGCAATGGGTCTGGGTGTGTGAGGGAGCAGTGGGCCTGGGTGTGGGTGTGTGAGGGAGCAGTGAGTCTGGGTGTGTGAGGGAGCAGTAAGTCTGGGTGTGTGAGGGAGCAGTAAGTCTGGGTGTGTGAGCGAGCAGTGGGTCTGGGTGTGTGAGGGAGCAGTGGGCCTGGGTGTGGGTGTGTGAGGGAGCAGAGAGTCTGGGTGTGTGAGGGAGCAGTGAGTCTGGGTGTATGAGGGAGCAGTGAGTCTGGCTGTGTGAGGGAGCAGTGGGTCTGGGTGTGTGAGGGAGCAGTGGGTCTGGGTGTGTGTGTGAGGGAGCAGTGGGCCTGCGTGTGGGTGTGTGAGGGAGCAGTGAGTCTGGGTGTGTGAGGGAGCAGTGAGTCTGGGTGTGTGAGGGAACAGTGAGTCTGGGTCTGGGTGTGTGAGGGAGCAGTGGGTCTGGGTCTGGGTGTGTGACGGAGCAGTGGGTCTGGGTGTGTAAGGGAGCAGTGGGTCCCAGTGTGGGTGTGTGAGAGAGCGGCCGGTCCCAGTGTGCGTGTGTGAGGGAGCAGTGCCTCTGGGTGTGTGAGGGAGCAGTGGGTCTGGGTGTGTGAGGGAGCAGTGGGTCTGGGTGTGTGAGGGAGCAGTGGGTCTGGGTGTGTGAGGGAGCAGTGGGTCTGGGTGTGTGAGGGAGCAGTGGTTCTGGGTGTGGGTGTGTGAGGGAGCAGTGGGTCTGGGTGTGTGAGGGAGCGGTGGGTCTGTGTCTGGGTGTGTGAGTGAGCGGTGGGTCTGGGTTTGGGTGTGCGAGGGAGCAGTGGGTCTGGGTGTGTGAGGGAGCAGTGGGTCTGTGTGTGTGAAGGAGCGGTGGGTCTGGATGTGGGTATTTGAGGGAGCAGTGGGTCTGGGTGTGGGTGTGTGAGGGAACAGTGGATCTGGGTGTGTGAGGGAACAGTGGGTCCCAGTGTGGGTGTGTGAGGGAGCAGTGGTTCTGGGTGTGTGAGGGAGGAGTGGGTCTGGGTGTGGGTGTGTGACGGAGCAGTAGGTCCCAGTGTGGGTGTGTGAGAGAGCGGCCGGTCCTAGTGTGGGTGTGTGAGGGAGCAGTGGGTCCCAGTGTGGGTGTGTGAGGGTGCAGTGGGTCTGGGTGTGGGTGTGTATGTGAGCAGTGGGTCCCAGTGTGGGTGTGTGAGGGTGCAGTGGGTCTGGGTGTGGGTTTGTATGTGAGCAGTGGGTCTGGGTGTGGGTGTGTGAGGGAGCATTGGGTCTGTGTGTGGGTGTGTGAGGGAGCAGTGGGTCCCAGTGTGAGTGTGTGAGCGAGCAGTGGGTCCCAGTGTGGGTGGGCGAGGGAGTGGCCGGTCCCAGTGTGGGTCTGTGAGGGAGCAGTGGGTCTGGGTGTGGGTGTGTGAGGGTCCGATGGACCTGGGTGTGTGAGGGAGCAGTGGGTCTGGGTGTGTGAGGGAGCAGTGGGTCTGGGTGTTTGAGGGAGCAGTGGGTCTGGGTGTGTGAGGGAGCAGTGGGTCTGGGTGTGTGAGGGAGCAGTGGGTCTGGGTGTGTGAGGGAGCAGTGGGTCTGGGTGTGGGTGTGTGAGGGAGCAGTGGGTCTGGGTGTGGGTGTGTAAGGGAGCGGTGGGTCTGGATTTGGGTGTGCGAGGGAGCAGTGGTTCTGGGTGTGGGTGTGTGAGGGAACAGTGGGTCTGGGTGTGTGAGGGAGCAGTGGGTCTGAGTGTGTGAGGGAGCAGTGGGTCTGGGTGTGTGAGGAAGCAGTGGGTCTGGGTGTGTGAGGGAGCAGTGGGTCTGGGTGTGGGTGTGTGAGGGAGCAGTGGGTCTGGGTGTATGAGGGAGCGGTGGGTCTGGGTTTGGGTGTGCGAGGGAGCAGTGGGTCTGGGTGTGTGAGGGAGCAGTGTGCCTGTGTTTGGGTGTGTGAGGGAGCAGTGGGTCTGGGTGTGGGTGTGTGAGGGAGCTGTGGGTCTGAGTGTGGGTGTGTGAGGGAGCTGTGGGTCTGGGTGTGGGTGTGTAAGGGAGCAGTGGGTCTGGGTGTGGGTGTGTGAGGGAGCAGTGGGTTTGGGTGTGTGAGGGAGCAGTGGGTCTGGGTGTGTGAAGGAGCAGTGGGTCTGGGTGTGTGAGGGAGCAGTGGGTCTGGGTGTGTGAGGGAGCAGTGGGTCTGGGTGTATAAGGGAGCAGTGGGTCTGGGTGTGGGTGTATGAGGGAGCTGTGGGTCTGGGTCTGGGTGTGTGAGGGAGCAGTGGGTCTGGGTGTGGGTGTGTGAGGGAGCAGTGGTTCTGGGTGTATGAGGGAGCAGTGGGTATGAGTCTGGGTGTGTGAGGGAGCAGTGGGTCTGGGTGTGTGAGGGAGCAGTGGGTCTGGGTGTGGGTATTTGAGGGAGCAGTGGGTCTGGGTGTGGGTGTGAGAGGGAGCAGTGGATCTGGGTATGGGTGTGTGAGGGAGCAATGGGTCTGGGTGTGTGAGGCAGCAGTGGGCCTGGGTGTGGGTGTGTGAGGGAGCAGTGAGTCTGGGTGTGTGAGGGAGCAGTAAGTCTGGGTGTGTGAGCGAGCAGTGGGTCTGGGTGTGTGAGGGAGCAGTGGGCCTGGGTGTGGGTGTGTGAGGGAGCAGAGAGTCTGGGTGTGTGAGGGAGCAGTGAGTCTGGGTGTATGAGGGAGCAGTGAGTCTGGCTGTGTGAGGGAGCAGTGGGTCTGGGTGTGTGAGGGAGCAGTGGGTCTGGGTGTGAGTGTGTGAGGGAGCAGTGGGCCTGCGTGTGGGTGTGTGAGGGAGCAGTGAGTCTGGGTGTGTGAGGGAGCAGTGAGTCTGGGTGTGTGAGGGAACAGTGAGTCTGGGTGTGTGAGGGAGCAGTGGGTCTGGGTCTGGGTGTGTGAGGGAGCAGTGGGTCTGGGTCTGGGTGTGTGACGGAGCAGTGGGTCTGGGTGTGTAAGGGAGCAGTGGGTCCCAGTGTGGGTGTGTGAGAGAGCGGCCGGTCCCAGTGTGCGTGTGTGAGGGAGCAGTGGGTCTGGGTGTGTGAGGGAGCAGTGGGTCTGGGTGTGTGAGGGAGCAGTGGGTCTGGGTGTGCGTGTGTAAGGGAGCAGTGGGTCTGGGTGTGTGAGGCAGCAGTGGGTCTGGGTGTGGGTGTGTGAGGGAGCAGTGGGTCTGGGTGTGTGAGGGAGCGGTGGGTCTGGGTCTGGGTGTGTGAGGGAGCGGTGGGTCTGGGTTTGGGTGTGCGAGGGAGCAGTGGGTCTGGGTGTGTGAGGGAGCAGTGGGTCTGTGTGTGTGAAGGAGCGGTGGGTCTGGATGTGGGTATTTGAGGGAGCAGTGGGTCTGGGTGTGGGTGTGTGAGGGAACAGTGGATCTGGGTGTGTGAGGGAACAGTGGGTCCCAGTGTGGGTGTGTGAGGGAGCAGTGGTTCTGGGTGTGTGAGGGAGGAGTGGGTCTGGGTGTGGGTGTGTGAGGGAGCAGTAGGTCCCAGTGTGGGTGTGTGAGAGAGCGGCCGGTCCTAGTGTGGGTGTGTGAGGGAGCAGTGGGTCAGGTTGTGTGTGTGTGAGGGAGCAGTGGGTCCCAGTGTGGGTGTGTGAGGGCGCAGTGGGTCTATGTGTGGGTGTGTGAGGGAGCAGTGGGTCCCAGTGTGAGTGTGTGAGCGAGCAGTGGGTCCCAGTGTGGGTGGGCGAGGGAGTGGCCGGTCCCAGTGTGGGTCTGTGAGGGAGCAGTGGGTCTGGGTGTGGGTGTGTGAGGGTCCGATGGACCTGGGTGTGTGAGGGAGCAGTGGGTCTGGGTGTGTGAGGGAGCAGTGGGTCTGGGTGTGTGAGGGAGCAGTGGGTCTGGGTGTGTGAGGGAGCAGTGGGTCTGGGTGTGGGTGTGTGAGGGAGCAGTGGGTCTGGGTGTATGAGGGAGCGGTGGGTCTGGGTGTGGGTGTATGAGGGAGCTGTGGGTCTGGGTCTGGGTGTATGAGGGAGCAGTGGGCCTGGGTCTGGGTGTCTGAGGGAGCAGTGGTTCTGGGTGTGTGAGGGAGCAGTGGTTCTGGGTGTATGAGGGAGCAGTGGGTATGAGTCTGGGTGTGTGAGGGAGCAATGGGTCTGGGTGTGTGAGGGAGCAGTGGGTCTGGGTGTGGGTATTTGAGGGAGCAGTGGGTCTGGGTGTGGGTGTGAGAGGGAGCAGTGGATCTGGGTATGGGTGTGTGAGGGAGCAATGGGTCTGGGTGTGTGAGGGAGCAGTGGGCCTGGGTGTGGGTGTGTGAGGGAGCAGTGAGTCTGGGTGTGTGAGGGAGCAGTAAGTCTGGGTGTGTGAGCGAGCAGTGGGTCTGGGTGTGTGAGGGAGCAGTGGGCCTGGGTGTGGGTGTGTGAGGGAGCAGAGAGTCTGGGTGTGTGAGGGAGCAGTGAGTCTGGGTGTATGAGGGAGCAGTGAGTCTGGCTGTGTGAGGGAGCAGTGAGTCTGGGTGTGTGAGGGAGCAGTGGGTCTAGGTGTGAGTGTGTGAGGGAGCAGTGGGCCTGCGTGTGGGTGTGTGAGGGAGCAGTGAGTCTGGGTGTGTGAGGGAGCAGTGAGTCTGGGTGTGTGAGGGAGCAGTGAGTCTGGGCGTGTGAGGGAACAGTGAGTCTGGCGTGTGAGGGAGCAGTGCGTCTGGGTCTGGGTGTGTGAGGGAGCAGTGGGTCTGGGTCTGGGTGTGTGACGGAGCAGTGGGTCTGGGTGTGTAAGGGAGCAGTGGGTCCCAGTGTGGGTGTGTGAGAGAGCGGCCGGTCCCAGTGTGCGTGTGTGAGGGAGCAGTGGGTCTGGGTGTGTGAGGGGGCAGTGGGTCTAGGTGTGCGTGTGTAAGGTAGCAGTGGGTCTGGGTGTGTGAGGCAGCAGTGGGTCTGGGTGTGGGTGTGTGAGGGAGCAGTGGGTCTGGGTGTGTGAGGGAGCGGTGGGTCTGGGTCTGGGTGTGTGAGGGAGCGGTGGGTCTGGGTTTGGGTGTGCGAGGGAGCAGTGGGTCTGGGTGTGTGAGGGAGCAGTGGGTCTGTGTGTGTGAAGGAGCAGTGGGTCTGGATGTGGGTATTTGAGGGAGCAGTGGGTCTGGGTGTGGGTGTGTGAGGGAACGGTGGATCTGGGTGTGTGAGGGAACAGTGGGTCCCAGTGTGGGTGTGTGAGGGAGCAGTCGTTCTGGGTGTGTGAGGGAGGAGTGGGTCTGGGTGTGGGTGTGTGAGGGAGCAGTAGGTCCCAGTGTGGGTGTGTGAGGGTGCAGTGGGTCTGGGTGTGTGAGGGAGCAGTGGGTCTGTGTGTGTGAAGGAGCGGTGGGTCTGGATGTGGGTATTTGAGGGAGCAGTGGGTCTGGGTGTGGGTGTGTGAGGGAACGGTGGATCTGGGTGTGTGAGGGAACAGTGGGTCCCAGTGTGGGTGTGTGAGGGAGCAGTCGTTCTGGGTGTGTGAGGGAGGAGTGGGTCTGGGTGTGGGTGTGTGAGGGAGCAGTAGGTCCCAGTGTGGGTGTGTGAGGGTGCAGTGGGTCTGGGTGTGGGTGTGTATGTGAGCAGTGGGTCCCAGTGTGGGTGTGTGAGGGAGCATTGGGTCTGTGTGTGGGTGTGTGAGGGCGCAGTGGGTCTATGTGTGGGTGTGTGAGGGAGCAGTGGGTCCCAGTGTGAGTGTGTGAGCGAGCAGTGGGTCCCAGTGTGGGTGGGCGAGGGAGTGGCCGGTCCCAGTGTGGGTCTGTGAGGGAGCAGTGGGTCTGGGTGTGGGTGTGTGAGGGTCCGATGGACCTGGGTGTGTGAGGGAGCAGTGGGTCTGGGTGTGTGAGGGAGCAGTGGGTCTGGGTGTGTGAGGGAGCAGTGGGTCTGGGTGTGTGAGGGAGCAGTGGATCTGGGTGTGGGTGTGTGAGGGAGCAGTGGGTGTGGGTGTATGAGGGAGCGGTGGGTCTGGATTTGGGTGTGCGAGGGAGCAGTGGGTCTGGGTGTGTGAGGGAGCAGTGGGTCTGTGTGTGGGTGTGTGAGGGAGCAGTGGGTCAGGGTGTCAGTGTGTGAGGGAGCTGTGGGTCTGAGTGTGGGTGTGTGAGGGAGCTGTGGGTCTGAGTGTGGGTGTGTGAGGGAGCTGTGGGTCTGAGTGTGGGTGTGTGAGGGAGCAGTGGGTCTGGGTGCGGGTGTGTGAGGGAGCAGAGGGTCTGGGTGCGGGTGTGTGAGGGAGCAGTGGGTCTGGGTGTGGGTGTGTGAGGGAGCAGTGGGTTTGGGTGTGGGTGTGTGAGGGAGCAGTGGGTCTGGGTGTGTGAGGGAGCAGTGGGTCTGGGTGTGTGAGGGAGCAGTGGGTCTGGGTGTGTGAGGGAGCAGTGGGTCTGGGTGTATAAGGGAGCAGTGGGTCTGGGTGTGGGTGTATGAGGGAGCTCTGGGTCTGGGTCTGGGTGTATGAGGGAGCAGTGGGCCTGGGTCTGGGTGTATGAGGGATCAGTGGGCCTGGGTCTGGGTGTCTGAGGGAGCAGTGGCTCTGGGTGTGTGAGGGAGCAGTGGGTCTGGGTGTGGGTGTGTGAGGGAGTAGTGGCTCTGGGTGTGTGAGGGAGCAGTGGGTATGGGTCTGGGTGTGTGAGGGAGCAGTGGGTCTGGGTGTGTGAGGGAGCAGTGGGTCTGGGTGTGAGTGTGTGAGGGAACAGTGGGTCTGGGTGTGGGTATTTGAGGGAGCAGTGGGTCTGGGTGTGGGTGTGTGAGGATGCAGTGTGTCTGGGTGTGGGTGTGAGAGGGAGCAGTGGATCTGGGTATGGGTGTGTGAGGGAGCAATGGGTCTGGGTGTGTGAGGGAGCAGTGGGCCTGGGTGTGGGTGTGTGAGCGAGCAGTGAATCTGGGTGTGTGAGGGAGCAGTAAGTCTGGGTGTGTGAGGGAGCAGTAAGTCTGGGTGTGTGAGGGAGCAGTAAGTCTGGGTGTGTGAGAGAGCAGTGAGCCTGGGTGTGTGAGGGAGCAGTGAGTCTGGCTGTGTGAGGGAGCAGTGGGTGTGAGTGTGTGAGGGAGCAGTGGGCCTGCGTGTGGGTGTGTGAGGGAGAAATGTGTCTGGGTGTGTGAGGGAGCAGTGAGTCTGGGTGTGGGTGTGTGAGAGAGCAGTGAGTCTGGGTCTGGGTGTGTGAGGGAGCAGTGTGCCTGAGTTTGGGTGTGTGAGGGAGCAGTGGGTCTGGGTCTCTGAGGGAGCAGTGGGTCTGGCTGTGAGTGTGTGAGGGAGCAGTGAGTCTGGGTGTGTGAGGGAGCAGTGAGTCTGGGTGTGTGAGGGAGCAGTGAGTCTGGGTGTGTGAGGGAGCAGTGAGTCTGGGTGTGTGAGGGAGCAGTGAGTCTGGGTGTGTGAGGGAGCAGTGAGTCTGGGTGTGTGAGGGAGCAGTGAGTCTGGGTGTGTGAGGGAGCAGTGAGTCTGGGTGTGTGAGGGAGCAGTGAGTCTGGGTGTGTGAGGGAGCAGTGGGTCTGGGTGTGGGCGTGTGAGAGAGCAGTGAGTCTGGGTCTCGGTGAGTGAGGGAGCAGTGTGCCTGAGTTTGGGTGTGTGAGGGAGCAGTCGGTCTGTGTGTGTGAGGGAGCAGTGGGTCTGGGTGTGGGTGTGTGAGGGAGCAGTAGGTCTCGGTGTGGGTGTGTAAGGGAGCAGTGGGTCTGGGTGTGGGTGTGTAAGGGAGCAGTGGGTCTGGGTGTGGGTGTGTAAGGGAGCAGTGGGTCTGGGTGTGAGTGTGTGAGGGAGCAGTGGATCTGGGTGTGGTTGTGTGAGGGAGCAGTGGGTCTGGTTGTGTGAGGGAGCAGTGGGTCCCAGTGTAGGTGTGTGAGGGAGCAGTGCGTCTGGGTGTGGGTATTTGAGGGATTATTGGGTCCCAGTGTCGGTGTGTGAGCGAGCAGTGGGTGTGAGTGTGGGTATTTCAGGGAGCAGTGGGTCCGTGTGTGTGTGTGAGGGAGCAGCCGGTCCCAGTGTGGGTATGTGAGGGAGCAGTGAGTCTGGGTGTTGGTGTGTGAGGGAGCACTGGGTCTGGGTCTGGGTGTGTGAGGGAGCAGTGAGTCTGGGTGTTGGTGTGTGAGGGAGCAGTGGGTCTGGGTCTGGGTGTGTGAGGGAGCAGTGGGTCTGGGTGTGTGAGGGAGCAGTGAGTCTGGGTGTGTGAGGGAGCAGTGAGTCTGGGTGTTGGTGTGTGAGGGAGCAGTGGGTCTGGGTGTGGGTGTGTGAGGGAGCGGTGGGTCTGGGTCTGGGTGTGACAGGGAGCAGTGGGTCTGGGTGTGGGTGTGTGAGGGAGCAGTGGGTCTGGGTCTGGGTGTGTGAGGGAGCAGTGCGTCTGGGTCTCTGAGGGAGCAGTGGGTCTGGGTGTGAGTGTGTGAGGGAGCAGTGAGTCTGGGTGTGTGTGAGGGAGCAGTGAGTCTGGGTGTGTGTGAGGGAGCAGTGAGTCTGGGTGTGTGAGGGAGCAGTGAGTCTGGGTGAGTGAGGGAGCAGTAAGTCTGGCTGTGTGAGGGAGCAGTAAGTCTGGGTGTGGGTGTGTGAGGGAGCAGTGCGTCTGGGTGTTGGCGTGTGAGAGAGCAGTGAGTCTGGGTCTGGGTGTGTGAGGGAGCAGTGTGCCTGTGTTTGGGTGTGTGAGGGAGCAGTGGGTCTGGGTGCGGGTGTGTGAGGAGGCAGTGGGTCTGGGTGTGGGTGTGTGAGGGACCAGTGGGTCTGGTTGTGGGTGTGTGAGGGAGCAGTGGGTCTGGGTGTGTGAGGGAGCAGTGAGTCTGGGTGTGTGAGGGAGCAGTGAGTCTGGGTGTGTGAGGGAGCAATGAGTCTGGGTGTTGGTGTGTGAGGGAGCAGTGGGTCTGGATCTGGGTGTGTGAGGGAGCAGTGGGTCTGGGTGTGTGAGGGAGCAGTGAGTCTGGGTGTGTGAGGGAGCAGTGAGTCTGGGTGTTGGTGTGTGAGGGAGCAGTGGGTCTGGGTGTGGGTGTGTGAGGGAGCGGTGGGTCTGGGTCTGGGTGTGAGAGGGAGCAGTGCGTCTGGGTGTGGGTGTGTGAGGGAGCAGTGGGTCTGGGTCTGGGTGTGTGAGGGAGCAGTGAGTCTGGGTGTGTGAGGGAGCAGTGAGTCTGGGTGTGTGTGAGGGAGCAGTGAGTCTGGGTGTGTGTGAGGGAGCAGTGAGTCTGGGTGTGTGTGAGGGAGCAGTAAGTCTGGGTGTGTGAGGGAGCAGTAAGTCTGGGTGTGGGTGTGTGAGGGAGCAGTGCGTCTGGGTGTGGGCGTGTGAGAGAGCAGTGAGTCTGGGTCTGGGTGCGGGTGTGTGAGGAGGCAGTGGGTCTGGGTGTGGGTGTGTGAGGGACCAGTGGGTCTGGTTGTGGGTGTGTGGGGGAGCAGTGGGTCTGGGTGTGTGAGGGAGCAGTGAGTCTGGGTGTGTGAGGGAGCAGTGGGTCTGGGTGTGTGAGGAGGCAGTGGGTCTGGATGTGGGTGTGTGAGGGACCAGTGGGTCTGGGTGTGGGTGTGTGAGGGAGCAGTGCGTCTGGGTGTGGGCTTGTGAGGGAGCAGTGAGTCTGGGTCTGGGTATGTGAGGGAGCAGTGGGCATGGGTTTGGGTGTGTGAGGGAACAGTGTGCCTGGGTGTGTGAGGGAGCAGTGGGTCTGGGTGTGGGTGTGTGAGGGAGCAGTGGGTCTGGTTGTGGGTGTGTGTGGGAGCAGTGGGTCTGGTTGTGGGTGTGTGTGGGAGCAGTGGGTCTGGTTGTGGGTGTGTGAGGGAGCAGTGGGTCTGGTTGTGGGTGTGTGAGGGAGCAGTGGGTCTGGTTGTGGGTGTGTGTGGGAGCAGTGGGTCTGGTTGTGGGTGTGTGTGGGAGCAGTGGGTCTGGGTGTGTGAGGGAGCAGTGGGTCTGGGTGTGTGAGGGAGCAGTGGGTCTGGGTGTGGGTGTGCAAGGGAGCAGTGTGTCTGGGTGTGGGTGTGTGAGGGAGCAGTGGGTCTGGGTGTGGGTGTGTGAGGGAGCAGTGGGTTTGGTTGTGTGAGGGAGCAGTGGGTCCCAGTGTCGGTGTGTGAGGGAGCAGTGGGTCTGGGTGTAGATGTGTGAGGGAGCAGTCGGTCCCAGTGTGGTTGTGTTAGGGAGCAGTGGGTCCCAGTGTGGGTGTGTGAGGGAGCAGTGCGTCTGGATGTGGTTATTTGAGGGATTAGTGGGTCCCAGTGTGGGTATTTGAGGGAGCAGTGTGTCTGCGTGTGTGTGTGTGAGGGAGCAGCCGGTCCCAGTGTGGTTGTGTGAGGGAGCAGTGGGTCTGGGTATGTGAGGGAGCAGTGGGTGTGGGTGTATGAGGGAGCAGTGGGTCTGGATGTGTGAGGGAGCAGTGGGTCTGGGTGTGGGTGTGTGAGGGAGCAGTGGGTCTGGATGTGGGTGTGTAAGGGAGCAGTGGGTCTGGGTGTGGGTGTGTGAGGGAGCAGTGGGATCTTGGTGTGGTTGTGTGAGGGAGCAGTGGGTCTGGGTGTGGGTGTGTGAGGGAGCAGTGGGTCTGGGTGTGGGTGTGTGAGGGAGCAGTGGGTCTGGGTGTGGGTGTGTGAGGGAGCAGAGGGTCTGGATGTGTGACGGAGCAGTGGGTCTGGGTGTGTGAGGGAGCGGTGGGTCAAGTTGTGCGTGTGTGAGGGAGCAGTGGGTCCCAGTGTGGGTGTGCGAGGGAACAGTGGGTCTGGGTGTGGGTGAATGATGGAGCAGTGGGTCTGGGTGTGTGAGGGAGCAGTGGGTCTGGGTGTGTGAGGGAGCAGAGGGTCTGGATGTGTGAGGGAGCAGTGGGTCTGCGTGTGTGAGGGAGCAGTGGGTCTGCGTGTGGGTGTGTGAGGGAGCAGTGGGTCTGGGTCTGGGTGTGTGAGGGAGCAGTGGATCTGGGTGTGTGAGGGAGCAGTGGGTCTGGATCTGGGTGTGTGAGGGAGCAGTGGGTCTGGGTGTAGGTGTGTGTGAGGGAGCGGCCGGTCCCAGTGTGGGTGTGTGAGGGAGCAGTGGGTCTGGTTCTGGTTCTGTGTGTGTGAGGGAGCAGTGGGTCTGAGTGTGGGTGTGTGAGGGAGCAGCCGGTCCCAGTGTGGGTGTGTGAGGGAGCAGTGGGTCCTCGTGTGGGTGTGTGGGAGCGCAGTGGGTCCCAGTGGGGGTGTGTGAGAGAGCGGCCGGTCCCAGTGTGGGTTTGTGAGGGAGCAGTCGGTCTGGTTGTGGGTGTGTGAGGGAGCAGTGGGTCCCAGTGTGGGTGTGTGAGAGAGCGGCCGGTCCCAGTGTGGGTGTGTGAGACAGCAGTGGGTCTGGATGTGGGTGTGTGAGGGAGCAGTGGTTCTGCTTGTGGGTGTGTGAGGGAGCAGTGGGTCTGGGTGTGGGTGTGTGAGGGATCAGCCAGTCCCAGTGTGGGTGTGTGAGAGATGGTGCAGGAGGGACAGCTTCAGATTCCTGGGACAGTGGGACCCGTTCTGGGAAAGATCTGCCACAGTACCAAAACAGCTCTCATCAATGTCGCAAATGACATTCTTTGTGACTGTGACAAAGGCAAACTTCTTCACTTGTTTGCAGCCTTTAACACGGCTGATCACTCTATCCTTCTCCAACGCCTCTTCACCGTCGTCCAGCTGGGTGGGACTGCAGTCGCCTGGTTCCATTCTTATCCATCTAATCATAGCCAGAAAATCATCTGCAACTCTTCCTGCCCCTGCATCGTTACCTCTGGTGTCCCCCAAGGATCTATCCTTGGCCCCCTCCTATTCTTTCTCATCTACATGTTGCCCCTTGGCGATATCATCCGAAAACACAGCGTCAGTTTCCACATGTACGCTGATGACATCCAGCTCTACCTCACTACCATTTCTCTCGACCCCTCCACAGTCTCTAAACTGTCAGACTGCTTGTCCGACATCCAGTTCAGGATGAGCAGAAATGTTCTCCAATTGAATATTAGGAAGACTAAAGCCATTATTTTTGGTCCCCGCCACAAACTCCGTTCCCTAGCCACTGACTTCACCTCTCTTCCCAACTTCTGTTTGAGGCTGAACCAGACTGTTCGCAACCTTGGTGTCATATTTGATCCTGAAATGAGCTATCAACCACATATCCGCAGCACAACTAAGACTGCTTAGTTTCACCTCCCGTCTCCGCCCTAACCTCAGCTCATCCGCTGCTGAATCCCTCATCCATGCCTTTGTTACCTTTAGACTTGACTGTTTCAACGCACTCCTGTCTGGCATCCCACATTCTACCCTATGTAAACTAGAGATGATCCAAAACTTGGCTGCCCGTGTCCTAACTCGTACCAAGTCCCGTTCATCCATCACCCCTGTGCTCGCTGACCAACATTGGCTTCCGGTAAAGCAATGCCTCGATTTCAAAATTCCCATCCTTATTTTCAAATCCCTCCATGGCCTCGCCTCTCCCTATCTCTGTAATCTCCTCCAGCCCACAACCTTCCGAGATGTCTGTGTTCCTCTAATTCTGCCCTCTTGAGCATAATCGCTCAACCATTGGTGGCTGAGCCTTCTGTTGCCTCGGCCCCAAGATCTGGAATTCCCTGCCTAAACCTCTCCGCTTCTCTAGCTTTCTTTTGTCCTTCAAGACGCTCCTTAAAACATACCTCTGACCAAGCTTTTGCTCACCTGCACTTATTTCTATTTATGCGGCACTCGGTGTCACTATCTTACCTCATAATACACCTGTGAAGCACCTTGGGACGTTTCACTACATTAAATGCACTGTATAAATACAAGTTGTTGTTGAGGTGGGACCTGTACTGGCCGGACCGGTTGCACCTCAACAGAGCCAGAACCAATATCCTTGCGGGGGAGGTTTGCTCGTGCTGTTGGGGAGGGTTGAAACTAATTTGGCAGAGGGATGGGCACCAGGATGTAACATTAGAAAGGGGAAATAAAGGATTGGGAGATGCAGAAAGCATTAAAGTTAGAAATAGTAAGGTATTAGGTGGGGTCAAACTAAGACAAAATACAGGATGGTCTAAGATGGGTTTACAGTGTATGTATGTGAACGCACGAAGCAGAGTAAACAAGGTAAGTGAGGTGCAGGCACAAATAGCCACAAAGGAATATGATGTTGTGGCAATAACTGAGACCTGGCTCAATAAAGGGCAGGATTGGGTATTAAATATTGGTTCAGGAGTGCTGGAGAGTGAGGATGTCTTGGAGGGGTCAAGGTCATGAGGGACCATGCAGAGAGTTAAGAAATAATAGAGGTGCCATGACACAACTAGGTGTATCCTATCGACCACCAAATAGTGGGAACAATACGCAGGAGCAAATTTGCAGAGAAATTACAGAGAGGTGAAAGAAGTATAGAGTAGTAATGATGGGGAACTTCAATTATCCTAATATAGACTGAAGAAAGAAATTTACAGGGCTATGGGGAAAGGGCGGGGCATGCCAAATAACTGCCACTTGTGTGTGAGACACGGGAAAACAAAAGAGAAAATAAGGTGGAGAAAATGTTTCCAAAAAAGTGCAAAGAACTCAATTGTTTTATTGGACTGAATTTGATCTTCTAACATTCGGGAAAACAACAACTGTTGAACACACTTTGGAAAATCTTGAACAATATTTTTAGCTGCACAAATTCTGTCCCCCCGCCCCCACCACAACCCAACCCCACCCCACGCCATCCCCCTGTCCCCTCCTCACCTAAAAGCATTGCTGGGATACAATTGCACATGGTCATTATACTTCTGTACTTGACCCAAGGAACCATTATTCATATATGATCCCCGGTAAAGAATGTCAACATACTATTCAAGTGCACGGGATTTCATAGATAAACCTGATCCTGTCTGTACCCAGTGTCAACACACACTGGTGTCAAATGAGGTCTGCAGTGTCACTTCTGCCACCTTGTGGAATATTGAGGTAGCAGACCAACCCACAAGAAAAGCCATCTTTTTTGATTGATTCAACCCCACCTTCACATCATATCCCATTTTTTTTTTCTCTCCAGAAGCACATCTAATTATATCTTGAACCAACTTAAGCAATTCATCTCAGTCACAGGAGAGATCTGGACATTGGCCCAAGAAACCTTGTGACCTTCAGAAAATTCAAAAGCGTTTTAAGCGGTAAAGCATCTGGAAGAGAATGATATATTTTTGGTGGCTGATGTTGTTAATGGTGGAGGGTTTTAGGGAGGCAATTCCAGAGTGCAGAGCCTAGGCAGCTGTAGATACAGAGAGAGAGAAAAGTAAGAGAGGAAAGAAAGAGAGAAAGTGAGAAAATGAGACCACGAGACCACGAGAACATGAGAACTAGGAGCAGGAGTAGGCCATACGGCCCCTCGAGCCTGCTCCGCCATTTAATACGATCATGGACTCAGGTCCACTTTCCTGCCCGCACCCCATAACCCCTCAATCCCTTATCGTTTAAGAAGCTGTCTATCTCTGTCTTAAATTTATTCAATGTCTCAGGTTCCACAGCTCTCTGAGGCAGCGAATTCCACAGATTTACAACCCTCTGAGAAGAAATTTCTCCTCATCTCAGTTTTAAATGGGCGGCCCCTTATTCTAAGATTATGCTCCCGAGTTCTAGTCTCCCCTATCAGTGGAAACATCCTCTCTGCATCCACCTTGACAAGCCCCCTCATAATCTTATACATTTCGATAAGATCACCTCTCATTCTTCTGAATTCCAATGAGTAGAGGCCCAACCTCAACTATTCCTCAAAAGTCAACCCCCTCATCACTGAACTGCCTCCAAAGCAAGTATATCCTTTCATAAATATGGAAACCAAAACTGTGCGCAGTATTCCAGGTGTGGCCTCACCAATACCCTGTGTAACTTTAGCAAGACTTCCCTGCTTTTATACTCCATCCCCTTTGCAATAAAGGCCAAGACCCTATTGGCGTTCCTGATCCCTTGCTGTACCTGCATATTAACCTTTTGTGCTTCAGGCACAAGTACCCCCAGGTCCCGCTGTACTGCAGCACTTTGCAATTTTTCTCCATTTAAATAATAACTTGCTCTTTGATTTTTTTCTGCCAAAGTGCATAACCTCACACTTTCCATCTGCCAAATTTTTGCCCACTCACTTTGCCTGTCTGTGACCTTTTGCAGATTTTTTGTGTCCTCCTCACACATTGCTTTTCCTCCCATCTTTGGGAAGGAAGGGAGGGAGGGAGGGAAGGAGGAAGGAAGGAAGGAAGGAAGGAAGTGCATTCCTTCCTTCCTCCCTTCCTTCCTTCCTTCCTTCCACCGGATGATTCAAAGCACTTTACAGCCAATTAAGTACTTTGGAAGTGTAGTCACTGTTGTAATAGACAATAAAGTAATATAAACATGGGGCTGAAAGTTTTAAATGTGATACTATAGTCAAATAGCTGACTGGCACTCAATGTCCGCCCGAACACTCAGTGCCGGGCCTGCACTCATGCCAGAATTCTCACCTTTGCGCCGGGTTGGGTGCATGTGGGTGGTGTAGTGGGTCCGCAATGCGATGCTCTGTGCAACACGCTGCTCGTTCACTTAATGGCCTCAATTGAAAGAATCATGCGCTTTTCCTGGCCCTATTAAATGGTGTGGGTCTGATGACATCATCGATGACTCGTTTCCTGCGCCCATGTTAAAAGCAGCCTTGCACTGAACTCACTTGAAGGTTTCCAGAGGAGGGTGGAAGGTATGAAAGAAAGGCCACAGTACAGCTAAAACTTTTGAAACATGGATATCCGAAGGCACAGGACTGTACCCTGGTTCTCTGATTCTTCCTTGCATACTCTGGTGGCGGTTGTCAGAGCACGCAGGGAGGTCCTCTTCCCCATTGATAGGCAAAGCAGATCTCCACAAGCAACAAAAAGTGCCTGGCTGGATATTGCTGAGGTCAGCAGCAGGGATGTTGTGAGGAGCACTTGGATACAGTGCAGGAAGCGCTTCAATGATCTCATGAAGTCAGGAAAGGTGAGTGCAATGCCACACTCACCCTCATCCTGAAGTGCCTGTCAACACATCCCCAACACTCTGCCTTCCCAAGCCTACTCCTCCACATCATTATTTACACCAACATACCTTGCACTTCCACCCATCCCTTTCTCTCTATGTACAGACTCCAATACCCATCTGATTAACCCACCCCTCACACTTACCCTCATCCTAATGCCATCATAGCGTGACGTCACAGAGGGAGGCCATTTGGCATTGGCACCATACTCCCTCATAGTCACCCACTACAGGTGTAGCCCATCCACTCCTTACACGCATTCCATCACGCTGACCCAAAGTTCTCTTCTTTCCCTCCTTGCAGGAGAAGAGAACCCAGAACGACAGGGAGAGGAAGAGAACCAGACGTGGTCCTCCAGTATTTGCACATCTCACAGCAGCAGAGGAGGCGGCTCTGGAAATTTTCGGAGCTCGAGAGATGCTGGCGGTGGGACATCCCAACAACCTGGTGACCAAATCACATCTCATAAACCACATGGCATACAACAGTCACCCACATGGTGACTCATGTCAGCAGCAATTGAAATGTCATCGTGTGCACGGTGGTAACATCATCCATTCTTATTATAACACTTCTAATTCATCTCTTTATTCTTCCACAGGTCCATCAGCTGCAGCAGCCGCACCCCCCCCTGCCCCCGCACTGTCCAGCCGGAGGAGGAAGATGATTCCTTCGCAGAACCTCCAGCCTCTGAGGGTGCAGCATCAGCAGACCTGTGAGCAGCCAGCACCAGCATAGATACACACACCTCAATGGGTCTTTTGAGATAGAGTACAGTTGCCACCTGGTGAGCAAGAGCAGGTGGTGTTGAAAGAAAGAAAGACTTGAATTTATATACCATCTTTCATGACAACTGGACATCTCAAAGCGCTTAACAGCCAATCAAGTACTTTTTGAGTGTCGTCTCTGTTGTAATGTGGGAAACGCAGCAGCCAATTTGCACACAGCAAGCTCCCACAAACAGCAATATGATACTAACCAGATAATCTGTTTTGCGATGTTGATTGAAGGATAAATATTGGCCAAGACACCAGGAATAACTCCCCTGCTCTTCTTCAAAATAGTGCCATGGAACCTTTTACACCCTCCTGAGAGAGCATACGGTTTAACGTCTCATCCGAAAGACGGCACCTCAGCACTGCATTGAAGTGTCAGCCTAGATTTATGTGCTCAAGTTTCTGGAGTGGGACTTGAACCCACAACCTTCCACTGAGCCACAGCTGACACAGTTGACAGGGACAGCAGTGGAGACTCCTTGTCGGAGGCCGCAGGATGCTCTAAGCTCTGCTGAGTTGCATGCAGACGCTGAGCCTCGGGGGCCATTGAGAAAGAGGGTGATGTTGGAGGGGCAGCAACAATTGCATGAGGTTCTGACATCTTTTACAGCCGTGATGTCTGCAAATGTTCATAGAATGGAGGTGTCCATCTCCAATATGAGCACCACCATGTCGCAGATGATGGCGACGATGTGCCATGTGACCTCCTGCATGGAGTAGCAAATGTGCCACTCACAAATTCTAGCTGTGGGCAACAGATGGCAGGCGCTCATAGACCTTCTCTCAAGGAGGGATGGAAACATTGACTTGTGTCCTCACTGCCCCACTGTTGTTCAGCAAGGTGCTCGCCAGCTCCTTGCTCGCAGAGAAATGTGGGTGGTCCATGAGAGGGATGATGGTGAGAAGGGACATGGAAGTGGAAGCTCGTCTCAAAGTGTTCGCACTTCTCCCCCATTGTCTCGTCCTCAGTCAGACCCCCAGATGCTTCCTCAGATCGCGATGGCCGAGTCTGCCCCTGCACAGTTGCAGGAGGAGCAGACTTTGGTGGGGCCCTCGCTGGCTCCAAAACCCAGAGGATGTCCACCAAAAGTGTCTATGCACACAGCAGGGAGGTCAGCAGCATGCAACTATCTCTGCTGAAGCCATAGGAGTTGCACCTCCTGGAAGCACTCGCACACGAAAAATGACACAAAAGTAGATGCACAAGGGTAAGCACATGGCTGTATCAAAAAATGTTAGTGCTAAGTTTCAGCTGTTTGGATTGTACACACACTTTGGGGAAGAGTGACCATAATATGGTGGAATTCTGCATTAGGATGGAGAATGAAACAGTTAATTCAGAGACCATGGTCCAGAACTTCAAGAAGGCTAACTTTGAAGGTATGAGGCGTGAATTGGCTGGGATGGATTGGCGAATGATACTTAAGGGGTTGACTGTGGATGGGCAATGGCAGACATTTAGAGACCGCATGGATGAACTACAACAATTGTACATTCCTGTCTGGCATAAAAATAAAAAAGGGAAGGTGGCTCAACCGTGGCTATCAAGGGAAATCAGGGATAGTATTAAAGCCAAGGAAGTGGCATACAAATTGGCCAGAAATAGCAGCGAACCTGGGGACTGGGAGAAATTTAGAACTCAGCAGAGGAGGACAAAGGGTTTGATTAGGGCAGGGAAAATGGAGTATGAGAAGAAGCTTGCAGGGAACATTAAGACGGATTGCAAAACTTTCTATAGATATGTAAAGAGAAAAAGGTTAGTAAAGACAAACGTAGGTCCCCTGCAGTCAGAATCAGGGGAAGTCATAACGGGGAACAAAGAAATGGCGGACCAATTGAACAAGTACTTTGGTTCGGTATTCACGAAGGAGGACACAAACAACCTTCCGGTTATAAAAGGGGTCGGGGGGTCTAGTAAGGAGGAGGAACTGAGGGAAATCCTTATTAGCTGGGAAATTGTGTTGGGGAAATTGATGGGATTGAAGGCCGATAAATCCCCAGGGCCTGATGGACTGCATCCCAGAGTACTTAAGGAGGTGGCCTTGGAAATAGTGGATGCATTGACAGTCATTTTCCAACATTCCATTGACTCTGGATCAGTTCCTATGGAGTGGAGGGTAGCCAATGTAACCCCACTTTTTAAAAAAGGAGGGAGAGAGAAAACAGGGAATTATAGACCGGTCAGCCGGACATCGGTAGTGGGTAAAATGATGGAATCAATTATTAAGGATGTCATAGCAGTGCATTTGGAAAGAGGTGACATGATAGGTCCAAGTCAGCATGGATTTGTGAAAGGGAAATCATGCTTGACAAATCTTCTGGAATTTTTTGAGGAAGTTTCCAGTAGAGTGGACAAGGGAGAACCAGTTGATGTGGTATATTTGGACTTTCAGAAGGCGTTCGACAAGGTCCCACACAAGAGATTGATGTGCAAAGTTAGAGCACATGGGATTGGGGGTAGTGTGCTGACATGGATTGAGAACTGGTTGTCAGACAGGAAGCAAAGAGTAGGAGTAAATGGGGACTTTTCAGAATGGCAGGCAGTGACTAGTGGGGTACCGCAAGGTTCTGTGCTGGGGCCCCAGCTGTTTACACTGTATATTAATGATTTAGATGAGGGGATTAAATGTAGTATCTCTAAATTTGCGGATGACACTAAGTTGGGTGGCAGTGTGAGTTGCGAGGAGGATGCTGTGAGGCTGCAGAGCGACTTGGATAGGTTAGGTGAGTGGGCAAATGCATGGCAGATGAAGTACAATGTGGATAAATGTGAGGTTATCCACTTTGGTGGTAAAAACAGAGAGACAGACTATTATCTGAATGGTGACAGATTAGGAAAAGGGAAGGTGCAAAGAGACCTGGGTGTCGTGGTACATCAGTCATTGAAGGTTGGCATGCAGGTGCAGCAGGCGGTTAAGAAAGCAAATGGCATGTTGGCCTTCATAGCGAGGGGATTTGAGTACAGGGGCAGGGAGGTGTTGCTACAGTTGTACAGGGCATTGGTGAGGCCACACCTGGAGTATTGTGTACAGTTTTGGTCTCCTAACCTGAGGAAGGACATTCTTGCTATTGAGGGAGTGCAGCGAAGGTTCACCAGACTGATTCCCGGGATGGCGGGACTGACCTATCAAGAAAGACTGGATCAACTGGGCTTGTATTCACTGGAGTTCAGAAGAATGAGAGGGGACCTCATAGAAACATTTAAAATTCTGACGGGGTTAGACAGGTTAGATGCAGGAAGAATGTTCCCAATGTTGGGGAAGTCCAGAACCAGAGGTCACAGTCTAAGGATAAGGAGTAAGCCATTTAGGACCGAGATGCGGAGGAACTTCTTCACCCAGAGAGTGGTGAACCTGTGGAATTCTCTACCACAGAAAGTTGTTGAGGCCAATTCACTAAATATATTCAAAAAGGAGTTAGATGAGGTCCTTACTACTAGGTTGATCA
Source organism: Pristiophorus japonicus (assembly GCF_044704955.1). Classification (NCBI taxonomy): domain Eukaryota; kingdom Metazoa; phylum Chordata; class Chondrichthyes; family Pristiophoridae; genus Pristiophorus; species Pristiophorus japonicus. Next base: position 67,393,023 of record NC_091978.1, read on the forward strand.
AGGGGTATGGCGAGAAAGCAGGAATGGGGTACTGAAGTTGAATGTTCAGCCATGAACTCATTGAATGGCGGTGCAGGCCAGAAGGGCCAAATGGCCTACTCCTGCACCTATTTTCTATGTTTCTATGTTTCTAAATATTTTTCTTTGCACCACTTTCAGGTCTTGTCCATTTTTGCCTCAAACCTTGGAAGTGGCTTTGTCACTTGGAGTGAATGGTAAGGCATTATTTAATTTTGAGCATTGGGCCTTTGGGTGAGAGGAATGGCTTGGTCATGCTCTATGGTGTTGTTGGGGTGGGGAGAACTGAGTATAACATGTGGCAGCCATGTGGCTGAATTGGAGCCAGTTAAGTAAATCTGGCCATGATGAGGCCATCCCAGGCATAATCATATTTTTATGGTTGCAGACAAGCTGCACATTGAGGGAGTGGAAGTCTTTGCGGTTCACAAACACTCCTGGGTGACGTGGGGTGCCCTAATGGCCACTAATGTGCAGTCCATGATGTCCTGAACCTGTGGGAAGCCAGCCAGAGCCCAAAGCCGAATGCTCGGTCAGTAACACTGGCTTCATCAGTGGCATCGTTGATATAATTGGCTGACTTGTGAAACATGGCATCGGTGACCTGTGAGATGCATCTGTGGGCGGCCGACTGCGAGATCCCGCAAATGTCTGCTGCAGATCTCTGAAAAGAGCCTGAGGCGAAAGAGTTGAGGTCCAGGTGACTTTGACAGCCACTGGCAAGAAGTGCCCACCTGAACCTCTCGTCAACAGGTCTTGTTCCAGCAAACGACAAATGTCTGCGACGACCTGGCACATTAGCCTGAGCCGCCTGAAGCACTGCTGCCCAGTTACCTTGAGAAAGCTCCTCCTCTGCCAGTATACCCTGTGTTGGCGGTATCGCCTCCGGTGTGCTGCAGCCCTGTGGTGCATCCGGCTCTCCTGTGGAGCATCAGGTCGTGGAGGAGAAGGCTGCTAGTGTGGTTGCTGCTGCTGCTGGTGTGGCTGATGTTGGTGGTGGCTGCAGATATTGGTTGTGATCTTCCAAAATTTCCTAGATTCAAGAATGGTCCCAGTAGATTGGAAGGTAGCAAATGTAACCCTGCTGTTTAAGAAAGGAGGGAGAGAGAAAACAGGAAACTACAGGCCAGTTAACCTCACATCAGTTGTCGGGAAAATGCTGGAATCCATTATTAAGGAAATGGTAACAGGGCACTTAGAAAACCATTTTATGATTAGGCAGAGTCAACCTGGTTTTATGAAAGGGAAATCGTATTTGACAAATTTATTGTCGTTTTTTGAGGATGTAACAAGCAGGGTAGATGAAAGGGAACCAGTGGATGTCGTATATTTGAATTTCCAAAAGGCATTCGATAAGGTGCCAGATAAAAATTTGTTAAGCGAGATTAAGGCTCATGAACTTAACATAAGAACATAAGAATGAGGAACAGGAGTAGGCCATCTAGCCCCTCGAGCCTGCTCTGCCATTCAACAAGATCATGGCTGATCTGGCCGTGGACTCAGCTCCACTTACCCGCCCGCTCCCCGTAACCCTTAATTCCCTTATTGGTTAAAAATCTATCTATCTGTGATTTGAATACATTCAATGAGCTAGCCTCAACTGCTTCCTTGGGCAGAGAATTCCACAGATTCACAACCCTCTGGGAGAAGAAATTCCTTCTCAACTCGGTTTTAAATTGGCTCCCCCATATTTTGAGGCTGTGCCCCCTAGTTCTAGTCTCCCCGACCAGTGGAAACAACCTCTCTGCCTCTATCTTGTCTATCCCTTTCATTATTTTAAATGTTTCTATAAGATCACCCTCATCCTTCTGAACTCCAACGAGTAAAGACCCAGTCTACCCAATCTATCATCATAAGGTAACCCCCTCATCTCCGGAATCAGCCTAGTGAATCATCTCTGTACCCCCTCCAAAGCTAGTATATCCTTCCTTAAGTAAGGTGACCAAAACTGCACGCAGTACTCCAGGTGCGGCCTCACCAATACCCTGTACAGTTGCAGCAGGACCTCCCTGCTTTTGTACTCCATCCCTCTTGCAATGAAGGCCAACATTCCATTCGCCTTCCTGATTACCTGCTGCACCTGCAAACTAACTTTTTGGGATTCATGCACAAGGACCCCCAGGTCCCTCTGCACCGCAGCATGTTGTAATTTCTTCCCATTCAAATGATAATCCCTTTTACTGTTTTTTTTTCCAAGATGGATGACCTCACATTTTCTGACATTGTATTCCATCTGCCAAACCTTAGCCCATTCGCTTAACCTATCTAAATCTCTTTGCAGCCTCTCTGTGTCCTCTACACAACCCGCTTTCCCACTAATCTTTGTGTCATCTGCAAATTTTGTTACACTACACTCTGTCCCCTCTTCCAGGTCATCTATGTATATTGTAAACAGTTGTGGTCCCAGCACCGAACCCTGTGGCACCCCACTAACCACCGATTTCCAACCCGAAAAGGACCTATTTATCCCGACTCTCTGCTTTCTGTTCGCCAGCCAATTCTCTATCCATGCTAATACATTTCCTCTGACTCCGCGTACCTTTATCTTCTGCAGTGACCTTTTGTGTGGCACTTTATCGAATGCCTTTTGGAAATCTAAATACACCACATCCATCGGTACACCTCGATCCACCATACTCGTTATATCCTCAAAGAATTCCAGTAAATTAGTTAAACATGATTTCCCCTTCATGAATCCATGTTGCGTCTGCTTGACTGCACTATTCCTATCTAGATGTCCCGCTATTTCTTCCTGAATGATAGCTTCAAGCATTTTCCCCACTACAGATGTTAAACTAACCGGCCTATAGTTATCTGCCTTTTGTCTGCCCCCTTTTTTAAACAGAGGCATTACATTAGCTGCTTTCCAATCCGCTGGTATCTCCCCAGAGTCCAGAGAATTTTGGTAGATTATAACGAATGCATCTGCTAGAACTTCCGCCATCTCTTTTAATACCCTGGGATGCATTTCATCAGGATCAGGGGACTTGTCTACCTTGAGTCCCATTAGCCTGTCCAGCACTACCTCCCTAGTGATAGTGATTATCTCAAGGTCCTCCCTTCCCACATTCCCGTGACCAGCAATTTTTTGCATGGTTTTTGTGTCTTCCACTGTGAAGACCGAAGCAAAATAATTGTTTAAGGTCTCAGCCATTTCCACATTTCCCATTATTAAATCCCCCTTCTCATCTTCTAAGGGACCAACATTTACTTTATTCACTCTTTTTCATTTTATATATCGGTAAAAGCTTTTACTATATGTTTTTATGTTTTGCGCAAGTTTACTTTCATAATCCATCTTTCCTTTCTGAGTTTGGGGTCATCTTTTAGCATGGATAAAGGATTGGTTAACAGACAGAAAACAGAGAGTAAGGATAAACGTGTCATTTTCAGGTTGGCAGGCTGTAATAGTGCAGTGCCACAAGGATCAGTGCTTGGGCCTCAGCTATTCACAATCTATATTAATGATTTAGATGAAAGGACGGTGTAATGTATCCAAGCTTGCTGACAATACAAAGCTAGGTGGAAAAGTAAGATGTGAGGAGGACGTAAAGAGCCTGCAAAGGGATATAGACATGTTAAGTGTGTGGGTATTAAGATGGCAGATGGAGTATAATGTGGGGAAATGTGAGGTTATTCACTTTGGTAGGAAGAATAGAAAAATAGAATCTTTTTTTAAATAGTGAGAAACTATTAAATATTGGTATTTAGGTGTCCTAGTACAAGAAACACAGAGTTTGCATGTAAGTACAGCAAGCAATTAAGAAGGCAAATGGCATGTTGGCCTTTATTGCTAGAGGGTTGGAGTACAAGAGTAAGGAAGTCTTGCTGCAATTGTACAGGGCTCTGGTGAGACCACACCTGGAGTACTGTGCACAGTTTTGATCTCCTTATTTAAGGAAAGGTATACTTGCGTTATAGGCGGTGCAACGAAGATTCACTACATTGATTGCTGGGATGAGAGGGTTGTCCTATGAGGAGAGATTGAGTAGATTGAGCCTATACCCTCTGGAATTTAGAAGAATAAGAGGTGATCTTATTGAAATATATAAGATTCTGAGGGGGATTAACAGGGTAGATGCTGAGAGGTTGTTTCCTCTGGCTGGAGAGTCTAGAACTCAGGGGCATAGTCCCAGGATAAGACTGAAATGAGGATGAATTTCTTCACTCAGAGGATTGTGAATTTTTGGAATTCTCTGCCCCAAAGAGCTGTGAATACACAATTGCTGAGTATATTCAAGGCTGAGATAGATAGATTATTGGACTCCAGAGGCAGGGTAGGAAAGTGGAGTTGAGGTCGAAGACCAGCCATTTTATTGAATAGTGTGTGTATTTATCTGGTATTCCCAGCTGTCAATTAATGCACTCACACAATGGCACTGAATTCCACTTCCCTTTTATAGCCCCTTCCCGAGCTGCGTGCTTCCCGTGCTCATGCCATTAAATTCAGAAGCTGCAGTTAAAAACCCTGTTAAGAGTCTGATGACCAGCATTTAATGAGTTGATTAAGGTCGCCCACCTCTCCCGATCGGCTGCGTCACACACTGGCAAATGCATCCGAGTTAAAGGCGCGAGGAGGCAGGATGACGGCGGATTCCTGAAGTGCTGTCTATTTTCACAATTTTTACAGCTGGCTCGCCTCCAAACTCACAAGCACGACAACAGGAAAATTCCGCCTCAATGTCTGACCTCCGCTCAACATCCACCCGGCACTCACTGTCTGACCTCCGCTCACTGTCTGACCTCCGCTCACTGTCTGACCTCCACTCACTGTCCGACCCACCACTCACTGTCCGACCCACCACTCACTGTCCAACTCACCACTCACTGTCCGACCCACCACTCACTGACGGACCCGACAGTCCGACTCACCACTCACTGTCCAACTCACCACTCACTGTCCGACCCACCACTCACTGTCCGACCCGACAGTCTGACCCGACACTCACTGTCCGACCCACCACTCACTGTCCGACCCACCACTCACTGTCCGACCCACCACTCACTGTCCGACCCACCACTCACTGTCCGACTCACCACTCACTGTCCGACCCACCACTCACTGTCCGACCCACCACTCACTGTCCGACTCACCACTCACTGTCCGACCCGACACTCACTGTCCGACCCACCACTCACTGTCCGACTCACCACTCACTGTCCGACCCGACACTCACTGTCCGACCCACCACTCACTGTCCGACTCACCACTCACTGTCCGACCCACCACTCACTGTCCGACCCACCACTCACTGTCCGACCCACCACTCACTGTCCAACCCGACGGTCCGACCCACCACTCACTGTCCGACCCACCACTCGCTGTCCGACCCACCACTCGCTGTCCGACCTGACACTCACTGTCCGACTCACCACTCAATGTCCAACCCACCACTCACTGTCCGACCCACCACTCACTGTCCGACCCACCACTTGCTGTCCAACCCACTACTCACTGTCCGACCCGACACTCACTGTCCGACTCACCACTCACTGTCCGACTCACCACTCACTGTCCGACCCACCACTCACTGTCCAACCCACCACTCACTGTCCGACCCACCGCTCACTGTCCGACCCGACACTCACTGTCCGACTCACCACTCACTGTCCGACCCACCACTCACTGTCCGACCCACCACTCACTGTCCGACCCACCACTCACTGTCCCACCCACCACTCACTGTCCGACCCACCACTCACTGTCCGACTCACCACTCACTGTCCGACTCACCACTCGCTGTCCGACCCACCACTCACTGTCCGACTCACCACTCACTGTCCGACTCACCACTCACTGTCCGACCCGACACTCACTGTCCGACTCACCACTCACTGTCCGACACACCACTCACTGTCCGACTCACCACTCACTGTCCGACCCACCACTCACTGTCCGACTCACCACTCATTGTCCGACCCACCACTCACTGTCCGACCCACCACTCACTGTCCGACCCGACACTCACTGTCCGACCCACCACTCACTGTCCGACCCACCACTCACTGTCCGACCCACCACTCACTGTCCGACCCACCACTCACTGTCCGACCCGACACTCACTGTCCGACTCACCACTCACTGTCCGACCCACCACTCACTGTCCGACCCACCACTCACTGTCCGACCCACCACTCACTGTCCCACCCACCACTCACTGTCCGACCCACCACTCACTGTCCGACTCACCACTCACTGTCCGACTCACCACTCACTGTCCGACTCACCACTCGCTGTCCGACCCACCACTCGCTGTCCGACTCACCACTCACTGTCCGACTCACCACTCACTGTCCGACCCGACACTCACTGTCCGACTCACCACTCACTGTCCGACACACCACTCACTGTCCGACTCACCACTCACTGTCCGACCCACCACTCACTGTCCGACTCACCACTCATTGTCCGACCCACCACTCACTGTCCGACCCACCACTCACTGTCCGACCCGACACTCACTGTCCGACCCACCACTCACTGTCCGACCCACCACTCACTGTCCGACCCACCACTCACTGTCCGACCCACCACTCACTGTCCGACCCACCACTCACTGTCCGACCCACCACTCACTGTCCGACCCACCACTCACTGTCCGACCCACCACTCACTGTCCGACCCACCACTCACTGTCCGACCCACCACTCACTGTCCGACCCACCACTCACTGTCCGACCCACCACTCACTGTCCGACCCACCACTCACTGTCCGACTCACCACTCACTGTCCGACCCGACACTCACTGTCCGACCCACCACTCACTGTCCGACCCACCACTCACTGTCCCACCCACCACTCACTGTCCGACCCACCACTCACAGTCCGACCCACCACTCACTGTCCGACCCACCACTCACTGTCCGACTCACCACTCACTGTCCGACCCACCACTCGCTGTCCGACCCACCACTCACTGTCCGACCCACCACTCACTGTCCGACCCACCACTCACTGTCCGACTCACCACTCACTGTCCGACCCACCACTCACTGTCCGACCCACCACTCACTGTCCGACTCACCACTCACTGTCCGACTCACCACTCACTGTCCGACCCACCACTCACTGTCCGACCCGACACTCACTGTCCGACCCACCACTCACTGTCCGACCCACCACTCACTGTCCGACCCACCACTCACTGTCCGACCCACCACTCACTGTCCGACTCCCCACTCACTGTCCGACTCACCACTCACTGTCCGACCCACCACTCACTGTCCGACCCACCACTCACTGTCCGACCCACCGCTCACTGTCCGACCCACCGCTCACTGTCCGACCCACCACTCACTGTCCGACTCACCACTCACTGTCCGACCCACCACTCACAGTCCGACCCACCACTCACTGTCCGACCCGACAGTCCGACCCACCACTCACTGTCCGACCCGACAGTCCGACCCACCACTCACTGTCCGACCCACCACTCACTGTCCGACCCACCACTCACTGTCCGACCCGACACTCACTGTCCGACCCACCACTCAATGTCCGACGCACCACTTGCTGTCCAACCCACCACTCACTGTCCGACCCACCACTCACTGTCCGACTCACCACTCGCTGTCCGACCCGACAGTCCGACCCACCACTCACTGTCCGACCCACCACTCGCTGTCCGACCCGACACTCACTGTCTGACTCACCACTCGCTGTCCGACCCGACAGTCCGACCCACCACTCACTGTCCGACCCACCACTCGCTGTCCGACCCGACAGTCCGACCCACCACTCACTGTCCGACCCGACACTCACTGTCCGACCCACCACTCACTGTCCGACCCACCACTCGCTGTCCGACCCACCACTCACTGTCCGACCCACCACTCACTGTCCGACCCGACACTCACTGTCCGACCCACCACTCACTGTCCGACCTGACACTCACTGTCCGACTCACCACTCACTGTCCGACCCACCACTCACTGTCCGACCCGACACTCGCTGTCCGACCCGACACTCACTGTCCGACCCACCACTCACTGTCCGACCCACCACTCACTGTCCGACCCACCACTCACTGTCCGACCCGACACTCGCTGTCCGACCCGACACTCACTGTCCGACCCACCACTCACTGTCCGACCCACCACTCACTGTCCGACCCACCACTCACTGTCCGACCCACCACTCACTGTCCGACCCACTACTCACTGTCCGACCCACCACTCACTGTCCGACCCACCACTCACTGTCCGACCCGCCACTCACTGTCCGACCCACCACTCACTGTCCGACTCACCACTCATTGTCCGACCCACCACTCACTGTCCGACCCACCACTCACTGTCCGACCCACCACTCACTGTCCGACCCACCACTCACTGTCCGACCCGGCACTCACTGGCAGTGGTCAGCATCCCCGATATTGTAACCCAATGAGATTCAGCTCCTTCAGGAGGAGAGAAAAAAAAACAGTTTTATGTTTTTTAAAAAATTATATATTTTTTGTAAAATGCTATTTATTAAAAAATCCTCCTGGCCAAACAGAATTGACCTACGTAGTTGTTTAATAAAGTAGTAATGTCATTTTTTTTAAATAAGTGGCTGTCATTGACACTACAATTTGATGTCAACTTTCTGAAATGAAATACAAATTTACATTTTGTCTAAGAACAATTATTAAACTTCAGAAATTAAATTATCCAAAGCTATAAATGTTATTTCTGTTTCAAGCTAATAGATCTTGCAATTTTTAAATTAAAATATATTTTGGATAAGCTCCTGGATTTGCTCCTGACTGATGCAGTCTCTCGTGCACTTCACTGAATTGATGACTGGAGACTTCTCCCCTCCCCTTGTCTAGTCAATATTGATTGAGATACAATGAAAGGATGTCCTATCCCCAAAAAATCACGTGCTGCTTGAGGGTGAACCAGGAGAAATTCTTTGAACAAAAGCAAAATACTGCAGATGCTGGAAATCTGGAATAAAAACAGAAAATCCTGGAAATGCTCAGCAGGTCAGGCAGCATTTGGAGAGAGAAACAGAGTTAACATTTCAGGTCAATGTAATTTCATCAGAACTGGGAAAAGTTAGCGATCTAACAGGCTTTAAGCAAGTACAGAGGCAGGGAAAGAGTAAGGGGAGGAAAAACACAAACGGGAAGGTCTGTCATAGAGTGGAAGGCAGGAGAGATTAAATGACAAAAGATGATGATGGTGCAAGGCAAAAGGGTATGGTAATGGAACAAATGAGGAAATGTGAATGACAATATCAGAATCATTACATAAGAACTTAAGACTATAAGAAATAGGAGCAAGAGTAGGCCATTCAGCCCTTTGAGCCTGCTCTGCCATTCATTAAGATCATGGCTGCTCTTCTAACTCTCATACTATCCCCATATCCCTTGGTTCCCTTAATATCCAAAAATATATTTGTCTCTGTCTTGAATATACTCCATGATTGAGCATCCACAGCTCTCTGGGCTAGAGAATTCCAAAGATTCACCTCATCTCAGTCCTAAATGGCCGACCCCTTATTCTGATACTGTGATCCCTATTTCTAGACTCCCCAGCTAGGGAAAACATCCTCCCAGCATCTACTCTGCCAAGTCCCTTAGGAATTTTATAAGATTCAATGAGATCACCTAAGCAATATAAGCCTAGTCTACTCAATCTCCTCAGAGGACAATACCCCATCCCAGGAATCAGTCTGGTGAACCTTCATTGCACTCCCTCTATGGCAACTATATCCTTCCTTAAGTAAAGAGACTGTATATAGTACTCCAGATGTGGTCTCACCAAGGCCCTATATAATTGCAGTATGACTTCTTTATTCTTTACATCCCATTTTCTTTCCTAATTGTTTGCTGTACCTGCATATTAAATTTATGCGATTCATGTACAAATATACCCAGATCTCTCTGAATGCCAACCTCTCCATTTACCAACATCTGCTGTCTAGATAAATGGGAGCAATGTGGTTATGATCTGAAATTGTTGAACTCAATGTTGAGGCAGGTAGAGTATAAAGTGCCTAATTGAAAGATAAGATGCCATTCCTTGAGCTTCTGTTGAACAGTGTCGGAGGCCAAGGACAGAGAGGTCAGAGTGGGATTAGGGAGGCAACCTGAAGCTCAGGGTCATGCTTGTAGACTGATTGGAGGTGTTCCGCAAAGTGACCGCGGCTATGTGAGGATTTTGCTGACTGAGCTGATTTTAAAATTAAGGACTGTAAAAATCCAGAGCTATTCTGGTGTCTGGCTTGGTTCAGTAGAAGTACTCTCATCTCTGAGTATAAAATTGTGGTGTCAAGCCCCAATCTGGAGCCTTGAGCTCAAAATGTAGGCTGACACTCCAGTGCAGTAATGAGGGAGTGCTGCACAGTCAGAGGTGCCGTCTTTTGGATAAGACATTAAACCAAGGCCCTATCTGCCCCACAGATGAATGTACTATTCAAAGAAGGGCAGGGGTGTGCTCCCATTGTCTTGACCAATATTTATCTCCAAACCAACAGTAGGGAGATTGGACCAAGAACTTTGTAGTCAAATCAGGGAAGTGAGATCCAATTTCAACAAGATAGAACTTGCATTTATACATGCCTTTATGTCCTCAGAATATCCCAAAGTGCTTCATGACTAATGAAGTATTTTCTCAAAGTTACTATTGTAATGTAAAGAAACCTAGCAGCCAATTTGTGCATAGCACATCATCATCATCATCAGAGACAGTCCCTCGAGTCGAGGATGACTTATTTCCACGCCAAAAAGTTCACAGGTGTTTCAATGAAGGACCTAATATTCCAGGTTCCGAACTAAATCCTGAAGGGTGGAAAATGCCTATGCATGGATTTTTTTAACGTGTGGTGGCTGTTGCACACCAGCCACCACAAGGGCTTGACAGAGCTAAGTCTTGGTCCAATGGCATTAGTTATCCAAGACGACTGGAGACCAGCTCTTCTGCATGGACCTAGTGCGCACACATATCGCAGTGTGGGCTGGCCCGTGCTGCCCCTGGGCTCTTGCCTCTTCTGGGCCCCGAATTCACGCCTCTCCTTAGCCCCGATCACGTCCCTCTACGCGCACCTTCGCCCTGCCCTCGCCGCTCCTGCAGTACTTGCCCACACTCCAATCAGCGACCTGGATCTTGGTTACATCCAATCCAGTCGCCCTCTTCGCTGCTGTTGCTCTCCTGCTCCAGCACGTGCTGCTCCCTGGAGTGGTATGCCACCATGCTGCTCCTTCTGCTCCCTGGCCTGCTCCGATGGTGCTCACAGGCCGAGGGCCGCGCAGACTGCTGGGCCAGGCTGCCACACTGCTCCTTCCGCTCTCCAGCCTGCTCCGATGGTGCTCGCAGGCTGGGGGTCTCGCAGACTGCTGGTCCAGGCTGCCACACAGCTCCTTCCGCTCCCCGGCCTGCTCTGATGGTGCTCACAGGCTTGCATGGCACAGTCCCACAAACAGCAGCAAGAGAAAGTGTCATGTATTCAACCAGCATTGTAACTCATGTATAATCTGACCTCAGTTGTACACTGTGAGAACAATGACCACTAGGTGGGAGACACTCCTAACCTGGGCCTTCAGGTACAAAAGGTAAAGCTCCACCCACCTTCATCCATTGAGTGCTAAGGAATAAAGGACAGGTCACAGACTGACCTCTCAAGCATGGGCCTCGTGTGCATTTATACTGTATAGTAAGGACCTATCAGAAAGGACAAAATTATCTGTTTTAGTGATTTTGGTTGAGAGGTAAATATTGGCCAGTACTCTCTTGCTCTTCTTTGAATAGTGCTATGGAAACTTTTGCATCCACCGAAGACAATAGAAGGGACTTTGGTTTAAAATTTCATAAGAATTACCTCCACTAGTGCAGCACTTCCTCAGTACTGCATTGAAGTGTCAAGCTATAATGGGCTGGAAATTGCGGCCTCTCCAGGTGCATGCGATGTGCTCACGTACTCGAAGAGGCCTTGCAAATGCTGGTTCTCAGCACGTGATGTGCATACATGAGAATCTTTTGACAGATCGCACGCATCCCCGCAGGAAGGACATTCGCGGGCAGAGATTTGGGCTATTTGCCCAACTCTTACCCAGCGAATGTCCTTCAAACTCTTAAGCCTGGTGAAAACAGACATATAGCCTACTTTTACCAGTGTAAGAGTTTTAACACATAGTAAAATTAAATTTATTACTTATTTTTATATTTTAAAACCCTGCCTATAAAGGTAAGTTTATTTTTAACACTAAAGAATAAAAATAAATTTTTTTCAAAAATATTTAATTTAATGCAATTTCTATTAATTTAAAAAAAGTGAAATGTTTTTTTATTTGTGTTTTATTTGATTTTAGGGATATTCTCATTGATAGTAATGGGAGCTCGGAGCTCTCATTGCTATGAGTGGGAATACTACATTGTGATTGGTGATCCAGGTCCACATGATCCCAGGATACGCAGAGGCTGGACTGTGAAACTAGGCCTCTGAGCACAAACCTTCGTAAAAACATTTTTGGTCGGCGGCGTTCGCCCGCAGGAAGCCTCCGACCACAATTTTCTCCCCAATATGTAGTCAAGTCTTTGGAATTTATTTCGAAGCCAGACTGTCTGACTCAGAGGTGAGAGTCCTACCAGTAATCTAAGACTGACATCAAAGCTTATATTGACAATATTTATTAACCTTTCCCAAGCTGATCACTTTTCAATTGTTCACATCCACTTGGATTTGATCTGCCTATTTATATTTTCTTGCAATCTACCCCAGTTTGGTAAAATCTGCAAACATGAAGGGTTTTGTTTCTGTCCCCACTTTAAAGTTATTTATGTACATCATAAATAGCAATGACCCGAACATAAATATAAAAATAAGTAATAACATTGAATTTTTCTATGTTTTAAAACTCTTACACTGGTAAAAGTAGGCTATCTGTCTGTTTTCACCAGGCTTAAGAGTTTGAAGGACATTTGCTGGGTAAGAGTTGGGCAAATAGTTCAAATCTCTGCCCGCGAATGTCCTTCCTGAGGGGATGCTGCGATTTGACAGATCACAAAAGCCGATTCTCATGTATGCACATCACGTGCTGAGAACCAGCATTTGCAAGGCCTCTTCGAGTGCATGCGCACATCATATGCACCTGGAGAGGCCGCAATTTCCAGCCCATTACAGCTTGACACTTCAATGCAGTACTGAGGAAGCGCACATCGGGAATGGACTTCGTTGACTTGGGCCTCATTGGCCTCATCACTAAAGGGCTTTGCCTTCTTCCTCTCCCCCTCAGCTTCTTGATGTGTTTCTGACATCTTATATAACTTTTATCAACTTTTATAACGTTTTTTTGTTGATCTCTCCTCTCTCTTTCGTCTCTGCCTTTCACCTCTCTCTCTCTATCCTCTCTCTCTCTCGCTCTCTCTCTCTCTCTGCTCCTCCCTCTGCCTTCTGCGCATGTGTGGATGACCATTCATCTCCCAAAATGTGGAAAACCAGTCAAGAAGAAAAAATAAATCGCATGCTAGGGAAGCTTTGGCCTTCCACATCGCTGGCCGTTTGATGGACGAACGTCACATCGCTGACCTTTCGCATCGCCCATTTCACATCGCTGGTCTACTGCCGAGTGGAAAATCAATATCCAAAAAATGGGCTATGTCCCAGCGATCAGTAAGGCTGAGACATCGTACATCACTAGTCCACCGCCCATTTTGGGGCGATAGACAGCAAAGTGTATAGTCTAGCCCAATGTCTTAACAGTTTTTTCACTGCAGGAAGTAGTCTTTTACTATTACAGTTTGTTCACAGCAGAAAGCAGCTTTTTCATTTTATAGTTTGTTCATTGCAGGAAGCAGTTTTGTCTTTGTTGCCTCTTAGTTTAGCCATTGTGTACTTTTGTTTTTTTATTTGCGGTGGGTGGGGGGGAGATTGTTATTAATTCATCTGTATTAAAATGTTTGTTTCAACTTTGCCATTTGTGTGTTGTGTCTCATTGTAGAATTAAGTGTAAATTAGGCGGCATGGTGGCATACAGCAGCGACTCATCGGTGCAATCCCACCATCCCCATTCAAGAAAACCGGTCATTGATGAGCTGACAACGTAAGGCTCTTGCTGCGGCCACATCTCTATGCAGCCTTCCCTGTGGTTGTGGTCTAACCACAATGGCTTCCTCGCCAGGCTCCTGTTCCTCATCCTCCTCCTCCTCCTGAAATGGTCCTGCAATCCCCACTGGCAATGCCTGGCCCCTCATGATGGCCACGTTGTGCAGCATGCATCACACGACAATGAATTTGGCGACCTGTTGAGGGAAGTATTGAAGGCTTCCTCCAGAGCAGTCCAGGCATCAGAATCGCTGCTTGAGCATGCCAATTGTCTGTTCGGCGATGTTGTGGGTGGCTGCATGGCTCTCATTATAGCATTGCTCGGCTTCGGTGGCAGGGTTCCGGAGGGAGGTCATGAGCCAGGTGGTCAGGCCATATCCTTTGTCCCTGATCAGCCAGCTCTGGCCCAGTCTTTGTCGCTGAAACATTCGTGAGACACTACTCTCATGCAGTCTGAAAGCATCATGTGCGCTCCCTGGATGGCTGGCATTCACTGTGAGGGTGCGCTGTGTGTGGTTGTAGACCACCTGAACGTATAGGGAATGGTATCCCTTTCGGATTCTGAAGACCTCTGCATTGTGTAATGGTGCTCGCAAGGCAACGTGTGTGCAGTCAATGGCATCTTGAACCTTGGGAAAGCCTGCAAATCATCCGAACCCGAGATCCCTTTCATTCTGGCTTTCCCTGATCATTGGGAACTTTATGAAATTTATTCTGTGTGCGTACAGTGCCCTTGTAATGTGGTGAATGCAGCAATGTGTAGCGTGCTGAGAGATGTTGCAAATGTCCCCTGCTGCTGTCTGGAAGGAGCCGGTGACAGAGAAGGTCATCGCAACAGTGACCTTCACCTCGATGGGCAGCACAGTCCTGTTGGCGCTGGTAGGCTGCAGGAGCTGGCATATCTCTGTCAGCACTTCTTTTCTGAAGCGCAGCCTTCTAACGCACTGTGCCTCTGAGATGTTGGAGGTATGAGCGATGTTTGCTGTAAACCTGTGGGGGAGGTAAGGCCTCCTCCCCATATGTCTGCGACCTCTTCGAATCCGTGGCCCAACATGGCCAAGAACCCTTCTTCCAGCTTGAAGCCGCCTGCCAATAGCAGCCAGCATGATACGCTGGCAAACTAGTTTTGCCTCCATTGAAATCTCTCACTTACTTTGTAAGCAAAGTGTCAGGGCGCAGAAAAGTGCCGTTTGCAACTCGGAGCCTCACACAGTGTTCTTCACGCAACCGTAGCAGTTACTGACAACTGCGATCTAAGATCCTCCAGCCTCTGTTTAAATATGCTGCCAGTAGTGCCTGCTGCACCCTGGGACCTCCTGGTTTTTTGAGGCGTTTCCTGGAGCGGGCATTAAGTCAGGCGTTAAGGCCGAAAGTTCCATCTGGGGCGCTAGTGCAGCCTTGCACGACGATTAACATCATAATCATGCTGAAAATGGAGAGGACAGTAAGTTTTTTGCGCCGGTGCAAACCAATAGCCGAATCTTCTGGCCGGGCGTTAAAACCTGGACACCTGGCATTCCACCCAGAATCCACATTTAGTGGGCACCAACTGAGGCGCAAATGAACCGAAAATCCAGCCCATGTCTCTCAATCATCTATTCTGACAAATATCTATCAGTTTCTTAACTGATAAGGGAATAAGGGGTTATGGGGAGCAGACAGGGAAATGGACCTGCGTCCATGATCAGATCAGCCATGATCTAATTGAATTGCGGAGCAGGCTCGAGGGGCCGTATGGCCTACTCCTGCTTCTATTTCTTATGTTCTCCTTTAAATTCTTCCACCCGTCAAATGTTGTGCACTGTTGCACATTCCCCTGCCCACATATGGGCAGACATATCATCGTGATGTGCAAAATAGGGAAATGTCCCCGATTTTGAATTTGGCACAGAGCAAACAATGACAGGAGGGAAGCTATCATTTTACATTTGGAATCTCTGTTGAGGCCCTAAGCAACACTGGATGTCAGGGATGCACAGGTATCCTTTACACTCAATCTGCTAGCATACAAATGCTTTCCAATACTTTACCCAAATACTGATGTTATGCTTGATGATCTGTAGTTTGCTGGGTCATCTGTGTGTCCTCTTTTTAAAAAAAAAAAGGTTTGTGTTATTTTAGCAACTTCCCAATCCTCAGGCACTAATTCTGCTTCTAATGATGCCCTAAAGATAGTGGCAAGGATATGATCAATTACGCTACTCACTTAGTCAAGTACCCACGTATGAAATTCATCCTGAACTGGTGCTTTGTTTTCTTTAACTTCCACAGCCTATCATTGACTGCCTTATCAAAAATTTCTACTTCTTTTAAGGAAAGAACGAACTTGCAATTATATGCCGCCTTTCAAAACCTCAGGACATCCCGAAGCACTTTACAGCTAATGAAGTACTTTTGAAATGTAGTCACTGTTGCAAAATTTTGAAACTGCAGCAGTCAATATGCACACAGCAAGGTCCAACTAACAGCAATGAGATGATGACCAAATAATCTATTATAGTGATGTTAGTTGAGAGATAAATATTGGCCGGACAACTCCCCTGCTCTTCTTCCAATAGTGCAGTTGGATCTATTTTATCCAGCCTCAGTTTAATGTCTCATCTGAAAGATAGCAACTCTCTCACTGCACTACAGTGAAGTGTCAACCTATATTTTGTGCTCAAGTCTATGGACTTGAACTCATAACCTTCTGCCTCAGAGGCAGTGAGACAAGGCTGACGCCTTTTTAGTACTTCTTCCAGTCTCGCCTTCTGTTAAAAAATTCAACTTCTGTGCTGCGCACAGGAAACCCCCACCCCGAGTTTATAGAAAAATTTGGCCGGAGATCACTGCGGTGGTGTCCTCCACATCCCATGAGACAAGGGGGTCAGACCAGTGACGGAAACACTGGAATAGCTTGGTAGCTGCAGCAAGAGTAAGTTGCATTTTATATTGTACTGATGCAAATTTTAATTATAATAATGAATCTCTTGTATTGAATTTAATTTGTTTATTCATAAATGTTTTACATTAACTACATGTTAAGATCTGGACAGAGCACTGAATCTGGGACTATGTATGGGACAGTATGGAGGGAGCTTTACTCTGTATGTAACCCCATGCTACAGCTGCCCTGGGAGTGTGGAGGGAACTTTACTCTGGGTGCTACATTATAGAGAGATGTACATGTGTCCAGCTGTACATGTAACGTTTTAAACTGTTGTGACTCCATGATACCACCTAGTCAATTAGCTTATGCTATCCTCTTTTCTCGTTTGCAGAAGAAGATATCAATCAATCGGGCTGAGCAGAGGCGCACCGGTGGGGGAACTCTGCTCAGCTTCAACCACTGACTGACCTAGAGGAGTGTACAACCGAGCTCGTGGGCCACGAAACCCGTTCGGCCACCACCCGTGGTCTGGCAGAGCCCCTCTATGCGCCTTGTAATTATATTGCAATATGCAATATACGAATGATGTCATGTCATGCATGCAGCCTTTGTGCATAAGAAGCAGGGGATGCAGGGGTGCAGCTGCTACAGATTTCTGGGGTAGTGAAATATATTGATATGTAAAGTCTCTCGTTAATGTACACTGTTATGTTCTAATAAGCTCTGTAATAAGGTCATATGTGTTTTTAAGGTCATCCTGAGAGGCTGGTCGAGGTGCAACCAGCACCTGCACCAGCAGCTGTTGAAGAGCAGGAGGAGGAGGAGGAGGACGAGCTCGACAACCACTGAGCTCGAGGAGGAAGAGGAGGAGGAGGAGCAGCAGCAGCAGACAGCTGTGGAGTGGGGGGGTGGACCTGCGGTCATCTCACTTGAGATAGAAGAGACAATGGGACCAAGCGGTGTGCAGCCGGCAATGCCAGGGCACATCATATTGCGCACGCCAACCCCACGGAGGCCGGGTCAGTGAGGTCAGCAATCGCTTCCTTCGGACCGTCAGTTGGAGGGCTTGATCTCCCTGTGCTCGGAGACGCTCGCGATAGGTCGCGAGCTTCTCCAGGGGTTCACTCAGTTTGCGTTTAACTTTTCCCGGGTGTCTGCTATGTAAGTGCAGTTAGCACCCAACCCCTGGAGGGGAAGCATGAGCAGACCACCGCAACCAATGCCCTTCGGCATGCGCTGCTGGCTGAACACTGCGCTGCACCCCAAGGTGTCGTGTTGGGTCTGAGTACAACCCCGAGCACTCAAGCGAGTATGGAGGATACACTTCGTCCTGACTCGGAAGATGAACAGCCAGCTTCATCTTCCACTCCAACACCTCCATCATGGCAGGAATCTTGCCATTGCCCGTTGCACGCCAAAGTCGTCTCGGTCTGCGAGGACCAAAACGGGCTGGTGGTGCTAAAACACAGGGTGGTAAAGGACCTGGAGGGAAACGTGGCCACAGGGAGGGGGATTGTCTCTGCAATGTTAATGTTAAATTTTTTATAGTTCATATGCATTCATAGTTGTTGAGGGGTGGGTGGGGGGGAGGGCGGTGGTGGGGGAGAGGGTGTTGATAAAGAAAATTTTTTAAATTCGTTGTTTGAAATAATTTTTTTTTACTGAATTTAACAAATGTTGTGCAGTCTCTTATAGTTAAGTTAAGCATTTATAAAATTTAACATTTTAACAATTGTTCTGCATTTGTTGTGCATTCTCTTATATAAATATAAGTTTACTTAAGTTCAGCATTAATGCAAATGTTGCACAACAAAGACCAGGCCAGTGCAGGCAAGGCAAAAATGTAAGTCAACGCAAATGCAACTTTTGGAGAACCCTAACTGTAGATGTAAATGTGACTATCCCCAATGTAAGTTCATGCAAAGCGTTCATAAATGAGCCGCCGACGCAACAGCTTAGCAGCCGCGTAACTCCCACGGAGTACTGGTTTTCTGGGGTGGGGGGAGGTGGGACCATGGCTCGATCACCAGACTGATTGGCTTCCCCAAGGTCCCCACCAGCCTCCTCTTCCACCGCCTCCTCCTCCTCTTGCTCCTCGCCGGCTGGTTCTTCCGTCTCCCCTCCTTCTGGAGGTGGATCTACAGCCCCATTTAGCATTAGCTGTCCACGCCTTATAGCTAGGTTATGCAGCATGCAACACAGCACAATAAACTCAATGACCTGGTCAGGGTGGTACTGTAGACTGCCACCAGAGTGGTCCAGGCATCTGAAGCGCTGCTTTAGGACTCCAATTGTCTTTTCGACGACGTCGCTATGTGGCTTTCGTTGTAACGTTTCTCTGCTTCAGTGACAGGATTATGCAGTGGGTTCATCAGCCAGCTGGCAAGGCCATATCCCTTATCCCCCAGCATCCAACCATGACCTTCTGGCTGATTGACAAAACAGGTCAGGAATAGCACTCTCACGTAGGATGTGTGCATCATGGATGTTGCCAGGAAATGTAGCATTTACTGTCATGATTATTTGGTTGTGGTTGACAACAAGCTGTACATTCAGGGAGTGGAATCCATTTCTGTTACGAAACACCTCCGCGTTCTGTAAAGAGGCTTTCAGGGCAATGTGCGTGCAGTCAATTGCTCCCTACACCTTGGGGAAGTTTGCCCAAAGCCCTCCCGGTCTGTGCCTCCCTGGTCATAGGGAAGCTTATAAAGTCCATTCTGCAGCGTCAAGGGCTTCAGTCACCTGCCGAATGCGGCAGTGTGTGGCATGCTGACAGATACCACAGATATCGTCAGCTGAAGTCTGAAAGGATCCCGACGCATAGAAGGATAGCGCCGCAGTAACCTTTACCTCAACTGACAGTGCAGTTCTGATGGTGCTGGAAGGCTGCAGATCCCCCTTCATGAGATGGCAAATCTCATCAATGACCTCCTTCCGGAAGCGCAGCCTCCTAAGATATGCGTTTTCAGACAAGTTGAGGTAGGATTGCGTTTCTTTGTACCTTCATCGGCTGTACGCTCGCCTCCTCTGTCTCCTCTGTCTCTGTCTACGCATTACTCTGCCACCTCTTCGATTGATCCTTTCAGAAATCAGCGTGTGAGCAGTTATGAGTAATGGCACTGAAAGCATAGGCCCCATAGAAACATAGAAACATAGAAAATAGGTGCAGGAGCAGGCCATTCAGCCCTTCTAGCCTGCACCGCCATTCAATGAGTTCATGGCTGAACATGAAACTTCAGTACCCCCTTCCTGCTTTCTCGCCATAACCCTTGATCCCCCGAGTAGTAAGGACTTCATCTAACTCCCTTTTGAATATATTTAGTGAATTGGCCTCAACTACTTTCTGTGGTAGAGAATTCCACAGGTTCACCACTCTCTGGGTGAAGAAGTTTCTCCTCATCTCGGTCCTAAATGGCTTACCCCTTATCCTCAGACTGTGACCCCTGGTTCTGGACTTCCCCAACATTGGGAACATTCTTTCTGCATCTAACCTGTCTAAACCCGTCAGAATTTTAAACGTTTCTATGAGGTCCCCTCTCATTCTTCTGAACTCCAGTGAATACAAGCCCAATTGATCCAATCTTTCTTGATAGGTCAGTCCCGCCATCCCGGGAATCAGTCTGGTGAACCTTCGCTGCACTCCCTCAATAGCAAGAATGTCCTTCCTCAAGTTAGGAGACCAAAACTGTACACAATACTCCAGATGTGGCCTCACCAAGGCCCTGTACAACTGTAGCAACACCTCCCTGCCCCTGTATTCAAATCCCCTCGCTATGAAGGCCAACATGCCATTTGCTTTCTTAACCGCCTGCTGTACCTGCATGCCAACCTTCAATGACTGATGTACCATGACACCCAGGTCTCGTTGCACCTTCCCTTTTCCTAATCTGTCACCATTCAGATAATAGTCTGTCTCTCTGTTTTTACCACCAAAGTGGATAACCTCACATTTATCCACATTATACTTCATCTGCCATGCATTTGCCCACTCACCTAACCTATCCAAGTCACTCTGCAGCCTAATAGCATCCTCCTCGCAGCTCACACTGCCACCCAACTTAGTATCATCCGCAAATTTGGAGATACTGCATTTAATCCCCTCGTCTAAATCATTAATGTACAATGTAAACAGCTGGGGCCCCAGCACAGAACCTTGCGGCACTCCACTAGTCACTGCCTGCCATTCTGAAAAGTACCCGTTTACTCCTACTCTTTGCTTCCTGTCTGACAACCAGTTCTCAATCCACGTCAGCACACTACCCCCAATCCCATGTGCTTTAACTTTGCACATTAATCTCTTGTGTGGGACCTTGTCGAAAGCCTTCTGAAAGTCCAAATATACCACATCAACTGGTTCTCCTTTGTCCACTTTACTGGAAACATCCTCAAAAAATTCCAGAAGATTTGTCAAGCATGATTTCCCTTTCACAAATCCATGCTGACTTGGACCTATCATGTCACCATTTTCCAGATGCACTGCTATGACATCCTTAATAATTGATTCCATCATTTTACCCACTACTGAGGTCAGGCTGACCGGTCTATAATTCCCTGTTTTCTCTCTCCCTCCTTTTTTAAAAAGTGGGGTTACATTGGCTACCCTCCACTCCATAGGAACTGATCCAGAGTCAATGGAATGTTGGAAAATGACTGTCAATGCATCCGCTATTTCCAAGGCCACCTCCTTAAGTACTCTAGGATGCAGGCCATCAGGCCCTGGGGATTTATCTGCCTTCAATCCCATCAATTTCCCCAACACAATTTCCCGACTAATAAAGATTTCCCTCAGTTCCTCTTCCTTACTAGACCCTCTGACCCCTTTTATATCCGGAAGGTTGTTTGTATCCTCCTTAGTGAATACCGAACCAAAGTACTTGTTCAATTGATCCGCCATTTCTTTGTTCCCCGTTATGACTTCCCCTGATTCTGACTGCAGGGGACCTACGTTTGTCTTCACCAACCTTTTTCTCTTTACATACCTATAGAAACTTTTGCAATCCGCCTTAATGTTCCCTGCAAGCTTCTTCTCGTACTCCATTTTCCCTGTCCTAATCAAACCCTTTGTCCTCCTCTGCTGGATTCCCCTGCAAGATGGAGTGAGGACCAGCTCCTCTCCAGTGCTCCCCAATGCCTCACTCGCCTCATATGTGAAGTGGCTGGCACTCTGCCTTCCCTCCTGCTCCTCCATTTCTGCAGAAGTGGCTGAAGTGGGGCAGTTTAAATGCGCTTACACGCAGGAAGTTGCCGCACCCTGCATTAGCGACCGGGAAAAAAATATCAACTGTGCATGCGCAAAATGGCCGTCTCCTTTAACAACACAAGTTTCGGCTCGGGCGCACAAAGCTCGTTGTACAATGCTTGACTTAATGCCAACTCTCCTCCAACTTACTTTTCACTCAAACTTGCAGTCGAAAGCACAAACTATTTTCCGGCGGTAACTTTAACGCTCCACCGTGATTAACGCCCCGAAATCCAAAAAGCACAAAATCCCGCCCATTAGTTTTCGAGACTTACCAGATGGACTGCCAGGTCTTTTCCAGTTCTGTACTTTTCCAGGTTCCACGCAAGTCATACACCAGCATCGAAAGGATCCTGCATGCCAGCTATATGGGGTAATTGTCAAAGCTCCAAGGCACAAATAAAGCCCAGTGCTTCCTGTAATACAAAATAATCTAGCCTTTACACCTTTTTGTTATACATTAACATGATATATATTTTTGTTTCAAATTATTTTTAAATCACCATACAACTTTTTCTATTAGTAACTTAGGATAGAAGATTTCTACAACAGTGATGCATTCCAAAGAATGTACATTTTAGCTGAGCTGCATTCCCATGTGTAACAGCATCATTTACAATAAGGCTTATATCATCAGCCATCAGAAACAGCATATGGTGTTTTGACATCATATTTCTAGTGTTTAGCTGGCTCATGCAGATCCCACAGTATGTTCAACCAGAGAATAATAAATCATCGTTGTACACTATGCCCTTCATAATAATGCAAAAGGATTTTGATGCAATATACTAAAGAGAGAATACATTTGAATAATTTGTGGATCTGCAATGGATCCAGCAAGCAAGGTAGCTCAAAAAGTTAACACTTCAGTCTTCAGATTCACTATTTATTACATTTATTTTAGTTTCCATTTTAAATTTGTTTTATTTTAAATTTGTTTTATTTTGTTACACTCTTGGGTCTGTGTCTGTTCTTTTTTCCAGGTATCCCATAACATGCTCACAGGCTTCTTCCAATACTGTTTGTGATTTGGACAGAAATAACAGATGAATTGACCAGTGCGGGTATACAGCACTCATCTACTTATTGTTGTCTCCCTTCCCTTGGAGAAGTACCTGACATTTACTTGGTGGATGGCACAGCACAGGACTCGTTGGGTTCAATTTTCATTTGCCAGCAGTGAACCAGCAGGAAGCAACGCGGGGGAATCAGTGCTTGCCTGCAGCAGAGCAGAACCCAGCCAACTCACATCTCCGCGTATTTAAACTCAGCAGGTGGATGACATTCATCTCCTTTAATAGTTCCTTTGGAAGCTTCCCATAGATGCCCATTAGCCAATCGCAAAGACTTTGCCACATCTCCTTTATGCTTTTCCTTACACCAACTCCTTCCATCTGTTGCAAAAGTATTGCTTATTTTTGTGTTAGAAATTAGGGATACCTAAAAATATATGGTTATGCGAATGAAATTGTGATACATAATTTGTTTTTAAATATTTGTATGTTTCTGCTCAAGAAAAGTAAGAGGTTGATGTATACATTGTGTCTTGCTGGAACTGGGTAAGTTTTGATTTCCCAGGAAAACTTACAGTCGAATTTGAGACAATGTTTTTAATTGTTTAGATTAGAGGATGCATGGCATTCCACATAGGGGCCCATAACATGCCAGGGTTAACTGTGTTGTTTGTAAGTTTAGGATTTTGACTCTGTTGAATGGGTTTTTAATTTGACCAATGAAGGCACAACCTATGTTTCTTACATTATTACTAATAACCATATTATAATGCGAAGAGAGAATTTGGAGTTTGTTTAACAGAACTGTTTCTAAAGATAATTAAAAGCTAATTTCTATTGACATCTATATTGCCCAGAAATGGGAGATATTTCTGATGTAAGTGGTATTATTATTTTTCAGGATCGCCGGAATATCACCCGTTTTTAAAAAACTGCAAGTTTCACTTTTTTAATTTGGGCGTCAGCTGTAGCGATGTGAAATGGATGTTAGCCATTTACTCCATCGTGCAAGGCCGGCATCCATAGCAACAGTTGTTCTGCACAAACGTGGGTTTTTTTCAGGTGATTAACTTTTCCCACAATTCAGGAGGTCAAGGGTCATCTGCACCTGCGCAGATCAGAGAGAGAGAGAGAGAGAAAATCGCGTGTTGTTGGAAAGCTGTTGTTTTGGTGATTGACCTGTTTTTTGAGGGGAATAATTAAAAATAATTAACAATAAATAATGGAACACGTCGAGGAGGCTGTGTTAAGTGATGTTGGAGAGGTAGAAGGGGTGGGTGAAGGGAGTGATCTTGGTGAGGTGGCAGAGATGGGTGGCAGAAGGCGTGCCAAGCATTTTTCGGAAGAGGCGAAAGCTGCCTTAGACCACGAGGTGGAAATTCATTGGGCCCAATTGACCCGGGGTGGTCATGGGAAACCACCCCCTAGGGTGTATCAGAGATTTTGGGTGGAGATCGCCGAAGTCATCTCATCGGCGACATATGATGTCCATGAGCCGAACCAGTGCCGCAATAGCTGGAATGACCTTGTTGGTTCCAGAAGAGCAAGTATTAAATTTCTTACATTTCTAATTATAATTGTAATGATGCAATGACTCATTAATTCAAATGTAGATCTGCTGGATTGTAATTAAGCTGGTAATCTTAGTGTCATGCGTTAGTTCCTAACCATGATGTTATTAAATTTATTCTCAGACCGTAGATATAACCATGCATTCAATTGCATACAAAGCGTATTTGCACATAACATTAACGATAAATAGCAAGGGCGATGACTAATTGTAGATGATCTGTGTGTTCTGTGTGTTGTGGAATAGTAATAGTGTCTATTAATATCAGTAATAGTACCTCGACATGTGCTTATGCCATGCTCTTGTCACCTTTGCAGAGGAAACTGTCAAAAAAACTGTGCCGAGCAGAGGCAGACTGTAGGAGGATCGGAAGATCTGTGCCAGTTCACCGATCTCGAAGAGCAGGCGTTGGCGTTAGTGGGGCTCCACAATCGATTGGCCACCCGTAGAAGTGCTGAACCTGTTCTTGCGCCACGTGAGTAATGTATAAACCATTGGTGATTTAAAGTAATTTAATGCCATTTCAGTATAATATATGATTGGTGTCATGTTATGTAATGTTATGTAATTAATGATGGGATCATAAAATATCATTGTAATGCAATGCAGATTCTGTACTATTATGATGTTAATTATATGTGACGTCTGTCAGTGATATTTGTAGCAGTAGTGTTGCTCCTCGTACATATGCCTGCGTAGCGTAAGCATTCTCATGTCATCCCTGGCATCCCCTTCTCTTCTACTAACCTCATTTATGTTTTCTAGGTGCCCAGGCTTCGCAGGCTGTATCTGGAGGCGATGAGGCAAGAGCCTCTCCTTTGCTTGTGCAAGTGCTTTTGTCCACCGAGGACAGTGAGGAGGTGGAAGGTGAGCCTGTAGCTGGTTCTCCTAATGTTCCTGCGGCCACGTCCTCGTCCACCGAAGATGCAACAGGGCCGAGTGGTTCAATGCCTGTGCTGACCCCGCTGAGGTTGGTTTGGCAAGGTCGGATTGCTCCCAGACCAACAGATGTCAACCTGGACATGATACAACTGTTTCGGACGAGTGCTGCCATTGGTCGAGAGCTCCTCCAGGCAATGGGTGGGTTAACTGGCCGCTCTGACCGCGTTGGTCTCGGAGGAGATGATTGCGGCAATGCAGAGAATAGCCGATTCCATGGATGCCAGATGGCAGGCTGTGGTCTCGGGATACGGCACTACACCCCAAGGTGCCATACACCATTGTCGATGGATGCGAGTAAGGAGGAAGCAGTTGCTTCTGACTTGGAGAACGTTTCTTTGGAAACTAATGTGTTATATTCCATCCTAAACTCCGATTAAACACAAAATACCCACCATATTGGTTTGCCATTCGAATGTATTTGCTTCATGGGTTCTTTGCTTACGAATTCATAGCAACACATTGTTAGCAAGAATTAGTTGGTTTATTAACAAAGGTTAAACAATCACACTACACATTACCAGTTCATTCACTGCTCATAACTGCATACCTCATCGTGGATGGCCTAGACACAACTGACTGGGGTTTTATTGAGTCTTGTGAACATCACGTGACTGTCTAAGCCACTCAGAAAGCAACAGCTCCACAAACCTGTGAGTATACTCACAGATGCATACATTACAGCACTCAATCCTGATTATTTGAAAGACTAGAGATAAGCAAATCTCAACATTTGTCATCATGCACAAAATGATCAGCAGGCTAATGCATGGCAAAGGCTGATAAACCAGTTTCCTAAGTGAGAATAATTACTCCTTTCTAATCTTACTGGAGGATAAGATTACCCATAAAATCGGAGGAGAACACGTGCAGGAAGAGGCTTCCTGCAAACTCCAGACTGTCACACCTTATGAATTTGCTGGCATAGAAATCCTGGGTATGGCCTACACAGTGAAAATAAGAGGTTGTGAAGCTCAAGGCCTGTTCCCAGATGAGAGTCAGTGACCTACTTTTGGCCTTTTTTCCATGCCTCACTCCTACACTCACTGACTCACTCACTTCAACCACATCAGGAAAAGGACATCAAAACCTTGTCTGGCATTCTACATAATGTGACTTCACATGTGCTGACCATTCCAGTTACATCTTAATCCTTGGAAGAAGGGACTGAGTGTAATGTAGCCAAGTTTGCTGACCAAACAAAGATGGGAGGAAAAGCAATGTGTGAAGAGGACACAAAAATCTGCAATAGGACATAGACAGGCTAAGTGAGTGGGCAAACATTTGGCAGATGGAGTATAATGTTGAAAAGTGTGAGGTCATGCAATTGGCAGAACAAATCTAAGAGCAAGTTATTACTTAAATGGAGAAAGATTGCAAAGTGCTGCAGTATAGTGGGACCTGGGAATACTTGTGCATGAAACACAAAAGGATAGTATGCAGCTACAGCAAGTGATCAGGAAGGTCAATGGAATCTTGGCCCTTATTGCAAAGGGGTGGAGTATAAAAGCAGAGAAGTCTTGCTACAGCTATACAGGGCATTGGTGAGGCCACACCTGGAATACTGTGTGCAGTTTTGGTTTCCATATTTACGAAAGGATGTACTTGCTTTGGAGGCAGTTCAGAGAAGGTTCACTAGGTTGATTCCGGAGATGAGGGGGTTGACTTATGAGGAAAG
This sequence comes from Pristiophorus japonicus, assembly GCF_044704955.1. NCBI lineage: Eukaryota > Metazoa > Chordata > Chondrichthyes > Pristiophoridae > Pristiophorus > Pristiophorus japonicus. The sequence continues at coordinate 67,420,379 of NC_091978.1, forward strand.
GTTGAGTAGGTTGGGCCTCTACTCATTGGAATTCAGAAGAATGCAATGTAATCTTATTGAACCGGATAAGATTATGAGGGGGCTTGACAAGGTGGATGCAGAGAGGATGTTTCCACTCATAGGGGAGACTAGAACTAGAGGGCATGATCTTAGAATAAGGGGCCGCCCATTTAAAACTGAGATGAGGAGAAATTTCTTCTCTCAGAGGGTTATAAATCTGTGGAATTCACTGCCTCAGAGAGCTGTGAAAGCTGGGTCATTGAATAAATTTAAGACAGAAATAGACAGTTTCTTAAATGATAAGGGGATAAGGGGTTATGGACCTGAGTCCATGATCAGATCAGGCATGATCTTATTGAATGGTGGAGCAGGCTCGAGGGGCCTAATTCTCTTCCTATTTCTTATGTTCTTATGTTCTTGTCCCTTTTCTTTCTCCTTAGGCCTAATGGTGACTTGGAATTTGGGTCCAGGAAGTGGGATGAAGGAAGCTCTCCTGCAGATTTAGCCACCACTCATTCTTCCTCTGCCAAGCACCAGCACTGAGATATTCAGTCAAATGTTTTACAAAATGACACAGAGGGCAATGCATCAAGTGATATATTGAGGACAAGTGACCAGGAGCAAGTGGTAGCGGCAAAGGAGGAAAATGAACCAGCTATCAACTAGGTTAGTTCACTCCCTTTTGTTGCAGAAAAGAACAGGTTTATGAACCTCAACAGCCCAGCATTTAAAACAATGCTGGTTTCTCAGCATGAGAGATTACTGGAAGCTTTGACTACCATGTCTCGGAGCTTCCACTTGGGGTGGGTAACAGAATCAAAAGAAAGAATTGGATTTATCTGGTGATGTCAAAATATCCAAAAATGATTCACAGCCACTTTGAAATGTAGTTACTGTTGTAATGTGGAGAAACATAGCCGCCACTCGCACACAGCAAGGTTCCACAACAGCAATGTGGTATCCCTACAACTCTCCAAGTTATCTGTGCTCCTTAAAATTTGGCCTCTCGCTCATTCCCAAATTTAATTGCTCCACCATTGGTGGCCGTGCCTTCAGCTGCCGAGGAATAAAGCTCTGGAGTTCCCTCCCTAAACCTCTCCACCTTTCTTTCTTCCTTTAAGATGCTCCTTAACATAGAAATATAGAAACATAGAAAATAGCTGCAGGCGTAGGCCATTCGGCCATTCAATAAGATCATGGCTGATCATTCCCTCAATACCCCTTTCCTGCTTTCTCTCCATACCCCTTGATCCCCTTAGCCGTAAGGGCCATATCTAACTCCCTCTTGAATATATCCAATGGACTGGCATCAACAACTCTCTGCGGCAGGGAATTCCACAGGTTAACAACTCTCTGAGTGAAGAAGTTTCTCCTCATCTCAGTCCTAAATGGCCTACCCCTAATCCTAATACTATGGCACCGAGATCTGGACTTCCACAACATCGGGAACATTCTTCCCGCATCTAACCTGTCCAGTCCCGTCAGAATCTTATACCTTTCTATGGGATCCCCTCTCATCCTTCTAAACTCCAGTGAATAAAGGCCCAGTTGATCCAGTCTCTCCTCATATGTCAGTCCATCCATCCCTGGAATCAGTCTGGTGAATCTTCGCTGCACTCCCTCAATAGCAAGAACGTTCTTCCTCAGATTAGGAGACCAAAACCCAAAACTGAACACAATATTCCAGGTGAGGCCTCACCAAGGCTCTGTACAACTGCAGTAAGACCTCCCTGCTCCTATACTCAAATCCCCTAGCTATGAAGGCCAACATACCATTTGCCTTCTTCGCCGCCTGCGGTACCTGCATGCCAACTTTCAATGACTGATGAACCATGACACCCAGTTCTCGTTGCATCTCCCCTTTTCCTAATCTGCCGTCATTCAGATAATATTCTGCCTTCGTGTTTTTGCCCCCAAAATAGATAACCTCACATTTATCCACATTATACTGCATCTGCCATGCATTTGCCCATTCACCTAACCTGTCCAAGTCACACTGCAGCCTCTTAGCGTCCTCCTCACAGCTCACGCCGCCACCTAGTTTAGTGTCATCTGCAAACTTGGGGATATTACACTCAATTCCTTCATCTAAATCATTAATGTATATTGTAAACAGCTGGGGTCCCAGCACTGAGCCCTGCGGCACTCCACTAGTCACTGCCTGCCATTCTGAAAAGGACCCGTTTATCCCGACTCTCTGCTTCCTGACTGCCAACCAGTTCTCTATCCACGTCAGTACATTACCCCCAATACCATGTGCTTAGATTTTGCACACCAATCTCTTGTGCGGGACCTTGTCAAAAGCCTTTTGAAAGTCCAAATACACCACATCCACTGGTTCTCCCTTGTCCACTCTGCTAGTTACATGCTCAAAAAATTCCAGAAGATTCGTCAAGCATGATTTCCCTTTCATAAATCCATGCTGACTTGGACCAATCCTGTCACTGATTTCCAAATGCGCTGCTATTTCATCTTTAATAATTGATTCCAACATTTTCCCCACCACTGATGTCAGGCTAACCGGTCTATAATTCCCTGTTTTCTCTCTCCCTCCTTTTTTAAAAAGGGGTGTTACATTAGCTATCCTCCAGTCCATAGGAACTGATTCAGAGTCGATAGACTGTTGGAAACTGATCATCAATGCATCCACTATTTCAAGGGCCACTTCCTTAAGTACTCTGGGATGCAAACTATTACGCCCCGGGGATTTATCGGCCTTCAATCCCATCAATTTTCCTAACACAATTTCCCCCCTAATAAGGATATCCTTCAGTTCCTCCTTCTCACTACACCCACTTGAAGGGTTCCCAAAAATTCCCATGAGTCCCTCTCCCTGAAAATTAAAGAAAAGCTCCTCTTGGACTGTTAAAAATGAACTTTTGATTTTTCAAGTGGAGATCTAAGTTTTAAAAGGAAAAAGGCAAAAGGGGCCAACCTCATGGAACGCCCCTAGTGTTTGGATTTTTGAAAAGAGAATTCAAAATGGACCTAAATTACAGAAGCCTGAGATCCCGTAAACATCTATGCGAAGGAGCATATCAATTTTAAGATTCTACAACATTTTGGCTGCGAAAAAGAGTTACCGAATATAGGAAATGGGGCTAACCTCTGTGAAGCAAATTCGTGTATTAAGGATCCCAGACTGTCTGGGGGAACTATGCAGCACCAATTCACCCCCTAAGAGATAATCAAATTACCAGCCATTATCTAAACTACAGAACTCATCCAAAATATGCAAGAACCCAATCAACCACTATGGAAATCATGGGCCCAACAAGATGGCCAGAGAACTGGACAATCCTAAAACAATGCAAAACCAGTGATAGCACATTATCACACCCTAATCGAGTTACTGCTGACTAGCCCACCAAAAACACTGACAAAGGAGACATTTGAAAATCAATGAACAGAACAGTTCAAACAAAGCCCAAGAACTGATTTGGCGCAAAGATAAGGAAGCCTGTTTTAGTATAATTGAAGGCCTGTCCTGGCAGTTAGGTGTGCTTCTAGAGACACTATTAAGTTAACAGTCTCGTTGCATAAGGTTAACACCAGCCTCGAAAAATGGGATCCCGAAACGTCAGCAAAAGGAATCTCTAAAAACCCAGAAGGACAGCACCATGACAGCAAACAGGCTTTCAAAGTGACTATTGGAAAGTTTCGGACCATCGCGACCAATCAAACAGTCAACCGGAACGAACCCGACAAAACCGAAGAAAAAATGATGATTTTTCCACTGTACAAGCTGGTCCTAAGCTACCAAGGGGTAAAACATTACCTAATGGAACTTTTAAGACGACCCTGACCAAGGAAAAGTGAATACTCACCCCACAAGTCCAATACGCACCTTACCGCATCAGCGGACTCAGCCCAACTGAAGAAGTGACGCAGGTTGAAGTCCCCAACAAGGTCCGGGGTACAGACTACAGAACCCGGACAACTAACGCGATCCCCGGAGTTCGAACTGTAAAAAGGGAATTGGTGAGCATGGTCCCTGAAACCCCAGAGTTCTAACCTAGCTAGATAGTGGGTCTGGGATGTTGGTTTTTTTCTTACTGTTCCTACCAGTTGATGTTCTTGTGTGTTTTCCCCTTCCAGGCTTAGTGTATAAGTATTTTGGGAGGTGAGAGGACTGTGTTCTTTTAATCTGTTATATGTGCTATGTGTTCTTCCTAAATATAGAGCATTTGAGTTGCCATTTCTCCCTATTTGTACCTGATTACTCTGATTATTAAAAATGTGCCCTTTTACTCTGTTTGAACACAATAAAACCAGTTTTGCATCCTACCCAACTGACTCTGTCTCAGTTTCTCACAACCCCCAAATCAGTCCACAGTCTAGAATCCAGGGTGTGGGGCGCCTCGAAAACGCCAAGGAGTCAGAGAAACCTGACCAAAACACCACCCCTTCCCCCCCCCCCCGCCCCCACACCACTGTCCCCTAGTACATTTGGAAGGTTATTTGTGTCTTCCTGCGTGAAGACAGAACCGAAGTATTTGTTCAATTGGTCTGCCATTTCTCTGTGCCCCATTATAAATTCACCTGAATCCGACTGCAAGGGACCTACGTTTGCCTTCACTAATCTTTTTCTCTTCACATATTTATAGAAGCTTTTGCAGTCAGTTTTTAATGTTCCCTGCAAGCTTCCTCCCGTACTCTATTTTCCCCCTCTTAATTAAACCCTTCGTCCTCCTCTGTTGAATTCTAAATTTCTCCCAGTCCTCAGGTTTGCTGCTTTTTCTAACCAATTTATATGCCTCTTCCTCGGTTTTAACACTATCCTTAATTTCCCTTGTTAGCCATGGTTGTGCCACCTTCCCCATTTTATTTTTACTCCAGACAGGGATGTACAATTGCTGAAGTTCATCCATGTGATCTTTAAATGTTTGCCATTGCTTATCCACCGTCAATCCTTTAAGTATCCTTTGCCAGTCTATTCTAGCCAAATAACGCCTCATACTGTCGAAGTTACCTTTCCTTAAGTTCAGGACCCTAGTTTCCGAATTAACTGTGTCACTCTCCATCTTAATAAAAAATTCTACCATATTATGGTCACTCTTCCCCAAGGGGCCTCGCACAACAAGATTGCTAACTAGTCCCTTCTCATTACACATCACCCAGTCTAGGATGGCCAGCTCTCTAGTTGGTTCCTTGACATATTCGTCTCGAAAACCATCCCTAATACACTCGAGGAAATCCTCCTCCACCGCATTGCTGCCAGTTTGATTAGCCCAGTCAATATGTAGATTAAAGTCGCCCATGATAACTGCTGTACCTTCATTGCACACATCCCTTATTTCTTGTTTGATGCTGTCCCCAACCTCACTACTACTGTTTGGTGGCCTGTACACAACTCCCACTAGCGTTTTCTGCCTTTTGGTATTCCGCAGCTCCACCCATACTGATTCCACATCATTCAGGCTGATATCCCTCCTTACTATTGCATTAAATTCATCTTCAACCAGCAACGCCACCCCGCCTCCTTTTCCTCTCTGCCTATCCTTCCTAAATGTTGAATACCCCTGGATGTTGAGTTCCTAGCCTTGGTCATCCTGGAGGCATGTCTCCGTGATGCCAATTACATCATATCCGTTAACTGCTGTCTGTGCAGTTAATTTGTCCACCTTATTCCGAATACTCCTCGCATTGAGACACAGAGCCTTCAGGCTTGCCTTTTTAACACACTTTGCCCCTTTAGAATTTTGCTGTAATGTGGCCCTTTTTATTTTTTGCCTTGGGTTTCTCTGCCCTCCACTTTTACTATTCTCCTTTCTATCTTTTGCTTCTGCCTCCATTTTATTTCCCTCTGTCTCCCTGCATAGGTTCCCATCCCCCTGCCATATTAGTTTAACTGCTCCCCAACAGCACTAACAAACACTCCCCCTAGGACATTGGTTCCAGTCCTGCCCAGGGCCAGACTGTCCGGTTTGTACTGGTCCCACCTCCCCAGAACCGGTTCCAATGTCTTAGGAATTTGAATCCCTCCCTTTTGCACCGCTCCTCAAGCCACGTATTCATCTGAGCTATCCTGCGATTCCTATTCTAACTAGCACATGGCACTGGTAGCAATCCTAAGATTATTACTTTTGAGGTCCTACTTTTTAATTTAGCTCCTAGCTCCCTAAATTCATCTTGTGGGACGATTTCTACCTATATCGTTGGTACCCATATGCACCACGACAACTGGCTGTTCACCCTCCCTTTTCAGAATGTCCTGCATCCACTCCGAGATATCTTTGACCCTTGCACCAGGGAGGCAACATACCATCCTGGAGTCTCGGTTGCGGCCGCAGAAACGCCTATCTATTCCCCTTACAATCGAATCCCCTATCACTATAACTCTCCCACGCTTTTTCCTACCCTCCTGTGCAGCAGAGCCATCCACGGTGCCATGGACTTGGCTGCTGCTGCTCCCCCCTGATGAGTCATCCCCCTCAACAGTACCCAAAGCGGTGTATCTGTTTTACAGGGGGATAACCGCAGGGGACCCCTGCACTAACTTCCTTGCACTGCTCTTCCTGTTGGTCATCCATTCCCTATCTGGCTGTGTACCCTTTTCCTGCGGTCAGACCAACTCACTAAACATGCTATTCATGTCATTCTCAGCATCATGGATGCTCCAGAGAGAATTCACCTGAAGCTTCAGGGCCGCAATGCGGTCCGTCAGGAGCTGGAAGTGGATACACTTCACGCACACGTAGTCGTCAGGGACACCGGAAGCGTCCCTGACTTCCCACATAGTACCTCTTTGACCAAGTCTGTCCCAATGTCTCCTTATGTGGCTCCATGTCAAATTTTATTTGATAATGCTCCTGTGAAGCACCTTGGGTCATTTTACCATGGTAAAGGCTCTGTATAAATGCAAGGTACTGTTGTTGTAGACATAACAGACACACCTCACAGTCAACAAGCTCCCCGCTGGAGTGGAACTAAACTACAGAACCTGTGGGAACCTGTTCAACCTTCGTCCTCTCCAGGCCAGGTCCAAGACCACCCCAACCTCTGTCGTCGAGCCACAGTAAGCGGACGACGCCTGCATCTGCGCACATACAGAGGCTGAACTCCAAATCATAGTCAACATATTTACTGAGGCATATGAAAGCATAGGCCTTCTGCGAAACATCCGTAAGACAAAGGTCCTCCAGCAATCTGTCCCCGCCGCACAGCACTGCCCCCCCCCCCCCAGTCATCAAGATCCACGGCGCAGTCCTGGACAACGTGGACCATTTCCCATACCTCAGGACCCTCTTATCAACAAGAGCAGACATTGATGACGAGGTTCAACACCACCTCCAGTGCACCAGTGCAGCCTTCGGCCGCCTGAGGAAAAGAGTGTTTGAAGACCAGGCCCTCGAAACTGCCACCAAGCTCATGGTCTACAGGGCTGTAGTAATACCCGACCTCCTGTATGGCTCAGAGACATGGACCATGTACAGTAGACACCTAAAGTCACTGGAAAAATAACACCAACGATGTCTCTGCAAGATCCTTCAAATCCCCTGAGAGGACAGATGCACCAAAGTTAGCATCCTCAACCAGGCCATCATCTCCAGCACTGAAACACTGACCACACTTGATCAGCTCCGCTGGGCAGATCACATAGTTCGCATGCCAGACACAAGACCCCCAAAGCAAACGCTCTACGCGGAACTCCTTCACGGCAAATGAGCCAAATGTGGGCAGAGGAAACATTACAAGGACATCCTCAAAGCCTCCCTGATAAAGTGTAACATTCTCATCGACACCTGGGAGTCCCTAACCAAAGACCCCCATAAGTGGAGGAAGTGCATCCGGGAGGGCGCTGAACACCTCAAGTCTCATCGCCGAGAGCATACAGAAATCAAGCGCAGATAGTGGAAAGAATGTGCGGCAAACCAATCCCACCCACTCTTTCCCTCAAAGACTATCTGTCCCACCTGTGACAGGCACTGAGGTTCTCATATTGGACTGTTCAGCTACCGAAGGACTCATTTTTAGAGAGGAAGCAAGTCTTGCTTGATTCCGAGGGACTGCCTATGATGATGAACAGACACTAAAATCAGGCCCTCGGTGCCCTTTGGCTAGAAATAGGGCAAAATGAGCCAGGATTCGTGCTCCTAATTGTTACTGGAACATGCATGTATGAGCATCAGCTGAGGAGAGGATCAGTCTATGATACTCCTCGTTGAATAATCTATTGTCGCACAGGGTAGAAATGAGCCTATGGTTCTGTGAGGGACTTTTGCCTGTCTGCAGTCCATGTTGGAAATTTGGGTGTGTGTTGCCCACAATTATCCAACCATTATGTTCAGCAAATGTGGGCAGGCATGCCTGAATTTCCAAGATGTGTGCCTCGCCTGGCTGTTAAGGCGAGGCACCCTGCCAAGATCACCTGGCCACAGCAAATACCAGAACATTGGGTGAGTTCACTCACAGACATGCATTCCAAACCATCCGATTTTACGATATTCACTGTGCCAAGGTGACCTGGCGCAGCTAGATATCAACCTTGGAAAATCTGCCCAGGGAAAGCATGCTTGACAAATCTTCTGGAATTTTTTGAGGATGTTTCCAGTAGAGTGGACAAGGGAGAACCAGTTGATGTGGTGTATTTGGACTTTCAGAAGGCTTTCGACAAGGTCCCACACAAGAGATTAATGTGCAAAGTTAAAGCACATGGGATTGAGGGTCGGGTGCTGACGTGGATTGAGAACTGGTTGGCAGACAGGAAGCAAAGAGTAGGAGTAAATGGGTACTTTTCAGAATGGCAGGCAGTGACTAGTGGGGTACCGCAAGGTTCTGTGCTGGGGCTCCAACTGTTTACATTGTACATTAATGATTTAGACGAGGGGATTAAGTGTAGTATCTCCAAATTTGCGGATGACACTAAGTTGGGTGGCAGTGTGAGCTGCGAGGAGGATGCTATGAGGCTGCAGAGCGACTTGGATAGGTTAGGTGAGTGGGCAAATGCATGGCAGATGAAGTATAATGTGGATAAATGTGAGGTTATCCAGTTTGGTGGTAAAAACAGAGAGACAGACTATTATCTGAATGGTGATAGATTAGGAAAAGGAGAGGTGCAGCGAGACCTGGGTGTCATAGTACATCAGTCATTGAAGGTTGGCATGCAGGTACAACAGGCGGTTAAGAAAGCAAATGGCATGTTGGGGATTTGAGTACAGGGGCAGGGAGGTGTTACTACAGTTGTACAGGGCCTTGGTGAGGCCACATCTGGAGTATTGTGTACAGTTTTGGTCTCCTAACTTGAGGAAGGACATTCTTGCTATTGAGGGAGTGCAGCGAAGGTTCACCAGACTGATTCCCGGGATGGTGGGACTGACACATCAAGAAAGACTGGATCAACTGGGCTTGTATTCACTGGAGTTCAGAAGAATGAGAGGGGATCTCATAGAAACGTTTAAAATTCTGACGGGTTTAGACAGGTTAGATGCAGGAAGAATGTTCCCAATGTTGGGGAAGTCCAGAACCAGGGGTCACAGTCTAAGGATAAGGGGTAAGCCATTTAGGACCGAGATGAGGAGAAACTTCTTCACCCAGAGAGTGGTGAACCTGTGGAATTCTCTACCACAGAAAGTTGTTGAGGCCAATTCACTAAATATATTCAAAAAGGAGTTAGATGAAGTCCTTACTACTAGGGGGATCAAGGGATATGGCGAGAAAGCAGCAATGGGGTATTGAAGTTGCATGTTCAGCCATGAACTCATTGAATGGCGGTGCAGGCTCGAAGGGCCGAATGGCCTACTCCTGCACCTATTTTCTATGTTTCTATATAGTTAAATCGTCATTGTCCAGGGACATAGATAGCTGCTTGGTGGAGGGCCTGAGAGCCAATGTGACTCATCCTCCTATTGTAGCCTGTCAAAAGTCGGCACCTTCAGGCAAGAAAATTGGAAAGAAAAAACTAGATGAGAACACTCTCCAGTTCTGACAAAGGGTCATCGACCAGAAACATTAACTCTGCTTCCTCTCCACAGATGCTGCCTGACCTGCTGAGGTTTCCAGCATTTTCTGTTTTTATTCCAGCATCTGCAATATTTTGCTTTTGGATGAGAAGCTCATTGTGTGGGTGATGATTGGAGTGAAGAAATGTATTCCATTCTGTGACACAGAAATAGTGTTGAAGTACCAAGTTGCTGAACCACTGCGCCACCACAAAGTCTTCATTATTTATCCTCTTTTTACTAATTATCAGTGACATTCCTGTTTAACTCTTGATGATCTCTTCAGAATTTTTCTTCCCCCAAGTTTTTCTCTGCACTTATGAGCGACCTCATGCAAGCAGCAGTCCTCCAGTACTTCACCCAAATAACCATTCTTCATGTGTGAGCCTTGACAGTGAATCAACAAGTTATTCATCGCACCCGATTACTCAGCGTCGACATACACACATGTTCCAACACAAATCAGTGGTTGATTTTTACCCTCTCCTTTGTGCAGGAGCATTGAAGTCAATTGTAGTATCACAACAGTGTTGTTGGTCAGGATCACCTGGACATTGATGGACGTGGAATTGCATATGGCTCAGAAAAGGCATGAAACAGTGTGTGTAGACCCTGATGGCACCACGAATACCATCAACCCTAACATGTTGAGTGTTATGCATTTAATCCCTTGTAACCTGCATCACATCTGACCACCAGAGGGCCTACCTGTTGGAGTCCCAAGGGATCCCAGCATCCCTTAGGAGGACAGTATATAAGCAGGCCACTCACGAGGCACCTGCACTCTGGAACCTTAATAAAGGAGCTAAGGTCACACTTGCTCATTACACACAGTACTCAGTCTGACCATTTATTATGAGTGTAACAATTGGCGACGAGGTAACGAACAACCGCGCAAAAATGCAAAGAACAGTCGGCATCCTGGAGAAGTTCTCAGAGGGCGATGATTGGGAGGCCTTCGTGGAGAGACTCGACCAATACTTCGTGGCCAACAAGCTGGAAGGGGACGAGAACCCGACCAAACGAAGGGCGATCCTCCTAATGGTCTGTGGGGCAACAACCTATGGCCTCATGAAGAATCTCCTGGCCCCAGCAACACCAACAGAGAAATCTTACAAAGAACTTCGTATGCTGGTCCGAGAGCACCTAAATCCTAAGGAAAGCGTTTTGATGGTGAAACATCGGTTCCAACATGTCAACGATCAGAGGGCCGGGAAGTGGCAAGCTACGTCGCTGAACTAAGGCACCTTGCAGGACATTGTGAGTTTGAGGGATTCCTAGAACAAATATGCAGAGACGTTTTTGTACTGGGCATCGGACACGAGTCAATTCTTCGCAAACTGTTGACTGTAGAAACTCCGAATCTGAGTAAAGCCATAAAGATAGCCCAGGCATTTTTGTTCACCAGCGACAACACCAAGCAGATTTTGCAGAACAAAGAAGTTTCGGCCAGTACTGTGCATAAAGTAATGTCGGTTTTGAGCAGAAATGTACAGGGCAGAACATGCACGCCGGCTGCTGTGGCCCGACCTCAATTGACCCAGAGTCTGCCATCACCTGTTAATGCAAGGTAGTTAACACCCTGTTGGCGCTGCGGAGCTGATCATCGGCCTCATCAATGTCACTTTAAGCACTGTTGTGTATTGTCCATGTACATTAAATGTATAGTTACAATGGTGTGCCACAAGGGGCACTGTGGTGGGAGACCCGAAAGTACCTGCGAGACAGAGTATAAAAGGCTGACCACCACATCTGAAGGGAGTTACACATTAAAGGACCAAGGTCACAGCAGTTACTATAACACCAGACTGTGTGGAGTCAGTGATTTGAGTGCTACATACAACACAAACGAGGACACGGACGAGCTCTTCACGCAACCATGGCTACTTTGGGCACGCTAAAGGATTTCACAGAGGGTAATGACTTTGATGCCTTTACGGAAAGGCTTGAGTAATATTTTACAGCAAATGACCTGACAGGGGACATGAATGCACTGATAGAGAAGCGTAAGGCGATATTGCTGTCCAGTTGTGGCGAGGAGGTTTACCGTCTCATCAGGGATTTGCTGGCACCCGCGAGCGCCAAGGACAAGTCATATGAGGAGCTGATTGAATTCATTCGTAACCAACTGAAACCGAAGGAGAGCATCCTCACTGCCAGGCACAAATTCTACCACCACTGCAGACCTGAGGGCCAGGATGTCACAAAATATGCTGCGGACATCAGGAGACTTGCGGCGCCGTGCGATTTTGGCACACACCTTAACGAGGCGCTGCGAGACGTCTTTGTTATGGGGATTGGCCATGAGGGTCTCCTTCACAAGCTGCTATCTACTGAACCTTCAGTCAGCCTGCAGCAAGCCATCACCATTAGCCGGGCATTTATGACCTCGACTTGCAGCACCAAGCAGATGATCCACACAGTCTCGAAACCGGCAGGTACCATTCACAGGATAGCGCCCGTCACGTACAAAACTGCAGAACGTGGCTCTACCCAGGGCAGAGAGCACGGATCTCGGGGTCCTGGAACTCAGAGTCCGCCGAGGGAGGCTAATCGAGTAGCACTATGCTGGCGCTGCGGAGGAAGCCATGGGGCTCACCAGTGCAGGTTTGCGGAGTATACGTGCAATACCTGCCACACGAAAGGCCACCTTCAGCGTATGTGCAAAAGAAACACGACTCACCGTGTGGCTGAGGAGATGGTAGATGATCTGCTATCCAGCGAGGAGCATTGCGGTTTGGCTCGACGGGCATCCCAGCCCCAGGTAGAAGAAGGTGATGCGTTTGGACTGTATACGTGTACCGACGATTCGGTCCCAGTGATTATGGAAGTCAAGATTAACGGAGTCCCAGTGAGTATGGAAGTGGATACGGGGTCGGGTCAGTCGCTGATGAGTCAGGAAACTTTTGATAAACTGTGTATCAACCCAGCTGCACGACCCAAGCTGGTCCCGGTCACGGCGAAGCTGCGCCCTACACCAAGGAACCAATACAAGTTCTTGGCAGAGCGGATGTGCAGGTATCTCAAGGTTTACCTTTGTGGATCATTGCAGGCGATGGGCTGACGCTACTCGGCAGGAGATGGATGGGGAAGGTCCGTGGGAGCTGGGAAGACTTCATTCCTCCACAGACCGCTGTCCCCCGTGTTCACAGGCAGGCCTCCACCTTCGGATTGGATGGCAGCGAAGGAAGCGTGTGTGGGGTTGGGCAGAGCAGCGGCGGCCGTTGACTCTCCCCTGCAAAGTCTGAGAGTGAGAAAGAGGCGCTGGAACCAGCAGCAGCGCCGACCGAGCTGGAGAAGAGAGAGGGAGAGCAGGCAGCAGCTCGGTGGATTTCTGGTAGAGGCGGATCTCCCTCAGAGCCACGGTGCCGGGTCTGTAGCAATGAGGCTTCTTCACTCTGCTCGTGGCCGGAGCGCTCTTCCGGGCCGCTTTGGTTACCAGCTGTTTGTGGAGAGAGAGAGAGGGAGAGCAGGCAGCAGCACAGTTCTGCAGAGAGAAGCTGGCAGGCACCAGCAGAGCACCTAAAATGGCGGCGCCCAGTAGAAACTTCGTGGAAAAATCAAAATGGCGTCTTAAAACGGAAATGTACCCGGGAGTCTTAAAGGGGCCTTACACCGTTGGCAGTCCCCACAAAGAGACTTGCAAGGGCAAGAGTGAGTCAAGATGATTACTGTGATTTATATGATGACGTGATTTATGACAAGAGTTAATATTTTGATGCAAAAATGATTACTGTGATTAAAATGATTGAGATGAGTGATGAAAATAATTAATATCACAATGCACAGTTAAAAGGGTTAATGGATCTGTAACTAACATGACTAATGGATTAATGTGATTTCTGATTTTATGTGATTTATGCAATTGTTCAGCGGCTGCTGACAAGCCGCAAAGGCAACTATTTTCTGAGAACAGAGGCAACGCACCAGTTGCCATATCCTGTCTCAGCACAGCCCATTACCTCGGGCAAAAAGGGGCTGTATGCCGCCACCATACCTCACCCAGTGGAGCTGGGATTTAATAACTGTTCAGTGTACCTGCAACCTTTTGATATAACTCTTCAACGCATACAAATGTCCTGTCTATGTGTACCTGCTTTCTACTGGAGATGATGTTTGTGTACTTGTATCACCCATGTAAGGACTGCAAATACCACATGCTTGCACCGGATCGCAAGCATAATCTCTACATGGGGGGGAAGAGGGAAGTGGATTGTCATGGACTCACACTCACAAATCAACCAGGTCGAACCAGGCCGAGGTTACCGGCAATTTGCTTTTGGAACTGGGGGAGGAGTGAGATGTTATGTATTGTCCATGTACATTAAATGTATAATTACAATGGTGCGTCACAAGGGGCACTGTGGTGGGAGACCCGAAAGTACCTGCGAGACAGAGTATAAAAGGTTGACCACCACACCTGAAGGGCACTCTGGAGTTACACAATAAAGGACCAAGGTCACAACAGTTACTACAACACCAGACTGTGTGGAGTCAGTGATTTGAGTGCTACATACATCACAAGCACTATGCGTGCAATGGCTGCAGAACAATGGGACACCTCCAACGAATGTGCAGGCGAGCTGCAAACCCTGCAAACCATCACGTTCGAGAGGAAGAGCAATCCACAGTGGATCAGATGGAATTGGAAACTCGTATGGAAGAGGCAGAGGTGTACGGGGTACACACGTTCACGACAAAATGCCCACTAATAATCTGTGGAACTGGACACAGGGGCAAGTCAATCCATAATGAGTAAAATGGCCTTCAACAGGCTGTGGGGCAAAAAGGCACACAGGCCCAAGCTCAGCCCCTTTCACACCAAACTAAGGACTTACACAAAGGAACTAATCCCTGTAATTGGCAGTGCTGAAATCAAAGTCTCCTATGATGGAGCAGTACACGAACTCCCGCTGTGGATTGTGCCAGGGGATGGCCCCATGTTGTTTGGCAGAAGCTGGCTGGGGAAAATCCGCTGGAACTGGGACGACATCCGAGCGCTTTCGTCCGTCGACGACACCGCATGTACCCAGGTTCTAAGCAAGTTCCCTTCGTTATTCGAGCCAGGCATTGGAAGCTTCTTGGGGGCAAAAGTGCAGATCCATTTGGTTCCCGGTCCACGATCCTTCCACCACAAGGCTCGGGTGGTACCGTACATGACGCGTGAAAAAGTGGAAGTCGAGCTGGACAGGCTACAACGTGAAGGCATCATCACGCCGGTGGAATTCAACAACTGGGCCAATCCGATTGTTCCGGTACTCAAGGAGGATGGTATGGTTAGTTTGCAGAGACTATAAAATAACGATTAACCGTTTTTCGCTGCAGAACCAGTACCCGTTGCCGAAGACAGACGACCTATTCGCGACCCTGGCTGGAGGGAAGATGTTCGCCAAGTTGGACCTGACCTCAGCCTACATGACGCAGGAGCTGGAGGAGTCTTCGAAAGGCTTCACCTGCATCAACACGCTCAAAGGTCTGTTCATCTACAACCGGTGCCCGTTTGGGATTCGGTCGGCCACAGCAATCTTCCAGCGGAACATGGAGAGCCTGCTAAAGTCGGTTTCTTGTACAGTGGTCTTCCAGGACGACATATTGGTTACAGGTTGGGACACCATGGAGCACTTGAAGAACCTGGAGGAGATTCTTAGTCAGCTGGATCGCATGGGGCTCAGGTTGAAACGCTCGAAGTGTGTTTTCCTGGCACAGGACGTCGAATTCTTAGGAAGGAGAATCGCAGCAGAGGGCATCAGACCCACTGACGCCAAGACGGAGGCCATCAAGAACGCGCGCAACCACAGAATGTGACGGAGCTGCGGTCGTTCCTGGAACTCCTTAATTACTTCGGTAATTTCCTACCTGGGTTAAGCACCCTGTTAGAACCCCTACATGCGCTACTGCGCAAGGGAGACGACGGGATATGGGGTAATTTACAAGAGGCTGCCTTTAAGAAATCCAGAAACCTCTTGTGTTCGAACAACTGCTTGTCCTGTATAACCCATGTAAACGATTGGTGTTAGCTTGCGATGCGTCGTCATACGAGGTCGGGTGTGTGTTACAACAGGCTAATGAATCGGGAATTTTGCAACCAGTTGCGTGTGCATCCAGGAGTTTGTCCAAGATCGAAAAGGCCTACAGCATGATTGAAAAAGAGACTCTGGCGTGCGTTTACAGGGTAAAATAAATGCACCAGTACTTATTTGGCCTCAAATTCGAGCTTGAAACTGACCGACCATAAGCCACTCATATTGCTATTCTCGGGGAGCAAAGGGATTAATACCAATGCCTCTGCCCGCATCCAAAGATGGGCGCTCACACTGTCGGCATACAACTATGTAATCCGCCCCGGGCACAGAGAACTGAACAGATGCTCTTAGTCAGCTACCATTGCCCACCACCGGGGTGGAAATGGCACAGCCAGCGGACTTGCTCATGGTCATGGAGGCATTTGAGAACAAGAAATCCCCCATTGCGGCCTGCCAGATCAGGACCTCGACCAGCCAGGATTCTTTACTGTCCCGGAAAAAAACTGTGTCCCCCATGGGAGCTGGTCCAGTGTCCCAGTGGAGATGCAGGAAGCGATTAAGCTGTTCCACAGACGCAAAGATGAGCTGTCCCTGCAGGCCGACTATCTTTTGTGGGGCAATCGCGTCGTCTTGCCCAAGAAAGACAGAGACACATTCATTTGCGAACAGCACAACACCCACCCAGGCATCGTAATGATGAAAGCCATAGCCAGATCCCACGTGTGGTGGCCTGGCATCGACTCAGATTTAGAGTGATGTGTGCGCCAGTGCAACACTTGTTCTCAGTTGAGCAATGCACCCAGAGAGGAACTGCTAAGTTTGTGGTCCTGGCCATCCAAACCGTGGTCGAGGATCCATGTAGACTATGCGGGCCCATTCATAGGCAAAGTGTATTTGGATGTCGTGGACGCTTATTCAAAGTGGATTGAATGTGCAATAATATCTGTAAGCACATCTACGGCCACCATTGAAAGTCTACAAACCATGTTTGCCACGCACGGCTTGCCTGATGTCCTCGTCAGCGACAATGGGCTGTGCTTCACCAGTGCTGAATTCAAAGAATTCATGACCCACAACGGGATCAAACATGTCCCATCTGCCCCGTTCAAGCCCGCATCCAATGGCCAGGCAGAACGGGCAGTTCAGACCACCAAGCAAACCTTGAAACGCGTGTCGGAATGCTTCCTGCAGACCTGGTTGTCCCGAGTATTGCTCAGCTACCGCACCAGACTCCACTCACTCACCGGGATTCCCCCTGTTGAGTTTCTCATGAAAAGGACGCTTAAAACTAGGCTCTCTCTGGTCCACCCTGATCTACATGATCACGTGGAAGACAAGCGGCATCAACAAAGTGTGTACCATGACCGCGCAAATTTGTCACGCGATATTGAGATCAATGATCCTGTGTTTGTGCTCAATTATGGACATGGTCCAAATGGCTCGCTGGCACAGCCACAGCCAAAGAAGGGAGTAGGGTATTTCAGGTCAAACTGACCAATGGTCAAACACACAGAAAACACTTGGACCAAAACAAATTGCGGTTCACCAACAGCTACGAACAATCTGAAGTGGACACCACCAACTTTGACCTTACAACACACACACACAAGTGGCAATTGACATCACAGTTGACCACGAAACCCGACCTCATCATCCCCAGCAGCCCGGCAAGGCTGGCTGCCCAACAGCCCAATGAAGAACTGACCAACCCACTCACACCAGCATTTGTACCGAGACGATCGATAAGGAAGCGCAAAACCCCAGATCGTCTCACCTTGTAAATAAGTGTACTGTTGACTTCACGGGGGAGTGATGTTATGTATTTAACCCCTTGTAACCTGCATCACACCTGACCACCAGAGGGCCTACCTGTTGTAGTCCCAAGGGATCCCAGCATCGCTTGGGAGCACAGTATATAAGCAGGCCACCCATGAAGTACCTGCACTCTGGAACCTTAAGGTTACACTTGCTCATTACACACAGTACTCAGTCTGACCATTTATTATGAGTGTAACGCTGAGGATCAGCAAATCCTTCTATGCCGGGCTGTATGACATCAAGCCCACAGACCACGCGGCCTCCCAGTCATTCCTGTCGTCAAACTTGGAGGTCTTAGACGACTGCGAGCAGGAGAGTCTGGACCACCCGTTAACTCTGGACGAGCTGACAAAGGCCGCCCGGTCCCTCGAGACGAGTAAAACTCCCAGAAGCGACGGCTTACTGGTCGAGTTGTATTCGTCTCTCTGGGGCTGGATAGGCCCAGACCTGCTGGAATTGTACGGGGGTATGCTTCTGGCCGGCAGCATGTCAGAATCGATGAGGAAAGGCATCATCACCCTCATCTACAAGCAGAAGGGGGAGAGGGAGGAAATCAAAAACTGGTGGCCCATTTCGCTGCTCAATGTGGACTACAAGATCCTGTCGAAGGTCATCGCAAACAGGGACACGTCTGCTCAAGAGCTGGTGATTCACCTGGACCGGACCTGTGCTATCCCCGGTAGGACGATCTCTGATAGTCTCGCGCTACTCAGGGATATGATCACCTACGTGCGGGACAGGAGGGTGGACACCTGTTTAATCAGCTTGGACCAGGAGAAGGCCTTTGACAGGATATCGCACACGTACCTGATGGACGTACTCTCCAAGCTGGGGTTTGGGGAGGGTATCCGCAATTGGATCCAACTGCTCTACACAGACATCAGTCGCACAGTTCTAATCAACGGGTGGGAAACTGAAAGCTTTCCGATCAGGACTGGAGTCAGGCAAGCCTGTCCTCTCTCCTCTACCTTGTTTGTGTACTGTATCGAGCCCTTTGCCGAGTCATCAGGAAGGATACGGGCATTAGAGGGGTGACAATCCCAGGCAGCGGAGGCGCTCAGGTCAAGACCTCCCTGTACATGGACGACATCGCCGTCTTTTGCTAGGATCCACAGTCGGTCCACAGATTGCTCACAATCTGCGACCAGTTTGATCTGGCCTCGGGGGCGAAGGCTAATCGCAGCAAAAGCGAGGCCATGCTCTTTGGCAACTGGGCCAACCGATCCTTTATTCCCTTCACCGTTAAGTCAGATTACCTGAAGGTGTTGGGAATATGGTTCAGAGTGGCTGGGGTATGCACCAAAAGCTGGAAGGAGCGTATTGCTAAAGCCAAACATAAACTGTGATGATGGAAGCTGCGCTCCCTCTCCATTGCAGGAAAGAACCTGGTCATCAGAAGTGAGGTGCTCTCGGTGTTGTTGTACGTGGTGCAGGTCTGGCCCATACCCTGCTCCTGTCACCCAAGATCGAAAATGGACCGTGTCCACAGAGACACGATGTACAAATCTCTGAACAAGGGAGAAAAGGACGTTCTGAACGTGGCCCTTATCCTGATGGCCACTTTAGTGTGTGGCTGCATCAAGCTGTGCATGGACCCTTCATACGCAAACACCAAGTGTTACTACGTGCTGAGATTCTATCTGTCTCCGGTGTTGCGAAAGATGGGTCTGGCCAGGCTGCCGCGGAATGTTCCAACCAGTTGGACCATGCCTGACCACCTGTCCTTCGTGGAAAAATATTTCAAGAAAAACACCTTTGACCACAAGGCCATAAAGCAGTGGTCGACACGCAAGGTCCTGGACGCCCTACGGATGAAGGAGATGATGGATCCTGTTGGGCGGTTCCCCAAGCAGACTGTTGAACTCGTTTGGCAAAATGTTTCTGTAGTGTATGTAGGCACCTTTAGTAATGACTCCACGAGGCAGGATATGATACTTAAACTGTGTGGACATGTAGTCCTTTATTTGCAGCTACTGAGTGAGGACAACAAGCTGTGAATACCTTTTTATACAGGGTTACCTGCCGTGTGCCTTAGGTCTCTAGCAGGACTCTGTGCTCTGCAGACTGTTCCCAGGGATGCACACCGAGACAGACATCATCTGCTGCTGGAGAGCCATCAACTCGGTGAAAGACGCACTTTGGTCTTCCCGAAACTTGCTGGTCTTCCAGAGCAAGGAGATGTCCACGGCCGAGTGTTGCAGACTGGTGCAATCCAAGGTCCAGGAGTACATGTTGAGGGATGTACTAAAGGTGGTGCAGTCGCCGCAAAGGCATGATGGGGAAGAGCCACAGTTTAAGGCCCCTCCGCCACGGTAAACCCAGGGGATGGAATCAGACCCCCCTCGGGCTGTACTTGTTAATCTGTATACATAGAGCACCATGTACTGAAAAACACCTGTGTTGTGCCATGTATAATGAAAGTCTCTGCACTGTTTAGTAACTTGTAAAAAAATGTAAATGTATTCTTATCCGTTCTGTGTACTGCTCTCATCTGCATAGTGCTACATGTAACGTGATTCGTGATCGGTATTGAAATGTATCCTGGAATGCAATGTAAACCTGTTCTTATCTGCTCCATGTAATACCTTTATTTGCACAGTACTACATGTAACGTGATTGACGGATTGTACTAAACTGTGCCTTGAATTGCATTGTATGGAACTGGTGTCAGCATCCAAATGAATTGTATGGAATTGCTGACCGCAATGTACCAAACTATTTTCCAATGTATTGTGAACATTTTATATGAATAAAGTATATTTTTTGGGGGGGAAAAAAAGCAACCAGAACTTTGGGGAATCCTGCATTGCAAAGCTTGTTGGGATGAAATTCGACATGCCCCCAAAGTGGCTGTCACCAGCAGAATGATTGCTCCACACACCGGTCCATGTCAGCCTGAGGCCTGAGTCAAAATTAGCATCGGGTCTCATTTGAATAGAAGCTGTCATGTTTGTAACTACAATGTAACACCACTGTATTACTGTATACACTCAACTTAGATGCACACCTTGACCACAGGGGGTGAACTTGTGGGAGACACTCCTTACCTGATCACACAGGTATATCAAGGGAGGTCCCACGCAGGGTCATCACTTCTGGAGTCCTGTAATAAAGAGTTAAGGTCACAGAGTGGCCTTGTCCCTGGAATGTGCCTCATGTGGTTTCATGCTGTAGAGTAAGGACTTTACAGAAGCGCCGGACAAATTCTCCGACTTTGAACCGGCCCGCAGGGAAAGGGCTCGGTGATGGTCCTTTTAGTGATAAAGACCTCTGAGTTGCCAAGTCTATGAAGGTGATTGTATGTATGTACGGCTGAGGGAATTGATGTGGAGAGATGGTTTGAGGAGGTGAAGAGGCCAAGGAAATCAACCGTGGTGTGTTCGGGTGGAAGTTGAAATCACCAAAGAGGAGTCTCAGTGCAGGAATTGAGGGTGGATAGAAGGGAGGAGAATGCAGTGAGAAAGATGCACCCGGTGGAGTGAGGACATAGTTGACAAAGAGGATCTTGAAGGACCAGGAGGGATGGGCAGGAAAGGGTGAGGGATTCAAAGTTGCAGAACAGAAATAATCGACTGAGGTGTAATTTGGAGCTGAGTGTTATGCTGCCACTGAGGTGGTTCGGGTCCAGGATGTGGAGAACCTTAAAATGTCACTGCCTTTATGAAAAAAACATTCAGCAAATCATTTTTTGTTCAGAGAGAAAAGAGCAATAGGAACCTTTTGCTATTTTTGTCAAAATGATTTGCACACAAGTGACCCAGTGGTGTGATTTGACCCATTTTACTGTATCAAACTGTGTGTGCAAACAAAATGTAAAATGTTCTTGTGTTGACAATGCCCAACAAATACTAAAGTTGTTTCCTGGGGAGACAAAAATAAGATAAAATTGAAGTTAAGGTGTACTATCTAAGACAATATCAAAATCATGTTACAGTCAAAGCTTAAGATTTACTGGACAGTGCTTTCTTTAATCAATATTTTTATTGTTTCAAAAGTTTGCATCAATAAATCACTGGCCCATCCACTGGCCCATCAAATGTCTTTGATCTTGTACAATGTTATTCTCATATGTTGTGTGTTAAACTAAAGGAAGATTTTTTTTTCCCCCATCTAATTTTCTTGCCTCTGATACTGATACTCTAAAGATACTGACTCAGGCCAGGGTTTGATTCTACAGTTACTGGCCATCCTCCAGCACCTCAGCCAAATGGGCATTTTTCCTGTGCGAGCCTATACACTGAATACTGGCAGGCTATTTGACTGTGATGGACATCACAGCTGAGCCTGCACTTCACTGTCCTTGCATGCAAATGTTCCAGTATTAGTCACTGGATAGTTATAAAGAGCTCTGACTGATCTTTCTCCTCCTTGGCTCAGAGGCTTTTGAGGTCAATTGTAAAATTCCTAACACATTGCTAGCTGACTCAAGCACAGATTAGAAATCAAACTTGGGATCTTCTGTGAACATATTTGCAGCCACTGAAGAAATATTGGTCAAATACTTTAAATTCTTTTTCAGACAACATACTTTCTCAATGCTTTTGTTGAGGCAATGTAACAGGAGGGAGGGGAGAGGACACTTCTACTTACCATTACAAAACCATCAATGCTGCATGGATATTCTGTGTTGCATTGCTGCGTTTCCTTTTTAGCACATTGACATATATTTTGCGCTCTCACACAGAAAAATATACATCATCATCACACAAAATAACGACTCAGTTGTGAATAGTTGAAAACAACTTTCATTCACTGCATAACTAGTTTTATTACAGATATCGAATCAGCAAACTGGTGGAAAATAAGCATTTTCTTCACAAACCATATTTACAAAAATTAAATAGTAATTTGGTCTATGCTTCTTATATGGCTGGAGTTACAATTAGGCTTGAGTGGAGCATGGACTGGTTGGGCCCAATGACGTGTTTCTGTGCTGTTTATTCTGTACAATTCTATGTGACAATATACAATGTTCTGGACAAAGTAAATACAAATGATATCTTCCAAAATTTAACAGGAATGGAGATTAAACACAGCATGTTTTTGCTTAGAGATATGGGCTATAATTTGCACTCCATCGCAGCCCGGTTTATCGGCAGTATTGGCCGTTTTGGGCGAGAACCGGATCGGCAAAAATTTCCTACCTGAGGCACGCCAGCGGTTTCGAAGTACTGCTGGGGAGAGGATCGTCGACGTGCACTGTCCATAGATTGCCCTGGCACAATCTTTGGCTGAGCGGGGACCCACAGGTAAGTATTTAAAAAAAAGTTAAAAAACACCCACGAGGATCAGCAGAGCTGGGCGGTAGGTAAGTAGGTCTGCAAGAAAAATGTCAGTGATTGGTTTTTTACTATTTATTTTCAAAATCTGTACCGTATTAAGAACATAAGAACATAAGAAATAGAAACATAGAAACATAGAAAATAGGAGCAGTAGTAGGCCATTCGGCCCTTCAAGTCTGCACCGCCATTCAATATGATCATGGCTGATGCTCTACCTCAACACCATATTCCTGCTTTTTCCCCATACCCCTGATGCCTTTTGTTTCTAGAAATCTATCTATCTCCCTCTTAAATATATTCAGTGACTTGGCCTCCACAGCCTTCTGTGGTAGAGAATTCCACAGGTTCACCATCCTCTGAGTGAAAAAATTTCTCCTCATCTCAGTCCTAAATTTCCTACCCCGTATCCTGAGACTGTGACCCCTTGTTCGAAACTTCCCAGCCAAGGGAAACATCCTCCCCGCATCCACTCTATCAAACCCAGTCAGAATTTTATACATTTCAATGAGATCCCCTCTCATTCTTTTGAACTCTAGTGAATACAGGCCTAGACGACCCAATCTCTCCTCATACGACAGTCCTGCCATCCCAGGAATCAGTCTGATGAAACTTCGCTGCACTCCCTCTATGGCAAGTATATCCTTTCTGAGGTAAGGAGACCATAACTGCACACAATACTCCAGGTGCAGTCTCACCAAGGCCCTGTATAACTGTAGTAAGACATCATTGCTCCTGTATTCAAATCCTCTTGCAATGAAGGCCAACATACCATTTGCCTTCCTAACTGCTTGCTGCACCTGCATGTTTGCTTTCAACGACTGGTGTACAAGGACACCCAGGTCTCTCTGTACAGCGACACTTCCCAAGCCATCACCATTTAAATAATACGTTGTCCTTATGTTTTTCCTACCAAAATGGATAACTTCACATTTATCCATGTTATACTGCAGCTGCCATGTGTTTGCCCACTCACTCAACCTATCTAAATTGCCTTGCAGCGTCTTTGCATCCTCTTCACAACTCATAATCCCACCTAGTTTTGTGTCGTCAGTAAACTTGAAAATATTATATTTGGTTCCCTCATGAAAATCATTTATATATATTGTGAATAGCTGGGGCCCAAGCACTGATCCCTGTGGTACCCCACGAGTCACTGCCCGCCACCCCGAAAAAGACCCATTTATTCCTACTCTCTGTTTCCTGTCAGTTAATCAATTTTCAATCCATGCCAATACATTACCCCCAATCCTATGTGCTTTAATTTTGCACACTAACCTCTTATGTGGGACATTATCAAAGGCCTTCTAAAAATCCAAATACACTACATCCACTGGTTCTCCCTTATCTATTTTATCAGTTACATCCTCAAAAAACTCCAGGAGGTTTGTCAAACATGATTTTCCTTTCATAAATCCATGTTGACTTTGTTTAATCCTGTTGATATTATCGAAGTGTGCTATTATCACATCCTTTATAATAGACTCTAGCATTTTCACAACTACTGATGTCAGGCTAACCGGTCTGTAGTTCCCCATTTTCTCTCTCCCTCCTTTTTTAAATAGTGGGGTTACATTTGCCACCCTCCAATCTGCAGGAACTGATCCATAATCTATAGAATTTTGGAAGATGACAACCAATGTATCCACGATTTTCATGGCTACCTCTTTTCGTACTCTTGGATGCAGATCATCAGGCCCTGGGGATTTATTTGCCTTTAGTTTCTCCAGCACTATTTTCTTACTAATAATAATTTCCTTTAATTCCTCTTCCTCACGAGACCCTTGATTCCCTCGCATTTCTGGGACATTATTTGTGCCCTCTTCCGTGAAGACAGAACCAAAGTATTTATTTAATTGTTCCCCATTACAAATTCTCCCGCTTTTGTCTGTAAAGGACCTACATTTGCCTTCACTAATCTTTTTCTTGTTACGTACTAATAGAATCTTTTGCAGTCGTTTTTTCTGTTTCTTGCAAGCTTACTCTCATACTCTATTTTCCCCCTCTTAATCAATCTCTTTTTTGCTGAATTCTAAACTGCTCCCAATCCACAGGCTTGCTACTTTTTCTGGCAACTTTGTATAATTCCTCTTTGGATCTGATACTATCCTTAATTTCTTTTGTTCGCCATGGTTGGGCCACGTTTCCTTTTGAGTTTTTATGCCAGAAAGGAATGTATAACTGTTGCAATTCCTGCATTCGTTCCTTAAATATTTGCCATTGCCTATCCACTGTCATGTCTTTTAATGAATCTTCCCAATCTATCATAACCAATTAATTCCTCATACCTTCGTAGTTTCCTTTGTTTAAATTAAGGACCCTAATTTCAGATTGGACTACTTAACTTTCCATCTTAATAAAGAATTCAATCATGTTATGGTCACTCTTCCCTAAAGGACCACACACAACAAGCTTGTTAATTAACCCCTTCTCATTACACAATTCCCAATCTAGGATAGCCTGTTCCATAGTAGGCTCCTCAACATACTGGTCTAAAAAAACATCTCGTACACACTCCAGGAATTCATCTGCCACAGTATTACTAATTTGGTTTGGCCAGTCTATATGTAGATTAAAGTCACCTACGATTACTTTAGTACCCTTGCTACATGCATTTCTAATTTCCTGTTTGATGCCATACCCTACACTACCACTACTGTTTGGGGGCCTAAAGACAATTCCCACCAATGTTTTCTGCCCCTTGGTGCTCCTTAGCTCCGCCGAGACTCATTCTACATCTTGATTTTCTGAGCCAATATCCTTTCTCACTATTGCTCTGATTTCATCCTTTACTAACAACGCCACACCACTCCCTCTTCCTTTTTGCCTGTCCTTCCTAAATAGAAGCAGGAGTAGGCCATTTGGCTCCTCAAGCCTGCTCTGTCATTCAATAAGATCATGGCTGATCTGATCATGGACTCAGCTCCACTTCTCTGCCCACTCTCCATAACCCTTTACTCCCTTATCGCTCGAAAATCTGTCTATCTCCGCATTAAATATATTCAATATATAAAAAGGCCCAGCTGCAGCGAGAGGCGGTGGCAGTCAGAGGCGGGAGTTTGTGGCGTTGGTAAGGCCTATAAAAGGCCCGGCTGCAGCAAGAGGCGGCGGCAGTAAGAGGCGGGAGTTCGTGGCGTTGGTGAGGCCTACAAAAGGTCCAGCGGCAGCGAGAGGCGGCGGCAGTCAGAGGCGGGAGTTCGTGGCGTTGGTGAGGCCTACAAAAGGCCCAGCTGGTGCAGCTCCAGCCGGAAGAAAAAGCAAAAAAGAAGTAGAAAGAAATCAAAAGGTGACATCACAGCCAAAGGGGTAAGTGATTGGCTTATCAGTAAGTAACCTGTTAACATTGTTGTTGCCAAATTAAGTGTATCTAAGGGTTAGGTCATGGCAGGAGAGCTCGGACACGCGATATGCTCCTCCTGTACTATGTGGGAACTCAGGGACACTTCCGGTGTCCCTGACGACTAAGTGTGCGGGAAGTGTATCCACCTCCAGCTTCTGACGGACCGCGTTGCGGAATTGGAGCTGAAGGTGGATTCACTCTGGAGCATCCACGATGCTGAGAATGACGTGATTAGCACATGTAGCGAGTTGGTCTTACCGCAGGCAAAGGGTCCACAGCCAGATAGGGAATGGAAGACCAGCAGGAAGAGCAATGCAAGGAAGGTAGAGCAGGGGTCCCCTGCGGTCATCTCCCTGCAAAACAGATACACTGCTTTGAGTACTGTTGAGGGGATGACTCATCAGTGGAGGGCAGCAGCAGCCAAGTTCAAGGCACCGTGGCTGGCTCTGTTGCACAGGAGGGCAGGAAAAAGAGTGGGAGAGCGATAGTGATAGGAGATTCAATTGTAAGGAGAATAGATAGGTGTTTCTGTGCCCGCAACCGAGACTCCAGGATGGTATGTTGACTCCCTGGTGCAAGGGTCAACGATGTCTTGGAGCGGGTGCAGGACATTCTGAAAAGGGAGGGTGAACAGCCAGTTGTCGTGGTGCACATTGGTACCAACGATATAGGTAAAAAATAGGATGAGGTCCTAAGAGACGAATTTAAGGAGCTAGGAGCTAAATTAAAAAGTAGGACCTCAAAAGTAGTAATCTCCGGATTGCGACCAGTGCCACATGCTAGTCATAGAAACATAGAAACATAGAAAATAGGTGCAGGAGTAGGCCATTCGGCCCTTCTAGCCTGCACCGCCATTCAATGAGTTCATGGCTGAACATGCAACTTCAGTACCCCATTCCTGCTTTCTCGCCATACCCCTTGATCCCCCTAGTAGTAAGGACCTCATCTAACTCCTTTTTGAATATATTTAGTGAATTGGCCTCAACAACTTTCTGTGGTAGAGAATTCCACAGGTTCACCACTCTCTGGGTGAAGAAGTTCCTCCGCATCTCGGTCCTAAATGGCTTACCCCTTATCCTTAGACTGTGACCTCTGGTTCTGGACTTCCCCAACATTGGGAACATTCTTCCTGCATCTAACCTGTCTAACCCCGTCAGAATTTTAAATGTTTCTATGAGGTCCCCTCTCATTCTTCTGAACTCCAGTGAATACAAGCCCAGTTGATCCAGTCTTTCTTGATAGGTCAGTCCCGCCATCCCGTGAATCAGTCTGGTGAACCTTCGCTGCACTCCCCCAATAGCAAGAATGTCCTTCCTCAGGTTAGGAGACCAAAACTGTACACAATACTCCAGGTGTGGCTTCACCAATGCCCTGTAGGAATCACAGAATAGCTCCGATGAATACGTGGCTTGAGCAGTGGTACAGCAGGGAGGGATTCAAATTCCTGGGGCATTGGAACCGGTTCTGGGGGAGGTGGGACCAGTACAAACCGGACGGTCTGCACCTAGGCAGGATCGGAACCAATGTCCCAGGGGGAGTGTTTGCTAATGCTTTTGGGGAGGAGTTAAACTAATATGGCAGGGGGATGGGAACCAATGCAGGGAGACAGAGGGAAGCAAAATGGAGACAGAAGCAAAAGACAGAAAGGAGATGAGTAAAAGTGGAGGGCAGAGAAACCCAAAGCAAAAAACAAAATGGGCCACTTTACAGCAAAATTTTAAAGGGTCAAAGTGTCTTAAAAAGGCAAGCCTAAAGGCTCTATGCCTCAATGCGAGGAGTATTCAGAATGAGGTGGACGAATTAACTGTGCAGATAGCAGTTAACGGATACGATGTGGTTGGCATCACGGAGACATGACTCCAGGGTGACCAAGGCTGGGAATTCAACATCCAAGGGTATTCAACATTTAGGAAAGATAGACAGAAAGGAAAAGGAGGCAGGGTGGCGTTGCTGGTTAAAGAGGAAATTAATGCAATTGTAAGGAAAGACATTAGCTTGGATGATGTGGAATCGGTATGGGTGGAGCTACGGAATACCAAAGAGCAGAAAACGCTAGTGGGAGTTGTGTACAGACCTTCAAACAGTAGTAGTGATGTTGGGGAGGGCATCAAACAGGAAATTAGGGGTGCATGCAATAAAGGAGCAGCAGTTATCATGGGTGACTTTAATATGCATATAGATTGGGCTAACCAAACTGGAAACAATACGGTGGAGGAGGATTTCCTGGAGTGCATAAGGGATGGTTTTCTAGATCAATATATTGAGGAACCAATGAGGGGGGAGGCCATCTCAGACTGGGTGTTGTGTAATGAGAGAGGATTATTAAGCAATCTCGTTGTGCGATGCCCCTTGGGGAAGAGTGACCATAATAAAGTGGAGTTCTACATTAGGATGAAGAAGGAAACAGTTAATTCAGAGACCATGGTCCAGAACTTAAAGAAGGGTAACTTTGAAGGTATGAGGTGTGAATTGGCTAGGATAGATTGGCGAATGATACTTAAGGGGTTGACAGTGGATGGGCAATGGCAGACATTTAGAGACCGCGTGGATGAACTACAACAATTGTACATCCCTGTTTGGCGTAAAAATAAAAAAGGGAAGGTGGCTCAACCGTGGCTATCAAGGGAAATCAGGGATAGTATTAAAGCCAAGGAAGTGGCATACAAATTGGCCAGAAATAGCAGCGAACCCAGGGACTGGGAGAAATTTAGAACTCAGCAGAGGACAAAGGGTTTGATTAGGGCAGGAAAAATAGAGTACGAGAGGAAGCTTGCAGGGAACATTAAGAAGGACTGCAAAAGCTTCTCTCGATATGTAAAGAGAAAAAGGTTAGTAAAGACAAACGTAGGTCCCCTGCAGTCAGAATCAGGGGAAGTCATAACAGGGAACAAAGAAATGGCAGACCAATTGAACAAGTACTTTGGTTCGGTATTCACTAAGGAGGACACAAACAACCTTCCGGATATAAAAGGGGTCAGAGGGTCTAGTAAGAAGGAGGAACTCAGGGAAGTCCTTATTAGTCAGGAAATTGTGTTGCGGAAATTGATGGGATTGAAGGCCGATAAATCCCCAGGGCCTGATGGACTGCATCCCAGAGTACTTAAGGAGGTGGCCTTGGAAATAGCGGATACATTGACAGTCATTTTCCAACATTCCATAGACTCTGGATCAGTTCCTATGAAGTGGAGGGTAGCCAATGTAACCCCACTTTTTAAAAAAGGAGGGAGAGAGAAAACAGGGAATTATAGACCAGTCAGCCTGACATCGGTAGTGGGTAAAATGATGGAATCAATTATTAAGGATGTCATAGCAGCGCATTTGGAAAGAGGTGACATGATAGGTCCAAGTCACCATGGATTTGTGAAAGGGAAATCATGCTTGACAAATCTTCTGGAATTTTTTGAGGATGTTTCCAGTAGAGTGTACAAGGGAGAACCAGTTGATGTGCTGTATTTGGACTTTCAGAAGGCTTTCGACAAGGTCCCACACAAGAGATTAATGTGAAAAGTTAAAGCACATGGGATTGGGGGTAGTGTGCTGACGTGGATTGAGAACTGATTGGCAGACAGGAAGCAAAGAGTAGGAGTAAATGGGTACTTTTCAGAATGGCAGGCAGTGACTAGTGGGGTACCGCAAGGTTCTGTGCTAGGGCCCCAGCTGTTTACATTGTACATTAATGATTTAGACGAGGGGATTACATGTAGTATCTCCAAATTTGCGGATGACACTAAGTTAGGTGGCAGTGTGAGCTGCAGAGAGGATGGCAAGAGGCTGCAGAGTGACTTGGATAGGTTAGGTGAGTGGGCAAATGCATGGCAGATGAAGTATAATATGGATAAATGTGAGGTTATCCACTTTGGTGGTAAAAACAGAGAGACAGACTATTATCTGAATGGTGACAGATTAGGAAAAGGGGAGCTGCAACGAGACCTGGGTGTCATGGTACATCAGTCATTGAAGGTTGGCATGCAGGTACAGCAGGCGGTTAAGAAGGCAAATGGCATGTTGGCCTTCATAGCGAGGGGATTTGTGTATAGAGGCAGGGATGTGTTACTACAGTTGTACAGGACCTTGGTGAGGTCACACCTGGAGTATTGTGTACAGTTTTGGTCTCCTAATTTGAGGAAGGACATTCTTGCTATTGAGGGAGTGCAGCGAAGGTTCACCAGACTGATTCCCGGGATGGCAGGACTGACATATCAAGAAAGACTGGATCAACTGGGCTTGTACTCACAGGAGTTCAGAAGAATGAGAGGGGATCTCATAGAAACGTTTAAAATTCTGACGGGTTTAGACACGTTAGATGCAGGAAGAATGTTCCCAATGTTGGGGAAGTCCAGAACCAGGGGTCACAGTCGAAGGATAAGGGGTAAGCCATTTAGGACCGAGATGAGGAGAAACTTCTTCACCCAGAGAGTGGTGAACCTGTGGAATTCTCTACCACAGAAAGTTGTTGAGGCCAATTCACTAAATATATTCAAAAAGGAGTTAGATGTAGTCCTTACCACTAGGGGAATCAAGGGGTATGGTGAGAAAGCAGGAATGGTGTACTGAAGTTGCATGTTCAGCCATGAACTCATTGAATAGCGGTGCAGGCTAGAAGGGCCGAATGGCCTACTCCTGCACCTATTTTCTATGTTTCTATGTTTCTATGAAGCAGCCTCCACAGCTCTCGGCACCCCACTAGTTGCTGTTTGCCAACGGGAAACTGTCCAATTTATCCCAACTCTCCGTTTTCTGTTCATTAGCCAATCCTCTATCCATGCTAATATATTATCCCCAACCCCATGAGCTTTTATCTTGTGCATTAATCTCTTAAGTGGCACCTTATCGAATGCCTTCTGGAAGTCCAAATACACCACACCCACTGGTTTCCCCATATCCACCCTGATCATTACATCCTCAAAGAATTCCAGCAAATTTGTAAAACATGATTTCCCTTTCATAAAACCATGCTGACTCTGCTTGATTGAATCATACTACTACTTCCTTAATAATGGACTCCAGCATTTTCCCAACAACAGATGTTAGACTGTGGTCTATATTTTCCTGCTTTTTGTCTGCCTCCTTTTTTAACTGGGGGTGTTACATTTGTGGTTTTCCAATCTGCTGGAACTGCCCCAGAATCCATGGAATTTTGGTAGATTACAGCTAATGCATCCACTATCTCTGCAGCCATTTCTCTTAAGACCCTTGGATGTAAGGCATCAGGTCCAGGGGACTTGTCCACCTTTAGTCCCATTATTTTACCTAGTACTACTTCATTAGTGATAGTGAAGGTATTAAGTTCCTCCCTACCTATAGCCCTTTGATTATTCACTATTGGAATGTGTTTAGTGTCTTCAACCATGAAGACCGATACAAAATATGTGTTCAATGTCTCTGTCATTTCCCTGTTCTCCATAATTAATTCTCCAGTTTCATCCTCCAGGGGACCAACATTTACTTTAGCCACTCTTTTCCTTTTTATGTACTTGTAGAAATTCTTACTATCTGTTTTTATATTTTGTGCTAGTTTACTTTCATAATCTATCTTCCCTCTCTTAAATCATTGCTTTAGTCGTTCTCTGCTGGCTTTTAAACATTTCCCAATCTTCTGGCTTTCCACATTGTATGCTTTCGTTTTCAATTTGATACCATCCCTTATTTCCATTGTTAGCCACAGATGGTTATCCTCTTTCTTACAGTCTTTCCTTTTCATTGGGATATATTTTGTTGCGAGTTATGAAATATCGCCTTAAATGTTTGCCAATACAACCCGTACCATTCTTTAGCCTATTTTCCCAGTCCACTTTAGCCAACTCTGCCCTCATACCTTTGTCCATCTCCTTTAAGCTTAGGACCCTAGTTTGAGAACCAACTTTCTCACCCTCCAACTGAATTTGAAATTCAACTATATTATGGTCACTCATTCCTAGAGGATCTTTTACTGCGAGGTTATTTATTAATCCTGCCTCATTACACAGTACTAGATGAAAGATAGCCTGCTCCTGGGTTGGTTCCGCAACGTACTGTTCAAGAAAACTATCCCGGATACATTCTATGAACTCCTCCTCAAGGCTACCCTGGCCAATTTGCTTTGTCCAAATAATACGAAGGTTAAAATCCCCCGTGATTATTGCCGTTCCTTTATTACAAGCCTCCATTATTTCTTGATTTATACTCCGTCCAACATTGCAGCTACTGTTAAGGGGCCTATAGACTACGCCCACCATTGACTTTTTCCCTTTATTATTTCTTATCTCCACCCAAACTGATTCCACATCTCGATCCTCTGAGCCAATATCGTTTCTCACTAACGCACGGATCCCATCCTTTATTAACAGTGCTACCCCACCTCCTTTTCCTTTCTGTCTGTCCTTCCGAATTGTCAAATACCCCTGAATATTTAGTTCCCTGATCACCTTGCAACCACGTCTCTGTAATGGCTATCAGATCATACCCATTTGTATCTATTTGTGCCGTCAACTCATCTATTTTCTTACAAATGCTACATGCATTTAGACAAAGAGCTTTTAAATTTGTTTTTTTGCCCATTTTTTGTGCTTGTTTCCTCTGACCTTCAAACTCACTTTCTACATTTTTGCTTTCTAATTCCAGCTTTACTCACCTCCCTACTGAATCTGTTCTCAGGTTCCCATCCCCCTGACAAGCTAGTTTAAACCCTCCCCAACAGCACGAGCAAACCCCCGCCCCGCCGCCCCCCCCTCCACCCCCGCATCCGCACTCCCCCTGCCCGCGAGGATATTGGTCCTGGCTCTGTTCTCTGTTGAGGTTGTTGTGTTAACGAATATAAAACCTGGAATGCTGCTGCCAGCTCCTCTGATGGTTTCACTTCTAAATGTGATGTGGCATTAAATTACGCAGAGCAAGAAAACCCCAGGTTCAATTCCTGGTCTGTGATGAAATTGCTGAGGTAGGCAAAGACAGCTGGCAATCTGCACACTGCAAGGTCCCACAAACAGCAATACAGTAAATGACCAGTTAATCTGTTTTGGGTCGTCTTGGTTAAGGGCTAAATGCTGCCCAGAACACCAGAAGAATTCACCTGTTTTTCTTCTAATAGTGCCATGGGATCCTTTGCGACCACCTGAATAGGCAAACAGGGGCCTGTGTTTAATGTCTCATCCAAAAGGCAGCATCTCCTACAATGCATCAGGCCCCCAGTATTGCACTGAAGTGTTGTTTTAGAATATATTATTAGAAACATAGAAACATAGAAACATAGTAAATAGGTGTCAGAGTAGGCCATTCGGCCCTTCGAGCCTGCACCACCATTCAATATCATGGCTGATCATTTACCTCAGTACCCCTTTCCTGCTTTCTCTCCATTCCCCTTGATCCCTTTAGCCATAAGGGCCGTATCTAACTCCCTCTTGAATATATCTAACGAACTGGCATCAACAACTCTCTGTGGTAGATAATTCCACAGGTTCACAATTCTCTGAGTGAAGAAGTTCCTACTCATCTCGGTCCTAAATGGCCTACCCCTTATCCTTAGACTGTGACCCCTGGTTCTGGATTTCCCCAACATCGGGAACATTCTTCCTGCAGCTAACCTATCCAGTTCCATCAGAATTTTATGTTTCTCGGAGATCCCCTCTCATTCTTCTAAACTCCAGTGAATACAGGCCCAGTCGATCCAGTCTCTCCTCATGTGTCAGTTCTGCCATCCCAGGAATCAGTCTGGTGAACTTCGCTGTACTCCCTCAATTGCAAGAACGTCCTTCCTCAGATTAGGAGACCAAAACTGAACACAATATTCCAGGTGCGGACTCACCAAGGCCCTGTACAACTGCAGTAAGACCTCCCTGCTCCTATACTCAAATCCCCTAGCTATGAAGACCAACATGTCATTTGGCTTCTTCACCGCCTGCTGTACCTGCATGCCAACTTTCAATGACTGATGTACCATGACACCCAAGTCTAATTGCACCTCCCCTTTTCCTAATCTGCCGCCACTCAGATAATATTCTGCCTTCATGTTTTTACCCCCAAAGTGGATAACCTCACAGTTATCCACATTATACTGCATCTGCCATACATTTGCCCACTCACCTAACCTGTCTAAGTCACCCTGCAGCCTCTTAGCATCCTCCTCACAGCTCACACCACCACCCAGCTTAGTGTCATCTGCAAACCTGGAAATATTACACTCAATTCCTTCATCTAAATCATTGATGTATATTATAAATAGCTGGGGTCCCAGCACTGAGCCTTGCAGCACCCCACTAGTCACTGCCGGGTCATTCTGAAAAGGACCCATTTATCCCGACTCTCTGCTTCCTGTCTGCCAACCAGCTCTCTCTCCATATCAATACATTACCCCCAATACCATGTGCTTTAATTTTTCACACCAATCTATTGTGTGGGACCTTGCCAAAAGCCTTTTGAAAGTCTAGATACGCCACATCGACTGGTTCTCCCTTGTCCACTCTACTAGCTACACGCTCAAAAAATTCTAGAAACATAGAAACATAGAAAATAGGTGCAGGAGTAGGCTGTTCGGCCCTTCAAGCCTGCACCGCCATTCGATAAGATCATGGCTGATCATTCCCTCAGTACCCCTTTCCTGTTTTCTCTCCATTCCCCTTCAACCCTTTAGCCATAAGGACCATATCTAACTCCCTCTTGACTATATCCAATGAATTGGCATCAACAACTCTCTGCGGCAGGGAATTCCACAGGTTAACAACTCTCTCAGTGAAGAAGTTTCTCCTCATCTCAGTCCTAAATGGCCTACCCCTTATCCTCAGACTGTGTCCCCTGGTTCTGGACTTCCCCAACATTGGGAACAATCTTCCTGCATCTAACCTGTCCAGTTCCGTCAGAATCTTATATGGGCTAGACTTTCCACTTGGTGGCTAAGGCCGAAACAAATGGGCCTTGTTCCAGCGATGCGGGACGTATCGCCCGTGCTGATCGCCGGCTCAAGGCCCATTTTTTTTTTTGAGATTTTCCACTCAGCCTTAGCCCAGCGATGTCAAACGGGCGATGTGTTTTCTCGGTGATCTCACGATCACCCAAAGAAAACGGAAGTGAATGAAAAAAAAAGCTTCCCTAGCAACGCATTACTGCGCATGTGCAGGTTGAGTTTTTTTTCAGGTTCTTGCCCCTTCCCGCGTTTGAAAGGTCAAGGGTCTTCACACATGCTCAGAAGCTCTGTGTGGGTCTGGGAGAGACAGCGAGAGAGAGAGAGAGGAGAAAGGAAGCAGGTTATCTTGAACAACTGTAAAAAGAGATAAATTTAAAGAATGGAGGGAGCTGCAGGAAAGCGAAGGGCCAAACCCTTCAGCGAGGAAGCAAATGAGGCCCGAGTGAATCGTGTAAACGCGAGATGGGAGGATCTGACACGGGGTAGGCATGGGAAACCTCCACCCAGTGCATATTGGAGGATTTGGGCAGAGATTGCCGACGTGGTCACTTCGGCATCAAATGAAGCCCGGACATGGACCAGTGCCGGAAAAGATGGAACAGTCTACTGGCGGCTGCAAGAGTAAGTTGAAATTTAAATTTCAAATCATCCATATTTATTATTTAATGTTGTATGGGAAATCCAATTAGAATCAGCAATGTTATATCGTAATCTTTAAGCATGACTAAGTAACTAAATTATGATTAAATTATGATTACATTTATGCACCGCAACATAAATTTGAATGTTACAGTATGAAATATCTTCCTGTGCAATGTATTGCAAACTTGAAATTGAACTTATAAATCTGTCAATCCGAAATGTTTATTGCCAAATCCATCTGTTTATGCCGTGCAATGTTACCTTATCTATTACAGAAGAAGATTTCCATCAACCAGCAGGAGCAACGCAGGACGGGCGGGGGCTGTGCCATGCTGCAGTCGCTCACCTGGTGAGGCCAGAAAGTCGTTCGTTCATAACCCATGGTGTGGCCGAACCCACCCTAGAGTCACGTGAGTAATGAGAACTGTGCATTGTGCAATGTGTGAATCAATAGTAAATATTTGTTACGCGGGTAATCCTATGCAATGATACTTTAATTTGATATATAATTGAGTTATACTATTGAGATGTACTATTGATCTTCAAATGAGGTCATGTTAGGCCTGGTGACCGCTTGTGCAAATGGGCTAATGGTAATGTTTTGAGTTCTTAATCGAGATGAATTGATTTGCATTGTTAAACGTTGTTTATAACTTCCATTTGTCTTTCAAAGGTCAATAACTGACCAATCGGGAAACTCCCAGGAGGAAGAGCCAGAGGACGAGCCAGTGCAGACTCCTGCTGCAGCTGTGCGAGAGCAGGAGGAGGAGGAGGAGGAGGAAGAAGAACAGGAGATTTTTTTTGTGGGGGGGAACAACCTGCGGCCATCTCTTTTGAGACAGATCAGGCACCGGGACCAAACGGTGTGCAGGTGGTGACGCCAAGGCGCGTGACATTGCAGACGCCAACCCCACGGCGGTCTGGTCAGCGTGATATGCACTCGCCTGCCACGGAGGACCAGGTGGAGAGCTTACTTTCCCTGTGCAGGGAGACAGTCGCGATCAGTCACGACCTTATCCAGGGGTTCGTGGGTTTCTCAGACAATTGGAGCCAGTTCTCCACAACCTGGAGCGAGTTCTGCTCGTGCTTTTCCAGCTGGTCTTTTGAGCAGCTCGGGAGATGTTGGAGGCGATCAGGGGGCAGGCAGCCGCAACAAATGCCCTATGGCACGCGTTGCTGGCTGGACACGGCGCTGCACCCCAAGGTGTCGTGTCCGCTCGCAGTGAGACCCCAAGCACACAAGTGAGTATGGAGGACACAGTTCCTCCTGACTCGGAAGTACAGCCTGAGGCTTCTGCTTCCGCTCCGTTACCTCCACCACGACAGGAAGTCTTGCCGTCCCACTCTGCACGACATCTTAGTGTCGGTCTGCAGAGACCAAAACAGGCGGGTGGGGTGCGAACACGGGGTGGAACAGGATCTTGAGGGAAACGTGGCCATGGATAGGGAGGGGGGAGTGATTCTCAATAGTTCACTTGTTTTAAAATGTTCACTTGTTATGAACACTTTATTATTCTCTTGTTATTGTTACTAAATTGGCCACTTGTATTCAACAGTTAAATGTTCACTTGTTATCATTATTTAACTGTTCACTTTCCATTCTTTCTGAAATGGTCACTTGTTATCATGACTGAAATGCTCACTTGTTATCATTACTTAAATAACCACTTGTTATCATGACTGAAATGGTCATTTGTTAGCATGACTTAAATGGTCACTTGTTTGCATGACTTAAATGGTCACTTGTTATCATGACTGAAATGGTCATTTGTTATCATGAATGAAATGGGCACTTGTTATCATTACTTAAATAACCACTTGTTCTTTAAAATGTTCAATTTCATCTTCTTCTAACATTTTGGGGATTTTGAGGGAAGGGTGGGTTGATGCGGGGGGTGGGGGTTGGAGGGAGTGTGTTGTTCATTAGTTCTTAAAAAAAAAATTGTTTCTTAATGAAAAAAAAAATTTTTCTGCAACTTTTCTACCTTCTCTCTTAGTTACATAAGTTTTACAACGTACAGTTTTTCATGCATATTTGTTTGTTTATTCTGTTTCCCCACGGAAATGAAACTTCTGATTAACGGTAACTGTAATTGAACGTTTGAATGTCAACAATAATAGTTCATGCGAAGTGTTCATTAATGAGCTGCTGACGCAAAAGCTTAGCGGCCGTGTAACTGCCATTGGCTACTGGTCTTCGGGAAAGGTGTGGTGGTACCGGTGCTAGATCGCCATGCTGATTAAGCTCCCCTATGTCCTCGCCTGCGTCCTCTCCCGCCTGTTCCTCCTCTTCATCTTCGCCGGCTGCCTATTCTGTCTCATCTTCTTCTGGAGGTGGAACTGCAGCATGATCTGGCATTATTTGTCCTCTCTTTATAGCTAGGTTATGCAGCATGCAACACACCACAATAAACTCTCGGTCTGTGCCTCCCTGGTCATTGGGAAGCTTATGAAGTCCATCCTGCGAGTGTAAAGGGCTTCAATCACCTGTCGAATGCAGCAGTGTGAAGCGTGCTGAGAGATATGGCAGATGTCGCCAGCTGAAGCCTGAAAAGATCCCGATATGTAGAAGGCTAGAGCAGCAATAACCTTCACCTCAACGGACAGTGTGGTTCTGATGGTGCTGGAAGACTGCAGATCATCCTTGACGAGTTGACATATCTCATCGATGACCTCCTTCCGGAATCGCAGCCTCCGAAGACAAGCATTTTCAGACAAGTTCAGGTAGGATTGCTTCTCCAAGTACCTTCGTCAGCTGTACGGTCTCCTCCTCTGTCTTCGTCTCTGTCTACATTACTGTGCCGCCTCTTCGATTGATCCTTTCAGTAACCAGTGTGTGAGCAGTTGCAATTAAAGGCAGGGAAAGCATAGGCCCCATAATCACTATCAATAATTACTTTCACTAATTTTAATAATCTCTGAACTCTATACTCTCCAATCACTGTAGTCTGCCCTCTCTGTACTCTCTAAGCAGTATACCAGTCAGTTTGATAGGCACCAACAATATCATTAAATAACTTCACTATGTAAAAGTTATTTACTAAATAATTCCAATATGTGAGATCTATTTAGCATAATTAAGTTGATAATACCTTTTTATATTCGCTGTCCCAAATTTCTCAGTACAATTTGCTTCAATTTTACTCTCTAAATGACTCAGAACTAATTCTCCATCCTTCCTCCAAAGTTAAAAATGGTGCCCATTTCCTTCTCTTAGGCCCTGAAAAAGCAACTATTTTTGAGCACTCTTTTGGGTCTTGCATCGGCCCAGCGAAGTGCATGCTCGGTGCCTAAACTTGGGATGGGCCTTGTGTGGGCGATCATTTGGGCGATCATCTCGGCGATCAAAGTGGAAACTTCGGGCCTATTTTTCCGGCGATGTTTTGGGCCTAGTTTCCACTTTTTGCTCAAAATGGGCGATAGAAGTCCATTTTGGGCAAAAGATGGGCCTTAGATGGGCGCTGTGAAGTGGAAAGTCTAGCCCTATGTTTCTATGAGGTCCCCTCTCATCCTTCTAAACTTTAGTGTATAAAGGCCCAGTTGATCCAGTCTCTCCTCATATGTCAGCCTAGCCACTCCGGGGATCAGTCTGGTGAACCTTCGCTGCACTCCCTCAATAGCAAGAACGTCCTTCCTCAGATTAGGAGACCAAAACTGAACACAATACGCCAGGTGAGGCCTCACCAAGGCCCTGTACAACTGCGGTAAGACCTCCCTGCTCCTGTAGCTCAAATCCCCGAACTATGAAGGCCAACATACTATTTGCCTTCTTCACCGGCTGCTGTACCTGCATGCCAACTTTCAATGACTGTTGAACCATGACACCCAAGTCTCGTTGCACCTCCCCTTTTCCTAGTATGTGACCATTCATATAATATTCTGCCCTTGTGTTTCTGCCCCCAAAGTGGATAACCTCACATTTATCCACATTATATTGCATCTGCCATGCATTTGCCCACTCACCTAACCTGTCCAATTCACCCTGTAGCCTCCTAGCATCCTCCTAACAGCTTACACCGCCACCCAGTTTAGTGTTATCTGCAAACTTTGAGAAAGTGCACTCAATTCCTTCATCCAAATCATGAACATATATCGTAAAGAGTTGGGGTCCCAGCACTGAGTCACTGCCAGCCATTCTGAAAAGGACCCGTTTATCCCGACTCTCTGCTTCCTGTCTGCCAACCAGTTCTCTATCCATGTCAGTACATTACCCATAATACCATGTGCTTTGATTTTGCACACCAATCTCTTGTGTGGGACCTTGTCAAAAAACTTTTGAAAGTCTAAATACACCACATCCACTGGTTCTCCCTTGTCCACTCCACTAGTTACATCCTCAAAAAATTCCAAAAGATTTGTCAAGCATGGTGACTTGGACTGATCCTGTCACTGCTTTCCAAATGCACTGCTATTTCATCTTTAATAATTGATTCCAACATTTTTCTCACTACCGATGTCAGGCTATAATTCCCCGTTTTCTCTCTCCCTCCTTTTTTAAAAAGTGGTGTTAGATTAGCTACCCTCCAGTCCATAGGAATTGATCCAGAGTTGATAGACTGTTGGAAAATGATCACCAATGCATTCACTATTTCTATGGTCACTTCCTTAAGTACTCTGGGATGCAGCCCTGGGGATTTATCGGCCTTCATAGAAACATAGACATAAAAATAGGTGCAGGAGTAGGCCATTCGGCCCTTCTAGCCTGCACCGCCATTCAATGAGTTCATGGCTGAACATGCAACTTCAGTACACCATTCCTGCTTTCTCACCATACCCCTTGATTCCCCTAGTAGTAAGGACTTCATCTAACTCCTTTTTGAATATATTTAGTGAATTGGCCTCAACAACTTTCTGTGGTAGAGAATTCCACAGGTTCACCACTCTCTGGGTGAAGAAATTCCTCCTCATCTCGGTCCTAAATGGCTTCCCCCTTATCCTTAGACTGTGTCCCCTGGTTCTGGACTTCCCCAACATTGAGAACATTCTTCCTGCATCTAACCTGTCTAACCCCGTCAGAATTTTAAACGTTTCGATGAGGTCCCCTCTCATTCTTCTGAACTCCAGTGAATACAAGCCCAGTTGATCCAGTCTTTCTTGATAGGTCAGTCCCGCCATCCCGGGAATCAGTCTGGTGAACCTTCGCTGCACTCCCTCAATAGCAAGAATGTCCTTCCTCAGGTTAGGAGACCAAAACTGTACACAATACTCCAGGTGTGGTCTCACCAAGGCCCTGTACAAATGTAGCAACAAATCCCTGCCCCTGTACTCAAATCCCCTCGCTATGAAGGCCAACATGCCATTTGCTTTCTTAACCGCCTGCTGCACCTGCATGCCAACCTTCAATGACTGATGTACCATGACACCCAGGTCTCGTTGCACCTCCCCTTTTCCTAATCTGTCACCATTCAGATAATAGTCTGTCTCTCTGTTTTTACCACCAAAGTGGATAACCTCACATTTATCCACATTATACTTCATCTGCCATGCATTTGCCCACTCACCTAACCTATCCAAGTCACTCTGCAGCCTCATAGCATCCTCCTCGCAGCTCACACTGCCACCCAACTTAGTGTCATCCGCAAATTTGGAGATACTACATTTAAACCCCTCGTCTAAATCATTAATATACAGTGTAAACAGCTGGGGCCCCAGCACAGAACCTTGCGGTACCCCACTAGTCACTGCCTGCCATTCTGAAAACTCCCCATTTACTCCTACTCTTTGCTTCCTGTCTGACAACCAGTTCTCAATCCATGTCAGCACACTACCCCCAATCCCATGTGCTTTAACTTTGCACATTAATCTCTTGTGTGGGACCTTGTCGAAAGCCTTCTGAAAGTCCAAATATACCACATCAACTGGTTCTCCCTTGTCCACTCTACTGGAAACATCCTCAAAAAATTCCAGAAGATTTGTCAAGCATGATTTCCCTTTCACAAATCCATGCTGACTTGGACCTATCATATCACCTCTTTCCAAATGCACTGCTATGACATCCTTAATAATTGACTGTCAATGCATCCACTATTTCCAAGGCCACTTCCTTAAGTACTCTAGGATGCAGTCCATCAGGCCCTGGGGATTTATCGGCCTTCAATCCCATCAATTTCCCCAACACAATTTCCCGACTAATAAGGATTTCCCTCAGTTCCTCCTCCTTACTAGACCCTCCGACCCCTTTTATATCCGGACGGTTGTTTGTGTCCTCCTCAGTGAATACCGAACCAAAGTACTTGTTCAATTGGTCCGCAATTTCTTTGTTCCCCGTTATGACTTCCCCTGATTCTGACTGCAGGGGACCTACGTTTGTCTTTACAAACCTTTTTCTCTTTACATATCTATAGAAACTTTTGCAATCCGTCTTAATGTTCCCTGCAAGCTTCTTCTCGTATTCCATTTTCCCTGCCCTAATCAAACCCTTTGTCCGCCTCTGCTCAGTTCTAAATTTCTCTCAGTCCCCGGGTTTGCTGCTATTTCTGGCCAATTTGTATGCCACTTCCTTGGCTTTAATGCTATCCCTGATTTCACTTGATAGCCACGGTTGAGCCACCTTCCCTTTTTTATTTTTACGCCAGACAGGAATGTACAATTGTTGTAGTTCATTCATGCGGTCTCTAAATGTCTGCCATTGCCCATCCACAGTCAACCCCTTCAGTATCATTCGCCAATCGTTCCTAGCCAATTCACGCCTCATACCTTCAAAATTACCCTTCTTTAAGTTCTGGACCATGGTCTCTGAATTAACTGTTTCATTCTCCATCCTGATGCAGAATTCCACCATATTATGGTCACTCTTCCCCAAGGGGTCTCGCACAATGAGATTGCTGATTAATCCTCTCTCATTACACAACACCCAGTCTAAGATGGCCTCCCCCCTAGTTGGTTCCTCGACATATTGGTCTAAAAAACCATCCCTTATGCACTCCAGGAAATCCTCCTCCACCGTATTGCTTCCAGTTTGGTTAACCCAATCTATGTGTATATTAAAGTCACCCATTATAACTGCTGCACCTTTATTGCACGCACCCCTAATTTCATGTTTGATGCCCTCCCCGACATCACTACTACTGTTTGGAGGTCTGTACACAACTCCCACTAACGTTTTTTGCCCTTTGGTATTCTGCAGCTCTACCCATATAGATTCCACATCATCCAAGCTAATGTCCTTCCGAACTATTGCCTTAATTTCCTCCTTAACCAGCAATGCTACCCCACCTCCTTTTCCTTTTATTCTATCTTTCCTGAATGTTGAATACCCCTAGATGTTGAGTTTCCAGCCCTGATCATCCTGGAGCCACGTCTCCGTAATCCCAATCACATCATATTTGTTAACATCTATTTGCACAGTTAATTCATCCACCTTATTGCAGATACTCCTTGCATTAAGACACAAAGCCTTCAGGCTTGTTTTTTTAACACCCTTTGTCCTTTTAGAATTTTGCTGTACAGTGGCCCTTTTTGTTCTTTGCCTTGGGTTTCTCTGCCCTCCACTTTTCCTCATCTCCTTTCTGTCTTTTGCTTTTGCCTCCTTTTTGTTTCCCTCTGTCTCCCTGCATTGGTTCCCATCCCCCTGCCATATTAGTTTAAATTCTCCCCAACAGCACTAGCAAACACTCCCCCTAGGACATTGGTTCTGGTCCAGCCCAGGTGCAGACCGTCCGGTTTGTACTGGTCCCACCTCCCCCAGAACCAGTTCCAATGCCCCAGGAATTTGAATCCCTCCCTGCTGCACCACTGCTCAAGCCATGTATTCATCTGCGCTATCCTGCGATTCCTACTCTGACTATCACGTGGCACTGGTAGCAATCCCGAGATTACTACTTTTGAGGTCCTACTTTTTAATTTAGCTCCTAGCTCCTTAAATTCGTTTCGTAGGACCTCATCCCTTTTTTTACCTATGTCGTTGGTACCAATGTGCACCACGACAACTGGCTGATCTCCCTCCCTTTTTAGAATGTCCTGCACCCGCTCCGAGACATCCTTGACCCTTGCACCAGGGAGGCAACATACCATCCTGGAGTCTCGGTTGCGGCTGCAGAAACGCCTATCTATTCCCTTTACAATTGAATCCCCTATCACTATCGCTCTCCCACTCTTTTTCCTGCCCTCCTGTGCAACAGAGCCAGCCATGGTGCCATGAACTTGGCTGCTGCTGCCCTCCCCTGATGAGTCATCCCCCTCAACAGTACCCAAAGCAGTGTATCTGTTTTGCAGGGGGCTGACCACAGGGGACTCCTGCACTACCTTCCTTGCACTACTCTTCCTGCTGGTCTTCCATTCCCTAGCTGGCTGTGGACCTTTCTCCTGCGGTAAGATCAACTCGCTACACGTGATACTCACGTCATTCTCAGCATCGTGGATGCTCCAGAGTGAATCCACCCTCAGCTCCAACTCCGCAACGCGGACCGTCAGGAGCTTGAGGTGGATACACTTCCTGCAGATATAGTCGTCAGGGACACTGGTGTCGTCCCTGAGTTCCCACATGGTACAGGAGGAGCATAACACCCGACCGAGCTCTCCTGCCATGACTTTACCCTTAGATACACTTAAATTGGCAACAACAATGTTAAAAGTTACTCACTGTTATAGAAGAGAAAAAGAAAAGAGCAAAAGAGAAAAACTACTCACCAATCACCAGCCAATCACTTACCCTCTTGGCTGTGACGTCACCTTTTGATTTCTTTCTACTTCTTTTTTGCCTTCTCTCCCCGCTGTAGCTGCACAGGTATGCCTCTCGCTGCCGCTGGGCCTTTATAGGCCTCACCAACCACGAACTCCCGCCTCTCGGACTGCCGCCGCCTCTCGCTGCCGCTGGGCCTTTATAGGCCTCACCAACCACGAACTCCCGCCTCTCGGACTGCCGCTGCCTCTTGCTGCCGCTGGGCCTTTATAGGCCTCACCAACGCCAGGAACTCCCGCCTCTCGGACTGCCGCCGCCTCTCGCTGCCGCTGGGCCTTTATAGGCCTCACCAACCACGAACTCC
Organism: Pristiophorus japonicus; assembly: GCF_044704955.1. Taxonomy (NCBI): domain Eukaryota; kingdom Metazoa; phylum Chordata; class Chondrichthyes; family Pristiophoridae; genus Pristiophorus; species Pristiophorus japonicus. The sequence goes on from NC_091978.1 coordinate 67,465,281, forward strand.
CGCCTCTCGGACTGCCATCAATCCCATCAATTTCACTAACACAATTTCCTGACTAATCAGTTCCTCCTTCTCGCTAAATCCTCGGTCCCCTGGTATTTCCGGAAGGTTATTTGTGTCTTCCTTCGTGAAGGCAGAACTGTTATATATATGGACTTGTATTTAATCTGTACAGCCACCAGAGGCTCATGCCCTGGAATCCCAACGGATTCCATAATCCCTTGGGAGCACAGGTATTTAAGAAGGCTTCACAGGTTGGAGAGGCACTCTGGAGACCTGCAATAAAAGACTAAGGTCACACTTTACTTTGAGCTCACAGTGTTCAGTCTGACTCTTTCTCCATACACAACAAGAACCAAAGTATTTGTTCAATTGGTCTGCCATTTCTTTGTTCCCCATTATAAATTCACCTGATTCTGACTGCGAAGGACCTAGATTTGTCTTCACCAATCTTTTTCTCTTCACAAATCTATAGAAGCTTTTGCAGTCAGTTTTTATGTTCCCAGCAAGCTTCCTCTCATACTCTATTTTTCCCCTCCTAATTAAACCCTTTGTCCTCCTTTGCTGAATTCTAAATTTCTCCCAGTCCTCGGGTTTGCTGCTTTTTCAGGCCAATTTATATGCCTCTTCCTTGGATTTAACACTATCCCTAATTTCCCTTGTTAGCCACGGTTGAGCCACCTTCCCCATTTTATTTTTACTCCAGACAGGGATGTACAATTGTTGAAGTTCATCCATGTGATCTTTAAATGTCTGCCATTGCCTATCCACCATCAACCCTTTAAGTATCATTCGCCAGTCTATTCTAGCCAATTCACGCGTCATACCATCGAAGTTACCTTTCCTTAAGTTCAGGACCCGAGTCTCTGAATTAACTGTGTCACTCTCCATCTTAATAAAGAATTCTACCATATTATGGTCACTCTTCCCCAAGGGGCCTCACACAACAGGATTGCTAATTAGTCCTTTCTCATTACACGTCACCCAGTCTTGGATGAATAGCCCTCTAGTTGGTTCCTCGACATATTGGTCTCGAAAACCATCCCTAATACACTCCAGGAAATCCTCCTCCACCGTAGTTCTACCAGTTTGGTTAGCCCAATCTATATGTAGATTAAAGTCGCCCATGATAACTACTTTACCTTTATTGCACACTCCCTAATTTCTTGTTTGATGCTGTCCCAAACCTCACTACTACTGTTTGGTGGTCTGTACACAACTCCCACGCGTGTTTTCTGCCCTTTGGTATTCCGCAGCTCCACCCATACAGATTCCACATCATCCAAGCTAATGTCCTTCCTTACTATTGCGTTAATTTCCGCTTTAAACAGCAACACCACCCCACCTCCCTTTCCTTTCTATCTATCCTTCCTGAATGTTGAATACCCCTGGATGTTGAGTTCCCAGCCTTGGTCACCCTGGAGCCATGTCTCCGTAATCCCAATTATATCATATTCGTTAATATCTGCCTGCACAGTTAATTCATCCACCTTATTACGAATTAATATACGTCCACCTTATTATTAATAAGATATGCCTGTCGGCTTTAAAGATAAGTAGTTAATGCAGTCCAGTAGAGTGCTTTTAATCAATGTCCTTTTTGGTGAGAATGTCTGTTCAAAAATAATTTCCTTCTGATACCAACAACAACTTGTATTTATATAGCACCTTCAAAGATGTAAAGCATCTAAAAAGGTGCTTCACAGGAATTTGACACTGAGCCACATAAGGAGATTTTAGGGCAGACGCGTGTTCAAAGGGGTGGTTTTAAGAAGTGTCTTAAAGGAGGAAAGAGAGATAGAGACACAGAGGTGTTTCGGGAGGGAATTCCAAAGTTTAGGGCCTTGGCAGCTAATGGCATGTCCACCAATGGTGGACCAATGGCTGGAGGTAATTTCAAAGATATGGACGGAAAGCCATGGAGAGATTAGAAAACAAGGATGAGAATTTAAAAAATGAGATGTTGCTTAACTGGGAGCCACAATGTAGGTCTAACTAAAGAAGTTAAGGATGATATCAAATTGAAAGAAAAGGCATACGATGTTGTGACAATTAGTGGTGGGCCAGAAGATTGGGAGAAATTTAGAATCCAGCAAAGAATAACTAAAAAAAAAATCAAGAGGGAGAAAATAGATTATGAGAGTAAACTAGCAAGAAATATCAAAACAGACAGCTTCTATAAGTATATAAAAAGGAAGCGAGTAGCTAAATTAAATGTTGGCCCCTTAGACTGCGGAATTAATAATGGGAAACAAGGAAATGGAAGAGATTTTAACAAATAATTTGTATCTGTCTTCACAGTAGAAGACACTAAAAATATCCCAATAATAGTAGAAAATCAGGGGGCAAAAGGGAGCGAGGAAATTAAAACAATCATTATCACTAGAGTAAAAGTACTAGGCAAACTAATGGGACTAACGGCGGAAAAGTCCCCCGGACCTGATGGCCTGCATCCTAGAGTATTAAAAGAAATGGTTGCAGAGATATTGGTTGTAATCATCCAAAATTCCCTAGATTCTTGATAGAACCCAGTGGGTTGGAAAACCGCAAATGTAACACACCTGTTCAAGAAAGGAGGGAGACTGAAAGCAGGAAACTATAGGCCAGTTAGCCTAACATCTGTCTTGGGAAAATACTGGAATCCTTATTACGAAAGTAGTAGCAGGACATTTAGAAAATCATATTACAATCAAGCAGTTTCAACATGGTTTTCTGAAAGGGCAATCATGTTTGACAAATTTATTAGAGTTCTTTGAGGATGTAATGAGCAGAGTGGATAAGGGGGAACCAGTGGATGTAGTATATTTGGATTTTCAAAAGGCATTCGATAAGGTGCTACATAAAAGGTTACTACACAAGATAAGAGCGCATGGTCTGCTAATTTATTAGCAGGGATAGAGGATTGGCTAGCTTACAAAAAACAGAGAGTCAGCATAAATGGGTCATTTTCAGGTTGGCAAACTGTAACTCGTGGGGTGTCACAGGGATCAGTGCTGGGGCCACAATTTTTACAATCTATATTAATGACTTGGATGAAGGAACCGAGTGTATTGTAGCCAAATTTGCTGATGATACAAAGATAGATGGGAAAGCAAATTGTGAGGAGGACACAAAGGGGCCAAAATTCAGGCCCGCCAGAAAGCTGGCACACTTATTATTTTTTAAGTGTTTTAACGGCGTCTCGGAAGAGGTCAACTCTTGATCGATATTCACATCTTTGTCTTTTTTTTTCGAGTGGACCAGAAGTCAGTCACAATGGGGCAGGTAAGTGCTGCTGAGGGGAGGAAGTGGGGGCGGGATGGATTCCCCACCGCTGTCACTCAGCAGTGGAGCGGTGGTGACGTTATTGTGCATCTGCATCACCACACATCTGCCGTGCTTTAAAGGGGAGATAAACGGTAAATATTTAGGATCGCCCACTGGGCCACCAGGGAGGGTTTCGGCCGGGCCAGTGACCTAGTGTCCAAGAGGAGTGCCAAGCTGCCTGTTGGCGGCCCGGCTGCACCCGGGGGCAGAATAATCATGGAAGTTGGCCAGCAAAAAAAATTAAATGCCGGCCACGGCAGTGGGCCCTTGTCTTTAATGGCCACTGTGCAGCCAGGGTCTGCAGTGAGAAGAGAAGGTGCACTGACAGAAAAAGCTGGCCAGTGCACCGCTCGGCGGGGATTCAATATTTTGCGCAAAATATGGGCGGAGGTAGGTGGTCCCACTGATGGCATACTTACAGCCACTTGGCAGCGGTGGGATGGAAGTGGGGATCACCAGAAAAAATCCCTGCCTAATCTGGCCATTCGACCAGAAATCGGCGGCCATTGGATTCTGCTGCAAGGCTGCAACAAAACGACGGTAATGGGCCTCATCTGGACCCTGAATTTTGGCCCCAAAGAGTCTGCAAATGGATATAGATAGGTTAAGAGACTGGGCAAAAATTTGGCAGATGGAGTATAATGTGGGAAAATGTGAGGTTATCCACTTTGGTAGGAAGAAAAGAAAAGCAAAATATTATTGAAATGGAGAGAGACTACAGAATGCTTCAGTACAGAGAGATCTGGGTGTCCTTGTACATGAACCACAAAAAGTTAGTGTTATGTCTTGAATAAAGAGTCAGACTAGATACTGCAAACTCAAAGTAAAGTGTGACCGTAGTCCTTTATTACAGATCTCAGAGTGCCACTCCAGCCTGTGAGGCCTCCTTATATACAGGTGCTCCCAAGGGATTGTGGGATCCCTTGAGACTCCAGGGGATAAGCCCTCTGGTGGTTAGACATGGTATTTACAGGTTTACATACATAACAATACTCCCCGCAAAGTCAATAGTGTAACTATTTACAATGTGAGTCGATCTGGGGCCTTCCTTTCCCTGGTTGATCGTCTCAGTGCAAATGTTAGTTTTCTTGAGTCGTTTGTTGGGCCCTCGCTGGGCTGCTGTGCAGCTGGCCTTGCTGGGCTGCTGGGGGTGGTGAGTCCTGCTGGGCTGCTGTGGGTGATGGGTTCTGCTTCATGGTCAACTGCTGGGTCGGTTGCCACTTGTGTGTGTGTTGGAGGGTCGAAAAATGTGGGGTCTATTGTGGGTTGTTCTGGATAGTCCGTAAATCTGAGTTTAGTTTGGTCCAAGTGTTTCCTGCAGGTGAGTCCATTTGAGAGTTTGACCATAAACACCCTACTCCCCTCTTTGGCCAAAACAGTGCCAGGAAGCCACTTGAGACCTTGTCCATAGTTCAACACAAATACAAGATCATTTATCTCAATTTCGCGTGGCACACTTGCGCGATCATGATATGTATTCTGCTGTAGCCGCCTGCTCTCTACCAGTTTGTTTAGATCAGGGTGTACTAACGAGAGCATTGTCTTAAGTGCCCTTTTCATGAGCAGTTCAGCGGGAGAGACCCCAGTGAGCAAGTGGCGTCTTGTGCGGTAATTAAGCAGGACTCGGGATAAGCGAGTCTGCAGTGAGCCTTCAGTTACCCTTTTCAAGTTCTGCTCGTTCTGCCTGACCATTGGACGCTGGGCAGATGTGACATGTTTGATCCCATTGCAGGTCATGAACTCCTTGAACTCGGCACTGGTAAAGTACGGCCCATTGTCACTTACAAGGACATCAGGCAGGCCGTGCATGGCAAACATTGTACGTAGACTTTCAATGGTGGCAGTGGACGTGCTTGCCGATATTATCACACATTCAATCCATTTGGAGTACACATCTACAACCACTAAGAAAATTTTTCCGAAGAATGGGCCTGCATTGTCGACATGGACCCTGGACCACGGTTTGGAGGACCAGGACCATAAACATAGTGGCATCTCCCTGGGTGCATTGCTTAACTGTGAACATGTATTACATTTGTGCACGCAGGACTTTAAGTCTGCATTGATACCGGGCCACCATACGTGGGATCTGGCTATTGCTTTCATCATTACGATGTCTGGGTGGGTACTGTGGAGATCACTGATGAAAGTGTCCCTGCCCTTTTTTGGCACAACTATCCAATTTTCCCACAGAAGGCAGTCTGCCTGTATAGACATTTCATCTTTGTGCCACTGGTATGGCTTTATTTCTTCCTGCATTTCCAACGAGACACTGGACCAGCTACCGTGGAGCACACAGCTTTTTTACTAAGGACAGTAAGGGTCCTGGCTCATCCAGGTTCTAATCTGTCGGGCGGTAACAGGTGATTGCTCACTCTCGAATGCTTCCATTACCAAACTAAATCTGCAGTCTGTGCCATCTCCACCTCGGTGGTGGGCAATGGCAGCCTACTGAGAGCACTGGCACAGTTTTCTGTGCCTGTCCTGTGGCAGATGGCGTAGTTGTATGTGGACAACGTGGGCGCCCTTCACTGGATGTGGGCCGATGCATTCGTATTTATCCCCTTATTTTCAGAAAAGAGGTATATAAGCGGCTTATGGTTGGTTCCCAATTCAAATTTGAGCCCGAACAGATATTGATGCATTTTCTTTACCCCGCAAACACACGCTAACGCTTCTTTTTTGATCATACTGTCGGCCCTCTCGGCCTTAGACAGACTTTTGGATGCATATGCAACCGGTTGGAATTTCCCAAATTCATTAGCTTGTTGCAATACACACTCGACCCCGTACGACGACGCATCACATGCTAGTACCAAACGCTTACATGGATCGTACATCACAAGCAATTTGTTTGAACATAACAGCTTCCTAGCTTTCTGAAAGGCATTTTCTTGGCTTTTACCCCATACCCATTCATCTCCTTTATGCAGTAAAGAGTGCAGGGGTTCTAACAATATGCTAAGACCAGGTAAGAAGTTACCAAAATAGCTCAGGAGTCCTAGGAATGACCGCAGCTCCGTCACATTCTGTTGTCTCGGTGCATTCTTGATTGCCTCTGTCTTCGAATCGGTGGGCCTGATGCCGTCCGCCGTGATTGTTCTCCACAGGAACTTCACTTCAGGCACCAGGAAAATGCACTTCAAGCGTTTTAGCCTGAGCCCCACACGATTAAGCCGACTAAGAACCTCCTCCAGGTTCTGCAGGTGCTTGACGGTGTCCCGACCTGTAACCAAGATGTCGTCCTGGAAGACCACGGTGCATGGAACCGACTTTAGCAAGCTTTCCATGTTTCTCTGGAATATTGCCGCAGCCGATCGAATCCCAAACAGGCATCTGTTGTAAATGAAGAGACCTTTGTGCGTGTTGATGCAGGTGAGGCCTTGCTCTGATTCCTCCAGCTCCTGCGTCTTGTAGGCCGAGGTCAAGTCCAGCTTCATGAACTTTTCCCTCCCGCCAGCGTTGCAAATAGGTCGTCTGCCTTCGGTAGCGGGTATTGATCCTGCAGTGAGAAACGATTGATAGTTACTTTGTAATCACCACAAAATCTGACGGTGCCGTCTCCCTTGAGGACGGGAACAATCGGACTGGCCCACTCATTGAATTCAATCGGCGAAATGATGCCCTCTCGTTGCAGCCTGTCCAGTTCGATCTCCACCCTCTCTCATCATGTAAGGTACCGCTCTTGCCTTGTGATGGATGGATCGCGCCCCTGGAATCAAATGGATCTGCACTTTTGCTCCTTGGAACTTCCCGATGCCTGGTTCGAACAGCGAGGGGAACTTGTTTAGGACCTGGGCACATGAGGTGTCATCGATGGACGAAAGCGCTCGGACATCGTCCCAGTTCCAGCGTATCGTTCCCAGCCAGCTCCTGCCGAACAGCGTAGGGCCATCACCCGGTACCACCCAGAGTGGTAACTCGTGCACCGCTCCATCGTAGGAGATCTTTACGGTTACACTGACAATTACGGGAATCAGTTCCTTTGTGTACATTGTCAGTTTAGTACGAATGGGAGTCAGGATTGGCCTTGAGGTCTTGCTGCACCACAATTTATTGAAAGTCTTTTTGCTCATTATGGACTGGCTTGCGCCCGTGTCCAGCTCCATGGACACCGGTAGCCCATTTAATTCAACCTTCAGCATTATCCGGTGACACTTTGTGGTAAATGTGTGCACCCCATATACCTTTGCCTCCTCGGTCTGAGGCTCTGGTTCGTCATGATCCACCGTGGATCTGTCCTCCTCCGCAACATGGTGGTTTGCAGGATTAGCAGGGTTTGCAGCTCGCCTGCACATACGTTGGAGGTGTCCCATTGTTCCACAGCCCTTGCAAACGTATCCTTTGAAGCGGCATGAATGCAAACGATGATCACCCCCACAGCGCCAACAAAGTGTTAATGGTCTTGTATTCACCACCCTGATGGCAGACTCTGAATCATCTGTGGACATGCAGCTGCAGGCGTGAAAGACCTGCCTTCTACATTTCAATTCAAAAACAATGTTACTTTGTTCACAGTACTTACAGCAGCACTTGTGTGCTGAGAAATTTGTTTGGTATTGTCACTGGTGGCTATAAACGCCTGGGCTATCGCTATGGCTTTACTCAAGGTTGGGGTCTCTACAGTCAAAAGTTTGCGAAGTATTACATCATGGCCAATGCCAAATGCAAAGAAGTCCCTGAGCATGTGCTGCAAGTGTCCTTCAAATTCACAATATCCTGCAAGGTGCCTTAGCTCGGCGATGTAGCGCACCACTTCCTGGCCTTCAGACCTCTTGTACGTGTAGAACCGATTCCTCGCCATCAGAACGCTTTCCTTCTGGTTTAGCTGCTCCCGGACCAGCGTGCATAACTCATCGTATGACTTGTCTGAGGGTTTTGCTGGAGTGAGCAGATTTTACATGAGGCCATACGTTGGTGCCCCGCAAACGGTGAGAAGGATCACCCTTCGTTTGGCAGTGTTCGCTTCTCCTTCCAGCTCATTGGCCACGAAGTATTGGTCGAGTCGCTCCACGAAGGTTTCCCAATCATCTCCCTCTGAAAATTTCTCCAGGATGCCCATGGTTCTCTGCATTGTTGCAGTGGGGTTCGTCATTTGTATCTCGTCGCCAGTTGTTATATCTTGAATAATGAGTCAGACTAGATACTGCAAGCTCAAAGTAAGGTGTGACCGTAGTCCTTTATTACAGATCTCAGAGTTCCTCTCCAGCCTGTGAGGCCACCTTATATACAGGTGCTCTCAAGAGATTGTGGGATCCCTTGGGACTCCAGGGGATAAGCCCTCTGGTAGTTACACATGGTATTTACAGGTTTACATACATAACAGTTAGCATGCAGGTACAGCAAGTAATTAGGAAGGTAAATGGAATGTTGGCCTTTATTGCAAAGGGGGTGGAGTATAAATGCAGGGAAGACTTGCTACAAATGTACAGGCATTGACGAGATCACACCGAGAGTACTGATAGAGTTTTGGTCTCCTTATTTAAGGAGGGATATACATGCATTGGAGGCAATTCAGAGAAGGTTCACTAGGTTGATTCCTGGAATGAAAGGTTTGCCTCATGAGGAAAGGTTGAGCAGGTTGGGTCTGTACTCATTGGAGTTTAAATGAATGAGAGATGATCTTATTGAAACATAAGATTCTAAGGGTAGATGTTGGTGGATTTAGAACTAGGAGGTATAGTTTCAAAATAAGGGGTCGCCCATTAAGGATGGAGATGAGGAGGAATTTTTTCTCATAGAGGGTCGTGAATCTTTGGAATTCTCTATCTCAGAGAGCTGTGGAGGCTGAGTCATTGAATATGTTCAAGGCTGAGATAGACAGATTCTTGAACTATCGGGAAGTCAAGAGTTATGGGGAACAGGCAGAAAAGTGGAGTTGAGGCCAAGATCAGATCAGCCATGATCTTATTGAATGGCGAAGCAGGCTCGAGGGGCTGTATGGCCAACTCCTGCTCCTATTTGGCATATGGGGTATAATGTTGGAAAGTGTGAGGTTATGCACTTTGGCAGAAAAAAATCAAAGAGCACGTTATTATTTAAATGGAGAAAGATTGCAAAGTGCCACAGTACAGCAGGACCTGGGGGTACTTGTGTGAAACACAAAAGATTAGTATGCAGGTATAGCAAGTAATCAGGAAGGTCAATGGTATCTTGGCCTTTATTGCAAAGGGGATGGAGTATAAACGCAGGGAAATCTTGCTACAGCTTTACAGGGTATTGATGAGGCCACACCTGGAATTCTGCGTGCGATCTTGGTTTCCATCTTTACGAAAGGATATACTTGCTTTGGAGGCAGTTCAGAGAAGGTTCTCTAGGTTGATTCCGGGGATGAGGGGGTTGACTTATGAGGAAAGGTTGAGTAGTTTGGGCCTCTACTCATTGGAATTCAGAAGAATGAGAGGTGATCTTATTGAAACATATAAGATTATGAGGGGGCTTGACAAGAAGGATGCAGAGAGGATGTTTCCACTGATGGGGGAGACTAGAACTAGAGGGCATGATCTTAGAATAAGGGCCGCCCATTTAAAACAGAGATGAAGAGAAATTTCTTCTTTTAAAGGGTTGTAAATCTGTGGAATTCGCTGCCTCAGAGAGCTGTGGAAGCTGGGACATTGAATAAATTTAAGACAGAAATAGACAGTTTCTGAAATGATAAGGGGATCAGGGGTTATGGGGAGCAGCTGGGGAAGTGGAGCTGAGTCCACGATCAGATCAGCCATGATCTTATTGAATGGCTAGGCAGGCTCGAGGGGCCAAATGGTCTACTCCTGTTCCTATTTCTTATATTCTTATGTTCTTATTTCTTATGTTCTTATGTTCTAAGAGGGCACATAATTTTGCACTCTCCTCAAGCAAGACCTCAGACAAATTCTACACCAAGGATGACTCTACCAATAAGATTGCAACCGTAAACTTTTACACAGCAGATATTTCAATCGGCAGTGCGCGATTTAAAATACTGGTGACAGGTGCTTTGTTTGCCACACCAAACTGCTTCATCACTTTCCCGTAGAAAGCAGCCCACAGCACTTGACAGCATTCCATTGTTTTCATGTGGTAGGTTTTTCTGCAGTATAAGGTATTATTTATGGTATGCATCATGCTTACAGATCCCTACTGCCAATCTCAAGGCCTTTATGAGCAGCTTATCTGTAACTATATGCACAAAATGATGCACATGAATTGTTGCAAACCTGGCATCAGTCTTGACACCTTCATTTCACATCAATCTATCAAACCACCATTATTTAAATGGGCAAGGAGACTAGACGGGTGTTGCTTTGAAGGGCAAATTTATCTTCTTCAACCTTGGTTCATAATCTTCTTGAGGCAGCCACATAAAAGAGCTGAACTGTAATATAATGAGGCACATATAGGGCCCAAGTTTCCACATGATTCGCGCCTGATTTTTAGGAGCAACTGGTGGAGAATGGACTATTTTAGAAATCGCAATTCTCCACATTTTTTTTTCTGCAGTTCTAATCAGGTAGAACAGTTCTAGTTTAGAACAGAATTTTATCTTCAAAAGGGGACGTGTCCGGCCACTGACGCCTGATTTGAAAGTTTCCACAGTGAAAATGTACTCCAAACTAAAGTAGAATGGAGCCAGTGAAGATTTTTGTAGAACTGAAAAAACCTGTTCTACACATTAAAAAATCAGGAGCAGGTTACAAATTAGGCGTCCATGAACAAGTCCATGATGGAAATTTGGGGTTCACTGATGACCCTTCAGTCCACTGAAGGCTGCTGGTAGGTTGGTTGGTCGTCGACGGTTTCTTCATCCGACTGCTCTGTCTCGCCTGTGTGCCTCAGCTTTGTTTGATCCATGTGTTTCCTGCAAGTTTGCCCATTCTTGAGCTTAATAACAAATACTCTGTTGCCCTCCTTGGCCATGACCGTACCAGCGATCCATTTGGGACCCTGACCATAATTCAACATATATCTAGGATCATTAACAGAAATCTCGCATGACACAGTTGCGTAATCATGGTACCCTTGTTGACTCTGTCTTCTGTATTCAACATGATTACTTAAATCTGGGTGTACAGGAGATAACTTGGTCTTAAGACCTCTTTTCATCATGAGTTCAGCAGGCGAGACCCCCGTGAGTGTCATGTAACTCAGCAGTATGCAAGACAAGCAGGTCTGCAGTGACCCTTGGGTTACTCTCCTCATGCTTTGCTTGATAATTTGTACTGCACGTTCTGCTTGCCTGTTGGAAGCAGGCTTGAACGATGCTGACCTTACATGTTTTATGCCGTTAAGTTTTACAAACTTCTGAAACTCCTGAGACTGGTGAAGCACAACCCATTATCGCTCACCACTATGTCAGGCAGACCATGTGTCGCGAACATGACATTGAGATTCTCTATGGTTGCCGTGGACGTACTGGATGACATGATTATGCATTCTATCCACTTCGAATAAGCATCCACCACCACTAAAAACATCTTGCCCAGGAAGGGAACTGTAAAATCTACATGGATCCTGGACCAAGGTTTGGATGGCCATGACCACAGACTCTACGGCCATTCTGCTGGTACTTTGCTGGGCTGCATGCAGGTGTTGCACTGATGCACGCATGCTTCCAGCTCAGAATCAATTCCTGGCCACCATACATGGGACCTGACGATGGCCTTCATCATCACTATACCAGGATGTGTGCTGTGTAACTCTTGCACAAACTTCTCTCTCCCTTTCTTAGGCATTATAACTCGATTGCCTCACAATATGCAACGTGCTTGAATAGACAGTTCATCCTTGCGACAAATGTACAGTTTGGCTTCCTCGCATATTTGCTTAGGTATGGCAGACCAATCCCCTTTGAGGATGCAACCCTTTACCACCGATAATATCGGGTCCTGGTTGGTCCAGGTCTTAACTTGTTGAGCCATGACAGGGGTACCTTCACTCTCAAAAGCATCCATGATTAACATTAAATCTGCCGGTGTGGGCAACGGCAACCTCTCAAAGCATCGGCACAATTCTCTTTGCCAGATGTGTGGCGAATGACATAACCATAGGCAGATAATGTCAGCGCCCACCTTTGGATGCGGGATGAAGCGTTGGTATTGATACCTTTGCTCTTGGAAAACAACGAAATGAGCGGCTGGTGATCGGTCTCTAATTCAAACCTCAGACCAAACAGGTGTTGATGCATCCTAATAACACCGTACACAAACGCTAACGCTTCTTTTTCTACCATACCGTAGGCTCTTTCTGCTTTAGACAAACTTTTGGATGCATACGCGACAGGTTGAAGTTTCCCCAACTTATTGGCTTGATGTAACACACAACCAATTCCATATGACGATGCGTCACAGCCCAAAACTAAAGGTTTACATGGGTCATAATGTACCAGCAGCTTGTTTGAGTAAAGCAGATTGGTGGCTTTCTCGAAAGCTCCGTCTTGCCATGCGCCCCACACCCAGCTGTTGCCTTTTTTCAATAGCATGTGCAGTGGTTCAAGTAAGGTGCTCAATTTAGGTAGGAAGTTACCAAAGTAGTTGAGTAGATCCAGGAACCAACACAGCTCAGTCACATTCTGCGGCTTGGGTGCATTCTTGACGGCTTTGGTTTTCACGTCAGTAGGTCTGATGCCATCAGCGGCGACTTTCCTCCTGAGGAATTCGACCTCCGGTGCCATGAAGATGCACTTCAAGGGTTTAAGTCTGAGTCCCACTCTGTCCATACACAGTAGAACCTCTTCCAAGGTGTTCAGATGCTCCTTGGAGTCACAACCGGTGATCAGGATGTCATCTTGGAACTCGACGGTTCTGGGAACGGACTTCAGTAGACTTTCCATATTCCTCTGGAATATTGCTGCAGCCGAGCGAATTCCAAACGGGCACCTGTGGTAAATAAACAGTCCTTAGTGCGTGTTAATGCATGTAAGTTTCTTCGATGTCTCGACCAACTCCTGCGTCATATAGGCCGATGTCAAGTCCAGTTTTGTGAATGACTTCCCTCCGGCTAGCGTCGCAAATAAGTCATCAGCCTTCGGTAACGGGTACTGATCTTGTTTCGAAACCCAGTTGATCGTAGCCTTGTAGTCTCCACAGATTCTGACTGTGCCATCACTTTTCAGCACAGGAACAATGGGGCTGGCCCATTCATTAAATTCGACTGGTGATATGATCCCTTCATGCTGGAGTCTGTCCAGTTCAATTTCGACCTTCTCACTCATCATATACGACACTGCCCAAGCTTTATGATGGACAGGTCTTGCATCTGAGTCCACGTGGATCTGCATCTTGGCTCCCGTGAAGTTGCCGCTACACGGTTCGAACAGCGAGGGGAACTTGCTCAATACTTGGGCACATGTATCTTCCTCTGACGACAATGCCTTTATGTCATTCCAGTCACATCTGATTTTCTCCAACTAGCTTCTGCCGAGCAACGTTGGCCATTGCCTGGAACAATCCACAGCGGTAACTCGTGAACCGCACCATTATACCACACGTTAATTTGTGCACTGCCAATCACCTTTATCAGTTCTTTGGTGTACGTGCGCAGCTTGGCATTAACAGGGCTCAGCCTGGGCCTCACAGTCTTAGTATCCCACAGCTTATTAAATGCCTTCTCGTTCATGATCGATTGACTCGCCCCTGTGTCCAGTTCCATCGGTACCGGTATCCCTTGAAACTTCACATTAATCAAAATTAGTTTACTCTTGATTATGAAAGAGTAGTCCATACACTTCCTCCTCTGGCATCTCAGATTGCGTATCCGGATCCACGCTAGTCCGACTCTCATCCTCCATGTGGTGTGTCACAGCTCGCTTGCTCATCTGCGGACACTTGCGCTGGAGATGCCCCACTCTCAGACAGCCCTTGCAACTATATTGCTTAAATCGGCATTGCTGGTACTGATGATCTCCCCCACAACGCCAACACGGAGAAGTCGGACTTTGGGTAGCCACAGGTTTCGCGAACGCAGCTGGATAGGTCTTGCCATGTTCCACTCTGCCAAACACCGAATCATTCGCGAATGCAGCTGGATAGGCCCTGCCAAGTGCCGTCTGCCGATCGCCGAATCAGTCGCATTTATATTACTTGCCGAGGTTTGGTTCTTCACCGATATTTGCTTTAAACTCCTGTCCGTCGTCATACATGAGTAAGCGATCTGGATGGCCTTTTTGAAATCCAACTCCTCCACCGCTAGAAGTTTGCGCAGGATCACCTCAGGGTTGATACCAATAACGAAGAAGTCCCGCAGCATGTCTGCCAACACCGTCCCGAACTTGCACGGTCCCGCTAGACGTCTCAGGTCGGCAACGAATTCCAGCACGCTCTGGTTCTCCGATCAAATGTGTGTATAAAACCTATATCTCGAGATGATGATGCCGTCATCTGGCTTGAGGCTCCCGTACCAATGTGCACAACTCCTCCTACGTTGTCTTTGTTGGATCACTAGGTATGAGTAGATTCTTTATCAGACTGTAGATCTTTGAACTGCACACAGTGAGGAACACGGCCCGGCGCCGATCTGCAACGTCGACCCCCTTCATTTTGTTGGCCACGAAGTACTGGTTCAAACGGCTTACAAAGTCTGCCCAAGCTTCTCCCTCCACGAATCGCTCTAAAATCCAATCATGGTCATTTTACAAACAAAAGTTCTTGTATTCTCGTCGCTAAATGTTACGTATGCAATAAAGGTTCAAACTGAGTACTATTTAACTAAGCAAGGTACTACCTTGCTTCTGCTTTATTTCGGCCCAAAGTGCCTGACTCACAAAATTACTTTTAACCTGCAGGCAATTCATCTCGGTTGGCTGATGACTGGAAATGACACAAAACTCTGGGGAGTATTGGTCAGCCATGTCCATCGACATAGCTGTCTGACAAAAGTTAAGTTCGGGGTTGTCAACAATTTTCTTTTGATTGCTTCATTTTTTAATCGCCAACAAAGCGGTCACGCAATGCTTGGTCCTGAAACTTTCCAAAATGACAGCTTCTTTAAAGCTACAATGTACTCACTGATACTCTCATCGGCTAATTAATCCCGTGTTTCAAAAAGATAAATTTCAGCAATTTCCAGGGGCTCAAGACTGTAATGCTGTCTCCGTCAGTGGCGTGTCCTTTGGCTTGACGGGAACAAGAACATTTTTCAAGGTGTCATACAACTCGGGGCCTGCTTCAGTCAGGAAAATTTTCTTTTTGAAACCACCCAACTACGGTTTTCATTATCAGGGACTTCTATTATTTGCAGTGAAAAACATTTCTAGCCGCTCCACATACACTCCAAAAGTCTCTTGGTCACGATGGAACCCACCCATGCACCCTATCATTCCCATAGGCACGTCCATCTGGACTCTGGCAATGTCAACAGTGTGCTTGAAATTTATCTTGCATTTTTAGCTGTGCTGCAAAACAAAGAACCTCACAAAGTCTCTCTGTTGTTTGGCTGGATGATCCACCAACAAAAATTTCAGCTAGGGAATCCAATTATCCTATGTGATATATTCTTTAGGACATCAAAAACATACACATACACAAGATGACTCTACAGGAACGTATCAGTGTCATATGATCCTTTTATTATATACTTCAGACGTTGCATTACCACAGTAGTCCACTAGGTGGAGCAGTAGTCAATGAGGGGGAGCTCTATCTCACAGGCACCTCTGACAGTGCAGCACTCCTTCTGTACTGCACTAGAACGTCACCCTAGATTTTGTGCTGAAGTCTCTGAAGTAGGACTTGAACCCAATTTCTGAGTTGGAGACAAATATGCTGCCAATAAGCCATGGCTGAACCAGTTGGGAATGAGGGAGCAGCTTTTCAGTTCTGCAGGGGTCACTGCCATCATTGATCATTGGCAACAGGTAGCAGAGAAGACCAATGCAGTTTCTACCATCTCATACATATGGTAAAAGCTGCAGAAGACATTTCATGATATGAAGAAAGCAACATGACCTTTACAAGAAAACACATATATGTTCCATACCTTTCACTGTAGACTTCCTGCTGCTATGAGCACAGGGTCAGAATTAGGTGCGTCAGTTCAAATGCAACCGAATTTTTCTTAAAAGCAATGTTGCTATTGATATATAGATATTATACCAGCAGTAATGTTAAAGGCAATGATGACAACAACAGATTTCAAAATATGAGCAATACATAAAAAAGCCATATCCAAACAGAGGAAAATGGCACAATGAATTGAGAAATATATAAATAAATAATCAGATTCCCCCCGCAAAGGCCTCCTTTCTGACATCACTTTTGGGGCCAAGACTGGAAGGATTCCCAAAACCCCGACATTTTACGCTTTTTGTACTGCCAGCAATAAGTACACTTGCAAGCGTACTTGCTGTGCAGGGATTTGTGTGGGCCCCACAATGCCATATTTCAATGGCAATCAATCCAAGAAAGATCAATTGCCATTTTGATATCTGCAACGCATTAAAGGAACAGTAAACAACGAAGATTAGCGTCGGAAAATACTTGGCCCAGTCCAGCCCGCAACCTCCCGCAAATGGAGTGGAAAAGTGTTGCCTCGCATTCCCACTCAATCCAGTGATGCTGGTAATGGTGTGGGCACCACAGGTTTTGAGACACTATAGCCAAATTTGGTAGGAACTTCCCATAGTTCAAAAGACCCCAAAATATCGAAGTTCAGTGACATTCTTGGGAGTGGGTGCATTTTTGATTGCGTCCAGCTTTCCCTTGGTCGGATGTAAACCATGTTTGTTTACTCTGTGCCCTAAGTATTCCACTGAGTTTTGAAATAATTCACACTTGTGAGCAGTCACTCGTACTCTGTGCTTCTCTAGCTGTGTGAGCACTTCATTCAATACATGATTATGGATTTTCCTGTTTGGTGCTGAAATGAAGATGTCATCTAAATAACATACTACCCCTTCGATGCCTTGCAAAATCTGGTTCATCACCCCTTGGAATATGGCAGGGGCGGAAGACACTCCAAATGATAGCCTATTAAATTGAGATAGACCTAGATGAGTATTTATAGTCAAGCATGACATGTACTCCTCATCTCGCTCAAGTGTAAAAAGACATTTGTCACATCTAACTTTGAAAAGATCTGGCCATATGTCAGCCTTGTGAACAAATCTACATTTGGCAATGTATTGGGTAGATTACCCACTGGAACCTGGTTTACGGTTACTTTATAATCACCACACAACCTTACCTTACTATCTGACTTAGGTACAGCAACAATGGGTGCAGCCCAATTACTTAGATCTATCTTAGAGATAATGTTCTCAGTTTCTAATCTTTTGAGTTCTTGTTCAACTTTCTCCTTATGGTACGGGACATGGCTTGCAGTAAACTGGTCTAGCGTTGTTCTGTACTTTGACACTTGCCTTAAAACCTTGGATCAGACTGCCTGTTTCACGGAACGCCTTCGGATATTGTGGGATGAAGTCATCTTTTAATGCAAATTTCGTTGCCACACGAAAAATCTTATTCCAATCCAGATTTAGTGATCCAACCAACTTCTACCTATTAAGGCAGGCTTGTCTCCTGACACTATGAAGAGAGGCAAGCTCTGAAACTGATCCTTGTATTTCACTGGTACGGTGATACATCCTACCACAGGGATTTGCTCCCCTGAGTAGCCTTGCAGCTGTATTTTCAACTGTATTGTCCCAGGTGCCGATAGCATGAGTTCAATTTACTGTTCCCTTGGCTGGTTGCTGAGGCCTTGGGGCCCAATTGCCTTTTACTTTTGACCTGCAGGCAATTCAAATCGGTTGTCTGATGGTTGGAAATGGTATGAAATTCTCGGGAGTATTGGTTGGCCATATCTATTGACATAGCTGTCTAACAAGCTAATTCAAAAGTCAAATTAGGGATTGTCAACAACTTCCTTCTGATTTGTTCATTTTTCATCCCACAAGCAAAGCGGTCATGCACTGCTCGGTGAAAGTTTCCGAAATTACAGTGAATGGATAGCTTCTTTAAAGCTATAATGTGTTCACTGATACTCTCGTCATTTAACTGATCTTGTATTCCAAAACAATACAAAGCAATTTCCAAGGGCTCAGGACTGTAGTGCTGTTCTAAGTTGGTTAGAATCTCCATCAGTGGCGTATCCTTTGGCTTGACAGGAACAAGCAAATTATTCAGGATTTCATGCACCTCGGGGCTTGCTTCAGTCAGGAAAATAGCCCGTTTTCTTTCTAACACTGCCTGGTTACAGGTTTCATTATCCAAGTGCCCTATTATTCACATAGTCGTGGCCATGTGGACTCTGGCAATGTCAACAATGTGCTTGAAATTTACCTTGGATTTTTTTTAGCTATGCTGCAAAGCAAAGAACTTCTCAAAGTTGGTTGGCAGGATCAATCACAAAAATCCTATCCTATGTCGCCAATGTGATATATTATTTACAACATCACTAACACATTCTACAAGATGGCTCCAATATATCATGTGACTTTATTTTTATACATGAGTAGGTTTGCATTGGAACAATAGTCCACTAGGGGGAGCAGTAATCCACTAGATGGAGTTCTATATTATAGTTCCAGCCTGGACCCAACCTCTGCCATTGAGTATGCCACTTTCTTCTCAGAGTAATGGCTTCCAAGGAACTGTTCAGCCTCTGGGAGGCTGGGAGCCAGACAAACAGCAACAAAAGCAATCCCTGTTCCCAACCATGCCTCCTTTGACACTGCTGATCTTGTAAGGGCTTAACTCCTTACAAGGGCCACAAGAACTCCAATGTTAGGCCGGGACTCAGTGTACCCAGCCTAATTTCTGATGCCTTCCGGCACAATTCTGTCGGAGTTTCAGCAAAAGTGCACCAAAAAGTCAAGGATTTTTGCATCTTACTGTCTGGATTCACATATAAAGAATGCCATTGATGTAGTCATCATCATCAAAGGCGCTCCCTCGAACGAGGATGACTTGCTTCCACAAGTTCACAGGTGTTTCGATGAAGGACCCAATGTTCCAGTCCTGAACTCCAACTGAGGGGGTGGAAGATGCCTGTCCGTGAACTTTTTTAACGTGTGATGACCGTTGCACACCAGCCACCACACGGGCTTGACAGAGCCAGGTCTTGGTCCAGTGGCAAGGATTAATCAAGACGACTGGAGACTTGTTCTGCTGCACGGACCTAGCACGCACACATATCACAGTGTGGGCTGGCCCGTACTGCCCCTGGGCCCTCAGCTCTTCTGGGCCCCGTACCTTCATCTGTCGCACCTCTGCCACGATCTCTCACCGCTCCTCTGCCATAAACAATCACCGCATCTCGCCACACTCGCCGCTCATCCGCCCCAACCTTCTCACTCCTCTGTACTAGATCTAAGATAGCCTGCTCCCTGGTTGGTTCCGCAACATACTGTTCAAGGAAACTATCCCGGATACACTATGAGCTCTAGTGCTATAATGTTGACAGCTGGAGGCCTGGCAAGTGCTGCTCTTCTGAGAGATGCCAATATATTGCAACTGTGACTCCTTGGTGGCTTGGTCTTCAGCATTCTCCACCACCATCATCATCTTCCTTCTCCTGTTCTTCCCGCTGCTGTGGTAGATCTGCAGGAGAGGAGGGTTGAAGTTCAGAATGGATGAGCATCACCCCCTTAGGATTACGGAGTTGGACACTGTTGGCTTCACTGGGATGCCAACAGTGTAGGTGCTCAGTCAGTCATCTCGGGTGAGGAGTTTAAAAGTGGGGATGCTCCTCTGGTGGCCTGCCTTTGAGAAGCATTGTGTGGCAATTTGTCCAGCAAGAAGACAGAGTGAATGAGGGTAAAGCTAGCAGTTGAGAAGTGTGTACCAAATGCCATGAGATAAATTAAGTAAGAGCTGTGGTGGTTTGGAGCTGTTAAAGTGACAGAGAGTTTTTAGGTTTGTGCACGTAAATAGTTGATGTGAGGGTAGCTGGGCAGTATGAGTGCAAGATGCCGAGTTAAAGCCATCCTTAACCAAAGTACAGTGTAATGGGTTAGGGTTGTGGAAGTGCTGTGTTAAGAGGAGGGAAGAGTGTGCTGGAGCCCAGGGTGGGCAACGAAGAAAAGGGAGAGGTGTACAGACTGTACTGCCAGCAACTCTGAACAATGCCTGCCTGCTGAGGATTTGGTGGTACTGTCGTGCAGTCATGATCAACCATATTCATCACTACTCCCACTGATTTGGCACACAGTGCCAGTGCCACCTCCCTCCAGGTGGCATGAGTGATAATTCTGGGTGACTTGGTGGCACTCACTCCCAGGATTCTGTTCAATACTCTCCAGGAGGGATCTGTCCGAATGAATTATGTTGTGTGTTCTTCTTCACTGGCTTGGACCCATGCCCTGCAGTTCTCTGGGCACAGATGGTGCCTGAATGGTCATAGTTCTGTACAAGTGCAACAAAGATATTGCGAAGACATGCACCAATGTTATTAGTGATTGAAGTGCAGGAGCTGAACTGTCTTTATAAAGGCTGCACAGGACATTTTCCAGACAATTTACTTTAGTCTCAATGCCCCACACAGTTTCAATAATCAAACTGGCTTCTTTAGTTCTCTAGACCTGCCCACAGACTTAATTTGTCTTGTAGAATCCCAAATTCGATTAAAGTTTGCAGTTTCTTCCATGAGCATTTTGGGACTTCAAACTTTCTGGGAGATAGTTCCAAATTAAATTTCCTTTCCAATGAGTCCAAACACTGGGAGGGGTTTCCCACGAATTTGCCCGTCTCTTACAGTAGTGATGAATATGGTTGGTTAATGGTGCAGTCTGTTAGAGAAGATGCAAGGGAATGTGGTAGGAGGAAACTGTGGAGAGGAGGAGAAAGGGATGAGGTGATGGGGGCCTTAGAATTTCCTCAAACTGACTTACATCTTTTTTTAAAAGTGTTGCATAATCCAGTGGCAAAAGGTTCAGCTGCTTACACAGGTTTTATATCAATACCTGCAGCAATGGGAATGCAATTGAGCAGATCCAGGAAATTCATGTGCCTCACCCTCTGCAAGCCACTGGATTATGCAACAATTTGGAACTATCTACCAGAAAGTTTGAAGTCCCAAAATGCTCATGGAAGAAACTGCGAACTTTAATCGAATTTGGGATTCTACAAGACAAATTAAGTCTGTGGGCTGGTCTAGAGAACTAAAGAAGCCAGTTTGATTATTGAAACTGTCTGGGGCATTGAGACTAAAGTAAATTGTCTGGAAAATGGACACTCAAAAACCCTTCTCCACAAGAGACATTAACATTGTAACAATTAACTCAGAGATGGCCAGCCATCAACCTGAACCTGGAAAGCTATTTTCAGCTTATGCATAAAAAGAAAAGGCCCACTCCAGCTGCATGCAAAAACCAAGCACAAAGAACATTGTGATTACCAAGCTAATATTTCCATCAAGAAACAGATTTAGAAGATCAACCTACCCGAGACATATTAACTTTTAACGAGCCCATCAAAATATTACAAAGAAATGTCGAGCCCACCAAAATTAAACAAGAATTTTGGTCTGATTTGGTGCAAAGATTAGGACAGCTCCTACAGTATAACTGGCCCCTGTTTTCGCAAAGCGTATGCCATACTACGCCTATGCCATCAAGAAGGGAGAGAAACCAATGTGACAGTTGCAAACTAACTTCTCCAGCCTCGACATCCTGAAATTGAAAAGGAAGGAAGAACATCACCATCGCGGTAGCAACCGACCACAGCCAACGTCGTACCACTAAAAACCACCACGGTCGACCAACCTCAAAACAAAACTTCACAAGGAAGAAACCGAAGAATCTAAAGTTTCCACTCTACAATCTAGGCCTGACTACCAACAGGTGAAAACGTTACCTAAAAGGACTTTGAAACCTATTTCTAATGAAAGAAAATGGTTACTTATCTCACAAATCCAAAACGTGCCCTACCGCATCAGCGGACTCAACCCAACTGAAGATTGCGCAGTAAGAAGTCCTTTCCGATGTTCAGGGTACGGCAAGCAGAACCTACAGAATCCAACGAACCCCAAAACCGCGAACTACCGGCAACTGACCAGAATGGATTGGTAAGCATAGTCCCTGTCTGCCCTGGAGTCTAACCTAGCCAGTATTAGGTATTTGGGGGTGGGAGGTATAATTTTCACTGCAACCCTTTTGAATGTGTGATGTACTGTTCTTTATTAGTGTAATTATAAGTGTGACATTGTATTTTCTTATCCTTAATAAAATCAAAATTCTTTTGCACCAAACCAGTGGTCTTTTGCACTTTACCACATCCCCAAATAAATCCAGAGTCTAGAGCCCAAGGGAGTCGGAGCGATTCGAACTGCTCAAGTAGGTCAGATATAACCTGACCCCCGGGACCACCCCTTACACTACTCCCCTTCCTAAATCATATCCTGCTATTTTTGAGGCCTTTGTCTCTCCTGGATCGGTCCACAGCTTATTTTTGCTCCAATACAGTACGTCTTATGGGCTGCCAACTCTATACAATGCACTGCCTCTCTCCAAGTAGCCTCATTCGCTATTCCATACAATCTCCCAGTTGAGTCTTCCCACACTCACTCAAAATCCTGACCAACACTTTTATATCACCATCCTTGCCAAGAGCCAAGTCCCTCACCTTTCACATTATCATTCAGGGTGAGCACATTGATGTCCTGGTCCTGACTGAAACTTGACTCACATATAGAAAACATAGAAAATAGGTGCAGGAGTAGGCCATTCGGCCCTTCTAGCCTGCACCGGTTCAGAATGGTTCAGAATGGAACTTTGCTCACTCTTTCCCTCTTAGTAAAGCAGTTCCACCTGTCTATACTTTTCACTACGTCCCTTGCCTGAACTATTGTGGAGCTGGAGTGGCTTATCTCCATACTCCTCCAACATATTCTCCATATTTGAACATACAAACATATAAAAAAGATGGACAGACAAAGACCAGTTGGTCCATTATGTCTATCCTAGTCAGTCATGTTGCAACTAGGCAACTAGGTAACATCATCCCCAGGAACAGCCAGGTAATCTTTTGGGAGAGGTAAAAAAATAGTCTTTTCTTCAAAAACAGAGGCCAATTCTGGGAAATTATGCTCCAACTCCTGTCGGTAATCAAAAATGAGTTCCAGGACATAATAGTGACCACAAGGTACATCACCCAACATCTCATTTTCCATTTATACACAGCAATATCAGCCTCCTCCAGAAACTTGCCTAGCAAATTCACACCTACTGCACAAGCCAGCAACATATTCCAAAGGTCAGTGATCCACTGTAAACTGAAAATCCTCCTGACATCTAGCCTAGTTCTAACCTCACATAACTTGTATGGATGTCCCTTCATTGTCCCTAATTTACCTAATTCAAATAAACTGTCCACATGGACACAATCTAGTCCCTTCAACAGTTTAATTACTTCAATCAAAGTACCCTGAAGTCTGTGTTCTTCTTGAGTAAAAAGATTCATCTCTTTGAACATATCTTGATAGCCAAGAGTTTTTAAAATGAGGCATTATTTCAGTGGTACTCCTCGCAACGCTTTCTGGAGCATCTATATCTCCCACCCTATGAGGGACTAGAACTGGATACAATGTTACAGATGATCTTGTACAAGGACACTATGCTACTTTTTGTTTGAAATTGAACAATCCTAGCTATACATCCTAACACTCGATTTGCTTTCATTATAGCCTCTTGGGAATGCTTATTCACCTATAGAAACTCAACAACAACAAAAACTTACATTTATATTGGGCTAGGCTTTCCACTATGATCGTTTTTGGGCGATATTGCCAGCGTTAGTGCTTTTTTTATTTTTCAGGATCGTTGGAATATCGCCCATTTTAAAAGCCGCTAGTTTCGCCTTTTTAATTTGGGCCTGGACTGGGCGAGAGCTGCCCTGGCTCACTGTCTGAACACTTTGGGACATAAGCTCTGGCCACACGGAGGTCTCCGAGCACAGCCCAGGGACACGGTGCCCCCTCCCCTCATGGTCCTGTCATTGCCGAGCTCACCAGCTCAACAGCGGTCCTGATTCCGCCCCCCCGCACCTCAGGGACCTCTATCGATTGCAATAACCCGGCTCCCTCCCCTCAGGCGCCGAATGGCACGGCCCGTGGGTGGGGCCTTTCCTGGGGATTGTACGCGAGAGGGTTGGTGTCAAGCATTACTTCCTCAACACAATCTCATTAAATATTTTCTCTGAACGTAGATGTTATAACCATGCATCCATTGGATACAAACCGTATTAGCATGTAACGTTAACGGTAACGATGAATAGCATGTGGGGTGACTAATTGTGGATTACAATATCTGTTGTGTTTACGTAATAGTACCTAGGAAATTAGCTTATGTCATGCTCTTGTCACGTCTGCAGAGGAAGATATCTAAGAATCAGGCGAAGTGGAGGTGGACTGGAGGAGGGCCTGCTGGCCTTCACACTTTGACCGATCTCGAGGAGCATGCCGCAGCCTTAGTAGGCACATATAATCATTCTGCCTCCCGTGGTGGTGCAGATCCCGATGTTGCGCCACGTGAGTAATGTGTAAACAAGTGGTAATTTAAAGTAATTTAATGCCATTTGATTATAATATATAATAAATGATGTAATGTTATACATGCAGCTTCAGTACTCTTCTGTACTCTCATGATAATTATATGTAACATCTCTTGTTCACATTTATTGCAGTAGTGTTGCTCCTCGTACATATGCCTGCACAGCGCAAGCATTCTCATGTCACCCCTTCTCTTCTACTAACCTCAATTATGTTTTCCAGTTCTCCAGGCACAACGGGAGGCCCTTGGAGCATCACCCCAATTGCTACAGGTCGTGCTGACCATGGGGGAAGAACAAGATACGACCAAGGAGGAGGATGATGAGCCTGAAGGGTCGTTTGTAGTATCTGTGGTTACATCATCCTCAACGGATGAAGTAGCGAGGCCAAGCGGCTTGCAGCAGGACACTCCGAGTGCCCACGTCGACCCCGCGAAGGTTGGGTGAGCGAGATAAGCACGCGCAGCGACAGGCAGATGTGAACGAGAACATGGTATCTCTGTCGAGTGCGAGTGTCGACATTGGTTGAGAGCTTCTCCAAGAAATTGGTGGGTTGACTGGCAACATTGCCACACGCTAGAGTCCCAGAGGACATGGACCAGATGGTTGCGGCAATGCGGTGTTCAGCCGACTCCGTCGATGCCATGCGGCAGGCGATAGTTTTGGGATATGGCACTACACCCCAAGGTGCTATACCACCATCAACTTGGACAGATGTGAGTCAGGAGGAAGCAGTTGCTTCTGACTCAGAAGAAGATTGGACAAATCAAATTGGTCAGGGTAGCCTTGAGGAGGAGTTCATAGAGTGCATAAGGGAAGGGTTCCTTGAGCAGTATGTAATGGAACCAACCAGAGGGCAGGCTATCTTAGATCTGGTCCTGTGTAATGAGACAGGATTAATAAACAATCTCTTAATGATTGAATTTCAAATTCAGATGGAAGGTGAGAGAGTTGGATCTCTAACCAGTGTACTAAGATTAAATAAAGGACAGTATGAAGGTATGAGGGCAGAGTTGGGTAAAGTGGACTGAGAAAATAGATTAAATTGTAGGACAGTTGAAGAACAGTGTTGTGCATTTAAGGAGATATTTCACAACTCTCAAGAAAAATATATTCCAGTGAGGAGGAATGGGTGTAAGAGAAAAGATAGCCATCTGTGGCTAACTAAAGAAATAAAGGACGGTATCCAATTAAAAACAGGGGCATTCAAAGTGGCCAAAACTACTGGGAGGACAGAAGACTGGGAAACTTTTAAAAGCCAGCAAAGAACGACTAAAAAAATGATTAAGAAAGGGAAGATAGACTATGGGCCCAAGTTTCCACATGATTTGCGCCTGATTTTTAGGAGCAACTGGTGGAGAACGGACTATCTTAGAAATCGCAATTCTCCACATTTTTTTTTCTGCAGTTCTAGTCAGTTAGAACAGTTTCACTTTGGAACAGAATTTTTTCTTCAAAAGGGGGCGTGTCCGGCCACTGATGCCTGATTTCAAAGTTTCCACAGTGAAAACGTACTCCAAACTAACTTAGAATGGAGCAAGTGAAGATTTTTGTAGAACTGGAAAAACCTTGTCTATACATTAAAAAATCAGGCGCAGGTTACAAATTAGGCGTCCAGAACGAGGTGGGGGGGGGGGGAAGTCATTAAATTCTATAATAAATCCTTATTTATACTTCTACAAATAAATCCAACCTGAATAAAAATTTATAAGCAAAGAAAAGATTAAATAAACCATCTTCCTACCTGTGTGAAAGTGCTTCACCCAGGGAGAATTCTGCAGGAAGCCTCAAGTTGAGGCAGCCGTTCGTTCCCGCGGGGGGGGGGGGAGGGAGCCGCTCGTTCCCGCGGGGGGGGGGGGGGGGAAGCCGTTCGTTCCCGCGGGGGGGGAGGAGGAAGCCGCTCGTTCCCGTGGGGGGGAGGGGAGGAAGCCGTTCGTTCCCGCGGGGGGGGAGGAGGAAGCCGCTCGTTCCCGCGGGGGGGGGGAGGAGGAAGCCGCTCGTTCCCGCGGGGGGGGGGAGGAGGAAGCCGCTCGTTCCCGCGGGGGGGGGGAGGAGGAAGCCGTTCGTTCCCGCGGGGGGGGGGGGAGGAGGAAGCCGCTCGTTCCCGCGGAGGTGCTCCCTGATCAATTTGCTAAGTTCTTCAAAGGTTTTGTCCGCCGGCTTTTCAGGTGCTAGTAAGTCCTTCATGAGATCGTAAGTCTTTGGTCCGCAGCTGGTCAAGAGATGAGCCCTTCGCTTGTTGACAGCTACAATCCCCAGCCATTCTTTCGTAACGAAGCTTTGCTGAAGCCTCTCGACAAAATCGTACCGTTCCTCTGTGCTCCCGGTGGCCATTCTCGTGGGTCGTGAATTCCCGTTTCTCGTCGCCAAAGTAAAGTCCTTACTCTACAGTATGAAACCACACGAGGCACATTCTGGGGATAAGGTCACTCTGTGACCTGAACTCTTTATTCACAGGACTCCAAAGACAGTGATCCTGCGTGGGACCTCCCTTTTTATACCTGAGTGATCAGGTAAGGAGTGTCTCCCACAAGTTCACCCCTTGTGGTCAAGGTGTGCATCTAGATTCAGTGTATACAGTAATACAGTGGTTACATTGTGGTTACATACATGACATGGCCTGCAGGATTTCGGTAGTGGCAGCGGATGTGTTAGCCGACATTATCTCATATTCAATCCACTTGGTGTACGCGTCTACAACCACAAGGAACATTTTACCCAACAACGGGCCTCCATAGTCGACATGTACCCGAGACCACGGTTTGGAGGGCCAAGACCATAAACTTAGTGGCGCCTCCCTGGGTACATTGCTTAACTGCGAGCATGTATTACAACTGTGAACGCAGGAGTCTAAGTCCGCATCTATACCGGGCCACCACACGTGGGATCTGGCTATCGCTTTCATCATTACGATGCCTGGGTGGGTACTGTGGAGATCATTGATTTAGGTGTCTCTGCCCTTCTTGGGGACCATTATCGATTGCTCCACAGAAGGCACTCTGCCTGTATAGACATTTCATCTTTGCGCCGCTGGAATGGCTTTATCTCTTCCTGCATTTCCATTGGGACACTGGACAAGCTCTTGTGAAGCACACAGCTTTTGACTAGAGATAATAAGGGATTCTGGCTTGTCCAGGTTTTGATCTGCCGGGCAGTGACGGGTGATTGCTCACTCTCAAATGCTTCCATAACCATAGCTAGATCTGCAGGCTGCGCCATTTCCACCCCCGTGGTGGGCAATGGCAGCCTACTGAGAGCATTGGCGCAGTTTTCTGTGCCTGGCCTGTGGCGGATGGCATAGTTGTATGCGGACAACGTAAGCGCCCATCTCTGGATGCGGGCCGCTGCGTTGGTATTTATCCCTTTCCTCTCGGAAAACAGGGATATAAGTGGCTTGTGGTCAGCTTCCAATTTGAATTTTAGCCCAAACAGGTATTGATGAATTTTCTTTACCCCATAAACACACGCTAACACTTCTTTCTCAATCATGCTGTAGGCTCTCTCAGCCTTAGACAGATTCCTGGATGCATAAGCAACTGGTTGCAGTTTCCTGAAATCATTAGCTTGTTGCAATACACACCCGACGCCATATGACGACGCATCACATGCGAGTACCAAATGCTTACATGGATCATACAATTGTTTGAGCATAACAATTTTCTCGCTTTTACAAAGGCATTTTCTTGGCTTTTGCCCCAAACCCATTCGTCCCCTTTTCGTAGTAAGACATGCAGTGGTTCTAAAATGTGCTGAGACCTGACAAGACGTTACCAAAGTAATTCAAGAGTCCCAGAGACGACCGCAGCTCCGTCACATTCTGTGGTCTCGGTGCATTGTCGATTGCCTCCGTCTTCGCACTGGTGGGCCTGATCCCGTCCACCGCAATCCTCCTTCCCAGGAACTCCACTTCAGGCGCCAGGAAAATGCACTTCGAGCATTTTAACCTGAGGCCCACGCGGTTGAGTCGACGAAGAACCTCCTCCAGGTTCTGCAGATGCTTGACTGTGTTCTGACCTGTGACCAAGATGTCGTCCTGGGAGACCACAGTGTGCGGGACCGACTTCAGTAAGCTCTCCCTGTTTCTCTGGAATATCGCCGCCGCCGATCGGATTCCAAACGGGCATCTGTTATAAACAAAAAGACCTTTGTGCGTGTTGATGCAGGTGAAGGCCTTCGATGATTCCTCCAGTTCCTACGTCATGAAGGCTGAAGTCAGATCCAGCTTCGTGAATGTCTTTCCACCTGCCAGCGTTGTAAAGAGGTTGTCGGCCTTTGGTAGTGGGTATTGGTCCTGCAGGGAAAAATGATTGATAGTTCATTTGTAATTGCCACAGATTCTGACGGTGCCATCTCCCTTCTGGACTGGGACGATAGGACTGGCCCACTCTTTGAACTCGATCAGGGAAATGATGCCCTCTCTTTGCAGCCGGTCTCGCTCAATCTCTACCCTTTCTCTCATCATGTACGGTACTGCTCTCGCCTTGTGATGGATGGGTCGCACCCCTGGAATTGTGGATCTGCACTTTTGCTCCTTGGAATTTCCTGATGTCATCAGCAGGCGATAGCGCTCGGACGTTGTCCCAGTTCCAGCGTATCTTTCACAGCCAGCTCCTGCCGAGCAGCGTGGGACCATCGCCCGGTACCACCCAGAGTGGTAGCTTGTGCACCGCTCCATCATTGGAGACCTTTACGGTAGCACTGCCGATTACAGGTATCAGTTCTTTCATGTAAGTTCTTAGTTTCGTGCGAACTGGAATTAAGACAGGATTTGAGGCCTTGTTGCACCACAACCTTTCGAAAGTCTTTTTGTCCATGATAGACTGGCTCGCGCCAGTGTCCAGCTCCATTGACACCGGGAGTCCATTTAGTTCAACATTCAGCATTATCGGGGGACAATTCGTGGTGAATGTATGCACCCCATGTACCTCTGGCTCCTCAATCTGAGGCTCTGGTTCATCGTGATCCTCCGTGGATCTGTCCTCCTCTGCAACATGGTGGTATGCAGGCTTAACAGGCTTTGCAGCTCGCCTGCACACTCGTTGGTTGTATCCCATTGTTCCACAGCCCTTGCAAATGTACTCTTTGAATCGGCATGAATAGAAACGACGATCACCCCCGCAGTATCAACAAGGTGTTAATGGCCTTGCATTCATCATCCTTGATGGTGGACTCTGAGACATCTGTGGACGTGTAGCTGCAGGTATGTGTGACCTGCCCTGTACATTACGATTCGAAAACAACATCACTTTGTTCACAGTACTTGTAGCAGCACTTGTGTGCTGAGAGATTTGCTTCATATTGTCACTGGTGGCAATGAACGCCTGGGCTATCGCTATCGCCATCGCCTTACTCAAGATTGGGGTCTCTACAGACAAAAGTTTGCGAAATATGGTTTCGTGGCCAATGCCAAGGACGAAAAAGTCTCTGAGTATGTGCTCCAAATACCCTTCAAATTCGCAATGTCCTGCAAGGCATCTTAGCTCGGCGACATAACTTGCCACTTCCTGGCCTTCAGATCTTTTGTGGGTGTAGAACCGGTACCTCGCCATCAGAACGCTTTCCTTTGGGTTCACATGCTCTCGGACCAGTGTGCACAAATCGTCGTATGATTTCTCCGTGGGTTTCGCTGGAGTGAGCAGATTCTTCATGCGGCCATACGTTGGTGCCCCACAGATGGTGAGGAAGATCGCCCTTCGTTTGGCAGCGCTCTCTTCCCCATCTAGCTCCTTGGCCACGAAGTATTGGTCGAGTTGCTCCACAAAGGTTTCCCAATCATCTCCCTCCAAGAATTTCTCCAGGATGCCCACTATACTCTGCATCTTTGGGTTTACTATCTGTATCTCGTCGCCAGTTGTTGTGTATGGAGAGAGTCAGACTGAACACTGTGAGCTCAAAGTAAACTGTGACAGTCTTTTATTGCAGGTCTCCAGAGTGCCTCTCCAACTTGTGAAACCTCCTTAAATACCTGTGCTCCCAAGGGATTATGGGATCCCTTGGGACTCCAGGGGATGAGCCCTCTGGTGGCTGCACAGAGAAAATACAAGTTTACATAGAAAACACAGATCAGCCATGATCTTGTTGAATGGCGGAGCAGGCTCGAGTATGGCCTACTCCTGTTCCTATTTCTTATGTTCTTATTGTTCTTATTAAACTTCCTCCATACCGCCGTATTAAGGTCAGGTGAGTGCAGCTTTCCTTGAGCGTCTTTTTGGGCAAGCGATCATTTGAGCGCAATATGGGCGAAATGCCGAAAGTAGCGATCGGCGATAATCTGGCCGATATTTAGGCACTAGTTTCCATTATAAACAGTATTCTGGGCCTTGCACAAGTGATGAGGCTCAGAATTTTTTTTTTTAAATAGGCCGGGCAATTCAGCTCAGTCCTGTATGCCGAAAGTTGCTCAGGCAATAAATGGCCGATAATTGGGCATTAGTTTCCATTTATCTTCAAATATGGCCGATAAACTGAATCTCGGTACTTATATGTGCGCTAAATGGGCAATTATGTGCCGAAAGTCTAGCCCATAATAGTGTCTTTAACATATGAAACTGCCCCAAGGTGCTTCACAGAAGCATAATCAGACAAATATTGACACCTAGATAAAAAAAAGATATTATAAGGGATGACCAAAGAGCAGCTTAAAGAAGTAGAGAGAGGTGACGAGACGTAGAGGTTTAGGGAGAGAATTCTGGAGCTTAGGCACAAGTGCTAATGGTGGGGCAAGTGTAAGAGGCTAGAGTTGGAGAAACAGAGTTGTTGGAAGGTTACCGAGCTGGAGGAGGTTGCAGAAATAGGGAGGGACAAGGCCACAAAGGGATTTAAATATGAATATGGAGGCATTGGTTGATTGGGAGCCAATGCAGGTCAGCGAACACATAGTATTGTATTGGGCAGTCCCTCGTATCAAGGATGATCCACACCAAAAAAGGATGAATTCACAGGTGTTTCAATGTGGGACCTGATTATCCAGGTCCCGAACGACATATTGAAAGGTGGAACATGCCTGTGCGTGGATTCTTTTAACGTGGGGTGGCCATTGCACACCAGCCACCACAAGGGCTTGACAGAGCTAGATCTTGATCTAGTGGCAAGGGTTAACCACGACGACTGGAGACCTGCTCTGCTGCATGGTCCGAGTGAGCCCACATATTCCTACTGTCCATAGATCGCAGTGTGGGCCGGCCCATGCTGCCCCTGGGCCCTCGCCTCTTCATATTTAAATCCCTTTGTGGCCTTGTCCCTCCCTATCTCTGCAACCTCCTCCAGCTCTGTCACCTTTCAACAACTCTGTTTCTCCAACTCTAGCCTCTTACACTTGCCCCACCATTAGCACTTGTACCTAAGCTCCAGAATTCTCTCCCTAAATCTCTACGCCACAACAACTCTTTCTACCCTCACCTCTCCTGGACCCAAATCACGTCGCTCCTGGCCCCCGATCTCTCTCCGCTCCTCTGCCCCGATCATTCACCACACCTCTGCTGTACATGGGCCCTGCCAATGTTCCTGCCCATGCTCCAAGAGACGATCTGGGTTTTGGTGACGTCACCCAGTCGCCTTTCTCGAAGCCATCGCCCTCCTGGAACGGCTCGTGCTCTATATTGAAGTGGCATGCTCCTTTTATACCCTTGACCTGCCAATGGTGTTTCTTCGCAGGTCGGGGTGCCGCACTGGTTCAAAGGCTGCCGCTCCTCCTTATATCCCCGACCTGCAGGTTAGGATACACACAGCAGAGTTTTGTATGAATTCAAGTTTATGCAGGGAGGAATATAAAGAAGAGATCAGAGATGGCCTGTGAATGAAGAGATGGGAACAGAAAGGTCACATGAGAAGGCAAGGTCAAAGGGATGGCTGTGAATATGAGCAGGAGAGTATATACAGAGGGATAAGTTAAAGAAGGACAGGAAACCAGTGAATTCAGAGGGGAATGAGAAGGGTGAGTTTAGATGGAGGTTCAAATTCACAAAAGATGAGGGGTCGCTCAATGCAAAGGATGAGGGAGCTCTGTGCAAAGACTGAGGGAGGAAAGGAGTGAGAATATCTCATTGAGAAAGGATGGGTGGGGCTTGTGTGGACAGTAGAGAATGAGGATTTTACAGAAGAGGTGAGAAGGTAGAACAAGGTGAAGTGCTTCATGAAGTTGAAGGTGTCGGACAAGTATGTGGAGGAACCGACTAGAGAGCTGGCCATCCTAGACTGGGTGATGTGTAATGAGAAGGGACTAATTTAGCAATCTCGTTGTGTGAGGCCGCTTGGGGAAGAGTGACCATAATATGGTAGAATTCTTTATTAAGATTGAGAGTGACACCATTAATTCAGAAACTAGGGTCCTAAACTTAAGGAAAGCTAACTTCGATGGCATGAGGCTTGAATTGGCTAGAATAGACTGGCAAATGATACTTAAAGGGTTGAGGGTGGATAGGCAATGGCAAACATTTAAAGATCACATGGATGAATTTCAACAATTGTACATCCCTGTCTGGAGTAAAAATAAAACGGGGAAGGTGGCTCAACCGTTGCTTAAAAGGGAAATTAAGGATAGTGTTAGATCCAAGGAAGAGGCATATAAATTGGCAAGAAAAAGTAGCAAACCGGAGGACTGGGAGAAATTTAGAATTTAGCAGAGGAGGACAAAGGGTTTAATTAGGAGGGGGGAAATAGAGTATGAGAGGAAGCTTGCCGGGAACATAAAAACTGACTGCAGAAGCCTCTATAGATATGTGAAGAGAAAAAGATTGGTGAAAACAAACGTAGGTCCCTTGCAGTCGGACTCAGGTGAATTAATAATGGGGAACAAAGAAATGGCAGACCAATTGAACAAATACTTTGGTTCTGTCTTCACGAAGGAAGACACAAATGACCTTCCGGATGTACTAGGGGACCAAGGGTCTAGTGAGAAGGAGGATCTGAAGGATATCCTTATTAGCGGGGAAATTGTGTTGGCGAAATTATTGGGATTGAAGGCCGATAAATCCCCAGGGCCTGATTGTTTGCATCCCAGAGTACTTAAGGAGGTGGCCCTAGAAATAGTAGATGCATTGGTAATCATTTTCCAACAGTCTATCGACGCTGGATCCGTTCCTATGGACTGGAGGGTAGCTAATGTAACACCACTTTTTAAAAAAGGAGGGGGAGAGAAAATGGGTAATTATAGACCGGTTAGCCTGACATCAGTAGTGGGGAAAATGTTGGAATCTATTATTAATTATGAAATAGTAGCGCATTTGAAAAGCGGTGACAGGATCGGTCCAAGACAGCATGGATTTATGAAAGGGAAATCATGCTTGACCAATCTTCTGGAATTTTTTGAGGATGTAACTAGTAGAGTGGACAAGGGAGAACCAGTGGATGTGGTGTATTTGGACTTTCAAAAGGCCTTTGACAAGGTACCACATAAGAGATTGGTGTACAAGATCAAGGCACATGGTATTGGGGGTAATGTACTGGCGTGGATAGAGAATTGATTGGCAGGCAGGAAGCAGAGAGTCAGGATAAATGGTTCCTTTTCGGAATGGGAGGCAGTAACTAGTGGAGTACCGCAGGGCTCAGTGCTGGGACCCCAGCTCTTCACAATATACATTAATAATTTGGATGAAGGAATTGAGGGTAATATCTCCAAGTTTGCAGATGACACTAAACTGGGTGGCGGTGTGAGCTGTGAGGGGGATGCTAAGAGGCTGCAGGGTGATTTGGACAGGTTAGGAGAGTGGGCAAATGCATGGCAGATGCAGTACAATGTGGATAAATGTGAGGTTATCCACTTTGGTGGCAAAAACACGAAGGCAGAATATTAGCTGAATGTGGCAGATTAGGAAAAGGGGAGGTGCAACGAGACCTGGGTGTCATGGTACATCAGTCATTGAAAGTTGGCATGCAGGTACAGCAGGCGGTGAAGACGGCAAATGGCATGTTGTCCTTCATAGCTAGGGGATTTGAGTATAGGAGCAGGGAGGTATTACTGCAATTGTACAGAGCCTTGGTGAGGCCTCAACTGGAATATTGTGTTCAGTTTTGGTCTCCTAATCTGAGGAAGGACGTTCTTGCTATTGAGGGAGTGCAGCGAAGGTTCAGCAGACTGATTCCCGGGATTGCTGGACTGACATATGAGGAGAGACTGGATCAACTGGGCCTTTATACAGTGGAGTTTAGAAGGATGAGAGGTGATCTCATGGAAACGTATAAGATTCTGACGAGATGGGACAGGTTAGATGCGGGTAGAATGTTCCCGATGTTGGGGAAGTCCAGAACCAGGGGACACAGTCTTAGGTAGGTCATTTAGGACTGAGATGAGGAGAAACTTCTTCACTCAGAGAGTTGTTAACCAGTGGAATTCCCTGCCGCAGAGAATCGTTGATGCCAGTTCATTGGATATATTCAAGAGGGCGTTAGATGTGGCCCTTACGGCTAAAGGGATCAAGTGGTATGAAAAGAAAGCGGGAAAGGGGTACTGAGGTGAATGATCAGCCATGATCATATTGAATGGTGGTGCAGGCTCGAAGGGCCGAATGGCCTACTCCTGCACCTATTTTCTATGTTTCTAAGTCGGAGGAGAGACCAAGGTGAGATTTGGTGATAAGGTCCACACAGCTACCACAGCAGTTTGCATTATAGCAGGTAGTTCTCTTTCCCATTCAACACAATTCAGAACCCAGCATAACACCTACATTTTTGGCATTAGCCCTACCAATATGCAAAACACTACATATATCTACAACTATTTAGATGCGGGCCAATTCCCCCATCGCTTCTACCATGAATGACAGCCTTCTGTCTACGAGAATGCAACCAATTCCCTATTCCAGGATGCACCCTCCCATCCCGCATGACTCTATGTTGTATCGTAACTGATTGTGTGTCACCTTGTCGAAAGGTTTTTGAAAATCTAAATATACAATGTCAATTAACATAGTAACCTCTATGAAGGATCTCAATCAGGTTACTAACATTTAACTCTCGACCATACTTACCACCTCGCTGTTGAAACTCCCATTGTGTATCATCACCTCAGCATATAACAAAATCTTCTGTCTTCTGTTCCCACTCTGTCTTTGTACTGAGTAACTACTTATCCAGCAAATTTAACTTTCCCCATTTCCTTCGATTTTTCCACACTCCTTTTTCCTCATGTGGCCTTCCCTTCAATTTCGCTATCAAATTATCACCTTGAACAACTTTATTAGTAACAAGTTCATTTACAGGCAGTTCATTCCTGTTATATATTCCTGCTCTTAACCCCTTTCGTCCTCTTGTTCCACCCCTGAAAGAAACTATTCTCTAAATTCCTCACGTGTGTCCCTCCCTTTTGTCTTGCTCTTACACCAACATTGGCATTGCTGTCATTCTGCTCCACATTTCCTTCCCTTCAATTTTCATACTATCAGCTACACCAGATCTGAAGGGCGCTCTCATCCCACTGCTCTCTGTTGTCCAACAGCCACTGCAATGGACTCAAAACTTTGGTGCAGACGAGAGGACATGTGGCGTTCAATCAGCCCATCACTTCAAATGAGAACACTCGTTCTCTGCAGTATACTCTAGTTCCCTAGAGACCACAAACAATCCCGAACACCTCTTCTCAAATATATAAATTCTCCTTTGCCCTTCTTTCCCTACCTTTGCCATTTAGATATTAATCAATCTGCTGTGCACTTTGTAGCTGCACCTGTTCAGCTAAATATGACAGGTTACTTGACGTGTTTTGGGTGAAAACTGAAGTGATGCTGGTAGTGGAACTAACTATTCATTTATGGTACACAGAACATCTTTTTATTGAGATTGATGTTTTTTAAATTATTGTGATGATTCACCAGTTCCGTTCTTCCATTTTCCTTCAGTATTTTAAATTATAATACCCGGGGACATGTGTGGTCCTGAAAGTCATTGCATACACCCTCTAATTTAATGTACATTATGAGACATACTGTTGAATTTTATGATTTTTAACCAGTTTCCATGGAAAGGACTTGGGTATGATTTATATTGGATTGCTGTATTTAAGTTAATGTGAATTCTAATTTCAGCTAATGTCAATATGGAACTCACTAGCAAGAGGAGTAATTGAGACAAGTAGCATAGGTGCATTTAGGGAAAGCTACATAAACACCTGAGGGAGAAAGGAATAGAAGGTGATGATAGGGTTAGACAAAGAGGGATTAGAGAAGCATAAACACCGGCATGGACCAGTTGAGCCAAATGGGCCGTTTCTGTGCTATACATTATATGGTAATTCTGTGACTTCACAATAATTTAAAGCCCACCTTACAGCCACATGCTGGAGCTGCTGCAACAAGGAAGGGATTGGTATGTGAATAAGTACACCCACAAGGTAATGAACAGTCATTAAAACTGTTATCCATAATTTGTTATCTTGTTTCAGACATTTCCAGGCAGCATTCATACTTGAGGTTTGGAGGAACTGAAGTCATGGATAAACAGCATGAGGTTGTCTAACCAGACCTCCAACCCGGGGGGGGGGGGGATAATCAATTTAGTTCACTGCTTTACTGACCAACACCTAGATGAGAGGAGTAGAAGGTCAACCGCCCCCAAATTTGATGGCCCAAAGAGGAGCCAGTTATCTGCTGTCGTTTTCCATTGCCTCTAAGTACTAACTCTTGTCAATCTTCCCTCTTTCTAGGTCCATCGTAAGTCCTGGTATCAGCTGCAGGAGATGAGGAGGGCAGGACATGTAAAAACACGCTGTCACTCACACTGACGCTTGCAGGCATCATCTCAGAAATCGGCACTCTGTGTACTTTAGAGCATCATTATAGGGGTGTGCACTGGGAGATTCACCTCACACAGGTGAGCAGGAGCGAGGGTGAAAAGATGGCATAGGACACAGTTCTCCGGTGGGAGAGCTTGCATCCCAGCCCTTCCAGAGAGGGAGTAGATAATGACTTCCAGGGCTTGGCCTTTAAAATAAGACTGATTGATTTGCACAAGAAATTGTTTGGTGCATTGGATCTTGGCAAACAGCCTGGAGAAGTCCTCATCCAACTTGTGTGGGGTCATTGCGCATGGCATCTAGGAGCGTGTGGTCGGCTGAAGAATACTGCAGCAGGGCCCTCAGTAATGGAGCTTGTATTCACAGTTCTGGCAGATTTAATGGAAGCTCAGACTGCTGCCACTCAGACTCTGGGCTCCACCATTGCCACAGGCTTCTACAGCTTGCGTGAAAGCAAGGATAGGGACTTCAGTGTTGTCGCAGCCCTACTGTACTCTGCTCTTCCACAGATCGGTGCAAGTGCTGAGGCACAGCCCTATGCAAGTGGCAGTGCCGCATGGGAATGGCTCTTGCTGTCTTCTCACAAGATGACAGTGTTAAGTATGGAAGAACGCCACAAGACTGAGTACTCTGAGCTAAAATTGATGTGACCTTAGTCTCTTTAATACAACTCCAGAGTGCCTCAGCAGCATGACAGACAACCTTTTATACTCCCTTACACAAGGTGTGCAGGTGACCCTTGGGCCTCCAAAAGTTGTGCCTTCTGGTGGCAAGTCTTACACAGTGACAATATTTACATACATAACATCACTCCCCCCCAAAGTCTTTGCTACAAATTATTTACAAGTTGAGACAATCCAGGGCCCTACACTCCCTGGTTGATCGTCTGAGTTCAAACTCTGGCATGGGTGAGTTGGTCGAACTATTGCTGCAATGCGGCACGGCTGGTCTGACAGGACTGTTGGGAATGGTGGGTTCATCTCTTGATTGACAGCAAGGTCGATTGCTGGTTGGGTGTGTGTTGGTGGGTCGATGATGCTGATGTCCTCTTCAAGTTGTTCCTGGTTGTCGGTGAACCGCAGTTTGGTCTGATCCAAATGCTTTCTGCACGTTTGTCCATTCACGGCCACCACACGTTAAAAAAATCCACGCACAGGCAACTTCCACCCTTCATGATGTAGTTCAGGATCCGGAATATTAGGTCCTTCATTGAAACACCTGTGAACTCATCCCTTTTTGGCGTAGAATCAGGTCATCCTCATTTCGAGGGACTGCCTATGATGATTCAATAGTTTGACCATAAACACTCTATTCCCCTCCTTAGCCAAGACAGTGCCAGCAACCCATTTAGGACCATGACCACAATTAAGGACAAACACAGGGTGGTTACATCAATGTCACGCGATACAGCCGCGCGATCATGGTACATGTTTTGCCAGTGACGCCGGGTTTCCACATGATCATTTAGATCGGGTTGGACTAGGGAGAGCCTGGTTTTGAGTACTCTCTTCATTAACAATTCTGCAGGGGGAACCCCAGTGAGCAGGTGGGGTCACATCCAGTAGCTGAGCAGAACCCGAGATAAACGGGTCTGCAAGGAGCCTTCCGTCACGCGTTTCAAGTTCTGCTTGATAGTTTGGACTGCCCGTTCCGCTTGACCGTTGGATGCGGGCTTAAACGGGGCAGACCTGACATGCTTGATGCCATTGCGGGTCATAAACTCGTTGAATTCCAAGCTGGTGAAACATGATCCATTGTCACTGACAAGGACGTCGGGCAAGCCATGGGTGATGAACATAGCCTGGAGGCTTTCAATGGTGGCAGTGGATGTGCTGGATGACATGATTATGCATTCAATCCATTTAGACTAAGCGTCCACTACAACTAAAAACATCTTTCCGAGAAAGAGGCCTGCAAAATCTACGTGGATCCTGGACCGAGGTTTGAAGGGCCATGACCACAGACTTAATGGAGCCTCCCTTGGTGCATTGCTCAATTGTGAGCACTTGTTGCACTGGCGTATGCATGACTCTAAGTCCGAGTCAATGCCGGACCACCAAACATGCGACCTGGCTATAGCCTTCATCATGACTATGCCTGGGTGGGTATTGTGTAGGTCACTTATAAATGTTTCCCTGCCTTTTTTTGGCAAAACCACGCGATTACCCTATAAGAGACAATCCGATGGATAGACAGTTCATCTTTGCGTCGGTGAAATGGCTTAATTTCATCTTGCATTTACCCGGGAATGGCAGACCAGCTCCCATTGAGGACGCAACATTTTACAAGTGCTAGCACAGGATCCTGGCTGGTCCTGGCCCTGATCTGACAAGCAGTGATGGGTGACCCCTCACTCTCAAAAGCATCCGTGACCAGAAGTAAGTCTGTGAACTATGCCATTTCCACCCCGGTAGTGGGCAATGACTGAGGGCATCAGCACAGTTCTCCGTGCCTGGTCTGTGGCGGATAACATCGTCATAGGTGGCCAATGTTAGTGTCCATTTTTGGATGCGGGACGAAGCATTGGTGTTTAGACCTTTGCTTTCTGAAAACAGTGAAATGAGCAGTATGTGGTCAATTTCAAGCTCAAACCGAAGTCCAAATAGGTATTGGTGTATTTTCTTAACCCCATATACACATGCTAACGCCTCTTTCTTGACCATACTTTAGGCTCTTTCAGCCTTAGACATACTTCTAGACGCATATGCAACTGCTTGAAGTTTGCCCGATTCATTGGTTTGCTGTGACACACAGCCGTACAAAGATGCATCACAAGCTAGCATTCATCGTTTACATACAGTACAAGTAACTTATTCGAACAAAGTAGGTTTCTGGCCTTCTCAAAGGCTGTCTCTTGAGATTGACCCCAAACCCAGTCGTCGCTCTTAGGTAGCAACATGTGCAACGGTTCCAGCAAAGTGCTTAACCCGGGTAGAAAGTTACCAAAATAGTTGAGGAGTCCCAGGAATGAACACAGCTCTGTCACATTCTGTGGTCTGGATGCATTCTTGATGGCCTCTGTCTTTGAGTCTGATGCCGTCTGCTGCAATCTTTCTCCCCAAAAATTTGACTTCTGGCACCAGGAAAACACACTTGGAGTGTTTCAGCCTGAGTCCCACTCTGTCTAGTCGACTTAGAACCTCTTCCAGGTTGTGCAGGTGTTCGGTGGTGTCATGACCGATGATCAGGATGTCGTTTTGAAACACAACAGTGAGCGGAACCGATTTCAGCAGACTCTCCATGTTCCTCTTGAAGATGGCAGCAGCCGAGTGAATCCCAAAAGGGTACCTGTGGGATATAAACAGTCCTTTGTGCGTGTTGATGCACGTCAATCTTTTCAAAGATTCAGGCAACTCCTGTGTCATGTAGGCGGAGGTTAAGACCAACTTGGTGAATGACTTCCCCACCCCCCGCTAACAGGTCATCCACCTTGGGTTGCGGTATTGGTCTTGTAACGAGACTCGGTTGATCGTTACCTTGTAGTCTCCGCAGATTCTGATCGTTTTTCAACACAGGAACAATCGGACTGGCCCACTCGCTGAACTCGACTGGCGATATGATTCCCTCTCGTTGAAGTCTGTCCAGTTCAATCTCAACTTTCTACCTCATCATATATGAAACCGCTCTGGCCTTGTGATGAATGGCCCTTGCATCGGGGACGAGATGGATCTGCACCTTGGCACCTGTGAAGTTGCCGATGCCTGGTTCAAATAGCGATGGAAACTCGCTCAGCACTTGGGCGCACGAGGCATCATCCACTGAAGATAGTGTTTTGATGTCGTCCCAATTCCATCGAAGCTTTCCCAGCCAGCTTCTGCTGAATAATGTTGGGCCATTGCCTGGTACAATCCACAGTGATAAATCATGCGCAGCTCCATCGTACGATCCTTAACTGCCACACTGCCAATGACTGGTATGAGCTCTTTGGTGTAGGTGTGCGGCTTTTGTCTAAATCGGGCTCAGTTTGGGCCTTTGTGCCTTGTTGCCCCACAGTTTCTCAAAAGCCTTCTGGCTCATAATTGACTGACTCGCCCCCGTGTCCAACTCGATTGATACCGGAAAACCATTCAATTTGACTTTCAGCATGATAGGAGGGCGCTTGGTGGTGAAGGTGTGTACCCCATACACTTCTTCCTCGGGTTGAGTTGCCTCTCTTGTTTGTTCTGTGTGATCCGCTCCGGATCGATCATCCTCTGCCCACTCTGCCACGTGGTGAGTCGCAGCACTCTTGCACATTCGCTGGAGGTGCCCCATTGTTTCACAGCCTTTGCACACGTAGTGCTTGAATCGACATTGATGGGCTCGATGATTACCACCGCAGCGCCAAAATGGTGCTCATAGATTTGCATTCACGCCCGATGGCGGACTCTGAGTCATCCTTGGTCTTGCAGCTGCAGACGTGTAGGCCCTGCCATATGCAGTTCTGCCTTCGAGCGATGTTATTTTGTGCACAGTACTTGCCGGTGAACTTCGATGCTGGGAATATATCTGTCTGGTATTATCGCTCGTGGATATGAATGCCTGGGCTATCGTGATGGCCTTGCTCAGGTCTAGGGATTCGGCGGACAGCAGCTTGCGAAGAATGACCTCGTGGCCAATGCCAAGCACAAAAAAGTCCCACAGCATTTCCCCCAAAAATCCAGCAAATTCGCAAGTTTCCGCAAGGCATCTCAGGTCGGCAACATAACTCGCCATGTCCTGGCCCTCGGGATTTGTAGGATTTTGCGGAGACATCGTTGGTGATATTTCTACAGCAACTTGAGGTGTCTGCTGTACATGGTCCATGTGTCTGAGCCATACAGGAGGGCAGGTATTACAGCAGCCCTGTAGACCATGAGCTTGGTGGCAGTTTTGAGGGCCTGGTCTTCAAACACTCTTCTCCTCAGGCGGCCGAAGGCTGCACTGGCGCACTGAAGGATCTCGTCATCGATGCCTGTTCTTGTTGATAGGTCTGTGGCAAATGACATAATCATAGACAGATAATATTAGTGCCCACTTTTGGATACGGGATGCAGCGTTGGTATTGATACATTTGCTCTCGGAAAACAACGAAATAAGCGACTGGTGATCAGTCTCTAATTCAAACCTCAGACCGAGCAGGTATTGATGCTTCTTTTTAACACTGTACACACACGCTAAAGCTTCTTTTTCTACCATACTATAGGCTCTTTCTGCTTTAGACAAACTTTTGGGTGCATACACAACAGGTTGAAGTTTCCCCGACTCATTGGCTTGTTATAACATGCAACCAATTCCATATGACGATGCGTCACAGGCTAAAACTAAACATTTACATGGGTCATAATGTACCAGCAGGTTGTTCGAGAAAAGCAGATTGGTGGCTTTCTCGAAAGCTCTGTCTTGCAATGCGCCCCACACCCAGTTGTTGCCTTTTCTCAGTAGCATATGCAGTAGTTCAAGTAAGGTGCTTAATTTAGGTAGGAAGTTACCAAAGTAGTTGAGTAGACCCAGGAACGAATGCAGCTCCATCACGTTCTGCGGCTTGGGTGCATTCTTGACGGCTTTGGTTTTCAAATCAGTTGTTCTGATGCCATCAGCCGCGATTTTCTTCCCGAGGAATTCGACCTCCGGTGCCATGAAGAAGCACTTTGAGCGTTTAAGTCTGAGTCCCACTCTGTCCATACGCAGCAGAACCTCTTCCAGGTTGTTCAGATGTTCCTTAGAGTCATGACTGGTGATCAGGATGTCATCTAGGAACACGACGGTTCTGGGAACAGAATTCAGTAGACTTTCCATATTCCTCTGGAATATTGCTGCAGCAGAGCGAATTCCAAATGGGCACCTGTGGTAAATAAATAGTCCTTTGTGCGTGTTAATGCATGTAAGTCTCTTCGACATCTCGACCAACTCCTGCGTGATATAGGCTGACGTCAAGAAGTCCAGTTTTGTGAACGCCTTCTCTCCAACTAGCGTCGCAAACAAGTCATCAGCCTTCGGTAACAGGTACTGATTTTGTTTCGAAACCCTGTTGATCGTAGCCTTGTAGTCTCCACAGATTCTGACTGTGGCATCACTTTTCAGCACAGGAACAATGGGGCTGGCCCATTCATTAAATTCAACCGGTGATATGATCCCTTCACGCTGGAGTCTGTCCAGTTCAATTTTGACCTTTTCCCTCATCATATACGGCACTGCCCAAGCTTTATGATGGACAGGTCTTGCATCTGAGTCCACGTGGATCTGCACCTTGGCTCCCTTGAAGTTGCCGATACCCGGTTCGAACAGCGAGGGGAACTTGCTCAGTACTTGGGCACATATATCTTCCTCCGACGACAATGCCTTTATGTTGTTCCAGTTGCATCTGATTTTCTCCAACCAGCTTCTGCCGAGCAACATTGGGCCATTGCTTGGAACAATCCACAGCGGTAACTCATGAACCGCACCGTTATATGACACATTAATTTGTGCACTGCCAATCACCTTTATCAGTTCTTTGGTGTACGTGCGCAGCTTGGCGTTAACAGGGCTCAGCCTGGGCCTCACAGTCTTAGTATTCCACAGCTAATTAAATGCCCTCTCGTTCATGATCGATTGACTCGCCCCTGTGTCCATTTCCATCAATACCGGTATCCCGTTAAACTTCACCTCAATCAAAATTGGTTTACTCTTGGTTATGAAAGAGTACAGTCCATACACTTCCTCCTGTGGCATCTCGGATTGCGTATCCAGATCCACACTAGTCCGATTCTCATCCTCCACGTGGTGTGTCGCAGCTCACTTGCTCATCTGCGGACACTTGCGCTGGAGATGCCCCACTCTCAGCCAGCCTTTGCAAGTATATTGCTTAAATCAGCATTGCTGGTGCCGATGATTTCCCCCATAACGCCAACACGGAGAAGTCGGATACATTCCCGCTGGCGGACTTTGGGCAGCCACAGGTCTCGCGAACGCAGCTGGATAGGCCCTGCCATGTGCTGCTCTGCGGGAAGCCGAATCATTCGCAAACGCAACCGGATAGGTCCTGCCATGTGCCGCTCTGCTGAATGGTGAATCAATCGCATTTACAGTACTTGCCGAGATTCGGTTCTTCACCGATATTTGCTTTAAACTCCTGTCCATCGTCATACATGATTGAGCAATCTGGATGGCCCTTTTTAAATCCAATTCCTCCACCACCAGAAGTTTGCGCAGGATCACCTCGTGGTTGATACCGATAACAAAGAAGTCCCGCAACATGTCTGCCAACACCATCCCGAACTTGCACGATCCAGCGAGACATCTCAGGTCGGCAATGAATTTCGCCACGCTCTGGCCCTCCGATCGAACGTGTGTATAAAACAGGTATCTCGAGATGATGATGCGGTCATCTGGCTTGAGGTG
Organism: Pristiophorus japonicus; assembly: GCF_044704955.1. NCBI lineage: Eukaryota > Metazoa > Chordata > Chondrichthyes > Pristiophoridae > Pristiophorus > Pristiophorus japonicus. The sequence continues at coordinate 67,510,107 of NC_091978.1, forward strand.
CTCCCGTACCAATGTACACAACTCCTTGTCTGTTTTCTCTGTTGGATCACTAGGCATGAGTAGATTCTTTATCAGACCATAGATCTTTGAACCTCATACCGTGAGGAACACGGCCCGGTGCCGATCTGTATCGTTGACCCCCTTCATTTTGTTGGCCACGAGGTACTGGTTCAAATGGCTCACAAAGTCTGCCCAATTTTCTCCCTCCACGAATCGCTCTAAAAATCCAACCGTGCTCATTTTGCAAACAAAGGTTGTTATATTCTCATCGTCAAATGTTACGTATGCAATAAAGGTTCAAACTGAATACTGTTTAACTAAGCAAGGTACAACCTTGCTTCTGCTTTATTTAGGCCCAAAGTGCCTAACTCACAAAATGGCTGGCCTTTTATATCAGAGCAGCATCATGTGCGTGCTGCTCAGTAGCCTCCAACAATGACACCATCTGGTGGCTACAAACAGCATGTACATACATGACAGGAGGCTAGACAAGCATATTAGGAGAAGGATATAGAGGGTTATACTGATAGATTTAGATGAGGAAAGTCGGGAGGAGGCTCGAGTGGAGCATAAACGACATATAACCTATGTAATCCTATGTAATCACTATCCAGTGAGCCTCGTGGAAATTGTGAATTTCTGGATATCAGGTAAAATAAGATCAGGCTCAGCTGTGATGTTCCCCAACTAGCCAATGTTCTCTGTCTAGATTTATACCTCAGGGATGATCACTGTTGCAACATACCAAAGGGTGCTCGACACTCAGAACAACACCCTGCTATGAATTAGCAGTCCACATGAAAGGAAAAGAGAAATCTGGGGGAAAATCAGCTCCTGAAAAGGCCACAACTCTATCACCTATCAAAAACCTGTAATAAATTCAAAAATGTCATGCATTTTCACTCACATATTTTTTAAACACAAAACAACATAAAACATGTTCAAAATGTTTGCTTAGGTGTCGGTGTGAATTGCAGTGTTCCCATCACCAAAGTTTGCTAACTGGATATTTGCATATAACCTTGGATCCTTGACTTATCAGCTCCATTGCTGTTGTATTATGTTTGGAATTAACCGCGCTGATCATATCACTAACTAAAATGCGTAGTCTCAAGTGAAGCACCTGTACTTATCTGAAAGTATCCATTAGCACAAGTTTTACTGGGTTGAGCACATTCCAAGGAAACCAAAGGATAAGGCAACAACATCTTCAATCACTCTACCTGTAAAGTCCTGTCCCTGCAGTACAGATTCACACGAGGCACATACTGAAGTCAAGGTCACTCAGGACCTGCACCTTTATTACACAGCTCTCGAATGCCACACTTGCCAGACCTGTCTTTATATACCTATCTGGGACAGGTATCCAGTGTCTCCTGCAAGTGCACCCCTGGTGGTAAGGTAAGCTAGTGGTTACAGGTCATCTCAAGTTACAGTCATGTATAGCATGGTAAGATACAGTTATGTACAGTAGTGTGAGATACATGACACTACCAATTTTCCCATGGAAGCATCACCAAGCTCCAATTCCTTTACCTTGAACAAGGCTCACATTCAACAACCAAAATATTGTGACCCAAGACCACGCCAGGCGTTCGGATTGAGGATTACAAACTGGTGCTACATCCCAGTGAAGCTGTATTACTCTGTTTCTCAATTCTCACTGACATTTAATTCTGGCATAATTTCTGTGGTTAACAATTTACTTAATGTCAAGCAGAAAATATTACAATGTCAACCTACCATCAATGAAGTACTGTCTAATCTCCCTGCTTTCAAAAAGCCCCCTCAAAGCCATTCTCTAACCATGCCTTTGGTCCCTCACCCTAATTCTTTCCAATTACCATCTCCTCGCTGTTTTTCACTCAACAACAGCACTGTAAAAGCACTTGCTATGGATATGTAAGCTATTGTTATGGCAACGTTTACACATCGATACATTACCAAAATTGGTGTAAAATGAGAGCAAACATCAATAAATTAATGAAAACGAAAGAAAAAGGTAGAAAGGGGGATGGGAACCTATGCAGGGAGGCAGAGGGAAACAAGAGGGAGACAGATGCAAAAGATAGAAAGGAGAAAAGTAAAAGTGGAGGACAGAGAATCCCAAGGCAAAAAACAAAAAGGGCAACATTACAGCAAAATTCTAAAGGGCAAGGTGTGTTAAAAAGACAAGCCTGAAGGCTCTGTGCCTCAATGCAAGGAGTATTCGGAATAAGGTGGACGAATTAAGTGTGCAGATAGCAGTTAATGGAGTAATTGGCATCACAGAGACATGGCTCCAGGGTGACCAAGGCTGGGAATTCAACATCCAGGGGTATTCAACATTTAGGAAGGATAGACAGAGAGGAAAATGAGACGGGGTGGTGTTGCTGGTTAAAGAGGAAATTAATGCAATAGTAAGGAAAGATATTGGCTTGGATGATGTGGAATCGGTATGGGTGGAGCTGTGGAATACCAAAGGGCAGAAAACGCTAGTAGGAGTTGTGTACAGGCCACCAAACAGTAGTAGTGAGGTTGGGGACAGCATCAAACAAGAAATAATGGATGTGTGCAATTAAGGTACAGCAGTTATCATGGGCGACTTTAATTTACATATAGAGTGGGAGCAATACCAAACTGGCAGCAATACGATTGAGGAGGATTTCCTGGAGTGTATTAGAGATGGTTTTCTTGACCAATATTTTGAGGAACCAACTAGAGAGCTGGCCATCCTAGACTGGGTGATGTATAACAAGAAGGGATTAATTAGCAATCTTGTTGTGCGAGGCCCCTTGGGGAAGAGTGTCCATAATATGGTACAATTCTTTATTAAGATGGAGAGTGACACAGTTAATTCAGAAACTAGGGTCCGAAACTTAAGGAAAGGTAACTTCGACGGCATGAGGCGCAAATTGACTAGTATAGACTGGCAAATGTTACTTAAAGGGTTGACAGTGGATAGGCAATGGCAAACATTTATAGATCACATGGATGAACTTCAACAGTTGTACATCCCTGTCTGGAGTAAAAATAAAACAGTGAAGATGGCTCAACCATGGCTAACAAGGGAAATTAAGATAGTGTTAGATCCAAGGAAGAGGCATATAAATTGGTCAGAAAAAGCAGCAAACCTGAGGACTGGGAGAAATTTAGAATTCAGCAGAGGAGGACAAAGGGTTTAATTATGAGGGGGAAAATAGAGTACAAGAGGAAGCTTGCCGGGAACATAAAAACTGACTGCAAAAGCTTCCATAGATATGTGAAGAGAAAAAGATTAGTGAAGATGAACGTAAGTCCCTTGCAGTTGGACTCAGGTGAATTATTAATGGGGAACAAAGAAATAGCAGACCAATTGAACAAATACTTTGGTTCTGTCTTCACGAAGTAAGACACAAATGATCTTCCGGATGTACGAGGGGACCGGGGGTCTAGTGAGAAGGAGGAACTGATGCATATCCTTATTAGGTGGGAAATTGTGTTGGGGAAATTGATGGGATTGAAGGAAGATAAATCCCCGGGGCCTAATTGTCTGCATCCCAGAGTACTTAAGGAGGTGGCCCTAGAAATAGTAGATGCATTGGTGATCATTTTCCAACAGTCTATCGACTCTGGATCAGTTCCTATGGACTGGAGGGTAGCAAATGTAACACCACTTTTAAAAAAAAGGAGGGAGAGAGAAAACGGGGAATTATAGACCGGTTAGTCTGACATCAGTAGTGGGGAAAATGTTGGAGTCAATTATTAAGGATGAAATAGCAGCGCATTTGGAGAGCAGTGACAGGATCAGTCCAAGTCGGCATGGATTTGTGAAAGGGAAATCATGCTTGACCAACCTTCTGAAATATTTTGAGGATGTAACTAGTAGAGTGAACAAGGGGGAACCAGTGGATGTGGTGTATTTGGACTTTGAAAAGACATTTGACAAGGTCCCACATAAGAGATTGGTGTGCAAAATCAAAGCACATGGTATTGGGGGTAATGTACTGGCGTGGATAGAGAATTGGTTGGCAGACAGGAAGCAGAGAGTCAGGAGAAACGGGTCCTTTTCCTAATGGGAGGCAGTGACTAGTGGAGTGCCACAGGGCTCAGTGCTGGGACACCAGCTCTTTACATTATACATTAATGATTTGGATGAAGGAATTGAGTGTATCTCCAAGTTTGCAGATGACACTAAACTGGGTGGTGGTGTGAGCTGTGAGGAGGATGCTAAGAGGCTGCAGGTTGATTTGGACAGGTTAGGTGAGTGGGCAAATGCATGGCAGATGCAGTATAATGTGGATAAATGTGAGGTTATCCACTTTGGTGGCAGTAACACGAGGGCAGAGTATTATCTGAATGCTGGCAGATTAGGAAAAGGGGAGGTGCAACAAGACCTGGGTGTCATGGTACATCAGTCATTGAAAGTTGGCATGCAGGTACAGCAGGCAGTGAAGAAGGCAAATGGTATGTTGGCCTTCATAGCTCGGGGATTTGAGAATCGAAGCAGGGAGGTCTTACTGCAGTTGTACAGGGCCTTGGTGAGGTCTCACCTGGAATATTGTGTTCAGTTTTGGTCTCCTAATCTGAGGAAGGACGTTCTTGCTATTGAGGGAGTGCAGCGAAGGTTCACCAGACTGATTCCAGGGATGGCAGGACTGACATATGAGGAGAGACTGGATCAATTGGGCCTTTATACAATGGAGTTCAGAAGGGGATCTCTTAGAAACGTATAAGATTCTGACGGGATGCGACAGGTTAGATGCAGGAAGAATGTTCCCGATGTTGGGGAAGTCCAGAACTAGGGGACACAGTCTTAGACTAAGGGGTAGGCCATTTTGGACTGAGATGAGGAGTAACCTCTTCACTCAGAGAGTTGTTAACCTGTGGAATTCCCTGCCGCATAGAGTCGTTGATGCCAGTTCATTGGATATATTCAACAGGGAGTTAGATATAGCCCTTACGGCTAAAAGGATCAAGGGGTATGGAGAGAAAATGGGAAAGAGGTACTGAGGTGAATGATCAGCCATGATCTTATTGAATGGTGGTGCAGGCTCGAAGGGCCGAATGCACCTATTTTCTATGATTCTATGTTTTTATAATCTGTAATGTTCAAAGTTTCTGATGTATCATCGTGGATATCAATGTCAAGTAATGTCAGGTAATTAAGTTAAGTTGGTTTTTCACAGAAATATAATCTTAGATTATAGTTACAAATTGTACATCTGCAAATCCCATGGTAGGTTTTGAATTTGTGTTCCCAGGATTATTCATCCAGCTCTAGTTTACGAGTCCAGTAATATAACACACTGTCCCTGTTGGTGAGCTGTGACTTTTCTGGCCAATCATTCCAATGATCCTGGCTGGCTCTGAATTGAAGATGATAGAGCTTTCTCTTGCTACATCTGGCTCCACTGATCAAACTGGTCATAAGTTCACCTGCTTTTTTTTTCCTAACAGGACAGAAAGCCCAGTAGTTTGACCTCTAACCCTCTCTCAGGCCTCCCTGTCTGGTGGATTGGCAAGTAGGCCAGCAAATAAACTGGCTATAACTCCCCCCCACTCCCAAGTAGGGATGCCTAGAAACTTTCTCATATAGTTCTAAAATTAATGTCTGGACGGTTCATTGAAGGTCTAAACAATATCCATTAACTAGAGCTGAAGTGCTTTGTGTGAAGCAGCATTTCACATATGGTTTCATCTGATTCTAATATATATCTCCCAGCGCTTCATGGCCAGAAAACGTAATCTCTGGAGAGCTAAATTTAACATAGGCCCCTATTTTCCACTTGCTGGATTTTTGGCGTCCGCACATGTTAACGTACAATTTTTTTGTGTACGTTTGTGTGAGAAAAAAATCAGGACTTTTGCCAAAGAAATATTTGAATTTGGCACAGCGCTCTCCGAAGTTAGTCTGGGTGGGGGGCAGAGCTTCAAGTCTGTGCTAAAAACACTCTGGGCTTGCATGATAAGCTGAAGTTGCCAGGGCAACCAGAGACGCTGAAGCAAATTGAAGCCCACTCGCCCGAAAAGACTGCTACCCCACCGCTGGACCCACTGCAATCCTGAGCCGAAAAGACTGCTCCCCCCCCCCAACACCACCGCTGGATCCGCCGCAATTCTGCGCCAAATGGCCCTCCCGCTCCCAAACTTCAACTCGCGTGGGGGGGCTGGGGGGCGGGCGGCATTCAGCCCGGGATTGCAGCGGGTCCAGTGACAGGGGGAGCAGTCTTTTCGGCCCGGGATTGCAGCAGGGGAAGCAGTATTTTCAGCCTGGAAATCTTCTTCCCTTGCTCCAAAAAGAGTTCCCTGTGGAAAAAAAAGTATTTTTTTTGTATTCTTATTGCCTTGCTCCTGTTCTCTTGTGCGCCACGCTGATTCCTTAATTTAACAGATGGGTTTTTTTGCGGTGCCTTTGGACAAGGTGCACCGCGCTGAAAAAAATCGTGGATAGCCAAAATCAATTAAAGGGCCAAAAACGGTGCGGAAATCAGTTTTCAATCAGATCTGCGCCAAAAAAATCTTGCATTCAAAAACCTGCGCTGACGATCGCTGCCGGCATACAAACTTTGAGCAAAATTTCAAAATCCTGATTGCTCAAAAAAAATCAGCAGACGCCAAAAAAAGGCGCCCAGTGGTAGTGAAAATAAAGCCCATTGTAATGTAAAGGACATCAAGATCCTGCCCTTGAAAACTAGTCAGAAATCCTGAAATGTGACAATGATACATTTATCTTCCTGCATGAACATCCCAAATCAACATATTTTAATTTATTATGGCACAACTTCCCACGGAAGCATCACCAAGCTCCAATTCCTTTACCTTGAACAAGACTCACATTCAACAGCCAAAATATTATGGCCCGAAACCACGCCAGGTGTAAATAAGTCACACTGCCTGGCATTCGGATTGAGGATTACAAACTGGTGCTACATCCCAGTGAAGCTGTATTACTCTGTTTCTCAGTCCTCACTGACATTTAATTCTGGCATAATTTCTGTGGTTAACGATTTACTTAATGTCAAGCAGAAAATATTACAAAGTCAACCTACCATCAATGAAGTACTGTCTAATTTCCCTGCTTTCAAAAAGCCCCCTCAAAGCCATTCTCTAACCATGCCTTTGGTCCCTCACCCTAATTCTTTCCAATTACCATCTCCTCACTGTTTTTCACTCAAAACTCCGGAGCTTTGAACCTGTAATCTGACACTCTAGTACAGTACTGAGGGAATGCTACACCATCGGAGACATCATCTTTTGAATGAGACGTTATACGGAGACCCCTGTCTGCCCTATCAGGTGAATGTAAAAGATCCCATGACACTATTTTGAAGAAGAGCAGGGAGTTCTCCCCAGTGTCCCGGCCAATATTTATCCTCAACAAATGTCACTATAAACAAAGATTATCTGGTCATGATCATATTGCTGTTTGTGGGAGCTTGCTGTGCACAAATGGCTGCCACATTTCCTAAATTACGACAGTGACTACAATCCACAAGTATTTAATTGGCTGAAAAGTGCTTTGGAACATCCTGAGGTCACAAAAGGCAAGTCTTTCTTTTGGTGTGAGAAAACAGAAAATTGGCAACAGAAAAATGTCCAGGATACAGAATGAGTGCAAGAGAATAATTTAACAATGTAAGAGGAATGGAATGCCCAGAGACGGGATGAATGGGGTTATCCAACTGCTCCTTGTTTTGAATGTAAGGAAACAGCTGTACAGCAAATCAACATAATGCACACTATGCAAGCTGTGATTATGCAAATAGATTAAAAGATTATAGCAAGATTTGTGTATGTAATTTGCTCTGAGAAATCACCATGACAGCAAGGATCATAGCAGGAGTTCCACTAATAGCATTTATGGGATTCAAATCCAGCATTAATTTATTTTCACTGATGTGAGGTTTGATAATGACATTTCACATTGTTAATTTAGGAAATAAGCTGATTTCAGAGTGCTGAATGATAGTCACTACTCTAAATCACTCGTCTCAGTGTTCAAAATTATTAAAGAAAGAAAAATAAAAGAAATATAATGCATTTATATTGTGCCTTTCATGACCTGAGGGTATCCCAAAGTTCTTCACAGTCATGAAGTACTTTTAAAGTGTAGTCACGATTGTCATGAAGGTAAATACGGCAGCCAATTTGTGTACAAAAAGATCCTGCAAACAGGAATGAGGTAAATGACCAGGTAATTAGATGTTGTTGTTGTGTTGGTTGAGAGATAAATATTGGCCGGGACACAGGGAGAGCCCCCTATTCGCCTGTTCCCTCTCCAAAGCCATCCAGGCATGGACTCGACTGCAAGAGATAGGCAGCCAAAGTGACCCTCCTGGCGTCCTGCACTCATCCTGGACCTCTGAATGGCTGTCTTTGCCATGCCCAGGAGCAAACCTACAAGAAAGTCCACCAGCTTGCCCATCCCACCCCCTGCCCATTTCAGGTGGCCAAAGAACAGAAGACTAAATATGAAAGTTCAGAGAAGAAGTGAAAAAGAAAATAAAAGGGCAAAGAGGGGGTAATCTTCCAACCTTCAATATGCAGGTCCTTCATTGAAACACATGTGAACTCATTGAACTCATCCTTTTTTGTCATGGAAGCAAGTCATCCTCGATTCGAGGGACCGACTAAGAAGAAGATGAGAATAGAATGGCAGCCAACATAAATGGTAATCCAAAAGTCTTCCAGAGGCATATAAACGGGTAGTAAGAGGAGGGATGGGGCCGATTAGTGACCAAAAAGGAGACTTTGCATTGGTCTTCACCATGGAAGATGCTGCTGCCATAGACATAGTAAAGGGTGGCAGGGGCGGGAGGGGTTGGGGGGCGGTAGAGGAGATACTGAATGGGAAAAGAATTGATAAAGATGAGGTACTAGAAAGGTTGGCTGTACTTAAAGTAGATAAGTCACCAGGACCAGATGGGATGCATTCTCGAACGCTGAGGGAAGTGAAGGAAGAAATTGCAGAGAGACTGGCCATAATCTTCCAATCCTCTTTAGAAAGGGTGGCAAGGGGGTACAGTGGTGGGTACCAGAGGACTGGAGAATTGCAAATATTACACCCTTGTTCAAAAAAGGGTGCAAAGATAAACCCAGCAAATATAAGCCGGTCAGTTTAATCTCAGTAGTGGGAAAGCTTTTAGAAACAATAATCAGGGATCAAATTAACAGTCACTTGGACAAGTATGGATTAATTAAGGAAAACCAGCATGGATTTGTTAAAGGCAAATCATGTTTAACCAACTTGACTGAGTTTTTTGATGAGGTAACAGAGAGGGCTGATGAGGGCAATGCAGTTGATATGGTGTACATGGATTTTCAAAAGGTGTTCGACAAAGTGCCACATAATAGGCTTGAAAGAAAGACTTGGATTTATATAACGTTTTCACGACACTGAACGTCGCAAAGGGCTTTACAGCCAATTAAGTGCTTTTGGAGTATGGTCACTGTTGTAATGTGGGAAAAATGGCAGCCAATTTGTGCACAAGCAAGCTCCCACAAACAGCAATGTGATAATGACCAGATAAGCTATTTTTTGTTATGTTGACTGAGGGATAAATATTGATCAGGACACCAGGGACATCCTGGTGCAAGGGTCAAGGATGTCTCCGAGCGAGTGCAGGACATTCTAAAAAGGGAGGGAGAACAGCCAGTTGTCGTGGTGCACATTGGTACCAACGACATAGGTAAAAAAAGGGATGAGGTCCTACGAGACGAATTTAAGGAGCTAGGAGTTAAATTAAAAAGTAGGACCTCAAAAGTAGTAATCTCGGGATTGCTACCAGTGCCATGTGCTAGTCAGAGTAGGAATCGCAGGATAGCACAGATGAATATGTGGCTTGGGCAGTGGTGCAGCAGGGAGGGATTCAAATTCGTGGGGCATTGGAACAGGTTCTGGGGGAGGTGGGACCAGTACAAACCGGATGGTCTGCACTTGGGCAGGAACGGAACCAATGTCCTAGGGGGAGTGTTTGCTGGTGCTGTTGGTGAGGAGTTAAACTAATATGACAGGGGGATGGGAACCAATACAGGGAGACAGAGGGAAACAAAAAGGATACAAAAACAAAAAACAGAAAAGAGATGAGTAAAAGTGGAGGGCAGAGAAACCAAAGGCAAGAAACAAAAAGGGCCACTGAATATAAAAGGGCTGCAGGAGGGGTAAAAACTAAAAATCATGGTTTAAAAACTAGGATGAAAACACTCTACCTAAATGCACGCAGCATGCGAAGTAAAGTAAATGAGTTGACGGCACAAATCATGACAAATGGGTATGATTTGGTGGCCATTACAGAAACATGGTTGCAAGGTGGCCAAGACTGGGAATTAAACATACAGGGGTATCTGACGATTCAGAAAGATAGGCAAGAAGGGAAAGGAGGTGGAGTAGCTCTGTTAATAAAGGATGATATCAGGGCAGTTGTGAGGGATGATATTGGCTCCAATGAACAAAATGTTGAATCATTGTGGGTGGAGATTAGAGATAGTAAGGGGAAAAAGTCACTGGTCGGCGTAGTTAATAGGCCCCCAAATAATAATTTCACGGTGGGGCGGGCAATAATCAAGGGAATAATGGAGGCATGTGAAAAAGGAACGGCAGTAGTCATGGGGGATTTTAACCTACATATCTATTGGTCAAATCAAATCGCAGGGGATAGCCTGGAGGAGGAATTCACAGAATGCATACGGGATTGTTTCTTAGAACAGTATGTAACAGAGCCTACAATGGAGCAAGCCATCTTGGATCTGGTCCTGTGTAACGAGACAGGAAAAATAAATGATCTCCTCGTAAAAGATCCTCTCGGAATGAGTAATCACAATATCGTTGAATTTGTAATACAGATTGAGGATGAGGAAGTTGTGTCAGAAACGAGCGTACTATGATTAAACAAAGGGGACTACAGTGGGATGAGGGCAGAGTTGGCTAAAGTAGACTGGAAACAAGGACTAAACGGTGGCACAATTGAGGAACAGTGGAGGACTTTTAAGGAGCTCTTTCATAGTGCGCAACAAAAATATATTCCAGTGAAAAAGAAGGGCGGCAAGAGAAGGGATAACCAGCCATGGATAACCAAGGAAATAAAGGAAAGTATCAAATCAAAGACCAATGCGTATAAGGTGGCCAAGGTTAGTGGGAAACTAGAAGTTTGCGAAAATTTTAAGCAACAGCAAAGAATGACTAAAAAAGCAGTAAAGAAAGGGAAGATAGATTACGAAGGTAAACTTGTGCAAAACATAAAAACAGATAGTAAAAGCTTTTACTGATATATAAAACGGAAAAGAGTGACTAAAGTAAATGTTGGTCCCTTAGAAGATAAAATGGGGGATTTAATAATGGGAAATGTGGAAATGGCTGAGGCCTTAAACAATTATTTTGCTTCCGTCTTTACAGTAGAAGACACAAAAACCATGCCAAAATTTGCAGGCCACAAGAATGTGGGAAGGGAGGACCTTGAGACAATCACTATCACTAGGGGAATAGTGCTGGACAGGCTAATGGGACTGAAGGTAGTCCCCTGGTCCTGATGAAATGCATCCCAGGGTATTAAAAGAGATGGCGGAAGTTATAGCAGATGCATTCGTTATAATCTACCAAAATTCTCTGGACTCTGGGGAGGTACCAGCGGATTGGAGAGCAGCTAATGTAACGCCTCTGTTTAAAAAAGGGGGCAGGCAAAAGGCAGGTAACTATAGGCCGGTTAGTTTAACATTTGTAGTGGGGAAAATGCTTGAAACTATCATTAAGGAAGAAATAGCGGGACATCTGGATAGGAATAGTGCAATCAAGCAGACGCAGCATGGATTCATGAAAGGGAAATCATGTTTAACTAACTTACTGGAATTCTTTAAGGATATAACGAGCACGGTGGATAGAGGTGTACCGATGGATGTGGTGCATTCGATAAGGTGCCACACAAAAGGTTACTGCAGAAGATAAAGGTACGCGGAGTCAGAGGAAATGTATTAGCATGGATAGAGAATTGGCTGGCGAACAGAAAGCAGAGTGTCGGGATAAATGGGTCCTTTTCCGGTTGGAAATCAGTGGTTAGTGAAGTGCCACAGGGATCAGTGCTGGGACCACAACTATTTACAATATACATAGATGACCTAGAAGAGGGGACAGAGTGTAGTGCAACAAAATTTGCAGATGACACTAAGATTAGTGGGAAAGCGGGTTGTGTAGAGGACACAGAGAGGCTGCAGAGAGATTTGGATAGGTTAAGCGAATGGGCTAAGGTTTGGCAGATGGAATACAATGTCGGAAAGTGTGAGGTCATCCACCTTGGGGAAAAAAAACAGTAAAAGGGAATATTATTTGAATGGGGAGAAATTACAACATGCTGTGGTGCAGAGGGACCTGGGGGTCTTTGTGCATGAATCCCAAAAGGTTAGTTTGCAGGTGCAGCAGGTAATCAGGAAGGCAAATGGAATGTTGGCCTTCATTGCGAAAGGGATGGAGTACAAAAGCAGGGAGGTCTTGCTGCAACTGTATAAGGTATTGGTAAGGCCGCACCTGGAGTACTGTGTGCAGTTTTGGTCACCTTACTTAAGGAAGGATATACTAGCTTTGGAAAGGGTACAGAGACAATTCACTAAGCTGATTCCAGAAATGAGGGGGTTACCTTATGATGATAGATTGAGTAGACTGGGTCTTTACTCCTTGGAGTTCAGAAGGATGAGGGGTGATCTTATAGAAACATTTAAAATCATGAAAGGGATAGACAAGATAGAAGCAGAGAGGTTGTTTCCATTGGTGGGGGAGACTAGAACTAGGGGGCACAGCCTCAAAATACGGAGGAGCCAATTTAAAACCGAGTTGAGAAAGAATTTCTTCTCCCAGAGGGTTGTGAATCTGTGGAATTCTCTGCCCAAGGAAGCAGTTGAGGCTAGCTCATTGAATGTTTTCAAGTCAAAGATAGATAGATTTTTAACCAATAAGGGAATTAAGGGTTATGGGGAGCGGTCGGGTAAGTGGAGCTGAGTCCACGACCAGATCAGCCATGATCTTATTGAATGGCGGAGCAGGCTCGAGGGGCTAGATGGCCTACTCCTGTTCCTAATTTTTATGTACTTATGTTCTTATAACTCCCCTGCTCTTCTTCGAAATAGTGCCATGGGATCTTTTATGTCCACTTGAGAAAGCAGATGGGGCTTTGGTTTAAGGTCTCATCCGAAACACGGTACCTCCAACAATGCAGTGCTCCCTCAGCACTGCAATGGAGTGTCGGCCTAGATTTTTGTGCCAACAAAGTTGAAGCCCGTGGAATAAAGGGGACAGTGGCAGCATAGATACAAAATTGGCTAAGTGACAGGAAACAGAGAGTTGTAGTGAATGGTTGTTTTTCAAACTGGAGGAAGGTATACAGTGGTGTTCCCCAGGGTTCGGTACCAGGACCACTGCTTTTCTTGATATATATTAATGACTTGAACGTGTGTGTACAGGATACAATTTCAAAATTTGCAGATGACACAAAACTTGGAGTATAGTGAAGAGTGAGGAAGATAGTGAGAGACTTCAAGAGGACATAGACAGGCTGGTGGAATGGGCGGACACATGACAGATGAAATGTAATGCAGAACAGTGTGAAGTGACACCTTTAGGTAGAGAGAATGAGGAGAGGATATATAAACTAAAGGGTACAATCCTAAAAGGGGAGCATGAATAGAGAGACCTCGGGGTATATGGCAACAAATTATTGAAAGTGGCAGGGCAGTTTGAGAAAGCAGTTAAAAAGCTTACAGGATCCTAGGCTTCATGAATAGAGGTATAGAGTACAAAATCGTGGAAACTTTGATGAACCTGTAAAAAAACACATTCGGCCTCAAATGGAGTATTGTGTCCAATTCTGGGCACCGTACTTTAAGAAGGATGTGAAGGCCCTCGAGATGGTGCAGAAAAGATTTATGAGAATGATTCCAGGGATGAGGGACTTCAGTTACGTGGATAGACTGGAGATGCTGGAGTTGTTCTTACAGCAGAGAAGATTGAGACGAGATTTGATTCAAAATTATGAGCGGTCTAGACAGAGTAGATAGAGAGAAACTGTTCCCATTGGCAGAAGGATCAAGAACCAGAGGACACAGATTTAAGGTGATTGGCAAAAGAACCAAAGGCGACATAAGAAAAAACTTTTTTTACACGGCTAGTCGTTCGGGTCTGGAATGCAGCTAACAGTTACTCCAAACTAACTGAGGCCAGTGTATGTGGCCACTTTTGTAGGCACAGAAAAATATTACCTACATTTAAGAAATCAGCGCAGGTAGTCAGAGATGGGGGTGGGGTCCGGGGGAAGGTGAGTTAGAGGATTCTAAAGCACTAAACACCTTCACATCATCAGCACAACATCACAACATCACAACATCTTCAGCACAACATCATCAAAAATAAAGGAAAGATAAATCAGAAAATAGAGCAGTCCTGCCTTGCCAACGGCAGAACGCACTGGCCAGCCCTTTGGCCAGGGCTAGGGGTGGCAGGCATGCATGACTGTAGGGGTGAGGGATGTTTTTTTTTTTACAGTTGTCCTGAAATGTTGTTTGGTGATAATGGAACATGATTCAGTCTTAATGCAAAATATCTTTTATTAGATATTTTACATTGCACTTCAACAACAATAACAACAACAGCAACAACAGCAAAGAAAGGCTGCACCCATCTCTCGCCCACATCTCAGGGAAAGTGCACTTCCTCATAGGGTCGGTGATGGTGGCGGTGGGGGGTTGGGGGCCCGGTTTGGGTCTCACCGGTGGCTGGATTGAAGTGGGAGTGGCATTTGAGTATCCGGCCTTTGTGCCCTTATTGCTGCAGCGAGCTCTCTCATGGCATCTGCCATCATTTGCACACACTCTGAAATGCCTGCCCTCAGTTCCCATCTCACTGCTGATATTTCATCTGACAGTGTCGCTACCTCATCACGCACCCCACTGGCGGTCGCCACGAGTGATCTTATAAGGGCATTGGTCTCCTCGCCTTTATGACATAACCTGATTAACATCTGACGAAGGCTGCATCTCAGGAGAGACTGGTTGGCTTCTCCTTCCCCTCGCCGTGGGTCTGCCTAGTGGCACCCCTCCAGTGTGAGGCGTAGGCTGGGATGGTGGGGCACTGGGTGTCCCAACATGCATTTCATCACTGCCACGGAGACCCGCAACCTCGGAAGGTGTGAAACCATGGAATGTCGCTGTGGAACTCATGGAGGTTTCTGGCAGTGTGATGCCCTGTACTATGGACTGATCCATTTCACAATCAGCATTCTCCCGTGAACACATTTCCATGGACCCCTCCTCTTCCAACCCACCTTGGTCTGGAGCGCACATCTGGATCTCTGGTGGATCTTCAGGATGTTCAGGATTGTCTTCTTCTTCTGCAAAATGCAACAGAACAGTCAAATGATTAGCAGCACAGGAGGGGGCAGGATGGATGGCATGAGTAGTCTGACGTGTAGCAGGCCAGTCAGCAGGTTGATTTGAAGGGCGACGATGCATTTTAATGACTCACGCTCACCCTCGTGCATGGGTCCAGCTTGTGCAGAGCTGATTCGTTTTCTGAGGTCCCCTCTCACTCTTCTGAACTCCAGTGAATACAAGCCCAGTTGATCCAGTCTTTCTTGATAGGTCAGTCCCACCATCCCGGGAATCAGTCTGGTGAATCTTCGCTGCACTCCCTCAATAGCAAGTATGTCCTTCCTCAAGTTAGGAGACCAAAACTGTACACAATACTCCAGGTGTGGCCTCACCAAGGCCCTGTCCAACTGTAGCAACACCTCCCTGCCCCTGTACTCAAATCCCCTCGCTATGAAGGCCAACATGCCATTTGCTTTCTTAACCGCCTGCTGTACCTGCATGCCAACCTTCAATGACTGATGTACCATGACACCCAGGTCTCGTTGCACCTTCCCTTTTCCTAATCTGTCACCATTCAGATAATAGTCTGTCTCTCTGTTTTTACCACCAAAATGGATAACCTCACATTTATCCACATTATACTTCATCTGCCACGCATTTGCCCACTCACCTAACCTATCCAAGTCACTCTGTAGCCTCATAGCATCCTCCTCGCAGCTCACACTACCACCCAACTTAGTGTCATCCGCAAATTTGGAGATACTACATTTAATCCCCTCGTCTAAATCATTAATGTACAATGTAAACAGCTGGGGCCCCAGCACAGAACCCTGCGGTACCCCACTAGTCACTGCCTGCCATTCCGAAAAATACCCATTTGCTCCTACTCTTTGCTTCCTGTCTGACAACCAGTTCTCAATCCACGTCAGCACACTACCCCCAATCCCATGTGCTTTAACTTTGCACATTAATCTCCTGTGTGGGACCTTGTCGAAAGCCTTCTGAAAGTCCAAATATACCACATCAACTGGTACTCCTTTGTCCACTTTATTGGAAACATGTAATGGCACTTAAAATTCCATGTGTGTGTGCGCTGCCGACGTCATTTTGAAACTCTGATGTTCCTTTCGAACGTTGCCTGTTGAGCCTTGCTTTTAAGCGCTCCACCCTGCCTCCACTCCCGCTGCTGCTCCCACGCAGTTCTATTGCCTCTCATAATTCATTAAAATGCCATGAACAGTTACAGGAAGTAATCAACAAGTCTAATGGTCTTTAGAGCTAGAGGACTAGAATTCAAGGATTAGGAGATATGCTACAGCTATTGGTTCGAGCACACCTGCAGTACTGTAAGCATTAACTGTAATGTCAACTCGCTCTAATGGAGAAATAATTTACCCAGCATAGCCCAATCCCCGAGGGACCCGGATAATCAAGAGATGCCTGTACTTACACTCACTACTTGACCAACGTCCTGCCATTTCTTCTTGCACTGGCTTCCAGATCTTGCGGTATTCACCCCTGCGGAGTATTCTTCTGCAACTAGGTTCCATCGTCTTCTCATTTCTTTAAATGGAACTTTTGTGGGACCACTCTTACTGATATCCAGCTCCAGCCATTTGTCCTCAATGACAGTGACTAGTTTTTCCACTTCCTCATGGAGGAAATTCTTTGTTCTTGTTGCACGCTCTTGCGTCATTGGTGCATTGGACTTACACTCAGGTTGTCTTGAAAAATGACAGTTCTCCGATGCAGCACCCCTTTCCACTCCCTCAGCCATCCAAAAATCCCGATTCACACCTTACCTTTACATCTGGTCCATTGCCAATGCTGCTGAGGCACTGAGAACATTCTCCCTTTAATTGGCCGATTGCCAAGCTTCCTGCTCTATTGCACATGCGCGCGCGCTGAAACACGCATTGAAACAGACATACGTCCCCCTGCCGGCACTCGAGGAGACGCTGGGCCCAAGCCCTGTCCCCGGCGGCTGCACTGAGCAAGCGCAGCCGAAGCTCCGCCCCCCCACCCCCCACCCCAGAGGCTCTGCAGTGCCACGCTACGGGACCAGAACGATGAAGGAGCAGCCAAATTAAAAGGTACATTTTTGGTGTGTTTTGTGCCCCACAAAGTCGGCATACCATGGCTAACTGCGTCGCTCTTGGCAGCTGGGGAAATTTGGGCCCTATATTTGCAAAGTAGGTAACTGCGTAAGTGCGAGGTTTTTTAAATTTCACTTTCTCATATTTATATATATGTATCTTTAATTTTTGTCCTCTTTCAGGTGAGATTTGAACACAAATAAATGATTTTCGCCCACTTTTCTGTCCTTTACCTAACTTTCCACTAGCCCGGTCCACATTTGCTACTTTCTGTTCCCCAGTCACGAGAATCTAGATAAATATTTCTTCACTGCCGGGTGTCTCTCCATCGCTACTCTGCACCTAGTATCAGACCTTACATTGAAACTGCATCGTCCACTCATTTACATTTATGTGCTTTCCCCCTTGTTGGGTGTTCTATTTTACAGTGAATGTACGGAGGGGGACGGATCGCCCATCAGTGAAACTTGAACAATAAAGTTTGGAACTGAACGAAACAACAAGGCTGGGAATTTTGCAGAGCACCATTTCTATAGTGTGATCCACACTTGTGATTCAGTCAAGAGCAAGTTTAAAATAGTTGCAAAAGAGAAGAATGGGGCAGCATCCAATGAGATGGCCAGTCTCATTGGACAATGATCACCAAATAGGTTGACACTCATTAGTTGCAATCTGGGATCATTTCACTGTAATTATAAACTATGCACAAGTGTTATTAAAATTCAAAGCTTAAGGGTAAAAATATATCTTGTTAAATGACTATATACAAGTGAGAGTCTAACCTCCGCCCCATGACATTCAACGGCATTACCATCACCGAATCCCCCACCATCAACATCCTAGTCACCATTGACCAGAAACTTAACTGGGCCGGCCACATAAATAATGTGGCCACAAGAGCAGGTCAAAGGCTGGGAATTCTGCTGCGAGTGTCTCACCTCCTGACTCCCCAAAGCCTTTCCACCATCTACAAGTCAGAAATTTGATGGAATACTCGCCACTTGTCAGGATGAGTGCAGCTCCAACAGCACTCAAGAACTTGACACCTTCCAGGACAAAACAGCCTGTTATGTATGTAAGCATTACCAATGTATAAGATTTGCCACCAGGGGGCGCACCTTTGCAGACCCAAGGGTCACCTGCACACCCTGGGCAAGCAGGTATAAAAGGCAGACTACCATGCTGCCTCCTCACTCTGGAGCAACAATAAAGAGGCCAAGGTCACAACAGTTTGAGCTGAAGATGCACAGTCTTGTGGTGTTATTCTAAACATAACACAGTCCACTTGATTTGCACCCCATGTACCACCTTAAACATTTATTCCCTCCACCACTGGCACAACATGTCTGCAGTGTACACCATCTGCCAAGGCTTCTTCGGCAGCACCTCCCAAACCCGTGACCTCTACCACCTAGAAGAACAAGGGCAGCAGTTGCATGGGAACACCATCACCTGCACATTCCCCTCCAAGTCATACACCATTCTGACTTTGAAATATATCACCGTTCCTTCATCGTCGTTGGATCAACATCCTGGAACTCCCTCCCTAACAGCACTGTGGGAGTACCTTCACTACACGGACTGCTGCAGTTTAAGAAGGTGGCCCATCATTACCTTCTCAAGGGTAATTAGGGAAGGGCAATAAATGCTGGCCTTGACAGTGACGCCCACATCCCATGTCTGAATACATTTTAAAAAGTACAAAAGTGCTTTGCACAAAGCTGCATTCCCAATTCGGAGCCATGGTTGAAGGGAGAGTGGATTGAAGAATCGGACCCCGCTCCCTGTAGCCCTATCTCCTACCAGTACCCCTCAGAGTGTGGCTCTCCACTCGGGATGGAGGAAGACATAATTACCCCTTCTTTCTCACAGCTTTGATGGTTATGTGGTCAAGTTCACTTGCATTGCAAAGCTCTTACAAGCACAGCTGGCTCATTTCTATATATGTATGTCAAAACTTGTATTGCTGTGTCAGATCTTGATGGTTCAGTGATTTTCCATAAGGTCAACAACACACTGATCATGAAACATTTAACAGACTGATTTGTCATCAACATAAATTAAAGTTAATCATCGCTATTTATTGCTCTTTGTAGTATTTACTGGATTGATTAGGATCTGGCACAAACCATCTCTCTCAAGAGAATTATTAACTTATCCCCCAGCCAGGCTGAAGCAGATATAAAGCATATTCTCCATGGAAGATTTTATTTATTTTATTCACAATTTTCTTCTGGGCTTTAATTATTTACTTTTTAGAACATTTTGGAATTCTTTTGATTCAATTCCCCTCGGAATCTCGTTAGAATTTAAGTTCTTTTGATTGTATTCTGCAAATGTTGCATTTCTGGATGACTCATTGGAACTTGTTGCATGACATTCAAGACACAGACAGAACTATATAGACAATTGAGCATAGTTGGGTAGCACTGCACATAACAAGTAGATGTTATTGATTTTTATCAGGAAGCCACAGGCAGAGAGGAGAAGAAGTGAGAGGCAGGGTTGAGGAATGTTTTATACTCGGTACCAGCAGTAAGGAGACAATTTGGCATATTTAATGAGGTTTGGGAGAGTGGTGGGAAGCTGGTAATGCTAGTGTTCTTAAAGTATAGTCTGTTTTAGGTTGAGTCGGACATTAATGGTGATGAAGAGGAAAATGCTGAGGAAGGGGTAAGAAAAGGAGACCCACATTTTGGTGGCTTTCCAACTGCACTCACAGTCCATGCAACATTTGTTTAGATCGGCAGATGTCTAGTTCACGTGTTCATCATGGAGGGCAGAGGGCTGGGAGTCAATAAAACTGTTTTGACTTTTTGGAGCGTTTTTTCTTTCTGTTTATAACAGAGAATGCCTGTCCCCGAGACAGTGGTAGGGTATGGAGTGTGGCCAACATTTAGTGGATTTAAAGTCCACAAGATTCTGTGACACATAAATTCTTAAAAATGATGGAGCGGTTAAAATAAATTCACGAAGAAGGTCAGTAGGATTTGGGGGTTTATATCGAAAGGGATTGAATATAAAGGCAAAAGGATCATGACTTTACAAAATAAGGGTTCGGTCATATCTGGAATACTGTGTGCAGCTTTGGGCTTTCCACCATAGGAGGAATATAATTGCCCTGAACAGAGTGCAAACTTACTAGGATGATATCAGGAAAGACTCAGGATTGCTACCAGTGCCACGTGCTAGTCATAGTAGGAATAGCAGGATAGTTCAGATGAATACGTGGCTTAAGGAATGGTGCAAGGGGGTGGGATTCAAATTCCTGGGACATTGGAACCGGTTCTGGGGGAGGTGGGACCAGTACAAACCGGACGGTCTGCACCTGGGCAGGACCGGAACCGATGTCCTAGGCAGAGTATTTGCTAGTGCTGTTGAGGAGGGTATAAACTAATATGGCACGGGGATGGGAATCTATGCAGGGAGGCAGAGGGAAGTAAAAAGGGGGCAGAAGCAAAAGGTAGGAAGGAGAAAAGTAAGAGTGGAGGGCAGAGAAATCAAGGGTAAAAATCAAAAAGGGACACATTACAACATAATTCTAAAAGGACAGAGTGTTAAAAAAAACAAGCCTGAAGGCTCTGTGTCTCAATGCGAGGAGCATTCGTAATAAGGTGGATGAATTAACTGCGCAGATAGCTGTTAATGGATATGATGTAATTGGGATTACGGAGACATGGCTCCAGGGTGACCAAGGCTGGGAACTCAACATCTGGGGGTATTCAATATTCAGGAAGGATAGACAGAAAGGAAAAGGAGGTGGGGTAGTGTTACTGGTTAAAGAGGAGATTAACGCAGTAGTAAGCCAGACAGGAGGGCGGGTATTACTACGGCCCTGTAGACCATGAGCTTGGTGACAGTTTTGAGGGCCTGGACTTCAAACACTCTTTTACTCAGGCGGCCGAAGGCTGCACTGGCGCACTGGAGGTGGTGTTGGATCTCGTCGTAAATGGCTGCTCTTATTGATAGGAGGCTCCCGAGATAAGGGAAGTGGTCCACGTTGTCCAGGGCCACGCCATGGATCTTGACGTCTAGGGGGCGAGGACAGGCTGGTAGAGGACCTTTGTCTTCCTGATGTTTAGCGTAAGGCCTATGCTTTCATACGCCTCGGTAAATACGTCGACTATGTCCTGGAGTTCAGCCTCTGTGTGCGCACAGACGCAGGCATCGTCCACATACTGTAGCTCGACGACAGAGATTGGGGTGGTCTTGGACCTGGCCTGGAGACAGCGAAGGTTGAACAGCTTCCCACAGGTTCTGTAATTTAGTTCCACTCCAGCGGGGAGCTTGTCCACTGTGAGGTGGAGCATGGCAGTGAGGAAGATTGAGAAAAGAGGGTTGGAGCAATGACACAGTCCTGCTTGACCCCGGTTCGGACATGAATTGAGTCTGTGATGGATCTGTTAGTAAGGATCCATGCACAGCAGACACCTCAAGTCGCTGGAGAAATACCACCAGCGATGTCTCCGCAAGATCCTACAAATCCCCTGGGAGGACAGATGTACAAACATTAGTGTCCTCATCAAGGCCAACATCCCCAGCATTGAAGCACTGACTACACTTGATCAGCTCCGCTGGGCAGGCCACATAGTTCGCATGCCAGACACGAGATTCCCAAAGCAATCACTCTACTCGGAACTCATCCACGGCAAACGAGCCAAAGGCAGGCAGAGGAAACATTACAAGGACACTCTCAAAGTCTCCCTGATAAAGTGCGACATCTCCACTAACACCTGGGAGTCCCTGATCGCCCTAAGTGGAGGAAGTGCATCCGGGAGGGCGCTGAGCTCCTCGAGTATCGTCGCCGAGAGCATGCAGAAATCAAGCGCAGGCAGTGGAAGCAGTGTACGGCAAACCAGGCTCCCTGCCCACTCTTTTCCTCAATGACTATCTGTCCCACCTGTGACAGAGACTGTGGTTCTCGTATGGGACTGTACAACCACCTAACAACTCATGCTAAGAGTGGAAGCAAGTCTTCTTCGATTCCGAGTGACTGCCTATGATGGTGATGAGTAAGGAAGGACATTAGCGTGGATGATGTGGAATCTATATGGGTAGAGCTGAGAAACACCAAAAGGCAGAAAACGTTAGTGGGAGTTGTGTACAGACCATCAAACAGTAGTAGTGAGGTTGGGGATGGCATCAAACAGGAAATTAGGGATGCGTGCAATAAAGGTACAGCAGTTATCATGGGTGACTTTGATCTACATATAGATTGGGCTAACCAAACTGGTAGCAATACTGTTGAGGAGGATTTCCTGAAGTGTATAAGGGATGGTTTTCGAGACCTATATTTCGAGGAACCAACTAGAGAGCAGGCCATCCTAGACTGGGTCTTGTGTAATGAGAGGATTAATTAACAATCTTGTTGTGCGAGGCCCCTTGGGGAAGAGTGACCATAATATGGTAGAATTCTTCATTAAGATGGAGAGTGATGCAGTTAATTCAGAGAGTAGGGTCCTGAACTTAAAGAAAGGTAACTTCGATGGTATGAGACGTGAATTGGCTAGGATAGACTGGTGAATGATACTTAAAGGGTTGACGGTAGATAGGCAATGGCAGACATTTAAAGATCACATGGATGAACTACAACAATTGTACATCCATGTCTGGAGTAAAAATAAAACGGGGAAGGTGGCTCAGCTGTGGCTAACAAGGGAAATTAGGGATAGTGCTAAATCCAAGGAAGAGGCATATACATTGGCCAGAAAAAGCAGCAAACCTGAAGACTGGGAGAAATTTAGAATTCAGCAGAGGAGGACTAAGGGTTTAATTAGGAGGGGGGGAAATAGAGTATGAGAGTAAGCTTGCAGGGAACATAAAAACTGATTGCAAAAGCTTCTATAGATATGTGAAGAGAAAAAGATTAGTGAAGACTAATGTAGGTCCCTTGCAGTCAGAATCAGATGAAGTCATAAAGGGGAACAAGGAAATGGCAGACCAATTGAACAAATACTTTGGTTCTGTCTTCACTAAGGAAGACACGAATAACCTCCCGAAATACTAGGGGACCGAAGGTCTAGCGAGAAGGAGGAACTGAGGGAAATCTTTATTAGTCTGGAAATAGTGTTGGGGAAATTGATGGGATTGAAGACCGATAAATCTGCAGGGCCTGATAGTCTGCATCCCAGAGTACTTAAGGAAGTAGTCCTAGAAATAGTAGATACATTGGTGGTTATTTTTCAACATTCCATGGACTCTGGATCAGTTCCTATAGATTGGAGGGTAGCTAATGTAACCTCACTTTTTAAAAAAAGGAAGGAGAGAGAAAACAGGAAATTATAGACCGGTTAGCCTGTTATCGGTAGTGGGGAAAATGCTGGAATCAATTATAAAAGATGAAATAGCAGCACATTTGGAAAGCAGTGACAGGATCAGTCCAAATCAGCATGGATTTATGAAAGGGAAATCACGCTTGACAAATCTGCTAGAATTTTTTCAGGATGTAACTAGTAGAGTGGACAAGGGAGAACCAGTGGATGTGGTGTATTTGGACTTTCAAAAGACTTTTGACAAGGTCCCACACAAGAGATTGGTGTGCAAAATTAAGACACATGGGATTGGGGGTAATGTAGTGACGTGGATAGAGAACTGGTTGGCAGACAGGAAGCAGGGAATAAATGGGTCCTTTTCAGAATGGCACGCAGTGACTAGTAGGGTACTGCAAGGTTCAGTGCTGCAGCCCCAGCTATTTACAATATATATTAATGATTTAGACGAAGGAATTGCATGTTAGATCTCCAAGTTTGCAGATGATACTAAGCTGGGTGGCAGTGTGAGCTGTGAGGAGGATGCTAAGAGGCTGCAGGGTGACTTGGACATGTTAGGTGAGTGGGCAAATGCATGGCAGATGCAGTATAATGTGGATAAATGTGAGTTATCACTTTGGTGGCAAAAACAGGAAGGCAGATTATTATCTGAATGGCGATAGATTAGTAAAAGTGGAGGTGAAACGAGACCTGGGTGTCATGGTACATCAGTCATTGAAAGTAGGCATGCAGGCGGTAAAGAAAGCCTGTTGGCCTTCATAGTGAAAGGATTTGAGTATAGGAGCAGGGAGGTGTTGCTACAGTTGTACAGGGCCTTGGTGAAACCACACCTTGAGTATTGTGCAGTTTTGGTCTCCTAATCTGAGGAAAGACATTCTTGCTATTGAGGGAGTGCAGCGAAGGTTCACCAGACTGATTCCCGGGATGGCAGGATTGACACATGAAGAAAGACTGGATCGACTAGGCTTATATTGACTGGAATTTAGAAGAATGAGAGGGGAGCTCACTGAAGCATATAAAATTCTGACGGGATTGGACCGGTTCGATGCAGGAAAAATGTTCCTGATGTTGGGGAAGTCCAGAACCAGGATAAGGATAAGGGGTAAGCTATTTAGGACCGAGATGAGGTGAAACTTTTTCACCCAGAGAGTTGTGAACCTGTGGAACTCTCTACCACAGAAAGTTGTTGAGTCCAGTTCGTTGGATATATTCAAAAGGGAGTTCGATGTGGCCCTTACGGCTAAAGGGATCAGGGGGTATGGAGAGAAGGCAGGAGTGGGGTCCTGAAATTGCATAATCAGCCATGATCATATTGAATGGTGGTGCAGGCTCAAAGGGCCGAATGGCCTGCTCCTGCACCTCCTTTCTATGTTATCTTGAATGGAGACGATTGAGGGGATCTGATAGCGGTGTTCAAAATTATAAAGGTCAACATAGATAGTTTAATTCCATTGGTAGGTAAAACAAAGACCGTGATATTAAGATAAGCACTATATACATGAAGGGAAAGATTAGAAGAAACTTTTTCATGCAGTTATTGGAATGTAGAATGCTTTGCCATGTCTGGTCATTACTACTAAATTGATTACAACATTAAAAAAAATTACTGGGATAATGATGGATAATTTAAAAAGAATACAAAAAAGTGTGTGCGAAACCAGGAAAATAGGACAGGTTTGGGGAGAAAGATTAGAAAATAGGACTGTGAAAATCATCTCCAACCATGCAGCCACTCCTTCAGAATTTCACTGCAGGCTTGAATCCACCACCTTCTCACTCAGAGACAAAACTGCGGCTAACTGAGCCAAGCTGACAGCGTGGCATAGAAATTGAGTCGCGTTGTTCGACCTCCTAACTCCCCAAAATGACATGCCAGAAATGCCTGCACACTTTCAACCAGCAGTGTGCCGCCATCATATTGGTTAAGGATAGACAAGAGGCTTCCTTTGTTCACATTACGCACATGCATTAGTCCCTCTGCATATACAAATAAGGGGCAAACGCCTGGTTGAGATCCCCACTAGAAGGTTGGGAAGCCATCCTTACAGATTGCCTGTAACAAAAATAGTAACTTACTTACCTGAATGCGGAGCCAGGAGGAGCAGAAGCACACCTCCCGACTCTACATTAAGCCACTCACTGATTGCTGCCACACCCGGCCCCCGGCCCGAGAACCTCGTCTCCTGACCTCCATGCTCCAGCCCTGACCCCCGATCTCTCTCGTGGCCCAATATCCCTGACTTCCAGGCTCCAGCCCTGACCCCCGATCTACCTCGTGGCCCAATATCCCTGACCTCCAAGCTCTATACCCTGACCCCCGATCTCTTTCGTGGCCCAATATCCCTGACCTCCATGCTCCAGCCCTGACCCTTGATCTACCTCGTGGCCCAATATCCCTGACCTCTAGGCTCTAGCCCTGACCCCCGATCTCTTTCGTGGCCCAATATCCCTGACCTCCA
Source organism: Pristiophorus japonicus (assembly GCF_044704955.1). Lineage (NCBI taxonomy): Eukaryota > Metazoa > Chordata > Chondrichthyes > Pristiophoridae > Pristiophorus > Pristiophorus japonicus. The sequence continues at coordinate 67,536,237 of NC_091978.1, forward strand.
GGCTCCAGCCCTGACCCCCGATCTACCTCGTGGCCCAATATCCCTGACCTCCAGGCTCTAGCCCTGACCCCCAATCTCTTTCGTGGCCCAATATCCCTAACCTCCAGGCTCCAGCCCTGACCCCTGATCTCTCTCGTGGCCCAATAACCCTGACCTCCAGGCTCCAGCCCTGACCCCCGATCTACCTCGTGGCCCAATATCCCTGACCTCCAGGCTCTAGCCCTGACCCCCAATCTCTTTCGTGGCCCAATATCCCTAACCTCCAGGCTCCAGCCCTGACCCCCGATCTCCCTCATGGCCTAATATCCCTGATCTCCAGGCCCCAATTCTGCAGGCCATCGCTGGCTGATGCTCGATCAACCTGGCCACAGATCATTAACCCCCCGCAAAGGCTGTAATCCCCCCACCCACGAGGTTCGCGATTCCCCCTCCACAAGGCCCGTGATTCCCCCGAGACCCACAATTTCCCACCATCCTAGACCTGCAACCGACGCCCCCCCCCCCCGCCCCCGGCAAGACCTGCGATTCCCCCGCCCGTGCCTCTCAAAATCCTGAAATCCTCCCCCCCCCAGAACTCGGCAATTCTCCCCCTCCTCGAGGCTTGTGATTCCCTCGAGATTTGCGATCTCCCCTGAGATCTGCGATCCTCCACCGCCAAGACTCGCGATCACTCCCCAGGGCCATCACTTACCTGTGGACCACTGTAATGCTGGCAATGGCCTGAACTTCCTGCATTTACCTGCTTGGGCTCCTTCGCAGTACTATTGGTGTTTAAATGAGATCCGAGACCCAATATCAAGTGCTTCTTGGACCTCACCATTTATGTCCAGGGTACGTATGGCCATTCTGCACAGCATGCACCCCAGTCTCTGTCAACACAACTTTGTAAGAAAGGAAGACTTGCATTTATATAGCGCCTTTTACAAACTCAGTATATCCCAAAGCGCTTTACAGCCAATTAAATACTTTTGCAGTGTAGTCTCTATTGTAATGTTGGAAACCTGGCAGCCAAGATTGCGCACAGCCAGATCCCACAAACACAATAATCAGATAATCTTTTCATGAAGTTGGTTGAAGCTTAAATATTGGCTAGGAAACTGGGGAGAATTCCCTTTCTCTTCTTTGAAATGGAATCTTTTACGTCCACCTGAGAGGGCTGATGCCTCGGTTTAACATCTCATCCTAAAGGCGCCATTGCTATTAGTTGTGTGGGACCTAGCTAAGTTTGGAAACTTGCCATGTGCAAAATTGTAGCTGTGAACCCACATCTAACCTCAGTCACACTTCAGATCTAAACACAACCTTCCCTTTTGCCTTCAGCTGTTCTATTTCTGCGCAACATCTATCCTTTGACTCCATACAAAATTTTCTCTGTTTCCTGTTTTACTATTTTTTTCCCATCCTATTTTCTTGCCTCGTGCTGGAGTGTGGTTTTACAGCCTGCAGGCGACCTATGATACCTCGCCCAAGTGATTATTATTGTGTGTGAGTCGAGACCGAGGACATTTATAGGACACTCAACTATTGTGGGTCAACACAGTCGAGAGCAATCACTGATCAAGGGTCACTGCAAAATTATCAAAATTATCTTTCCCTTCCCGAGTCCAGTGTTACTAAGGCTGACTGGAACTATCCCAGCTGAGATTTTTTTCCGTTTTGCCAGAATCACAATAATATTAACTCTTACTTTTGCTTTTGTTGAAACCTTTAATATACTTTTTAATATAATGATATTACCTTTAGCTGATACAGCTAAAACTATTGGGATTGCTGGTATCATTGTGTAACTTTACAGACAGAATTAAACACTGTCATCCAAGTATTTTGTATGACCTAAATATGTGAAACCTTCAGCCTCTAGGGGGAGCAAAGAAACAGCAAATTAAGTGTAATTCAGTGCATCGAGCCATGGTTAATAAATGTTAGCAGGATGCACCTCTTGCCAAGTTCCTGAATTGGCAGCTAGTTTGGATAACACTTTAATCTTTATCAGCAGAGTAAAGGTCTTGTTGGCACTGTGTGTTCCTAATGAGGAGCCTCACCCACCAAGATTACATATTGGAAATGTGGCCATGTGCTGTGCACAATTTGGTCCACTAATATGGTCAGAACATTTTCTGGAGTGTGCAATTGAATTTCCAATATGTGCACTCTTAGCTCTTGGGCTCCAAAATTGGAAGATTACCCTTTTTGTTTTACTATTTCAGATTAAATCCCCCCGCTCCGCCCAATGTTCTCCTCTTGAAGTGACAAGTATGATTTCATGGGTGTGACTGCCTTCCAGTATCACACTCTAGTGGCTATTCTTCAAGCGTGTGTCTGGACAGTGAGTGACAGCAGACTATTTGATTATGGAGGAGGAGGGGATGGGCATAACTGCCGAGATGATCCTTGGACTCATTTGTCATCCAGGCAATCACTCACCTGATCACCATAGTGATCCAGTGGGAATGGGAATTCTGGCTATGTTTTCCCTGTCTAATCTAGGGGCATTGAGGCTTGCTGTATCACCTCTACTGCCACTCTGACTGAGATCAGCCAACTCAGCACAGACCTGGGATCAGATTTTGGATCTTCCTGATTGGTATGGCTCAGCGATCATTACAATCAGTGCACTTGCCAATGGAGCCATGAGGCAGCTTAATTCTGAATTTAAATGTCTTCATTCAAGAGACAACATTTCAGTCAATGACACCATTGAGGGCACTCAATGTGAGTTACATAATGAAATATCTGGCAAAAATAAATACTGGGTCTAATTTGCAGTTCTTCAGGATAAGAGGGAAATTTGCATACAAAACAGATTATTGACTGTAAATACAATTTGTCAGGACTGAGTTTTTGACCTCTATTGAAAACGCCCTTGCCTACATAATTTGTAATAAAATAATGGTCAGCACACTTTCACCGAAAACAGATGTATTGTTTGAGGGAGGTAATGAAAATATTTTTTTTTGAATTGACCAACAAACTTAAATGTAATAAAGGGAGAGATACCTTTACATCTCTTGTCTGTCATCTTTTGTTAAATGTTTGTTTAAAATCTGTAACTGCTAGTTCTTGGCCATCTGGAAGCAGACATTTTGTTAAGAACTTTGCCAGCTGTGACTCAGTGGGTAGCACCCTCACCTCGCTTCTGAGTCAGAAGGTTATGGGTTCAAGTCCCACTCCAGGAACTTGAGCACAGAATTCTAGGCTGACACTCCAGTGCAGTATTGAGGGAGTGCTGCACTGTCACAGGATGTGACGTTAAACCAAGATCCCATTTGCCCTCTCAGGTGGACGGAAAAGATACCATGGCACTATTTCGAAGAGCAGAGGAATTATCTCCGGTGTCCTGGCCAATATTTATCATTCAATCATAGAATCATAGAAATTTACAGCACGGAAGGAGGCCATTTCGGCCCATCATGTCCGCACCAGCTGACAAACAGCTATCCAGCCTAATCCCACTTTCCACAATCCACAATCAACATAACAAAAGCAGATTATCTGGTCATTATCACATTGCTGTTTGTGGGAGTTTGCTGTGCGCAAATTGGCTGCTGCGTTTCCCCCATTACAACAGTGAGTAGACTACAAAAGGTGATGGTGCAAGGCAAAATGGAGTGGTGATGAGATGTTCGGTGGTCGTGAAAGGCGCTATATTAACGTAAGTCTTTCTTTCATGTAACATTTTGAATTTCTGTTTTACTAAATGGAGAGATGTCCATAATCTACTGCCATGCTAGTGCAGCAAAACTTCTAATAACGGCTGCTTCGAACCTGCAGTTCTATAGCTGTTGCACAAGGGAGAGTCCAGTCAATATATTTCTGTATAATCAACCCCATTTTATGTCACAACACTGGGGTCTACCCATGTTTCTCTGCCACATTCCCAGGCCACAAAAGCATTCCTTTGCCAGGGGTTTTCCATGCATCTTTGCCCCTCTGCTATTCTGCTGTAAATATTTTCATCTGGACCCCTCTTTTGTTTCTTTACTTATCCCATTACCATCCCATTTTGCCTTGCACCATCACCCTTTTGTCAGTTAATCACCCCTGCCCTCCACCCTGTAATAGACCTTCTCCTTTGTTCTTAAATCTCTCCCGCCCCCGCACTTCCCTTTGGCTCTGTACTTGCTTAAAAATTGTTAGGCTTAGAAATTTATTATCATCCTGTTTGTGTGGTAACATCCAGGAGGCGGGAATATTGAGCAAGGCACAGAAGTCCCACCCCGCTTGTTGAATTCGGGTTACCGACCCCGGAAGGAAGTGGAGCGCTAAGCGGTAATAGGACGCAATCCCAGCAGCACTACATGTGCCCGGTCGCAAACTCATTTACTTAAACTCAAATCCAGGGGTGCTAAAGGGAGGTGCAAATGCACCCAATTTCTCCCCTTGCTCCAACACTTCCAGTTCTGACGAAAGGTTATCGACCTGAAATGTTAACTTTGTTTCTCTCCCCACAGATTCTGCCTGACCTGCTGAATGTTTTCCACCATTTTCTATTTTTATTTGAGATTTCCAGCATCCGCAGTATTTTTCTTTTCCATTTTATATCATAAAGGTTTTTAGGGCTAAAACTCGATCAGGACACTAATTTTTGAAATGTTGAAATTTAATACTAATGATTCTGAGGTTCCACTAAATTGTCTGTTAGTGCTCCAGGAAAGAACTGGAGAATTAAATCAAGCACTAATGACCTCAGCAGGGTGCTACAGGAGCTCCATCAGCAGTGCGATAATGAATTTCAGGTGCCTCACACTGGTTCCTTCCAGCTCTTAAAGGGGAGGTTCCATCATTGTGCAGATCCTCATTATCAACATTGCTGGCTGTGAAGGCAACCTGCAAGCAGCTGAATCCGGTAATTTTCATGGGGACTCAGACCTCATGATGCACAGATGGATGAACATGAAATTAGCGGATTACCAAAAAAAACCATCTGGTTCACTAATGTCCTTTTGGGAAGGTAATCTACCATTCTTCTCTTGTCTGGTATATATGTGACTCCAGATTCTTAGCTGCCCTCTGAAATGGCCCAGCAAGCAACTCAGGTGTAGAAAAACTGCTACGAAAAAAAATAAGAAAAAAATACCAGATGGACCACCCAGCATCGACCTCAGCACCAGCTACGGACACGACAATGGCACACGCAGCCCACTCAACCCTACAAGGTTCTCCTCACTAACATCTGGAGACTTGTACCAAAATTGGGAGAGCTGTCACAGATAGTTAAACAACAGCCTGACATAGTCATACTCACAGATTCATATCTTTCAGCCAATGCAGACTCCTCCATTACCATCCCTGGGTATGTCCTGTCCCAGCGGCAGGACAGACCCACTAGAGGTGGTGGCACATGGTACACAGTTGGGAGGGAGTGGCCCTGGGAGTTCACAACATTGACTCTGGCCCCCATAAAGTCTCATGGCTTCAGTCAAGCATGGGCAAGGAACCCTCCTGCTGATTACCACGTACCGCCCTCCCTCAGCTGATGAATCAGTATTCTTCCATGTTAAACACCACTTGGAAGAAGCACTGAAAGTAGCAAGGGCCCCAAATGTACTCTGGGTGAGGGACTTCAATGTCCATCATCAAGAGTGGCTTGGTAGCACCATTACTGACTGAGCTGGCCGAGTCCTGAAGGACAAAACTGCCAGACTGCGCCTGCGGCAGGTGGTAAGAGAACCAACACGAGGGAAAAACCTATTTGAATTGTTCCTCACCAATCTACCTGTTGCAGATGCATCTGTCCATGAACAGCATTGGTAGTAGCGACCACTGCACAATCATTGTCGAGACAAAGTCCCGTCTTCACACTGAGAACACCATCCATCGTGTTGTGTGGCACTACCACAGTGCTAAATGGGATAGATTCGGAACAGCAGCTCAAAACTTGGCATCCATGACGCACTGTGGGCCATCAGCAGGAGTAGAATTGTATTCCACCACAATCTGTAGCCTCATGGCCCGGCATATCTGTCACTCTACCATGACCATCAAGCCAGGGGACCAATCCTATTTCAATAAAAAAGTATAGAAGAGCATGCCAGGAGCAGCACTAGGCAGACCTAAAAATGAGTGCCAACCTGGGGAAGCTGCAACACAGGACTACATGCATGTTAACCAGCAGAAGCTATATGCTATAAGCAGGGCTAAGTGATCCCACAATCAATGGATCAGATCAAAGCTCTGCAGTCCTGTCACATCCAGTCGTGAATGGTGGTGGACCATTAAACAACTGTCGGGAGGAGGAGGCTCCATGAATATTCCCATCCTCTATGATGGCGGAACCCAGCACGTGAGTGCAAAAGTCAAGGCTGAAGCAATTTCAACCATCTTCAGCCAGAAGTGCCGAGTGGATGATCCATATCGGCCTCCTCCTGAGGTCCCCACGATCACAGAAACCAGTCTTCCGCCAATTTGATTCACTCCACATGATATCAAGAAGCGGCTGAGCGCAGTAGATGGAGCAAAGGCTACGGGCCCTGACAACATCCCAGCTGTCGTGCTGAAGACTTGTGTTCCAGAACTAGCCACGCCACTAGCCAAGCTGTTCCAGTAAAGATGCAACACTGGCATCTATCCAACAGTGTGGAAAACTGTCCACAAAAAGCAGGCCAAGTCCAATCAACGCCCCATCAGGAATGGAAGGTGTCATCAACAGTACTATCAAGCGGCACTTACTCATCAATAACCTGCTCACCGAAGCCCATTTTAGAAACATAGAAACATAGTAAATAGATGCAGGAATAGGCCATTCGGCCCTTCAAGCCTGCACCACCATTCAATAAGATCATAGCTGATCATTCCTTCAGTACCCCTTTCCTGCTTTCTCTCCATACCCCTTGATCCCTTTCGCCGTAAGGGCCATATCTAACTCCCTCTTGAATATATCCAATGAACTGGCATCAATAACTCTCTGCGGCAGGGAATTCCACAGGTTAACAACTCTCTGAGTGAAGAAGTGTTGGTGTTAGTGTTTTATCAGAAGAATCACTCAACACTCAGAGTCGGTTCCAACGCCAATGCGGCCTTTATTAACGCCAGCGGGGAGGAAGCCTCAGGACTGGATCCAGGCACTTCACGCCGCAGAACAAAGGGTTTCATGGATCTTTATATGTTTTACAACAGTTTACTACAGTTATGTTAGACCAATAGATAGAGTTAGTCTCTAAACGTAAAGTGGCTCATGTGTTGCCAAGAGATGTGTTGCTAAGAGATGTGTTGCTAAGAGGTGTGTTGCTAAGAACGACTCATGTTCCAGGCCCCCCTTTATCTTACTGTCCTTGGGTGCTGTCTTTGGTAGCCTCCTTATCTTAATCCCGTTACAGAGTCGTATTGTCCTTACTTCCACCAGAACATTTAGCCCTGAGGCCTGGCTGATTAAAGACACCTGCAGAATTTGCTTGTTAGTCCTGTGTGTGGGAAACAACAATTATCAGTTTCCAGGAATGCGGTCTAATTCAGCTAACAGAAATCCCTTGAGGCTTCACTGGTAGCCATTTTATGATTCAAGTTACATATAGTTCTAACCTTATACTACAGATGCCATTGCCCTAGGGTGCCTAATGCCTACAACAAGTAGTTTCTCCTCATCTCAGTCCTAAATGGTCTGCCCCTTATCCTAAGACTATGTCCCCTGGTTCTGGACTTCCCCAACATCGGGAACATTCTTCCCGCATCTAACCTGTCCAGTCCCGTCAGAATCTTATATGTTTCTATGAGATCCCCTCTCATCCTTCCAAACTCCAGAGTATAAAGGCCCAATTGATCCAGTCTCACCTCATATGTCAGTCAGTCATCCCTGGAATCAGTCTGGTGAACCTTCACTGCACTCCCTCAATAGCAAGAAAGTTCTTCCTCAGATTAGGAGACCAAAACTGAACACAATATTCCAGGTGGGGCCTCACCAAGGCTCTGTACAACTGCAGTAAGACTTCCCTGCTCCTATAATCAAATCCCCTTGCTATGAAGGTCAACATACCATTTGCCTTCTTCACCACCTGCTGTACCTGCATGCCAGCTTTCAATGACTGATGAACCATGACACCCAGGTCTCGCTGTACCTCCCCTTTTCCTAATCTGCCGCCATTCAGATAATATTCTGCCTTCGTGTTTTTGCCCCAAAGTGGATAACCTCACATTTATCCACATTATAGTGCATCTGCCATTGTATTTGCCCACTCTCCTAACCTGTTCAAGTCACCCTGCAGCCTCTTAGCGTCCTCTTCACAGCCACCCAGTTTAGTGTCATCTGCAAACTTGGAGATATTACACTCAATTCCATCATCTAAATCATTCATATATATTGTAAAGAGCTGGGGTCCCAGCACTGAGCCCTGCGGCACTCCACTAGTCACTGCCTGCTATTATGAAAAGGACCTGTTTATCCCAACTCTCTGCTTCCTGTCTGCCAACTAGTTCTCTATCCACGTCAGTACATTACCCCGAATACCATGTGCTTTGATTTTGCACACCAATCTCTTGTGTATGACCTTGTCAAAAGCCTTTTGAAAGTCCAAAGACACCACATCCACTGGTTCTCCCTTGTCCACTCTACTAGTTACATCCTCAAAAAATTCCAGAAGATTCGTCAAGCATGATTTCCCTTTCATAAATCCATGCTGACTTGGTCCGATCCTATCACTGCTTTTCAAATGTGCTGCTATTTCATCCTTAATGATTTGATTCCAATATTTTCCCCACTACTGATGTCAGGCTAACCGGTCTATAATTACCCGTTTCTCTCTCTCCCTTCCTTTTTTAAAAGTGGTGTTACATTAGCAACCCTCCAGTCCATAGGAACTGATCCAAAATCGATAGACTGCTGGAACATTATCACCAATGCATCCACTATTTCTAGGGCCACTTCCTTAAGTACTCTGGGATGTAGACTATCAGGCCCTGGGGATTTATCGGCCTTCAATCCTGTCACTTTCCCGCCTAATAAGGATATCCTTCAGGTCCTTCTTCTCACTAGACGCTCAGTCCCCTAGTACATCCGGAAGGTTTTTGTGTCTTCCTTTGTGAAGACAGAACCGAAGTATCTGTTCAATTGGTCTGCCATTTCTTTGTTCCCCATTATAAATTCACCCGAATCCGACTGCAAGGGACCTACTTTTGCCTTCACTAATCTTTTTCTCTTCACATATCTATAGAAGCTTTTGCAGTCAGTTTTTATGTTTCCGGTAAGCTTCCTCTCATACTCTATTTTCCCCCTCTTAATTAAACCGTTTGTCCTCCTCTGCTGAATTCTAAATTTCTCCCAGTCCTCCGGTTTGCTGCTTTTTCTGGCTAATTTGTAAGCCTTTTCTTGGATTTAACACTATCCTTAATTTCCCTTGTTAGCCACGGTTGAGCCACCTTCCCCGTTTTATTTTTACTCCAGACAGGGATGTACAATTGTTGAGGTTCAGCCATATGATCTTTAAAGGTTTGCCATTGCCTATCCACCGTCAATCCTTTAAGTATCATTTGCCAGTCTAATCTCACCAATTTGTGCATCATACCATCAAAGTTACCTTTCCTTAAGTTTAGGATCCTAGTTTCTGAATTAACTGTGTTACTCTCCATCTTAATAAAGAATTCTACCATATTATGGTCACTCTTCCCCAAAGGGCCTTGCACAACAAGATTGCTAATTAGTCCCTTCTCATTACACATCAGCCAGCCTAGGATGGCCAGCTCTCTGGTTGATTCCTCGACATATTGGTCTAGAAAACCATCCCTAATACACTCCAGGAAATCCTCCTCCACCGCATTGCTCCCAGTTTGGTTAGCTCAATCAATATGTAGATTAAAGTCTTCCATGATTACTGCTGTACATTTATTGCACACATCCCTTATTTCTTGTTTGATGCTGTCACGACTACTATTTGGTGGCCTGTACACAACTCCCACTAGCGTTTTCTTCCCTTTGGTATTCCGTAGCTCCACATCATCCAAGCTAATGTCCTTCCTTACAATTGCGTTAATTTCCTCTTTAACAAGCAATGCCATCCCGCCTCCTTTTTCTTTCTGTCTATCCTTCCTAAATGCTGAATACCCTTGGATGTTGAGTTCCCAGCCTTGGTCATCCTGGAGCCATGTCTCCGTGATGCCAATCATAGCATATCCGTTAACTGCTATCTGCGCAGTTAATTCGTCCACCTTATTCCGAATACTCCTCGCATTGAGGCACAGAGCCTTCAGGCTTGTCTTTTTAACACACTTTGACCCTTTAAAATTTTGCAGTAAAGTGGCCCTTTTTGTTTTTTGCCTTGGGTTTCTCTGCCCCCACTTTTACGATTCTCCTTTCTATCTTTTGCTTCTGTCTCCATTTTATTTCCCTCTGTCTCCCTGCATAGGTTCCCATCCCCCTGCCATATTAGTTTAACTCCTCCAAAACAGCACGAGCAAACACTCCCCTGAGGACATTGGTTCCAGTCCTGCCCAGGTGCAGACCGTCTGGTTTGTACTGGTCCCACCTCCCCCAGAACCGGTTCCAATGCCCCAGGAATTTGAATCCCTCCCTGCTGCACCGCTGCTCAAGCCACGTATTCATCTGAGCTATCCTGCGATTCCTACTCTGACTAGCACTGTTAGTAATCCTGAGATTACTAGTTTTGAGGTCCTACTTTTTAATTTAACTCCTAGTTCCCTACATTTGTCTCTAAGGACCTCATCCCGTTTTTTACCCATATCATTGGTACCGATATGTACCACGACAACTGGCTGTTCACCCTTCCTTTTTAGAATGTCCTGCACCCGCTCCGAGACATCCTTGACCCTTGCACCAGGGAGGCAACATACCATCCTGGATTCTCGGTTGCGTCCGCAGAAACATCTATCTATTCCCCTTACAATTGAATCCCCTATCACTATCGCTCATACACTCTTTTTCCTGCCCTCCTGTGCAGCAGAGCCACCCATGGTGCCACGGACTTGGCTTCTGCTGTCCTCCCCTGATGAGTCATCCCCCTCAACAGTACCCAAAGCGGTGTATCTGTTTTGCAGGGGGATGACCGCAGGGGACCCCTGAACTACCTTCCTTGCACCGCTCTTCCTGTTGGTCTTCAATTCCCTATCTGGCTGTGTACCCTTTACCTGCGGTAAGACCAACTCGCTAAACGTGCTATTCACTTCATTCTCAGCATCATAGATGCTCCAGAGTTCATCCACCCGCAGCTCCAGTGCCGCAATGCGGTCTGTCAGGAGCTGGAGGCGGATACACTTCCTGCACACGTAGTTGTCAGGGACACTGGGAGCGTCCCCACATAGTACAGGAGGAGTATAACACGTGTCCGAGCTCTCCTGCCATGACTTAACCCTTAGATAAACTTAATTTGGCAACAATAATGCTAAAGGTTACTTACTGATAAAGAAAAGAAAAAGAAAAACTACTTACCAATCACCAGCCAATCACTTACCCCCTTGGCTTTGACATCACCTTTCAATTTCTTTCTACTTCTTTTTTGCCTCCCTGCTGCAGCTGCACCGGCTGGGCCTCCGCCGCACCTCGCTGGTCCCCGAACAGCTGGGCCTTTTATAGGCCGCTGCCGCTCCGACTCCCGCCTCTCCGATGCACTTCCGCTAGGACCACTCAGCTCCAGACCTCATTGCAACCTTGGTCCAAACATGGACAAAAGAGCTGAATTCCAGAGGTGAGGTGAGAGTGATTGCCCTTGACATCAAGGCAGCATTTGACCAAGTGTGGCATCAGGGAGCCCGAATAAAACTGAAGTCAATGGGAATCAGCAGAAAAACTCTCTACTGGCTGGAGTCATACCTAGCACAAAGGAAGATGTTTGTGGTTGTTGGAGGCCAATCATCACAGCCCCAGAACATCACTGCAGGAGTTCCTCAGGGCAGTGTCCTCGGCCCAACCATCTTCAGCTGCTTCATCAATGACCTTCCCTCCATCATAAGTGGGGATGTTCGCTGATGACTGCACAATGTTCAGTGCCATTCGCAACTCCTCAAATAATGAAGCAGTCCATGTTTGCATGCAGTAAGACCTGGACAACATTCAGGCTTGAGCTGATAAGTGGCAAGTAATGATTATCTTTAACAAGCAAGAGTCTAACCACCGCCCCTTAACATTCAACGGCATTACCATCACTGGTTCCCCTACCATCAACATCCTGGGGGTCACCATTGGCCAGAAACGAAACAGAAATAAATACTGTGGCAACAAGAGCAGGTCAGAGGCTGGGTATTGTGCTGACTCCCCAATGCCTTTCCACCATCTACAAGGCACAAGTCAGGAGTGTGATGGAATACTCTCCACTTGCCTGGATGAGTGCAGCTCCAACAACACTTAAGAAGCTAGACACCATCCAGGACAAAGCAACCCGCTTGATTTGCTCCCCATCCACCACCTTAAACATTCACTCCCTCCACCACCGGCGTACCATGGCTGCAGTGTGTACCATCTATAAGATGCACTGCAGCAAATTGCCAAGGCTTTTTCTGCAGCACTTCCCAAACCTATGACCTTTACCACCTAGAAGGACAAGGGCAGCAGGCGCATGGGAACACCACCACCTGCATGTCCCCTTCAAGTTACACACCATCCTCACTTGGAAGTATATCGCCTTTCATTCATCGTCACTGGATCAAAATCCTGGAACTCCCTCCCCAACAGCACTGTGGGAGTACCTTCACCACACAGACTTCAGCGGTTCAAGAAGGGCTTCTCAAGGGCAATTAGGGACAAGGAAACCATGCAACTAACTGAACCCGGACAACGATGGCAAAGGAGGGCAGGCTGTCATGCCCCTTTAACGATTGCTCGAGCCTTGCGCCAGCAGCTCATCCGTGAACGCTTTGCTACCTGAAGGCTCAGCAGGAAACTATTCAAAATGGACCATGTTTACTCTTTGGACCTGTTTTGTAACGTTGTGTTGTGTTAATGGAACAAATAACGGAAATGATTCTTGTTTACTTCAAAAAGTTGTGTTAATAATTGAACAAATAATGGAAATGATTCAGTTATAATTTAAAATATATTTTATTCAAAAGTTGAACATTTGTTTGTACTTAACTTAACAAAAAATATTCTTGTATCAAACTTTAAAGTTTTCAGTTAAGATCATTTACAAACTTTAACATCACTTACAAACTCTAAGATCACTTAAAAACTTTATGATCACTTAAAAACTTTTAAACTTGCAAATTTATATAACTTACAAAAAACCTAATTTGAGAACAATAGTTACAACAGTAACAACAATAAAAGTAAGAACAACAACAATAATAACAACAGCAACAAAGAAAGGCTGCACCCATCTCTCCTCTACCTTATTCGAAGACCGCCCACTGTGCTTGGTCTTGTTGACTCCATCCTTGCCCATAGGCAGCAGGCTGATTTGAAGGACCACGATGAATGAGAGCACGTTGCATCAACCGAAGCGTAGCTGATGGAGCCATCCCCATGATCCGAAGCATGGCTAGTCCGCGCAGTACTTAACATTTAGCAAAACCAGACTGTGGAATTTGCAGGACTTAGCCTCCCCCTCGAGTGTGGGCCCGGCTTGTGCAGTGGTGGTTGCTTTTCTCCAGGCAGGACCCAGCAAAGCAGCGACCCTCTCTTCCAAGGGTGTCAGGGGGTGCAGATTTGCCGGGCCTCCTCCTGTTCGAGTTCTTTCCCGTTTGTTGTGTGCCACCTTCCTCTGCAAAGATGAAAACATGACTTTTTAGGGAGGGTGTCTTTCTGCTAGTCATATACAGCTGGTCACATTTACAATTGCAATTCCATTGAAAAAATGAAAATATTACTTGCACTAACTACTTGACCAAGGTCCTGCCACTTCTTTTTGCACTGGCCTCCAGACCTTGGGGTGATCACCATTGCACAGTAATTTTCTGCAAGTTGGTTCCAGTGTTTCTTCATTTCTTTTGGTGAAACTTTTATGTGACCTCTGCTGGTGTCCAGCTCATGCCATCTGGCCTCAATTACAGTAACCAGAGCCTCCACTTCATCCTGTAAGAAATTCTTGGTCCTTGAGCTGCGTTGCATCTTGTATTGCAGTTCTGATTTTTCCAATGAGAATTAAAGTTCTCACACACAACTGGCTTTTAAAAAATGGCCGAATGCAGACCGGGAGATGTACTGGGCATGCACGCCCATAGCAGTCACGTCAAAAATATCTTTTTATTTTTTCACACATGCACAGAAGGGAAGGCGTCATTTTTTCAGCACAGACATGAGGCTCCATCCCCCGAAGCTAAAGGACAGGCTGCACGGCACCAATTTCAAAAAATAGAACGGGGAAACTTGGTACTTATTTTTGTTGGAGTAGTCGGGGCCAGAAAAAACAGGCGTAACTCTGGCAATACGCGAAAAAACGGCATTGGGGAAAATTGAGCCCCATGCTCTATTCCTTCATCTAAGTCATTAATATAAATGGTGATGATCAGCTCATACTTGTTCAAGTCCTCAGTCACTCTGTCTGAGATAATAGATTCCAGTAAATTCGCCACAAGTAGTGTTAAATTGACAGGTCTGTAGTTTCAATAACTGCCTCCCTTCTTAAATAATGAGTGACACTTTCAATTTTCCAATCTAATGGCACAATTCCTGAATCTAGAGAGCTTTGGAAAATTATGACAGACGCATCTGCAATTTCCCCACCTGTTTAAACGCGAGGGTAGAAACTCATATCCTCGAGATTTGTATATCTTCAGTCCCATTATTTTCTCTCATAGCATTTTGTTTTCATATATTAAATCAAATAAATTCCTCCCCTTGACTTATTTTTATATTCCATTGTACTGCTGCTATATGGGGTACTGAAGTTGCATGTTCAGCCATGAACTCATTGAATGGCGGTGTAGGTTCGAAGGGCCGAATGGCATACTCCTGCACCTAGTTTTAAGTTTCTATGTATATTGTGTGCTCTTTCTTTACGATGAAAATGTATAACAAGTTTTCTTTTAACAAATCCGTCATTTCCTTCTTATCCATTATAGTCTCACCGACATGTGTCTTTAATGGGCACTCATTTCCCTTACCACACTCATTCTTTTAATATATTTGATAAAACTTTAACTGTTAGTTTTGATATCCCTTGCAAGTTTATTTCAAACTCTCTTTGTGCACCTCATTACTTTCTTTGTATTCCTTTGTTGTTTTTTATAGCTCTCCATGTCGCTGGATTTGCATTTTTTGCCTTGAGCTCGTTGTTGTTTCTTCCCTCATCTCTTGACCATGGTTGCTTGACTGCACAAGTGGAGTCTGCCTTTTACGGGTATGTATTGGATGTGTATTGCACCACAAACTTCTTTGACTACTTCCCACCCTTTGTCTGTAAGTTTACCAATTTACAGCTCAACCCAGTTTACCATGATCAGTTTATTTCTCATCTCTTCAAAGTTTGCCTCACCTTGATTTAAATTTAAAACCTTGGTTTGTGTTTTTCGCTTCTCCTTCTCATACATAATATCAAATTGAATTACATTATGGTCACAATTCACAAAATATTCCCTTACTGTCAGATTATTAACTAATTCTGGTTCATTACTCATCACTAAATATAGTATGGATTTATCCCTTGCTGATTCTGAAATAAAATATTTCCAGAAAACTATCCCGAATATGTTCCAGAGATTCATTGTGTTACTAATTGAGCTATTCTGCTTCTCCAAGTCTGTGCAAATTAAAATATCCCACTATAACCACATCGTTTCTGCTACATGTTTCCCTGTTTTCCCTATTTATACATCCACCACTCTGCTGCTGCTTCTTCGGCGGTCCCTCGAATCGAGGATGACTTGCTTCCAAGCCAAAAAAGGGATGAGTTCACAGGTGTTTCAATGAAGGACCTAATATTCCAGGTCCCAAACTACATGTTGAAGGGTGGAAACATAGAAACATAGAAACATCGAAAATAGGTGCAGGAGGAGGCCATTCGGCCCTTCTAGCCTGCACCGCCATTCAATGAGTTCATGGCTGAACATGCAACTTCAGTACCCCATTCCTGCTTTCTCACCATACCCCTTGATCCCCCTAGTAGTAAGGACATCATCTAACTCCTTTTTGAATATATTTAGTGAATTGGCCTCAACAACTTTCTGTGGTAGAGAATTCCACAGGTTCACCATTCTCTGGGTGAAGATGTTTCTCCTCATCTCGGTCCTAAATGGCTTACCCCTTATCCTTAGACTGTGACTCCTGGTTCTGGACTTCCCCAACATTGGGAACATTCTTCCTGCATCTAACCTGTCTGAACCCATCAGAATTTTAAACGTTTCTATGAGGTCCCCTCTCATTCTTCTGAACTCCAGTGAATACAAGCCCAGTTGATCCAGTCTTTCTTGATAGGTCAGTCCCGCCATCCCGGGAATCAGTCTGGTGAATCTTCGCTGCACTCCCTCAATAGCAAGAATGTCCTTCCTCAAGTTAGGAGACCAGAACTGTACACAATACTCCAGGTGTGGCCTCACCAAGGCCCTGTCCAACTGTAGCAACACCTCCCTGCCCCTGTACTCAAATCCCCTCGCTATGAAGGCCAACATGCCATTTGCTTTTTTAGCGCCTGCTGTACCTGCATGCCAACCTTCAATGACTGATGTACCATGACACCCAGGTCTCATTGCACCTCCCCTTTTCCGAATCTGTCACCATTCAGATAATAGTCTGTCTCTCTGTTTTTACCACCAAAGTGGATAACCTCACATTTATCCACATTATACTTCATCTACCATGCATTTGCCCACTCACCTAACCTATCCAAGTCACTCTGCAGCCTCATAGCATCCTCCTCGCAGCTCACACTGCCACCCAACTTAGTGTCATCCGCAAATTTGGAGATACTACATTAAATCCCCTCGTCTAAATCATTAATGTACAGTGTAAACAGCTGGGGCCCCAGCACAGAACCTTGCGGTACCCCACTAGTCACTGCCTGCCATTCTGAAAAGTCCCCATTTACTCCTACTCTTTGCTTCCTGTCTGACAACCAGTTCTCAATCCACGTCAGCACAGTACCCCCAATCCCATGTGCTTTAACTTTGCACATTAATCTCTTGTGTGGGACCTTGTCGAAAGCCTTCTGAAAGTCCAAATATACCACATCAACTGGTTCTCCCTTGTCCACTCTACTGGAAACATCCTCAAAAAATTCCAGAAGATTTGTCAAGCATGATTTCCCTTTCACAAATCCATGCTGACTTGGACCTATCATGTCACCTCTTTCCAAATGCGTTGCTATGACATCCTTAATAATTGATTCCATCATTTTACCCACTACTGAGGTCAGGCTGACCGGTCTATAATTCCCTGTTTTCTCTCTCCCTCCTTTTTTAAAAAGTGGAGTTACATTGGCTACCCTCCACTCGATAGGAACTGATCCAGAGTCAATGGAATGTTGGAAAATGACTGTCAATGCATCCGCTATTTCCAAGGCCACCTCCTTAAGTACTCTGGGATGCAGTCCATCAGGCCCTGGGGATTTATCGGCCTTCAATCCCATCAATTTCCCCAACACAATTTCCCGACTAATAAGGATTTCCCTCAGTTCCTCCTCCTTACTAGACCCTCTGACCCCTTTTAGATCTGGAAGGTTGTTTGTGTCCTCCTTAGTGAATACCGAACCAAAGTACTTGTTCAATTGGTCTGCCATTTCTTTGTTCCCCGTTATGACTTCCACTGATTCTGACTGCAGGGGACCTATGTTTGTCTTTACTAACCTTTTTCTCTTTACATACCTATAGAAACTTTTGCAATCCGTCTTAATGTTCCCTGCAAGCTTCTTCTCGTACTCCATTTTCCCTGTCCTAATCAAACCCTTTGTCCTCCTCTGCTGAGTTCTAAATTTCTCCCAGTCCCCGGGTTCGCTGCTATTTCTGGCCAATTTGTATGCCACTTCCTTGGCTTTAATACTATCCCTGATTTCCCTTGATAGCCACGGTTGAGCCACCTTCCCTTTTTTATTTTTACGCCAAAAAGGAATGTACAATTGTTGTAGTTCATCCATGCGGTCTCTAAATGTCTGCCATTGCCCATCCACAGTCAACCCCTTCAGTATCATTCGCCAATCTATCCTAGCCAATTCACGCCTCATACCTTCAAAGTTACCCTTCTTTAAGTTCTGGACCATGGTCTCTGAATTAACTGTTTCATTCTCCATCCTAATGCAGAATTCCACCATATTATGGTCACTCTTCTCCAAGGGGCCTCGCACAACGAGATTGCGAATTAATCCTTTCTCATTACACAACACCCAGTCTAAGATGGCCTCCCCCCTAGTTGGTTCCTCGACATATTGGTCTAGAAAACCATCCCTTATGCACTCCAGGAAATCCTCCTCCACCGTATTGCTTCCAGTTTGGTTAACCCAATCTATGTGCATATTAAAGTCACCCATTATAACTGCTGCACCTTTATTGCATGCACCTCTAATTTCCTGTTTGATGCCCTCCCCAACATCACTACTACTGTTTGGAGGTCTGTACACAACTCCCACTAACGTTTTTTGCCCTTTGGTGTTCTGCAGCTCTACCCATATAGATTCCACATCATCCAAGCTAATGTCCTTCCTAACTATTGCATTAATCTCCTCTTTAACCAGCAATGCTACCCCACCTCCTTTTCCTTTTATTCTATCCTTCCTGAATGTTGAATACCCCTGGATGTTGAGTTCCCAGTCCTGATCATCCTGGAGCCACATCTCTGTAATCCCAATCGCATCATATTTGTTAACATCTATTTGCACAGTTAATTCATCCACCTTATTACGGATACTCCTTGCATTAAGACACAAAGCCTTCAGGCTTGTTTTTTTAACATCCTTTGTCCTTTTAGAATTTTGCTGTACAGTGGCCCTTTTTGTTCTTTGCCTTGTGTTTCTCTGCCCTCCACTTTTCCTCATCTCCTTTCTGTCTTTTGCTTTTGTCTCCTTTTTGTTTCCCTCTGTCTCCCTGCATTGGTTCCCATCCCCCTGCCATATTACTATAACTCCTCCCCAACAGCACGAGCAAACACTCCCCCTAGGCCATTGGTTCCGGTCCTGCCCAGGTGCAGACCGTCCGGTTTGTACTGGTCCCACCTCCCCCAGAACTGGTTCCAATGCCCCAGGAATTTGAATCCCTCCCTGCTGCACCATTGCTCAAGCCACGTATTCATCTGCACTATCCTGCGATTCCTACTCTGACTAGCAAGTGGCACTGGTAGCAACAGGAAGATGCCTGTGCATGGATTTTGTTTAAACATGTGGTGGCCGTTGCACACCAGCCACCACATGGGCTTGACAGAGCTAGGCCTTGTTCCAGTGGCAAGGATTAACAAGACGACTGGAAACCAGCTCTGTTACATGGACCTAGTGTGCACACATATCACAGTGTGGGCTGGCCTATGCTGTCCCTGGGCCCTTGCCTCTTCTGGGCCCCGAACTTATGCCTCCCCTGGGCTCTGATCACGTCGCTCTACGATCTCTCGTCGATCCTTCACCCCCGACCTCACCGCTCCTGCTACATCACTTTTGTCAGGTCATCACACCTGTCTTTCAGCTATGCATTTACTTTCCTTATCTGTTTATCTGCAGAATGTTTGACATTGGGGGAGACTTTCAACTGCCCATCTCCTGTTTACCATCTGAAAAACGGGCAGCCGGCAGTTGAAAGTCTGGTGGGGCCCTTGGTCACCCACTTGTCCTCCTGAATCAATTTTTAGGCAGGCCTTTAATTGGGTACCCAGCACTTCTGCTCAAAACAGGCAGGAGACTATTGAGATATGTAACTTGGGGTCTTGCGTCTATTGTTGGATCTTGATTGCAAGTTTTAAGGAGAAACAGCAAAGCATGCACATCGTATGCCTGTGGCGTTTCCCCAGGCGTTGAGGGGCCGAATTGGCTGGGGGCTTCTCCCAAAAGATAAGTTTTTGCTTTTTTTAAAGTTTTTTGTGAGGCCAGGAGGAGCTGGGGTGCTCCTACTGGCCCCACATAGATCTTTCGGCCAGCTGCTCTCCCATTCTCGCCCACCCTTCAGTGCAAAGGGCACTCACTTCTTCTCACAATATTCATGCTTTCAAAAGTTTCCTGGAACAAAACATTCAATTGAAGTATTGAAAGTCGTCCCACTGATATGGCAGTGATCGTAGTGGAGAGAAGCAACTCTGTTCAAAGAATTCCTTTTAAAAGTTGTGTCACAAGGAAAAGATAATGCGGAAGAGGAGTCCACAGAAGTTTCTTCTATGGGTGCAAGAAAATTGATCCAACTTTTTAAAAATTCATACAGTAAACTTACATTTATCATTGTCCATCCAAATAAATGTTGCAATTGGTTTGTTTCTGCCCAAGATCTCTGAATCCCTCTCCAAGTGATACCAGATCCCAAGACCTTCCGCAATGTTGCTAAAAACTCTCTCCAGTGTTCCAGAAGACAGGGACCCCCACTCTCTCTCAATGCTCCTAGACCCTGCGAGCTTCATTCACAATACAGCTAGATTGAGCTCTCATACATGAACTGCCAGGCTCCAGACTCCCTTCCCATTGCTGTCAGTTTTCACGACTGCCCCAATGCTTATAAGTTGGTATCCCTGTAATACAACTTGGTGTAATGCTTGTAATATTTAATTCTTAGAAAACTGCCAACTGACTGCGAGCAACATCATCATCATCATCGGCAGTCCCCCAGAATCGAGGAAGACTTGCTTCCACTCTTAAAATGAATCCTTAGGTGGCTGAACAGTCCAATATGAAAACCACAGTCCCTATCACAGGTGAGACAGGTAGTCGTTGAGGGTGAGGGAGGATGGGACTGGTTTGCCGCACACTCTTTCCGCTGCCTGAGTTTGATTTCTGCATGCTCTCGGCGATGATACTCGAGGTGCTCAGCGCCCTCCCGGATGCACTTCTTCCACTTAGGGCGATATTTGGCCAGGGACTCCCAGGTGTTAGTGGGGATGCTGTACTTTATCAGGGAGGCTTTGAGGATGTCTTTGTAACATTTCCTCTGCCCACCTTTGGCTCGTTTGCCGTGAAGGAGTTCCTAGTAGAGCGCTTGCTTTGGAAGTCTCGTGTCTGGCATGCGGACAATGTGGCCTGTCCAGCGGAGCTGATCCAAGTGTGGTCAGTGGCTGGGAACCCTGGCCTGGTCGAGGACACTAATGTTGGTGCATCTGTTCTTCCAGCAACACCATGAGAGATCTATCAGTATATACAAAAATAGTATGACTGGCGTGTGTTTTGTCTGTCATCGTGTTAATCGTAAGCAAATTGACTTTATGTGTCACCCTTCAAAAAGTATCAGAAAGAAAGTCAATCATTTGCAATGTACAGGGCTTTAGGAAATAATTTATTGACACAAGAGTCAGCTTCTGACTAATCTTAGCAAACAAACAACAACAACAACAACTTGTATTTATATAGCTCCTTTAACTTAGTGAAACATCCCAAGGCACTTCGCAGGAGTATTATGCGATAAAAACTTGACATCGAACCACATAAGTAGAAATTAGCGCAGGTGACCAAACGCTTGATCAAAGAGGTAGGTTTTAAGGAGCATCTTGAAGAGGAAAGAGGTGCAGAGAGGTGTAGAGGTTTAGGCAGGGAGCTAGGCAACAGAAGGCTTGGCCACCAATGGTTGAGCGATTATAATCAGGGATGCTCAGGAGGGCAGAATTAGAAGAGTGCAGACATCTTGGGGGGTTGTGGGGCTGGAGGAGATTACAGAGATAGGAAGGGGTGATGCCGTGGAGGGATTTGAAAATAAGGATGAGAATTTTGAAATCGAGGTGTTGCTTAAGCGGAAGCCAATGTAGGTCAGCGAGTACAAGAGTGATGGGTGAACGGGACTTGGTGCCAGTTGGGACATGGGCAGCCGAGTTTTGGATCACCTCTAATTTACGTAGGGTAGAATGTGGGAGGCCAGCCAGGAGTGCATTGGAATAATCAAGTCGAGAGATAACAAAAGCATGGATGAGGGCCTCAGCAGCGGATAAGCTGAGGCAAGGGCGGAGACGGGCGATGTTACGGAGGTGGAAATAGTCAGTCTTAGTTATGCTGCGGATATGTGGCCGAAAGCTCATTTCAGGGTGAAATATGACACCAAGGTTGCAAACAGTCTGATTCAGCCTCAGACAGAAGTTGGGAAGAGGAATCAGTGGCTATAAAGAGAAATAAAGAGAAAGGAAGCCAGTTACTTAACGTTAGTTGCTTCTGCATTTGAATGCTGAAATTTGCAAGCAGTTCCAAATCCACAAAGTTCCCCAATCAAATAATAATTACAGTCAGATTCATCAGACCTGCGATTTCCTTCTGAGTCAATTTCAGTTTTGGACATGGGTCAGGGCAAGACTTTTACTCATTGGTCTGACCCGTTTTCCTGGCTCAAGACTCATTAAAAATTGAATGTGGGCACCTAGCGATATATCCACCACATGGAGGGAGCCTGCCACTGCCAGGGAGCACCAGAAGGATGACGAGTCACCACTAACGGGGGCAGAAGTACCCCAAACATTTTCTGTGACATTTTTATGATGGCTTCTGAATGAACGCAGGGGTGGGGGGCAATGTTCCCTATAATATATTTTTTTAAACGCCCATTAAAAATTCCGTACATGTGCGTTTTTTTCCATTTAAAAGCCGGTGAACCGACTGCACGGGATCTACAGCTACGCAGCTTAAAGGAAACATCGGTGGGAGGGGCCTATATAAAAATAAGTTATGAGGACAGAATAGAGTGGGGAGGTGGCCACTTCTCGGCCCTCTTTCCCCAAAGAAGAAAAAAAATGTGTCCATTATATTACTTCTCAATAATTGATGTTTATAATTTCTATTAGGATACAATACAAAAGGGGTGCATGAACAGAGCGACCTGGGGGTATGTGTACACAAATTGTTGAAGATGGCAGGACAGGTTGAGAAAGCAGTTAAAAAAAAACATATGGGATACTGGCCTTCATAAAGTGAGGCATAGAGTACAAAAGCAAGGAAGTTATGATGAACTTGTAGAAAACAGTCATTTGGACTCAACTGGCGTATTGTGTCCAATTCTGGGCACCGCACTTTAGGAAGGAAGTGAAGACCGTAGCGAGGTTGTAGAAAAGATTTCCGAGAATGGTTCCAGGATAAGAAACATCAGTTACGTGGAAAGACTAGAGAAGCTGGGGTTGTTCTCTTCAGAGCAGAGAAGGTTGACAGCAGATTTGATAGAGGTGGTCAAATTCATGATGGGTCCAGACAGAGTAGATAGAGAGAAACTGTTCCCATTGGTGGAAAGGTCGAGACCCAGAGGACACAGATTTAAGGGAAAAGAATCAAAGGTGACATGAGGGAAAACATTTTTACGCAGCGAGTGGTTAGGCACTAGAATGCACTGCCTGAAAGAGTGGTGGAGGCAGACTCAATCGTGGCTTTCAAAAAGGAGTTGGGTAAGTACATTAGCTTCTGGCGCTAATTTTCCCACCTCTCAAAAGTTACCGCCCCCAAACGGGGTGATAATCAATTTCTCCCCCAGAATATTTTACAACATAGTTGGGGTTTTGATAGAGTAAATAAGGAGAAACTGTTTTCACTGGCAGGAGGATTGGTAACCAGAGGACACAGATTTATGATAAAAAAGCAAAATACTGTGGATTCTGGAAATCTGAAATAAAAACTGAAAATGCTGGAAACATTCAGCAGGTCAGGCAGCATCTGCAGAGAGAGAAAGAGAATTAAGGTTTCAGGTCAATGACCTTTCATTAGAACAGATTTAAGATAATTGCCAAAAGAAGGGAAATGAGGAGAATTTTTTTACACAGCAAGTTATTATGATTTTGAATGCACTGCCTGAAATGGTGGTAGAAGCAGATTTAATAGTAACTTTCAAAAGGGAAGTAGATATATACTTGAAAAAGAAAATTTTGCACCACCATCACAGGCATGATGGGCTGAATGGCCTCGTTCTGTGCTGTATGATTCTATGAGGAGGATATTTGTCCCAAAATACCTGTGTTAGCTTTCTAAAAGAACAGGGTGCACCATCCCATTGCCCTGCCCTTTGGTCATACCCTTTTCATTTTTTTCTTTTTAAAATATTTATGAACTTCACTTTTAAAGTGATGACGGATTCTGCTTCCACCACTGTTTCCAGTATGCCATTCCATATCCTAACAGCCCTTAGATTAAAAAAAACCCTCCTAAGCTCAAGCTCTTCCAAAAATCTGGACTTGGAATTGATATGGTTGCCCTGAACTGTGATTCTATAAGCTGAAGACAGACTCTGCAGTCTGAGCATGTGAAGCCTGTACATTTTGCCAGGATGCATCAATAGTATTTTTTTCGGCCAACTGTTAGAATGCTTCTCTTATGCAACTGTTTTCTTTCCTCTCAATTATTAAAATAACACTGATGGATAATTTTAAAGAGCTTTATTCAGGTAAATATCACATTAAATATTTTTTGTAAACAATGTGTGAAAGAGAGAGACAGCTACCCACTTCAAACATGACATAACACTAATAACATTCGTGGCAGCTTTTCTTAAAGTTCAAATTTCAAATAATATATTTATTTTTCAAAAGGAAAACATTTTTTCTATGCATGATAGTATTAAAAAAAAATTTATTCTTTGAAAAAAATTTGGATAGGAACTGGACAGTAAAATTGAGTAGGTTTTCAATTAAATGTCATGCTCATTTTACTCATTCTTCAGGCCTTAAGAATAATTTTACTTCCAAAGTTCTGAGCTAGCTGCAATAATTTTTGTTAACTGGTCTACGAGTAAAAATACTACGGTATAGCATCGTTCACATTCTCAGGATGTCCTAAAGTGCTTCGTAACCAATTAAATACTTTTGAAATGTTGCCATTATATCGGCAAATGTATTAGTCAATTTGCACACCGCTGTCCTTGGCTTTTTACTAACGGTTTCCTTTTTTATTTAGACCTTAAATATTATCATATTATGGTCACTATTCCGGAGGTGTTAACCCATACCGAGGGTAGAAGCACCTCAAATATTTTCTGTGACTTTTTTCGATTATATTCCTAAATGAATTACAAATTTCCTCACTTTGAGCCAACTCTTGTTCTTGATGCCATTGTAATCCATTGATAGATGGATTGTAGTCGATTGCTCAGTGTTGTCATGCTCCCCACAGAAAGCCAGTGCTTCACACTTGTTGGAGAGGATAATTTGCTCTGTGTTCCTGATTTGGTCTGCCTGCTATGGATATGGATATGGATATATATGTGTTTGTGTGTGTGTATATGGTAAAAATGATTAAAAATTAACTAAAGCAGTTAAGAGAGGGATAAGGAGTATGAGAGAATCTCTAAAAATGATAATATCTTAAACAATGAAAAGGAAAAGTACAGTATTCTACAAATATAGTGAAGAGAGAATTTTTAACTGAGAGATGGGACTCGTGAGAGGAAAGAATAGTGTGTTTGTGGAGGATAAATGAAAATTGGCAGGTACACTTAATGAGTACTTTTTATCAGTGTCTACAAAGGAGATGGATATTGGGAAAGAAGTCAATGCTGAATTGGTTAAAAGCGAGATCAGTTATTATAATAAATAAAAGGAAAGTTTGAGAGAAGTTCGTTAAGCTAACGGAGGACAAAGTGCCAAGACCTCATGGGATACACCCAATGATCCTGTGGGAAACTGGGGGAAAATAGCAGAGGTCCTAGAAATTATATTTCAATCGAGTGGCTATGTGCTGGAGGATTGAAAAGTGGCCAATATAATAACCATTTTCAAAAAGGGAGACAGAGCTAATCAGTATAATTACAGACCAGTTAGTTTAACATCTGTGGTAGGGGAAATTTTGGAAACATTAATGAAAGATAAAATGACTAAATATTGAGATAAAAAGAAAATAATTAGAAGCGTGGAAGATAGATTTTAAAAGGAAGATTGCGCTTGCCAAACCTGAAAGAGCTCGATGAGGAGAGAACAGAAATTTATGGAAATGATGGTAATATGGACTTGTGGGGTTCCCTCGTATCAGGGATGCTCGGCCCAAGGTTACCCTGTCAATGATTCACTTGGCAATCTCAACTGGATATAACAAGGCTTTACTGTAACACTTAGCAGAATCAATCTACACAATGTGTTCAAACAACAATTAACAGATTCTAGGTTAGTATTACCTAAGCTTCTCGATAACAATGTACCATGAAGGTCTTGTTCAAAAATCTGCTGTGTTTCATTCTGTTTGTGCTCTTACACTTCTACCCTTTTCCTTATAGTTGTCATGCAGAAATATTCTCGCATCAGCTGAAACTTACTGGCTCCACCCCGTCTAGCTTCAACCAACCATTCTCTTATACAGACTATGGGGGCTAAATTTGATAGCCCTCAAAAACGGGTGTGGGGATTGGAATACATGTTTAACTCGTGCCCGTTGCTTCCGATGTAGGCAGAACGCCAACTTCGTCCTACCAAATCCATCTGGTGTCTCCCCCACTGAAAGACAGCTATGCTGCTCCCACTGGGATAGCACTGCGTAGGAGCACTAGAACAGGCAAAGGCACACACAAGACAGGCACTAAGGGAATACATAAGGATGATTAGTTTATGTTTTCTGCAATATGGCATGCTTTGATTTATAAATTTGGTTTGGAATGTTTATTTTATGTTGGCTTTTATTTTTGCATTGTGGCCAAACGATTGCTGTAATAGTCAGTGACAGAGGGAAGATAAGGCGTGGGACTGTTGGTGAATGGAGAATTGAGGTTGCATTTACTGGTATCACAGTCGGATGAGTTGCTCATGAACAGCCCGGCCAGAAAGGGGCTGTCGAGATTGCCTTCTCCCTACCTCTTTCTCCTCCTCCTCGTCAGCTGCTTGCCATATAGTGCTCTCATGATGGCGAGCATGGAGCAGACCACCACAAATCTTGACAACCGCTCTGCCGAATACTGCAGGGTTCCTCCAGTGCGGTCCAGGCAGTGGAAGTTTTCTCAGCATGCTCTTTCACATTTTGTGTGACAGCCTCATACCCATGTCGTCAGAGGATAGCCCTTGTTGCCCAGTAGCCACTCTTTTGGTTTGTCATGGTATCTCAACTGCAGATGGCACAGTGGACTGCCACAGAATGAAGGCATCATGACTGCTGCCAGGATACTGGTCACTGACCTGCATGGCCTGCTGCCTTTGGTCGCACACCAGCTGGATGTTGAGGGAGTGGAATCCCTTTCGGTTGCGGTATAGCTCAGAGTTGACATTTAGAGTCCGCAAAGCGACGTGCGTGCAGTCAATGGCACCCTACAACATGGGGAAGCCTGCATTCCGCACAAAGTTGTGTGCTCGCTCCACCTGCTGCTTTCTGGCAAGAGAGAATGAATGTGTCAGCTCTCTTTGAAAAGAGAGCCTTAGTAACCTCCCCTACGCAACCGTGGACTGCAAACTGCGAGATCCTGCAAATAGCTCCAGCTCCAGCTCAATGAATAAAATTTCATGGTCATGGTCGCCTTCATGGCCACTGGCAGTTTGGTCCTTGCCCTGCTCTGAGGTTGCAGTTGTGGCTGCAGCAGGCGACGGGTTTCAGTGAGGCATCCTTACTGAAGCGCAGACATCTTACACACTATACATAAGAACATAAGAAATAGGAGCAGGAGTAGGCCATTTGGCCCCTCGAGCCTGCTCCGCCATTCAATATCATGGCTAATTTGATCATGGACCCAGCTCCACTTCCCTGCCCGCTCCCCATGACTCCTTTATCTTTCAAAAATCTGTCTATCTCCACCTTAAATACATCCAATGTCCCAGGCTCCACAACTCTCTGAGGTAGAGAATTCCAAAGATTCACTACCCTCAGAGAAGAAATTCCTCATTTCCGTTTTAAATGGGCAACTCCTTATTTTGAAATATTCCTCGCTGAGGATCAGGTGAGAGAATTCTTTCCTGGACACCCTGGGTGGATATGGCCTCCTCCTTCTTCCCCTCATCCATCTTCTAGCAGCTTGCCCTGCTCTGTGTCACCTCTGCTCATTCTCCCAGTCATCCTGTGTTCCAAGAGGAATGCTGATTACTGCACCCACGTCTGGGAGCAACTGGTTTGTGCAGTAGCTTTGATGTCAGGATAAAGTGCTTCAGCACTTGTCACACCACTTCCAGTCAACTTTAAAGAACTCTGGAAAACATCAAACACTGTATAACCTGTGAGTAGTTGATGATCCCTTTAAATAGTGCTGAAGGGGCTCCTACCTGCTGCTGAACGTGTGTTCAGCTGTGTGAGCCTAAGAGAGGGTTTTAGCTGAAACATTGATGTTATTATTCCCCCTCTCTCCAACTCTCTGTAGAAGTAGTAAATGTGTTGAATTTTCTGCTCTCCTCCCCTCCCTCAGGATGGCTGGTTATAGTAGGCCCCTTCCTCCTCTTCCTGGGGTGTTTCACAGGCCTCAGGCAGAAGCAAAAGCAGTGAGCTCCTTCCCTCACTGCTCCAAGCTCCAAATGATTAGGCCATGCCTCCAACAGCTCTGCAACTCTTTTAGAAGAGGCAAAATAAAACATTTAAATCAAGTGCCCCCTAATCTGGGGGCCATTCCAAACATTTTCCAAGGCCCTTTTTTGTTTTTTTGTATTTTTGCAGGTTTTTTTTGGGGCACTAAAACCATAATTTACAAGTGCCCCCTATAAAAGGGGAGGGGGACACTAAAACCAAATGTTTCCACCCAGTTTAAAACCAGGAACTTTTCATGTGTGAGGCAAACGTGATAACCACTACACTACAGAAGCACTGCTAGCTGAAGCATTGAGCTCCAAAAATGGCATCACCGGTGTCAAATCAGCATTACACACTGATTGACATCATGATTTACCTACTCTGTATACTTCCAGTGGACGCACCACCGTGCGCTCATACCCTCACCAATATGGCATCCAGTGCAACTTGCACCAGAAGTGTGCATGCTGCGGATGGCAATTTACAACTCTAAGAGCACTCGTTGTGCCCAAAAGACAAGCTCTACAAATCTGAACTTTGCACCCTTGGTGTCCTTGTTTGCCTGGAATTAGATGCGACTTCCCTCTAATCAATTTTCAAGGCATGCAATTGCTAAGTTGATAACAGTTGAGGAAATTAAGGCCTTTGAATGCCATCTAACAGTTAACGAGGTATTACACACATCCTGATTGGTTCCACTCTAGTTTGCACCATCTAACAGCTAATGAAGTTAACAGACTTTCAGAATGCTTTTGACAAGGTACACGACAAAGAAGACTATTGGAGAAGAGTAAGGGTGTGGAACTCGGGGAAAGGTAACTGGTTAGAAGGAAGAAAAGAGAGAGTAGAAATTAAGAGCAGATTGTTCTAGTGGTTGGAAGTGGGTAGTGGTGTCTCATAGGGTTCTGTTCTGGGATTAATGCTATTCGCTGTACACATCATTGATATAGGGTTAGAGGGGCTGGCATCCAAATTTGAAGATGGTATTAAATTAGAAGGCATAGTAACAAAGGATGTTGCAAGGGTGTTGGTGAGATGCTGAAATGGGCAAAAAAATGGCAGCTGAAGTTCAATGTCAGTGACTGTGAGGTACATTTTGGTTAAAAAGTAATCATTACCTTGAAAGGGGTAAGCCTGGTGACAGGGAAGAGAGGAGGAAGTTGAGGGGGTGGGGGATGGTTCAAGATCACAATACATTAAGAGCAGCATCTCAAGCATGTTCAAACAGCAAGCATTTAAAAAAAGCTAAGGGAATACTGGATTTTATTAATAACTTTTATTTATATAGCACCTTTTAATGTAGTAAAATGTGTCATTTTAGGGCAAGCTGTCATGGTGAATCTGTATCAGTAACACCACAGCTGAAATACTATGTGAAGTTCATATCCATGCTGCTGAAGCCAGTTGTAGCACTCTCTTCCCCCTACCTGAGAGCAAACTGAGATTGGCTAACTTAGATCAGATCAAATATCTCACGTCAGACTGTGGAATAGCCTGCTGTTAAATTGCCTGCTGACATTCACTGTCGAGCCTCACAACAAAAGAATGGACATTTGGACAAGGTATTGAAGAGAACCAGCTCCAATTAAAATGTACCCAACAAGAAGGCAACATTTTCAAGAGAAAAAATAAATCACTTTTATGATTTTATATATTAATAAAGTGTTTCATAGGAACAGGAGTAGGTCACTCAACCCCTTGAGGCTATTCCACCATTCAATTAGACGATAGCTGATCTGCATCTTAACTCCGTGTATCTGCCTTTGTTCCATATCCTTTGATAACCTTACCTAATAAAAATCTGATAGTATGATTTGTATGTTTTTTTAAAACGGGAAACTGAGCACTGAATGCTTGGATTTTAAGATGCAAAAATATGTCTGAATTGTGCCTAACGTAATTTTTTTCCGTATTTACTAAAAGTCTGTGTAGCTGCCGTCACCACTGCTCCGAGATTTGTTTGGGGGCTGAGTGATTTCCCATTGAATGTTCAGGGATTTCACCAGAGTGACTCATTTCTGAGCTCACATGACTAACTGGGAAGAAGTGAAATACCCTGTGTTTATGCAACAGTCCTTCACAGAAACACATTGTTTCTTATATACATGCGTGTATCTTATATTTGGATTAAATTTAAGATTGGATCCCTGTCTCACAAGACATGTGCTTCAAATCATTCTATTTTACAAATATACACACTGTAACCCAGAGATCGATTTCAGTTTTCTGAAAAATGTTTTAGATTGTATTAGTGAATGAAACTGCGGAAACAGAATGAAACGTTATACATTACAAAATGCCATTTGGATCCTCCGGTCATTTCTACTGAATGTAACTGTCTGGACTGCAGACATATACCACCACGCTATCGCATCCGTATCACACAATAGTTCGTAACAATAAATGATCCTATCACAGGTAAGATTCACTGTATTCCCACAGATCCCTTCGAACAGCAATGCGACTTGGGAATGTAGACTTAAACTACATTTAACGAAGGGCGAGGGCGTTGCATTTTTATGTGATTTGCGCAATCCTCAAGGAGTCCAGTCCAGAACGGGTGAATGTTACAACTACCAAACAGGATATGGTTAATAAGAGACACCACAAAATAGCTGCTCACCTTCAGCAACCCAACACTGACTTGGCCTGTTTAATCAAAACGTTTTACAATTAAACAAAGAATCTATTTTAAATGGTCTGAACAGAAATCGGATCACAGCCCCATTGTGTATATTTGTGAATGAAAACCTCATGTAAGCCTCCACATGAAAATACATGGAGACACTGAACAGAAATGAAAGCACTAGAAATGCACGTTTCTTGTAAAATGAAGGAGAACCTGGAAAAATGGAATCTCACCTACTGCAACAATCTGTAACATAAACTGTGCAACTCCCCCTCAATCTAACTTGCTCAGCGGGCAAATCCCGCCCTCTTTTCCGCCTCAGGACGGCATCCACGCACGCGTTTGGCTGGCAGCGGCCCAACGGGCGTGCGGGGCACGCCGCTGATTGGACGGCCGGCGACGTCAATCAAGCAGCGAGCTCGGTTGAGCGGCGGGGCGTGTGGTTGGAACAATGTAACGAGCGCGCATGTCCCGAGTTTCTGTGCGAAGGGATTTGGAGGCAACGAATTTTGTTTGATTTTGAAAAGAGGATTTGATTGTCGGTAATAGTCTGGTGCACTGTTTGTTGGCGTGTTGGGTGCGCGGCTACTTTGTTGTGGCCTTTGCAGCAGGGTTTGAGAAGGGTACAGCCTTCTTGGAGTGGTTTTGTGTGTGTGTGTGTGTGTTTGAGAAGGTATTTTTCGGGAAGCTTGTCCAGTGAGTGTTGTGTGTGTGCTACTTTCCCCCACCCCCTCTGTCCCTTTATCCGTTTTGGTTCTATGGCGACGCCAATCGACACGATTTATGGACTTTCTGAAGATGAAGTGAGTACTATTTTTTTTGAGGATGTTCTTTCTGTTTGCAGTACTTGTGTATTCATTTCAGAGTTTACATGCTCTGTGGTGATCGCCAACTGTGGGAAAGCGCTGTGCTGTCAGCCATTCGGACACGAACGTGTGTGTTCCTTTTGTGTATTTATGCTACTTTCTAAACCTAAATCCCCTTTTTTTGTGGCATTAAAATATATCTCCTTTCATGGTTGATCGGGAAAGTCGACTACGATATTGATTGCTTATGGGATAGGTGAGGAACTTACTGATTCTTTGAAAAATGTTACTTCTCTTCGTGCTACACCCGAAACAAAGGGGGCAATTTCGAGTTAAGTGGGTAACCGCTATCTGCCCATTAGTGACAGCCTTTCGTTCTTCTCTGCTTCTGTTGTGGTTCTGGAACTTCCAGCCAAACAGAGCAGATGAGAATTGTTTGGTGACTGTTCTGTTTTCATCTCGCGTCCTTTTGGAAATAATAGTTGTGTATCGGTCAGCAAGATGTGTTTGTATTCTTAATGTGGAGGAGGAGGGGTGGTGGGAGTGGGCACAGCTGACTGCTTTTGTTTATCCACTTCCACTTTATACCTAGGATAAACTGACATATTTGTGCTGATTCAACTCGGGAATTTTGGCAGGAAAGACCTGGTATTTTTAATTTTTTGAAAACCA
Source organism: Pristiophorus japonicus (assembly GCF_044704955.1). NCBI lineage: Eukaryota > Metazoa > Chordata > Chondrichthyes > Pristiophoridae > Pristiophorus > Pristiophorus japonicus. Next base: position 67,568,687 of record NC_091978.1, read on the forward strand.
GCACCGAATCTGTGGTAAAAAGGAACTTGATCCTCCCTCCCCAAGATTATATATCCGAGAGCTGCTTGTAGTATGAGAGGTGTGGAAATTCCAGACTTTTGTTTCGAAAAAAAGGATTACTATGTATATATACATTGATGGAAATTGGTATGTAAAGGACCATCTTTATTTAACTGCATATTATTGTTCTGGACAGCACCATTGAACCATCATGTGAGCGATATGTGTATAACAGACTGGTTGTGCTATTATTGAGAGATCATATGAGGTGATTACAGGGTATTACAGATTAATTGTACTGTGTTTGTATGCAGCAGACTGGATGCATGATTGAGCCATAATGTGTGATGTATTGAAAATAAATAATATAAATGCTGATATTGAGGCACTGACACTGGCAGCTCTTAAATGCTTTGTTTAAATGGCCATTCTTTGTGAGCCCAGGTGTGGAGTCACGGCAAGATATTCAATCATGAGGAGTCAGAATTTGTTAACAACCACTCGCATTTATATAGTGCCTTTAACATAGTAAAACTTTCCAAGGCTGGAACAAAATTAGACAAAAATTGAAGCTGAGCCAAAGGACAGGGGTCTAAAACCTTGGCCAAAGAGGTAGGCTTTAAGGAGCATTATAAAGGAGTGAGATGGAGAAGTTTAGGGAGGGAATTCTAGAGTTCAGAGCCTGGACAGCTGAAGGTATGGTAACCAATGACGGGATGTTGGAAGTCGGAGATGGACAAGGGCAGAGATAGAGGAATGTAGAGTTCCTGTAGGGCTGAAGGAGATTACAGAGATAAGGATGAGGTCATGGAATGATTGGAACACGAGGATGAGAATTGAGGCGTTGCTGGGCCAAAGGCTATTATAGGTCAGTGAGCACAGGGGTAATGTGTTAGAATATGGGTAGCAGAGGTTTGGATGAGCTCTGGATAGCACTGTTGAACCATCAAGTGAGTGATTATATGTATAACAGACATTTATATTTAAAAAAAAAAATACATCACACAGTAGGGCTCAATTATGGAAAAAATGGAGGCCAGGCAGGACAAGCATTGGCATAATCAAGTATGGTGGTAACGAAAGCGTGGATTAGCACCCCAGTTCCGTATACAAAAACATTTTTCAGCAGGAACGTGTGGGAGTGTGAATCTGGTGTTTTCTTTTTTATCAACTCCCAAAAGGAATGCTCAAGCAATTGTCATTTCTCAATGCTGCCCTAGTTGAGATCGAGTAACCCAGCACAAACTAGGAATTGAATGTGGCATTTTCTAGTTTGTGTTGTACTGTATTGTGAATATATTCAAAGGAGGATATTGCTTGTTTGCATTTATAAATCTGGGTCACAAAGATAGCATTCGTGTCACTTGTATGTGAAAGTGCCACTTGGTCTTTCCAGAGCAAGGTAATTTGAAATGAGCATGATATACTTCAACGGAGATATTTCTGCTGAGATTCCATTGTGATAGAATTGCAATTTTCTCATTGAAACAATCTAAGCATAAATTCCACATTTTTATTCATTTTTAAAAAACTGGGGTAGGAAAGAAAGCACTGTATTCTCTTTCCAGCTCATTTTCCCTCCAGTAGCCCGAATCAGCTTGATATTTTTGAACCTATATGTGTCTAAAGATGCAGCTGCACATTTACCCTTTCCTCGTGCCTGATTCCAGGTAACGTGTGCATCGGCACAGATATGTACAGCTGACTGGATCACCACATATGCCTATATCTGATGGTGGAGAAGTAGACAAGATGCTTATGCGAGCTATTGGAGAATCTACCACTCGATCATTCAGATATTATTTATAAAATGTGTGCTTATATTCTGAAAACATACTCCATAACTGTAAATATCAAATAGATGCCTGCTGTCATGGTTTGTTTTTTTCCTTTGATTAAAAACCTTGAGGCCTATTTGAGGCTGAAATTAACATTATTGGGCCACAAAGATTGGTTGCAACTGTTGCTACGTAAAGTTGAACTATTAGTTCTACAGCATTCAGTGAATACATTATCTGCCACTTATGCTTGTTTTGCAGTAAAGGTATCCTGTAACTGATTCATAATATGGCTATAAATGATTTGGTTTCATGTGTGTGAAGATAACACAAACGTGTAAAAATAACTCCTGAGCAATCTCTGCGGAAGTGTGCAAATGTTCAACACGAGTACTTCCATCCAAAGAACAGAGCATTTCTTTGTATACTGATATCACAAGATAAAGGACTACCCATAGCACTACTAAATGGAATAGGTCTCATCACCATGGTAACCCTTAACATTTTCATTATTAGATACCCAATTTGAACTCTTTGTATTGCAGTTTTACAGTTAACAATTGCCTGCTTATTGTGTATATGTAATAACAATTTGCACATACATACTCTTTTCAACATATATCAAAATGTACCTAGGTGTTTCAGGGGCAATGTGGGGATGGGCTTTGAGTTGGAGTTGGGAAAGAGTTACAGTGAAGTGACCAAAGACTGGAGCAAATCAGCAGGGAAGGAAGGTGGAACAAGGTGTTTGCCTAATGGGACCTCTTTGGTCTTGACAGTGTTAAACTGTAGGACGTTCTGGCTCAGTTGTGACTTAACATTGGACTGCCAGTTGAACAATGCAACATCGCATGATCATAAGATAATTATGGGATGAGGAAGATCATTTGGCCATCTATCCAGAAGCACCTTGCAATCCTCCACCATTGGACAGTTTTGGTCTCCTTATCTAAGGAAGGATATACTTGCCTTGGAGGCGGTGCAATGGAGGTTCACAAGATTGATTCCTGGGTTGAGAGGGCTGTCTTATGATAAGAGATTGTGTAGAATGGGCCTCTCTGGAGTTTAGAAGCATGAGAAGTGATCTCATTGAAACATACAAGATTCTGAAGGAGATTGACAGGGTAGATGCTGAGAGGTTGTTTCCCTTGGCTAAAGTGTCTAGAACTAGGGGGCACGGTCTCAGGATAAGGGGTAGACCATTGAAGACTGAGATGAGGAATTTTTTCACTGAGGGTTGTGAATCTTTGGAATTCTCTGCCTAAGAGGGCTGTGGATGCTGAGTATCTGAATATATTCAAGGCTGAGAGAGATTTTTTGGAGTCTAGGGGAATCAAGGGATATGGAAATCGGGTGGGAAAGTGAAGTTGAGGTTGATGATCAGCCATGATTTTGTTGAATGGCAGAGCAGGCTCAAAGGAACGGATGGCCTACACCTGCACCTATTTCTTATGTTCTTATTGCCATATCCAGTTGTTTCTTAAATGCATTCATGATTTTTCCCTTCACCATTCTACCTGGAAGTCTGTTGCCTGTGTGGATCATGTTGATTTATTTCCTGTCGTAATCGGTCATAAAGTTTTACTCATTTGAACCGATATTCCCTTCTCATCCCACAATTTAACACAGTAATAATCTGGATTTATCTCCATATAATTTAGGATCTTTTATACCTCTGAGATCACCTCTGATTGCTTCTTTCCAGATGAAAAGCCCACCAGACTTTTCTCTCAATTCAGACCCCTAACATCTGGGATAAGCCTCGTGGCTCTTCTCTGCACTGCCTCCAGTGCTTGAATGTCTCGTCAACCAGATATGGATGTGGTACTTAAGGTGTGGTCTGACCACAGTACTGCACAGTTTGATCTCAGCATTGTTGACTTTTATTTTCAAAAGTTTTGGCTATGTGGTGCAACATTCTATTGTCTGTTGATTGGTTCTCTGCAATGGTTGGGCATATTTAATGTAAAATCTACTTTAAAAAAATGTGTTCCTGGGATGTGGGTGTCGGCATTTTAAAATGCAGCAGTCCATGTGCTGAAGGTACTGTTATGCAGAAGTTCCAGGAGTTTGACCCAACGACGATGAAGGAACTGCAATATATTTCCAAGACAGGATGGTGTAATTTGGAGGGGAACATGGAGGTGATGGTGTTCCCATACACCTGCTGCCATGTCTTTCTAGGTGGTAGAGGTTGCGGGTTAAGAGGTGCTGTTGAAGCCTTGGCGAGTTGCTACAGTGCATCTTGTAGATGGTACACACTGCAGCCACGTTGCAGTGGTGGTGGAGGGAATAAATGTTTAAGATGGTGGCTAGGGTGCTAATCAAGCGGCCTGCTTTGTCCTGGATGGTGTCAAACTTCTTCAGTCTTGTTGGAGCGGCACTCAACCAGGCAAGTTGAGAGTATTCCATCACACTCCTGTCTTGTGTCTTGTAGATGGTGGAAAAGCTTTGAGGAATCAGCACAATACCCAGCCTCTGACCTCGTTTTGCCACAGTATTTTTGTGGCTGATCCAGCTAAATTTCTGATCAATGGTGACCCTCAGGATGGTGGAGGATTTGGTGATGGTAGTGCCATTGAATGACAAGGAGCGGTGGTTAGACACTCTGTTATTGGAGATGGTCATTGCCTGGGTCTTGTGTAGCACGACTGTTACTTGCCACTTATCAGCCCAAGTTTGAATGTCATCCAGGTCTTGCTGCATGCGGGTATGTACTGTTCCGTTATCTGAGGAGTTGCGAATGAAACTGAGCATTGTGCAATCATCAGTGAACTTCCCTACTTCTGACCTTTATGATAGAGGAGAGGTCATTGATGAAGCAGCTGAAGATTGTTGGGCCGAGGACACCGTCCTGAGGAATTTCTGCAGCGATGCCCTGGGGCAGAGATGATTGGCCTCCAACAACCATAACCATCTTCCTTTGAGCTAGGCTTGACTCCAGCCAATGGAGCGTTTTCCCCCCGATTCCCATTGACTTCAATTTTACTAGGGCTCCTTGATGCCAAACTCAGTCAAGTGCTTCCTTGATGTCAATGGCAGTCACTGTCCCCTCAGCTCTGGAATTCAGATCTTTTGTCCATGTTTGGAGCAAGGCTGGAGCCGAGAGGTCCTGGCAGATCCTAAACTGAGCATCAGTGAGCTACCAAGACTTCGTGGTCCCTTTTAACTTATCTTTAGCAGTAGAAGTCCAGTGTGGTCATATAGAGGCGAAGCTGAATGTCTTGAGTATAAATAAGGAAGTTGATCCTCGGCAACAGAATAACATTGTTCATGCATAGCACCGACAACAGTGCAATGGGCAGTTTACACTTGTACGTAGCCATGGCAGTTTGTTACAGTAAATTATTTTTTTAACGTGGGTATTTGCTATGTTCCTTCGGGAGTGGCGGGCTGTTCCACCTTGGATTTTACTTTCTTTGCCTCAACCCCAGTGATTGAGTTGTATATCTTTTTTGATGTGGTATTGCTGTTACCTGAAGAACAAAGCAGGATGTTTGTTATTGGGTTGCGATTGGAGGCAGGATTTAAAACATTTTCTTCGTTCAGTCATGGTAAATTTGTATTTAGGATGTGGGTAGCACTGGGGAAGCCACATTAGTTCTGTTGCCTATCCCCAATTGTTCTGAGAAACTGGTGGGCCGCCTTAAACCGTTGTTGTACTTGTGATGATGCTGTAGTAGGCAGTACCAGGATATTGATCTAGTGATGATAAAGGAACAGCATGACATGCCCAAATCAGGATGGTGTGTAATTTGGAGGTCATGGAGTTCTCATAATAAAGTTGAATTTTATAAATTTGAGCTCATCCAAAACCTTGCTGCTCGTATGCTAACTCGCACCAAGTCCCGTTCACCCATCACCTCTGTGCCCAATAGCCTACATTGGCTCCTTGTCTGGCAACGCCTCGATTTTTAAAATTGTCATCCTTATTTTCAAATAGCTCCATGGCCTCACCTCTCCCTATCTTCGTAACCTCCTCCAGCCCTGCAACACTCCGATATCTGCGCACCTCCAATTCTGGTCACTTGAACATCCCTGATTTTAATCGCTCCACCATTGGTGGCCGTGCTTTTAGTTGTCTCAGCCGTAAGCTCTGAAATTCTCTCCCCTTAACAAAGATCAGTGGGAAGGCAAATTGTGAGGAGGATACACAAAATCAGCAAACGGATATAGACAGGCTAAGTGAGTGGGAAAAAAATTGGCAGATGGAGTATAATGTGGGAAAATGTGAGGTTATCCACTTTGGCAGAAAAAATAGAAAAGCAAATGATAATTTAAATGGAGAAAAATTGGAAAGTGCTGCAGTGTTGATTTCTGGATTCTTTTACCTCAATCTGGTTCAGCAAAATTACTGAAATGAATACCGTTTGTGCTTTAAACAAAGCAAGCTTTTATTTAAAAAGCAAATCCCGATCGGGGACCTTATCAGACAGAAGGAATGCAACTCTGATAGAACGCACCCACTTCCTACGGACAAAGTGACGTTACATTGTAAAGGGACGACGGTTATACATTTTCGGCAAAAGATAACAAGATAGGGCTAGAGTGACATCCCAGTTCAGCCTATCTTCTTAGATCCCTCTTTCCCTTTGTCCACTCATAAGCCGACCTAAGTATGGTCTGATTTTAAACAAAGACCTTCTGTTAATGTTTCAGGTTAATAACATGATTTAATAAGACCTTGAGGTTTTTCTGCAAGCTGTGGGTTTTGTTTCAATATGCGTTAGTGTTGTAACATTTCGCAGTCTCGAGTCTGAGATGTCATGGCTATTCCTCCATGAATTCTTTGTTAGCTTATACTGTCCCTATATAATTCCCACGTTCTCAACTTCTCGACTTTATACATTTTTAAACATTCACAGCAGTACAGAGGGACCTGGGGGTCTTGGTGCATGAAACACCAAAAGTTAGTATGCAGGTATAGCATGTAATCAGGAAGGCAAATGGAATGTTGGCCTTTATTGCAAGGGGGATGGAGTATAAAAGCAGAGAAGTCCTGCTATAACTGTACAGGATATTGGTGAGGCCACACCTGGAGTACAGCGTACAATTTTGTCTCTGTATTTAAGGAAGGATATACTTGCATTGGAGGCTGTTGAGAGAAGGTTCACCAGGTTGAATCCAGAGATGAGGGGGTTGACTTATGAAGATAGGTTGGGCCTATACATAGAGGCATAGAAATTTATAGCGCAGAAGGAGGCCATTTCGGCCCATTGTGTCCGTGCCGGCCGACAAAGAGCCGCATGGCCCTTGGTCAGCAGCCCTAAAGTTTACATATAAACTTGAACAATGACGGAAAGGCAAAGAGCACCGAGCCCAACCAGTCCGCCTCACACAACTGCGACACCCCTTATTCTGAAACATTCTACACTCCACCCCAACCGGACCCATGTGATCTCCTGGGCGAGTCATAAACCAGATGAAAAACCCAGGCCAATTTAGGGAGAAAAAATCTGGGAAAATTCCTCTCCGACCCATCCAGGCGATCGAAACTAGTCCAGATCATCACCCTGGCCGTATTCGATTCCCTGCAGTACTTACCATTATATCTGCGCCGTCCAAAAACAGATCACCCAGTCTAATCCCAATTACTAGCTCTAGGTCCGTAACCCTGCAGGTTACGGCACTTTAAGTGCCCATCGAACCATCTCTTAAAAGTGGTGTTTCTGCATCCACCACTCTTCCAGGCAGCGAGTTCCAGATCCCCACAGCCCTCTGTGTAAAGAAGCCCCCCCTCAAATCCCCTCTAAACCTTCCACGAACCACCTTAAAACTGCCCCCTCAGAATAGACCCCTCCACCAATGGAAATAGGCCCTTACTATCTACTATGTCTAGGCCCCTCAATATTTTGTACACCTCAATGAGGTCTCCTCTCAACCTCCTGTTCCAATGAGAACAAACCCAGCCTATCCAATCTGTCCTCATAACTAAGATTCTCCATTTCAGGAAGCATCCTAGTAAATCTCCTCTGCACCTTCTCTAGTGCAATCACGTCCTTCCTATAATATGTTCCAATGCACATTGGAGTTCAGAAAAATGAGAGGTGATCTTATCGAAATATATAAGATAATGAGGGGGCTTGACAAGGTGGATGCAGAGAGAATATTTCCACTCATAGGGAAAACTAAAACAAGAGAACATGGGGCCCAATTTTGGCCATGACTTGCATCAATCTTTTTGGATTTTCTGACGTAAGTTTAAAAAATGCCATTTCCCCCCCAAAAAAAAATTTGCTCCAGAGTAAGTCAGTTAGGTATGATTTTTTTTTTGTTTTTTTTTCCAAAAGGGGGCGTTCCCAGACACTTAAGCCAGTTTTGGCCATTTTTGCCACTTTGGCCAGCAAAAACTTACTCTAAATCGACTTAGATCAGCATATGTGGCCAGCTCTGAAAAACCTTGCGGTCATTTAAGAAATCGCCGCAGGTTAGTACATTTAAAGCACCAAGACTTACAAAGCACAAAAATAATCATTCAATAACACATAAAAAATACAAGGAAGCTGAGGACCTGCACCAAGACTTACAAAGCACTAAACAAACCACAAAAAGTAATAAGCTATCAATCAATAATAAATAAAAAATAGAAGTCCTATCTTTATGCCAGAATCAAGTTTTTTTTTAAAGTTCCCCCCACCTCATCAAAACATTCTTTCTCTCCCCCCAACCCCCAAAAACTCTCCAGTTTTATCTTTTATTTATTGATGGTTGTGCTGAAGTCCTGCCTCAGGGCCGGGAACTCAGTGGGCCGGCCGGCCGGTGCGGGAGGCCACTCGGCCAGGGATAGGGTGCGGCGAAGAGCGGGCCATCCCTTCGGCCGGGGATAGGGGCTGCGAGCATCGGATACTGCTCACAGCCCGCTGGGAGGGCAGGAGCATGTGCGCAGACTTCACTGCGCATGTGCGCAGCTGCCGGCAGTGCTTTCTGCGCTGGCCTGTTGCTTCGCCCCCCACTTCACTAGTTACGCCGGAGAGTCGGCAGAGCGGGTAAGATGGGGCCCCTTTTTTTTCGGCGCCGTTTCCAGCACGCAAAGTCGACGATTTAAAGTAAGAGCGCCGAAAAAATGGGTTGGGGAAAATTGGGCCTGTAGTTTCAGAATAAGCGGCCGCCCATTTAAAACTATGAAGAGGAATTTCTTCTGATGGCTGTAAATCATATGTACTTCTCTGCCCCAGAGAGCTGTGGAGACTGGGTCATTGAATATATTTAAGGCGGCGATAGACAGATTTTGAGTGACCAGGGAATAAAGGGTTATGGGGAGCGGGCAGGAAAGTGGAGCTGAGTTCATGAGCAGATCAGCCATGATCTTATTAAATGGCGGAGCAGGTTCGAGGGGCCAGGTGGCCTAGTCCTGCTCCGATTTCTTTTGTTATGTTCTAAACCTCTGAAGCTCCCTTTCCTCCTTGAAGATACTCCTTAAAACCTACCTTGTGAACAAAGTTTTTGGTCATCTGCCCTAATATCTCCTTTTGTCACCCGGTGTTAAATTTTGTTGATAACACTCCTATGAAGCGCATTTGGACATTTTACTACATTGAAGGTGTTATATAAATACAAATTGTTGTTCATATTGCTGGTCTTTTCCTTGTCAGTAGAAATGGGAGGTGTTGAAATATCCTTGCTGAGTTGCAGGTTTGGTGCTTTGACAAGGACAGAAGCTGCGCTGGAGGGATTCAAACAAGAAGTCTTGGGGAGGATGGGCATGGTCCTGGGAGGTGGCAACATGTTCAAGGTCCTTTAGAGAAGACGAAGATGGGATGGTAATTGAAGGGGATGTGAGGTTCTAGGGTACTACTGTAATCATATAAATTTTTGAACTCGTCTGATAATTTTTAAACAATAGAAATGGTGCGTATATCTCTGTTTCCACCTCTTGCTGGAAATTTTCTTCCTTCCTGAAGGTATGTTTTACTTGGGTGCAGCTCTATGCCCTGTGCTATCTTGCCATTGCCATGCGTGGACCTAAACCAGTGAGTTATCTGGCTCATTATTCTAGTAGAAGTCCCTGAATCAAGAGCAGAAATTCTAGTCGATTTCTGCTCCCTATTACACTGGTCCAGGACAGTTGTGTCTCCATCATTGTTTTGCCTGATATCAGCTACCGATGTAGATATTTATACCATTAGCTATCTCTGGTTTGCATGGTTTGGCTTCTTACTGCTTTAACTGGCTGACCCATCAGGGGAACCGAAATTTCAAGGAATTGAACTCTACTAACTGAATCTTGGTTGTATCGATGTACTCATAAATGTGTCAATATTTTAGATTTTTCCATAAGAGCATAAGTTACACTTTTTGAAGTGCAAAAGTATGTCATGAATATTTTAAATGGAGCTTGAATATTAAGTAGTTTCTGATCAATTTATTATTATTAATTTCAGGAAAATTAGCTTTTCCATGGTAACACTAGAAAAGCCAAATCAATCTACACAGTTTTTAGTGAAGGATGACTTGCGTATTAGGACTCTGGACTTCCCATCAAGGTTTGATGCTTGGAAAATGATTCAAAACTGACTCTGCAAACAACTTGGATAGCTCCAGCTGTTCCATTGGGTCTGAATTTGCTGAGAACTTGCACCATTACTATGCACCTACATTATTATGGTGCTGAAATTCTAGAAAAGATGGCGTCAGTAATTTGTGCCATTAAGTGCACCGTGTCAAAATTTGATGGGACTTTTACACTGCTCTTCAGAGACTCTCGCTGAAAAAGTTGAAGAGCTGATTATCGTCATTAAATTTAGTGGTGAAATTGAGTTTGCTGAATTAATGCCAATGTGATTGCCACTGCTGAAAAGTCCATTGTAGAATGCCGCTAGAGGGCTCACAATCAGTATTTAATTGCTCAGCAGGTTGCTTGAGGGTCGTACCTGTTCCAGGAACTTGATTGAAATCTCAAACCTCAATTAATCAAATATTTGGTTTGACCGCCAGGCCTGTACTGATTTCCTCCGACTGATATTATTTATTGAGCTTGTCCGCTAACCATGGATTGCAACCGGTAATGGCATTTGGCTTGGGATCTCACGCAGTTCAGGAGTCAATCTAATGCATAACAGTTCCTTCTTAATACCAGTTTTATAAATTTATAATGGTTCAGTGTAATCTCAATCAATTAAACCCTATCTGGACATTCTGGCTGTACCATACTGCGACCATCCCCATATTATCAGATCTAAGCCATTGCTCCAAAGAACCATCCCTGTTAAATAACATGTTGTTCCACAGTGTCAGTTTCCACATGTGTGCTGACTACACCCAGCTCTACCTAACCACCACCTCTCTCGACCCCTCTGCTATCTCTAAATTGTCAAACTGCTTGTTCCGACATCCAGTGCTGGATGAGCAGAAATTTCCTCCAACTAAATATTAGGAAGATCAAAGCCATTGTCTCTGCCACAAACTCTGTTCCCTAGCCACTGACTCCATCCCACTCTCTGGTAACAGTCTGAGGCTGAACCAGACTGTTAACAACCTTGGTGTTGTACTTGACCCCGAGATGAGCTTCTGACCACATCCATGCCATCACTAAGAACGCCTATTTCCACCTCAGTGTAACATCGCCCAACTCCGCACCTGCCTCAGCTCATTTGCTGAAGCTCTCGCCCATACCTTTTGAAATCTCTAGACTGCATTCCTTCCTGGCCTCCCATTTTCTACCCTCCTTAAACTTGAGGTTCAGCCAAAGCTCTGCTTCCCGTGTCCTAACTTGCACCAAGTCCCGTTCATCCGTCACCCACGTTTTACTATGTTCAAGCTTCAATCCTCCTTGGATATGGGAGTGGTGCCGCGGCGAATGAGGGTACAGCGCCCAGAAGAGGCCCAGGGGCAGCACGGGCTTGCCCACACTGCGATCTGTGTGCGCACTAGATCTGTGCAGCAGAGCAGATCTCCAGTTGTCCTGGTTAACCCTTGCCATTGGATAAAGGCCAAGCTCTGTCAAGCCCATGTGGTGGCTGGTGTGCAATGGTCACCACACGTTTTTAAAAAAAATCCACGCACAGGCATCTTCCACTCCATCCATTGGAGTTCAGAACTGGAACATCGGGTCCTTCATTGAAACATCTGTGAACTCATGTGGAAGCAAGTCATCCTCGTTCGAGGGACTGCCTATGATGATGATGATGATCAAGTTGCTATCTAAATACAAGTTGTTGTTGTTGTTATTAGGTTATGCCTGCCCTGCAGTATCTCAGATGTGTATTAGACTGTGGCCGTGCTGCTCCCAATCCCTCCTTGTGTTCGCTGCAGTGTATTCTAATTATTGCAGCAAATTGTGGTGTGACTTCACCACTGGAGAATTCAGGTTTAGCTTGTGGTGTTTGCCACCAATATTGCCATTGTAGCAAATTCCAGACATTTGTCTATTTGAATAATTTGAAGTTTTTGTTGAGTAATGTCGCAGTTAATTTTGAAATTGTAAAGATATTGAGAAAATTAAAATATTAAGTATAGGTGTGGTTGTTCTTTGATCACTGTCGGGTGACCAGTTTGATTGATATACAGATACAAACTGACAGATGACATGGACGAATGCATGATCAACATACATTGCTTGATTAGCAACTATATGCAATATAATTAAAGCCTGTTCACTGTCTGCTCGCCCCGGCTGCTCATCTGTGCAGTTTACTTACCCCTGTAACCAAGTTCCATAATCAACAATCTACAGTATTCACCCACAAAATCATTGTTTTGTCATCGCTTTTTAAATAAGTATTAGATTTAAGGCTTCCTTGGATTTGGCTTTGAGCATGTACATGAGTCCTACCTAAAACTGTGCTGCAGACAAATTGTCAGTGTTGAACTGTATGAATGACCAAATCAATATCTATCTGATCCATATTTACACAGTTTGAATGTGGAACAATTCCATCATATGGATTTAAATACACAGTATGATAAAAAGGCACTGCTCATCTCATGATTCAATAGCAGTTTTGGCTTTACAATGCATTAAAATGTTGTAATTAAAAAGAAAAACATTACATGTGAATTTATGCAGAGGCGTTCCTTGGTTCCCGTAGGGTTAGATATACAACATTCTTCTTGAAAATGAAGCATCAGATCTTAATGTTGTGCAACAAATGAAAACCAGTGAGAAAGCCTAAAATTGCCATTGTAAATCTCAAACTTGAAAATCCATTGAACTATGTTAATTGAACTGGTGCTTAAATCTGAGGGTCTCTGCAGACTCGTGTAGTGCTTTGTAATTAATTAATTGTGGCCTCTTGCAACCAGCAGTACTCTATATTTGGTCCGTGCAGCAGAGCAGATCTCCAGTCGTCCTGGTTAACCCTTGCCACTGGATAAAGGCCTAGCTCTGTCAAGCCCGCGTGGTGGCTGATGTTAAAAAAATCCATGCACAGGCATCTTCCACCTCCTCAACTGCAGTTTAGGACTGGAACACGGGTCCTTCATTGAAACATCTGTGAAATCTTGTGGAAGCAAGTCATCCTCGTTCGAGGGACCGCCTATGATGATGATATTTGTTTGGAGTTAGCTGATCCATCGTGGGTTCTGGTAGTGATGGTATGGAGTAGTTAAGTCGCCTGGATGGTGTCGAGCTTCTTGAGTGTTGTTGCAGCTGCACCCATCCAGGCAAGTGGAGAGTGTTGCGTCACACTCCTGACCTGTGCCTTGTAGATGGTGGAAAGGCTTGTGGGGTCAGGGGGTGTGTCACCCACTGCAGAATACCCAGCCTTTGACCTCCTCTAGTAGCCAATGCATTTATGTGGCTGATCCAGTTCAGTTTCTGGTCAATAGTGACCCCCAAGGATGATTGGCGATTCGACAATGGTAATGCCATTGAATGTCATTGGGAGGTTGTCATACTCTCTGGTAGGAGATGGTCATTGCCTAGCATTTGTGTGGTGTGACTGTTACTTGCCACTTATCAGCTGAAGTCTGGATGTTGTCTGCATGTGTGCATGGACTGCTTTGTTATCTGAGGAATTGTGAATGGAGGTGAACATTATTTAATCATCAATAAACAGCCCCACTTCTGACCATGTGATGGGGCGAATCTTATTGAAGACGCAGCTGAAGATAGTTGGGTAGATGCCAGCGTTGTATCTCTACCGGAACAGCTTAGATAGGGGCATGGTAAGTTCTGGAGCATAGTTGGGATGTTGTGGGAGGGCCTGTAACATTTTCTGTGTCCAGTACTTGGGACTCATTTAAGGAACATTTGGAAACTCCTTTTAAGTTGTGGATTTTTGTTCTGGTTTGCATGGTCGGCATAGGCACGATGGGCTGAATGGTCTTCCCATCTATATTATTCCATGTTTGTAGTAGTCTTCATACTATTCATGGCTTGGTGTTAAGACTGGATATTTTAGCCCTTCATCTCTCAGAAGTCCTTGACATTCGACACACAGTTGAATAACTAAATGAGATTATTGAAGTATATCTTAGCATCTTTAAATACTGGCTTGAAGAGGCATTGCAAGGTAGCATTTTAAGTAAATCTTCTAAAAGGGAAATGAGTGCAGGCACTTTATAGTTATCTTCAAATATTCATCCAGTTAGAGAGCTTTGACCTAGTGTACTGCTTTAGTGGTGAATGCAGAGTTCTGGTTTAGCCTGTCCTGTACTAAAATTGAATGGGAAGAGCTTCTTGGCAACTCTGTTCAATTCCTGTTTCTGACTGAAATCCCAGTACGACTGTACACATAATTGGACCGCTACTTATATTCATTGCATTCAGATTGCATTACTGGTTATTATGCAGGTTCTCAGATGAAGCTCTTTGTAATTGTAGAGTGAAGCACGAATTGACCTGACGAGAAGTTGGTTGCTGACTGTGGAGAAGTCAACCACCTAAATTTCTCTTTCTGTCCTTCCATCCCCCTTTTTCTCTCTTTGCCCATCAAGCCTCCCCTGCCCCTCCTCCACCAATCCAAAAGACAACTGCAAGTCTTGCTGCAAGACCTAACTACCTATGTTAAAATACAGACTTTGTGTATGGGCAGGCAACATTAGAAATTGAATTGTAATTATTATTCAGAGGCTACATGATTACAAACGGTTCTCTGAAATGATTCTGTCAATTGCAAATAAGGCCATCTTTGACCACTTCCTCATGGCTCTCCACCCACAACCCCCTTCCGCACCGCCCCAACCCCCTGCCCCCCGCAACCCTACCTCCTTCTGTGTCCGCACCTGGAAAAAAAACTCTCTCTCAAACTCTCTTACAACTGCATTTATTAACTCCCAGCTGCCCAGCGTTTGGCCCTCCATTCACCATGACATTTCTGCAGCTACCGATCTGCTCAGCCACACCCTCTGCCCTAGTCCCTACCAAAACAATTACTCTCTCTCACTCTGGCCGGTCCCCCTGGTACAGCCCTCATCTTCGCTCGCTTAAGTCCAAGGGTCGCAGACTTCAACGGATATGGCGGACAAATGGTTTAGCCATTCACCATCAGATCTGGCTGGACCACATAAAGCATTATCGGGTCCTGCTCTCATCTGCCAAAATTGCTCACTAGTCCAGAATCAATCTGGATTACAAAGATAAAACCTGGCTTCTATTCTGCACTGCTAATCGTCGTTTTAAAGCCCTCTCCTCAGTCTCCACCCTCCCCTCCGACAATAAGTGTGAGGAGCTCATAGACTTCTTTGTCTCAAGATTGAGACCATCCTTTCAGCTGCCTCTGCCACTTTCCTTCCTTCCCCTAGCCGACCGGGCCAAATTTCCTCTGAGGATCCCCCTAGCCCTGAACTCCCATCTTTCTCCAGTTTCTTCAAAGTCCTTGAAGGTGTTGTCACCTCTCAAATCCGTGTTCATCTTTCCCGCAATTCCATCTTTGAATCCCTCCAATCCGGTTTCCATGCCTGCCACAGTACTCAAACGGCTCTCATCAAAGTCACATGACATCCTTTGTGACTGTGACAAAGGCCAACTATCCCTCCTTGTCCTTCTTGACTTGTCTGCAACCTTTGACATGGTTGACCACTCTATCCTTCTCCAACACCTCTCCATGGTCGTCCAGCTGGGTGGGACTGCACTCACCTGGTTCCATTTTTATCTATCTAATCGTAGCCAGAGAATCATCTGCAACGGCTTCACTTTCCGCCTTCGCAACGTTACCTCTGGTGTCCCCCAAGGATCAATGCTTGGCCCCCTCTTATTTCTCATCTATGCCCCTTGGTGACATCATCCAAAAACACAGCATCAGTTTCCACATGTATGCTGATGACACCTAGCTCTACCACTTCTCTCGATCCCTCCACAGTCTCTAAATTGTCAGACTGCTTGTCCGAGATTCAGTACTGGATGAGCAGAAATGTTCTCCAATTGAATATTGGGAAGACCAAAGCCATTGTTTTGGTCCCCGCCACAAACTCCATTCTCTAGCTACTGATTTCACCCCTCTCCCCAACTTCTGTCTGAGACTGAACCAGACTGTTCGCAACTTTGGGGCCATATTTGATCCTGAAATGAGCTTTTGACCACATATCCACGGCATAACCAAAATCCACCTATTTCCACCTCTAACATTGCCCGTCTCCGCCATTGCCTCAGCTCACCCGATGCTGAAGCCCTCATCCATGCCTTTGTTACCTCTAGACTTGACTATTCCACCGCACTCCTGGCTGGCCTTCCACATTCTACTCTATGTAAAATGGAGTGGAGGAAGTGCATCCGGAAGGGCGCTGAGCTCCTCGAGTCTCGTTGCCAAGAGCATGCAGAAATCAAGCGCCATATCAGTCAGCGCCTCACAGCTAACCTGGCGTGCCTTGATGTCCCGGAGATGCAGAATGCCCACAGCGCTTGGTCTGCCCTCCAGGCCTCGATAACCAGTGCCTGCAAAGAGACGCTCGGCCACTCAACACCAGGACTGGTTTGATGAGAATGACCAGGAGATCCAAGAACTAATAGATCGCAAGCGCACGGCATTTCTGAGTTTTAAAAAACCACCTAACTCAGGAGCAGCAAAGCAGCATTACGGATGGCTCAAGGCTGAGGTCCAACAAAAAACCCGGGACCTAAAGAACAGATGGTGAATGGAGAAAGCACAGGAGATACAGCAGTTGGTTGCCAGCCATGATGTGTGAGGATTCTTCATTGCAGTCTAGGCCACCTACGGTCTAAACACCCAAGGCCCCACCCCGCTGCTGGCCAAGTACGGGGAAACGCTCATCAGTAGACACCAAGTCGCTGGAGAAATACCACCAACGATGTCTCCACAAAATCCCCTGGAAGGACAGACACACCAACGTCGACCAGGCCAACGTCCCCAGCATTGAAGCACTGATCACACTTGATCAGCTCCACTGGGCAGGCTACATTATTCGCATGTCAGACATGAGACTCCTAAAGCAAGTGCTCTACTCTGAACTCGTCCACGGCAAACGAGCCAAATGTGGGCAGAGGAAACATTACAAGGACACTTTCAAAGCCTCCCTGATAAAGTGCAACATCCCCACTGACACCTCGGAGTCCCTGGCCAAAGGCCGCCCTAAGTGGAGGAAGTGCATACGGGAGGGCGCTGAGTATCTTGCGTCTCATCGCCGAGAGCATGCAGAAATCAAGCGCAGGCAGCGGAAAGAGCGTGCGGCAAACCTATCCCACCCATCCTTTCCCTCGACGACTATCTGTCCCACCTGTGACGGGGACTGTGGATCTCATATTGGACTGTTCAACCACTTAAGGACTCA
Source organism: Pristiophorus japonicus (assembly GCF_044704955.1). NCBI lineage: Eukaryota > Metazoa > Chordata > Chondrichthyes > Pristiophoridae > Pristiophorus > Pristiophorus japonicus. Next base: position 67,586,131 of record NC_091978.1, read on the forward strand.
TATATTTTTAGAGTGAAAGCAAGTCAGTCTTGATTTTGAGGGACTGTCTATGATGATGATGACTCTACGTAAAGTTGATGTAATCCAAAACTCAGCTGCCCACGTCCTAACTCGCACCAAGTCCCGTTCACCCATCACCCCTGTGCTCGCTGACCTACATTGGCTCCTGGTTAAGCAATGCCTCGATTTCAAAATTCTCATCCTTGTTTTCAAATCACTCCATGGCCTCGCCCCTCCCTATTTCTTTAATCTCCTTCAGCCCCACAACCCTCTCAGATATTTGCTCTCCTGTAATTCTGTCCTCTTTAACATCACGGATTATAATTGCTTAACCATTGGTGGCCCTGAACTCTGGAATTCTCTGCTTAAACCTCTCCGCCTCTCCCTCTTTTTCCTCCTTTTTAAAGATGCTCCTTAAAACGTATCTCTTTGAACAAGCTTTTGGTCACCTGTACTAATTTCTCCTTATGCTGCTCGGTGTCATTTTTTGTCCTGTACTCCTGTGGAAGCGCCTTGGGATGTTTTACTTAATTAAAGGCGCTATATAAATCCAAGTTGTTGTTTGTTATTTGGTTAGTCTTGCTTTATGTGTGTTACGTGTGAAGACAATTAAGACTGCCTGAAATAAGCTACTGCAGTTTTAATTGGGTGGATTGATTTTTTGGTATAGATGCTTTGTGTGATGAAATAATTAATGAGCAGCAATTCTTCTCATTTTGAATACTGTACCTTATTCCACTAGCTTCGGTGTCAATTCAAATAGGCCTATTTCTTCTATCTAGTGACCAGGGCCAATATTAAGTTTAGGATCTAACTGTACCTTTCTTGCAGGTCAGTTAAGCTAGCCACTTTTTGTTGTCGATTTGTGTTGCGACTTTTCTGGTGTATGGTGACTTATGATGACTGCACACTCGGCAAACTCTGTCTTTGAATTTGAGAGCATCAGCATCAATGCACACTGGTATATTTGTACACTTTTTTTTTGTCTACCCAATTACTTTTAAAACTCCTCACCATGCTGAAAAGCATCTAAATCAAAGTAGGAAATCCACTTCTTGGAACGTACCATACACAATAAGGCATGGACTGGAGTGTGCATAAGAGTGCATGGGAATAATGCTGGGCGCGAATACCTGTGTCGTAGTATAATGGTACACGAAAGTCCTGATACTTTCCCCATTGCATGCCTAGTTAAGTCCACCCTATCTTTCAATGCAATGGTATATTTTGAACGGAATACAAGAATCCTAGCTTCCAGGTACTAGTCTATAATGATGAGTCCCAACAATGAGCGAGTCTGCCTCATGAATCTTGAACTGTGGCTTAGAGTTCTGTGGGTCTGCCTGGCTCCATTGCCAGATTAATGAGTTAGCTGGAGAGGACTGGCTCTGTTCCAGCAGCTCTTCAGTTTGCATACTTTTTTCAGAGTCAGCTGAATCCCTGAAGAAAATGGGATTTACATCCTTTTAGCCTATCCCCAAGGAACCCAGTAACATTTGCAGGAACAAAAACAGAAAATGCTGGAAACACTTAGCAGGTCAGACAGCATTTGTGAAGAAAAGAAAAATATTAGATTTCAGGTATAACCCTTCATCAGAACTTCAAATGAGATGAACGATGACATGGAACTGGGGACCAGGTCAACTCCGAAATAGTGCTGCTGAAGAGAAATGTCAAGAACATGCATTCATCGGAATTTATTTTGGACATTGACAATCTTTCAAACTCTGAGTCACTTATACAATCTTTCTTAGGATGAAAAATTTATCAATCAAGATTCTATCATCTCTGTCCTCACCAACCTCCCCTGATCCCTGGTTTCCCAGTGTGTTTATTTCAAAAAGGTTGACCTTATTTGCACATTTATCTATGCACTATCTGTCTCTACAATCTCTACAATTTCATAGGTTGTACCATCATCATCATAGGCAGTCCCTCGGAGTCGAGGATGACTTGCTTCCACTCTAAAAGTGAGTTCTCAGGTGACTGAGAAGTCCAATGCAGGACTTACAGCCTCTGTCACAGGTGGAGAAAACAGTGGTTGAATGAAAGGATGGGTGGGGAGCCTGGGTTGACGCACGTTCCTTCCACTGTCTATGCTTGGCTTCTGCTTGTTCTCGGCGATGGGACTCGGTGCTCAATGCCCTCCCGGATGCTCTTCCTCCAATTTGGGCGGTCGTGGACCAGGGATTCCCAGGAGTCAGTGGGGATGTTGCACTGTATCAAGGCTTTGAGGGTGTCCTTGAAGCGTTTCTTCTGCCCACGTGGGGCTCGCTTGCTGTGTCGAAGCTCCGTGTCGAGCACTTACTTTGGGAGTCTCGTGTCGGGCATGCGGATGATGTAGTCCGCCCAATGGAGCTGATCGAGCGTGGTCAGTGCTTCGATGCTGGGGATGTTGGCCTGAGCGAGAACACTGATACTCGTTCATCTATCCTGCCAATGGATTTACGCAATCTTGCGGAGGCAGTGCTGGTAGTACTTCTCCAGTGTTTTGAGGTGTCTCCTGTATATGTCCAAGTCTCTAAGTCATATAGGAGGGCGGTTATCACTACTGCTTGGTGCGGGAGTTGAGGTCCTGGTCTTCAAACACTATCTTCCTCAGGCGGCCGAAGGCTGCGCTGGCACACTGAAGGCGGTGTTGGACTTGGTCGTTAATGTCTGCTCTTGCTGACAGCAGGCTCCCGAGGTATGGAAAATGGTCCACGTTGTCCGAGGTCTCGTCATGGATTTTGATAATTGGGTGGCAGTGCTGTGTGGCGGGGTCAGGTTGGTAGAGGACCTTTGTCTTACGGATGCTTAGCATAAGGCCCATGCTCTCGTACGCCTCGGTGAAGGTGTTGACAATGGCTTGGAGTTCGGCCTCTGAGGGTGTGCAAACGCAAGCGTCGTCTGCGTACTGTAATTCAACGACCGAGGACGATCTTAGATCAGACCTGGAGGCAGCGGAGGTTGAACAGATTCCCATCTGTTCTATAATTTAGCTCCACTCCAGCACGGAGCTTGCTTAGGGTGAGATGTAGCATTGCAGCAAGGAAGATCGAAAAGAGCGTTGGTGCGATGGCGCAGTCTTGCTTGACCCGGTCCGCATGTGGATTGGGTCTGTGGTGGATCCATTGGTCAGGAACATGCTTGCATGTCATTGTGGAGCAGACGGAGGATGGTGGCAAACGTTTGAGGGCAGCTGAAACTGAGGACGATGCTCCATAATCCCTCACGGTTGACAGTGGCAAAAGCTTTTGTGGGGTCAAAGAAGGCCATCTACAAGGATTCGTGGCATTCTCTGCATTTCTCTTGTAGTTGTTGCCTGGTGAAGATCATGTCTGTTGTACCCCTTAGTTGGCGGAATCCGCATTGCTACTCTGGGAGGAGCTCTTCAGCCACAGGGAGGAGATGGTTGACGAGGATTTTTGCAATGACTTTCCCTCTGGCCGACAGCTGGGCGATTACCGTAGTCGGACTTGGCCTCTTTTTCGAAGATAGTCACGATTACGGCATCTCTCTGATCTCCTGGCATTCTCTCCTCCTTCCAGATAAGAGAAATGAGGTTATGTATTCGTGCCAATAGTGCCTCTCCGCCATACTTTAGTGCCTCAGCGAGAATTCCATCTGCTCCTATTGTCTTGTTATTCTTCAGCTGCTGGATGGCCTTTTCTTCCTCGTGCCGGGCTGGGGTTGTGCTGAGATGGTGGCGGGTAGCATGCTGCGGGATGGAGTCGAGGACACTCTAGTCTCGGTTAAGGAGATCTTCTAAATGCTCCTTCCAACGGGCACTGACTGCCTTTCTGTCCTTGATGAGTACCTCCCCGTTCTTGGCCAGCACTGGGGAAGGGCCTTGGATGCTTGGGCCGTAGGGGGTCTTGACTGTGCTGAAGAATCCACGCACGTCGTGGTTGGGGGCCAACTGCTGGATCTCCTGCGCTTTCTCCACCCACCATCTGATTTTTAGGTTGCAGGTTGTTTGTTTGGACCTCGGCCTTCAGCTGTCTGTAGAGCTGCTTTCTTGCTGTCGTGTTGGGTTGCTGTTTTATGTTCAGAAATACCTTGCGCTTACGACTAATTAGCTCCTGGATCTCCTGGTTGCTCTCGTCAAACCAGTCGGTGTTTTCTGGTCGAATGACCGAGCGTCTCTTCGCAGGTGTTGATTATGGAGGCCTTGAGGGCAGACCAGGTGCTGTGGGCATGATGTGTCTCTGGATTATCGGGGTTCGCCAGGTTGGCAGTGAGGCACTGGCTGAATAGGGCTTTTCTTAACAGGGTCTTTGAGTGTCCCGGCGTTGATTTTTCTGCGGCATTGTTTCTGTTGCCGTCGATGCTTTGGGGTTACATTGATAATGACAGAATGGATTAAGCGGCGGCCCCTCCAGCAGTTGCAGCTCCTGTCGTGGCGCGGGTGATGCGCATGTCCTTGCGGTCCCTCGCTCGGACGATGATGTAGTCTCACAGAGACAAGTGCTTGGAGCGAGGGTGTTGCCATGATGCCTTGTACTTGTCTCTCTAACAGAACAAGGTGTTGGTAATGACAAGACCATATTCTCGGCATTTCGTCGGGTGCAGGGTATCGCTGGAGTTGGATTTCCCCACCCCCACTCTGCCAATCACAGCTCCCCAGTGGTCTGTGTCCTTTCCGACTCTGGTGCTGAAATCGACCAGAAGGATCAGCTTGTCATCCGTTGGGACTCGGGACAGGGATTGTTTGAGGCTGGAGTAGAAATTCCTCTTTGGTCTCATCTGTAGCATCCAGTGTTGACTGTAGCGCACTGGTTCTGGGCTAGAGTGAGCCGAAGAGTCATGAAACGTTAACTTATTCCGCAAGGGGGTTTCTCTGAGATCGTCCTCCAACTCCTCTGATGAACAACTCTATCCCTGGCCATTCGTTGCCATCCTTAACACTCTCGCCCCCAAATCTCCCTCCCCCCGCCCCCACTGTTTAAGTTTCACCTGGACCTAATGGTGCATTTTTTACCCCGGAAGTGCAAATCCGTGCTGCAGGGGCAGCTACCTGAGCCCACTACCCATCTCCCAACCATGCCTGTTCCTTACCTCCATTACTGAGTGCCGGATTTTCTACCCAGATCGATCTTCCAGCCGACTGGACCTTTCTGCCACCAAGACTTTCGCTCCCCCACTGGATGTGGCCGACTGAGCTGCTCCATTCAATCCCCGACGGCATCTGGGGAGTCTCCGATCAAGTCCGACCACAGGTTTGGCCCCTAATCCCTCTCTTTGCCCTCACACTCCGCATCTGATTCCGGTGATGTTTCAGCCTCCCTCCAGCCGCCTGTCCCGCTCGACTGCGGAGGCGAAAGCAGTTGGAGGATTCGTGGCGCAGCCCCTGTTGAGCACATGGTGTGTGCAGTGGCGGTGTCCACTCTGTCTTCTCCTTATATGAATTGGATCTTTGGCCATCCCAATGCCTGCTCTCAGCCGGGAGCCAATACCTGGAAGAGTAAAGCATTGCCTCAAGTCTCTCTCCCACTCTCTGCACCTCGGATCTCTCCATCTCTCCGAAAGGTGCTGCTCAGCGCCGAGCTTACAGCTCGCAATCCACCGTAGGCAATTGAGCCGATACAGTAGAGCTTGGTCTCCAGTCGTCTTTGATTCCCTTGTCACTGGGCCAAGACCTCGCTCTGCTAGCTGTGTGGTAGCTGGTGTGCAATGGCCACCCGACGTTAAAGGAACTCACTCACAGGCATCTTCCACCCTTCAAAATGAAGTTCAGGACCTGGAACGTCAGGAACCGCATGGACAACCCCAACAGTGACAGACTGGAACGCCTCACCGCTATCATTGCCGAGGAACTCAGACGCTTCGACGTTGACATCGCCGCCCTCAGCAAGACCCGGCAGGCAGGGGAAGGCCAGCTCAAAGAGCAAAGGTGGTGGTTACACCTTCTTCTGGAAAGGCAAACCAGAAGAAGAAAGCCGCCTCCATGGAGTGGGCTTCGCCATCAAGAATGAGATTCTACCATCGGTCTTCTGAGTATGGTCTGCATTGTATTTGTATCGTCCCCCACTCCACCACTGATTGTGGAACCTTCAGTATTCAAGATCTTACGGCCCACACTCCCCTGCCTTGCTACATCACTCCCCACCTTCAAAAAAAATCCTCAAAATCTTGTCTATTTGGCCCAGTCATTGGTGGCCTCCCCCAACTTCTGTTTGTCTCTTTTCCCCTTCTCCTGGGAAATGCTTTTGGACCTTTTGCGACATTAAAGGCAGTATACAAGTTGCTCAATTTTCTAGCCCTGCAATAGAGTTCCTGGTCTGTGGGACCCTGCTTCCATTTTGCATATACAGCTGCAGCATCGAGAATCTGGAGTTCCAGAATGTTCCGGACTCTGGACCGATCGGTGGAAGGGTCGTCCGGAATCCGTAAGTTCCGGAATCCAGACCCCGCTGCCACTCGCCGCTGCTGACCTTGCATAGAAACATAGAAAATAGGTGCAGGAGTAGGCCATTTGGCTCTTCGAGCCTGCACCACCATTCGATATGATCATGCAACTTCAGTACCCCTTTCCTGCTTTCTCTCCGTACCCCTTGATCCCTTAAGCCATAAGGTGCCATATCTAACTCCCTCTTGAATATATCCAATGAACTGGCATCAACAACTCTCTGCGGCAGGGAATTCCACAGGTTAACAACTCTGAGTGAAGACGTTTCTCCTCATCTCAGTCCTAAATGGCTTACCCCTTATCCTTCGACTTCCCCAACATCGGGAACATTCTTCCTGCATCCAACCTGTCCAGTCCGGTCAGAATTTTATGTTTCTATGAGATCCTCTCTCATCCTTCTAAACTACAGTGAATAAAGGCCCAGTTGATCCAGTCTCTCCTCATATGTCAGTGCAGCCATCCCCGGGAATTAGTCTGGTGAACCTTCACTGCATTCCCTCAACAGCAAGAATGTCCTTCCTCAGTTTAGGAGACCAAAACTGAACACAATATTCCAGGTGAGGCCTCACCAAGGCCCTGTACAACTGCATTAAGACCTCCCTGCTTCTATACTCAAATCCCCTAGCTATGAAGGCCAACATACCATTTGCCGCCTTCACTGCATGCTGTACCTGCATGCCAACTTTCAATGACTGATGTACCATGACACCCAGGTCTTGTTGCACCTCCCCTTTTCCTAATCTGCCGCCATTCAGATAATATTCTGCCTTCGTGTTTTTGCCCCCAAAGTGGATAACCTCACATTTATCCACATTATACTGCATCAGCCATGCAATTACCCACTCACCTAACCTGTCGAAGTCATCTTGCAGCCTCTTAGCGACCTCCTCACAGCTCACACCACCACCCAGTTTAGTGTCATCGACAAACTTGGAGATATTACACTCAATTCCTTCATCTAAATCATTAATGTATATTGTAAATAGCTGGGGTCCCAGCACTGAACCCTGCGGCACCCCACTAGTCACTGCCTGCCATTCTGAAAAGGACTCGTTTATCCTGACTCTCTGCTTCCTGTCTGCCAACCAGTTCTCTATCCATGTCAGTACATTACCCCTAATACCATGTGCTTTAATTTTGCACACCAATCTCTTGTGTGGGACATTGAAAGCCTTTTGAAAGTCCAAATACAGCACATCCACTGGTTCTCCCTTGTCCACTCTACCAGTTACATCTTCAAAATTCTAGATTTGTCAAGCATGATTTCCTTTCATAAATCTATGTTGACTTGGACTGATCCTGTCACTGCTTTCCAAATGCGCTGTTATTTCATCTTTAATAATTGATTCCAACATTTTCCCCACTACTGATGTCAGGCTAACCGGTCTATAATTACTCGTTTTCTCTCCCTCCTTTTTTAAAACGTGGTGTTACATGAGCTACCCTCCAGTCCATAGGAACTGATCCAGAGTCGATAGACTGTTGGAAAATGATCACCAATGCATCCACTATTTCGAGGGCCACTTCAATCCCATCAATTTCCCTAACACAATTTCCTGACTAATAAGGATTTCCTTCAGTTCCTCCTTCTCGCTAGACCCTTGGTCCCCGAGTATTTCCGGAAGGTTATTGGTGTCTTCCTTAGTGAAGACCAAACCAAAGTATTTGTTCAATTGGTCTGCCATTTCTTTGTTCCCCATTATAAATTCACCTGATTCTGACTGCAAGGGACCTACATTTGTCTTCACTAATCTTTTTCTCTTCACACATCTATAGAAGCTTTTCAGTTAGTTTTTATGTTTCCTGCAAGCTTACTCTCGTACTCTATTTCCCCCCTCATAATTAAACCCTTTGTCCTCCTTAGTTGAACTCTAAATTTCTCCCAGTCCTCAGGTTTGCTGCTTTTTCTGGCCAATTTATATGCCCCTTCCTTGGATTGAACACTCTCCCTAATTTCCCTTGTTAGCCACAGTTGAGCCACCTTCCCATTTTATTTTTACCCCAGACAGGGATGTACAATTGTTGAAGTTCATCCATGTGATCTTTAAATGTCTGCCATTGCCCATCCACCGTCAACCCTTTGTATCATTTGCCAGTCTATTCTAGCCAATTCACATCTTGTATCATCAAAGTTACCTTTCCTTAAGTTCAGGACCCTAGTCTCTGAATTAACTGTCACTCTCCATCTTAATGAAGTATTCTACCATATTATGGTCACTCTTTCCCCAAGGGGCCTCGCATAACAAGATTGCTAATTAATCCTCTCTCATTACACATTGGTTCCTCGACATATTAGTCTAGAAAACCATCCATATACACTCCAGGAAATCCTCCTCCACCGTATTGCTACCAGTTTGGTTCGCCCAATCTATATGTAGATTAAACTCGGCCATGATAACTGCTGTACCCTTAATGCACGCATCCCTAATTTCCTGTTTGATGCCATCCCCAATCTCTCTCCTACTGTTTGGTGGTCTGTACACAGCTCCCACTAGCGTTTTCTGCCCTTTGGTAGTCAGCAGCTCTACCCATACAGATCCACGTCATCCAAGCTAATGCCCTTCCTTACTATTGCGTTAATCTCCTCTTTAACCAGCAATGATACCCCACCTCCTTTTCCTTTCTGTCTATCCTTCCTGAATATTGAATACCCCTGGATATTGAGTTCCCAGCCTTTGTCACCCTGGAGCCAATACTCCGTAATCACAATTACATCATATCTGTTAACAGCTATCTGCACAGTTAATTCATCCACCTTATTACCTCAGGGCCTCCTTGCTAGCCCATCAGAGGACCTCCTAGGCATAGCCAGGTCCCCCCGACGGCGACCTCGACAGGGCCGGACGGCCCGAACAGCTCTTCCCCCGCCCCCCGGCCCCCCCGCCACCTTTCTGACATTCCGAAATCTGGAAATACCTGAACCTGGGATAGGGTGTTTCTGGATTTGTGACATCCGAAAACAAATCGAAAAGTCCGAAATCCGAATGGCCTCGGTCCTGAGGGTTCCGAATTTTAGGCACTGCACCTGTTCAATCAATGATCAGCCTCTGAAATGTACGAGCAGTATTGACTTGTACTTCATTGGCTGTAACGTGCTTTGAGATGTCCGGTGGTCGTGAAAGGCGCTATAAAAATGCAAGTCTTTCTTTCTCTCGTAGGCTTTAATTTTATTTTCCTTCTATGGAATTTTCAACTACGCGTGTTAAACTACAACTGCCACAACATTAAACCAGTACAACTAACACCGCTTGAATGCACAATGTAGTTGATTCTGACATTTAATTGCTGTAGTGATGTGAGTGTGTAACTAAAACTGAAGTATAATGGAGGTGAAACTTTCCCTCTGGCACAGTTAGCACCAGTGGAAGTGTTTTTCGTGTTCCAGTTGCCTTTGTTAATGCGTTATCAGCTCGGTTAAAGTACCAACAGATCATCCGCATGGTCGACAGTAATTTTTAGCATTATTTCTGTGTTTGTGGTGCCCATTTTGATGCACATCATTGTGGAATACCGCCCAGTCTTACAACAAACACAATCAAATTATCGCTGATTATATGATTACTTGGAAAAACAAACCCAAATCACTTAATGTTTAATTCAGTCATCTCAATGCTACGTATAAGGGTGAGCATACATTTAAAATGAAGATTTTCCACACAACAGGGATTTTTTTCAAAATAAGCTTGTTTTGGTTCCATGACTGACACATTCGTAAGCAAATATTGCACATCATACCGTAGTTGTGTGTGCATTTCTGAGTGGCTGGGGTTGGGGAGGATCCTGTGGACTGAGTCTAACAAATGCCAGTGGTCTTGTGACTTGTGCTTGCCTGCTGTATTGGTGATTGGGAAGTTTTATTTTGTTTATAAATACAAATTATTGTTGTATTTAGTGCCTTTTAATGTCATAAAACATCCCAAGGCGCTTCAAAGGAGCATTATCAAACAAAATTTGACACCGAGCAACATTAGATATTGAGGCAGAAAGCTTATTCAAAGAGGTTGGTTTTAAGGGGTGTCTTAAAGGAGTTAGAGAGGCAGGGAGAGGTTTAGGGAGGGCATTCCAGAGCTTCTGGCCTTGGCAGCTGAAGGCATGGTGGGCAATGGTGGAGCAACTAATATCGGATGTTCAAGAGACCAGAATTGGAGGAGTGTAGATATAGAAATTTACAGCGCAGAAGGAAGCCATTTCGACCCATCGTGTCAACGCCGGCCGACAAAGAGCTGCACGGCCCTTGGTCAGCAGCCCTAAAGGTTACATATAAACCTATGAACAATGACGGAAAGGCAAAGAACCCAGCCCAACCATTCCGCCTCACACAACTGCAACACCCCTTATACTGAAAACATCGACACTCCACCCCAACCAGAGCCATGTGATCTCCTGGGAGAGGCAAACACCAGATTAAAAACCCAGGCCAATTTAGGGAGAAAAAATCTGAGAAAACCCCTCTCCGACTCATCCAGGCGATCAATACTAGTTCAGGAGATCACCTTGGCTGTATTCTACTCCCTGCAGTACTTATTATAGCTGCACTGCCAACAAAAGGTCATCCAGTCTTATCCCAATTACCAGCTCTAGGTCTGTAACCCTGCAGGTTATGGCACTTTAAGTGCCCATCCAACCATCTCTTAAAAGTGGTGAGGGTTTCTGCATCCACCACTCCTCTTCCAGGCCGCGAGTTCCAGATCCCCACACCCTCTGCATAAAGAAGCCCCCCCCTCCCCTCAAATCCCCTCTAAACCTTCCACCACCCACCTTAAAACTATGCCCCCTCGGAATAGATCCCTCCAACAATGGAAATAGACCCTTACTGTCCACGATGTCCAGGCCCCTCAATATTTTGTACACCTCAATGAGGTCTCCTCTCAACCTCCTATGTTCCAGTGAGAATAAATCCAGCTTATCTAATCTGTCCTCATAACTAAGATTCTCCATTCCTGGCAGCATCCTAGTAAATCTCCTCTGCACCCTCTCTGGTGCAATCACGTCCTTCCTATAATACGGCAACCAGAACTCCACACAGTACTCCAGCTGTGGCCTAACCAAAGTATTATACAATTTAAGCATAACCTCCCTGTTCTTATATTCTATGCCTCGGCCAATAAAGGCAAGCATTCCGTATGCCTTCTTAACCACCTTATCCACCTGGCCTGCTACTTTGAGGGATCTGTGGACAAGCACTCCAAAGTCCCTTTGTTCATCTACACTATTAAGTGGCCGACCGCTTAATGTGTATACCCTTTCCTTATTAGCCCTCCCAAAGTGTATCACTTCACACTTCTCTAAACTAAATTCCATTTGCCACTGCTCTGCCCACCTGACTAGTAGGTTGAAATCCTCCTGCAGCCCATGACTTTCTCCTTCATTATCAACCACACAGCCAATTTTAGTGTCGTCTGCAAACTTCTTAATCGTACTCCCTATATTCAAATCTAAATCGTTGATATATACCACAAAAAGCAACGAACCCATTATTGAGCCTTGCGGAACCCCACTGGAAACACCCTTCCAGTCACACACACATCCATCAATCATTACCGTTTGCTTCCTACCTCCAAGACAATTTTGGATCCAACTTGCCACTTTGCTCTGTATCCCATGGACTTTAACCTTCATGACCAGTCTACCATGTGGGACCTTATCAAAAGCTTTGCTAAAGTCCATATATACATCATACGCACTACCCTCATCGACCCTCTTGGTTACCAGCTCAAAAAATTCAATCAGGTTAGTCAAACACAATCTTCCCTTAGCAAATCCGTGCTGACTGTCCCTAATTAATTCTTGCCTTTCCAAATGCAGATTTATCCTGTTTTTCAGGATTTTTTCCAATAATTTTCCCACCATTGAGGTTAGACTGACAAGCCTGTAATTAGTCGGCCTATCCCTTTCTCCCTTCTTAAACAAGGGTACTATATTAGCAGTCCTCCAATCCTCCGGCACCATGCCCAGATCCAGAGAGGACTGGAAAATGATGGTCAAGACCTCTGCTATTTCCTCCTTTATTTTGCTCAATAGTCTGGGATGCATTTCATCCGGGCGTGGGGAATTATCTACTTTCAAAGCTGCTAAACCCCTTAATACTTCCTCTCTCACTCTATTTATATTTATTTCATCCAGAATATCACACTCCTCCTCAATAGCAGTATCTGCATTACTCCTTTCCTTTGTGAAAACAGATGCAAAGAATTCGTTAAGAACCCAACAACATCTTGCAACTCCACACAAAGATTACCCTCATGGTCTCTAATAGGCCCTGCGCTTGCTTTAGTTACCCTCTTACTCTTAATATATTTATAGAACATTTTAGGGTTTTCCTTAATTTTACTGGCCAATAATTTCTTATGCTCTCTCTTAGCATTCCTAATATCCTTCTTAATTTTGCCTCTTAACTTTCTAAGTTCCTCTAAAGATTCTAAATTATTTAGCCGTTGGTATGTGACATAAGCGTCCATTTTTTCTTAATCCTCCCCTGTATGGCCCAAATTTGGCTAGTACAGATTTCTGGCGCACTCACCAGAGGTCGCCGCTTTTGTAGAACTCCAAGGGTGCCAAAAATCTTTGGTCCGAGTTTGGCGCCTCCTCCATAGTGGCGTAGAGTGCCAACTGGATTCAGGGGCGGAGCCAGGTCCCGGGTCTGAAAACAGTGCCGGGACCTCTGCACATGCGCGCCAGAGTGTGCGCGCATGCGCAGTAGCTCCTAGCCCCCAGAATCTGAGTGTGTGATGCAAGGCTGTGTGGAAGGGGCTGATGCTCGCCACCCCTATCCCGGGCCGAGTGGCCTGCCGCATAGGCCGGCCACTGCCTTCTCGCGCTGAGGGCTACAAGAGACAAGGTGGTGGTGGGGGGGTGCGGGGGGAGAAGGAGTTTTGATCGGGGCGGCGGGGAGGGGAAGAGTTTTGGTACGGCCAGGGCGGGGGGGAAGAGTTTTGATCCTGGGGGCGGGGGGTGGGGGGTGGGGGGTGGGGGGGGGGGGGGCGGAGGGGAAAGAATCTTCAAAGATCTTCCAGTATTTTAATATCTAGCTATCTTTACTAAAAATATACTCAGTTTAATCAGGCAGATAGCACTGACACCCTGTCCAGTCTCGCTGCTTGGGATTTAAAAAAAAAACCGAGCATTCTTATCCTAACACTGTCATTTGGAGGCTATCTACGCTGATCTCTTAATTCACCGCAGGGTTTTTCAAAACGTACAGAAGTGGCCACTTACTCTGGCCTAAGTTAGTTTGGAGTAAGATTTAGCTGCATAAACTTGCTTAAATGACCAAAACAGGCGTAAGTGGTTGGTAACGCCCCCTTTTGGGAAAAAAAAACTGAAATTATCTACTCACTTACACTGGAGCAACTTAAATGGGGAGAATTGCGATTTTTAAATTATTCCAAAAAAAACTAGTTGCTCCAAAAAAACCAGAGCAACTCCTGGGGAAACTTGCGCCGAAGTCCTTAGACATCCAGAGGGCTCTAGAATTATTTTTCCCAGCCTTTTTCTTTAAGGGCACATGTTTGGCCTGAGCCTTCCGGATCTCCCCCTTGAATGCCTCCCACTTGTCTGACACTGATTTACCCACAAGTAGCTGTTTCTAGTCCATTATGGCCAAATCACTTCTTAACTTAGCAAAATTAGCACTTCCCCAAGTCAGAACTTTTATTCCCGGCTTATTCTTGTCCTTATCCATAACCAACTTGAATCTGACTGAATTATGGTCACTGGCACCCAAGTGCTCCCCGACTAATACCCCTTCAACCTGCCCAGCTTCATTCCCCAAAACTAAATCCAAGACCGCTCCCTCTCATGTTGGGCTTGCTACATACTGACTAAAAAAGTTCTCTTGAATGCATTTCAAGAATTCCGCACGTCTATATCTTCACAGTAAATTTGTCCCAATCAAGAGGCCCAAATTTCCCCAGCTGCCTAGAGCTCCGTAATTAGCCGAGGTACGCCGACTCTGTGGGGCAAAAAACGCCCTGAAAATTTACCTCCTACTTTGGCCCCTCCTCCTTCGTTCTGTTCCCGTGGCGTGGCGCTGCGTGGGCCGGAGCTTCGGCCGCGCTTGCTCAGCGCAGCCGGCAGGTGTGCGGGGCTTGGGCCCAGCGTCGTCTCTCGTGTCGGCAGGGGGAGGCATGTCCGTTTCAGCGTGCGCGCATGCGCAATGGAGCAGGAAGCTTGGCAATCGGCCAATTAAAGGGAGAGCATCCTCAGTGCCTGAGCAGCATTGGCAATGGACCATATATAAAGGTAAGGTGTGAATAGTGATTTTTGGGTGGCTGAGGGAGTGGAAAGGAGTGCTACATAGGTGGAAGAAAGGTGAGAACTGTTATTTTTCAAGAATACCTGAGTGTAAGTCCAATACACCAAAGATGCAAGAGCGTGCAACAAGAACAAAGAATTTCCTCCATGAGGAAGTGGAGAAACTAGTCACTGTCATTGAGGACAAATGGCTGGAGCTGGATATCAGTAAGAGTGGTCCCACAAAAGTTCCATTCAAAGAAATGAAAAGACGATGGAACCTTGTTGCAGAAGAACACTCTGCAGGGGTGACTACCGCAAGATCTGGAAGCCAGTGCAAAAAGAAATGGCAGGATGTTGGTCAAGTAGTGAGTGTAAGTAATATCTTCATCTTTAAATGGAATTGCAATTGTAAATGTGACCATCTGTATATGTCCGACCCATCAGAAACGCACCATGTGTGAAAAGTTATATTTTCATCTTTGCAGAAGAAATTGGCCCACAACAGAAGGGAAAGACTTAGAACAGGAAGAGGGCCGCCAAATCTGCACCAACTCACCCCTGGAACAGAGGGTTGCTGCCTTGCTGAGTCGCACCTGCAGGAAAAGAATCAGCTCTGCACAAGCTGGACCCAGACGTGAGGGTGAGTCATTAAAATGCATCGTCGCTCTTCAAATCAACCTGCTGACTGGCATGCTACGCGTGAGACTACTCATACCACCCATCCTGCCTACTCCTGTGCTGCTAACCATTTGACTGTTCTGTTGTATTTTGCAGAAGAAGACAATCCTGAACATCCACCAGAAGATCCAGATGTGTGCGCTCCAGACCAAGGCAGGTGGTGGTCGGGGGGGAGGGGTCCATGGAAATGTGTTCACTGGAGAATGCTGATTGTGAAATGGATCAGTCCATAGCACAGGGCATCACACTGCCAGAAATCTCCATGAGCTCTGCGGCGACATTCCATGGTTTCACACCTTCCGAGGTTGCGGGTCTCAGTGACGCTGGTGAAATGCATGTTGGGACACCCAGTGCCCCACCATCCAAGCCTGCACCTTGCACTGGAGGAGTGCCACTAGGCAAACCCACGGCGAGGGGAAGGAGAAGCCGACCAGTCTCTCCTGAGATGCAGCCTTCATCAGATGTTAATTAGGTTATGGCATTGGGTGAAGAGACCAATGCCCTTAGAAGATCACTCGTGGCGACCATCAATGGGGTGCGTGATGAGGTGGCAACATTGTTGGGAGAAATATCAGCACTGAGGGCGGTCATTTCAGAGGGTGTGCAAATGGTGGCAGATGCCATGAGGGAGCTAGCTTCTGCAATAAGGGCACAAAGACTGGATTCTCAAATGCCACTCCCACTTCAATCCATGCACCAGCCACCGGTGAGACCCAAGCCGGGCCCCCAACCCCGCCCCCCCGCCCCCACCACCATCACCGACCCTATGAGGAAGTGCACTTTCCCTGAGATGTGGGTGAGGGATGGGTGCAGCCTTTCTTTGCTGCTGCTGTTCTTGTTGTTCTTGTTGTTGTGGAAGTGCATTGTAAACTTTCCAATGAAAGATTTTTCGCATTAAAACTGAATCATGTTCCATTATCGCCACACAACATTTTGGAACAACAGTTTTAAAAAAAAAAACATTGCTCACCCCTACAGTCATGCGTGCCTGCCACCCTTAGCCCTGACAGGAGGGCTAGTCGGTGTGTTCTGCAGTCGGCAAGGCAGGACTGCTCTATTTTCAGTAGCTGATTTATCTTTCATTTATTTTTGACGATGTCGTGAAGATGTGCTGAAGTTTTGATGATGTGCTGATGCTGTGAAGGTGCTTAGTGCTTTAAAATCCGCAAATTCATCACCCCCTCCCCCGCCTGCTGCCCCGTTCACCCCTCCCCGCTCATATCTCTGGCTACCTATGCTGATTTCTTAAATATAGGTAAGGTTTTTCTGTGCCTACAAAAGTGGCCACATACACTGGCCTAAGTTAGTTTGGAGTAACTTTTAGCTGGCCAAATTTGCTTCTATGGCCAAAAGAGGCATAAGTGGCTGGTCAACGCCCAACCCCCCCCCCCCCCCCCCCGCCCCCTTTTTGGAGAAAAAAAAACTTAACTTTAAAAAAAAAACCTAACTAACTAACTGACTTACACTGGAGCAAGTTAAATGGGGAAATTTGCGATTTTTAAGTTACTCCAAAAAAAGCTACTTGCTCCACAAAAAGCGGGGCAACTCCTGGGGAAATTTGAGCCCAGTATTTGGATAGTTAAAATCCCCTACTTATTACTACCCTGTGGTTTTTAGACTTCACAGCAATTTTCCTGCATATTTGCTCCTCTATCTCCTTCCCACTGTTCGGGCTTCTATAATACACGGCATTGTGATCGCCCCTTTTTTATTTTTCAATTCGACCCATATGGCCTCATTTGATGATCCCGCGAACATATCCTCCCTCCCACCGCTGTAATAGTTTTTAAAATCAGTACCGCAACCCCCTTCCCCTCCCCCCCCCCCTTTTTACCCCCCTCTCTATCTTGTCTAAAAAGCCTGTCGCCAGGAATATTGATCTGCCAAACCTGCCCCTCTCAGCCATGTTTCTGTAATGGCTATAATGTCACACTCCCAAGTGCCTATCTGTGTTCGTAGCTCATCCACCTTATTCACTATACTCCTTGCATTAAAGTATATACCATTCAGCACAAGGGGCCCAAGTTTCGGGCCGCGCTTAGAACTGCGCAGCCCCGACCTGGACGCCCGTTTTTCGCGCCACAAAGTGCGCCTGAAAAAAAACTTCCAAATTCTCCACTTCCCTGCAGGTCCTCTGGCCCTCGGCGCAGCGCAAGCTGTAGGGGGCGGAGCCAGGTCCCTGCGCTGAAAACAGTGCCTGGACCTCTGCACATGGGCTACAGTGGGCACGCAGTAGCTCCAGGCGCCCAAAACTGTGTGGGAGGGGCCCAAAGCACGCAGCCCTAGCCCTGGCCGAATGGCCTCACTGGGGCTGCGTGGATAAGGCTGCCTCCCACGCCCAGCTACTGCTTCCTCCCGACCCGACCCGACTTGACACCCGCTCCCACCGCCCCCCCGACCCGACCTCCGCTTCCCCCGCTCCCGACCTTCCCCCCCCACTCCCCGACCGACCGCTCCCGACCGATCTCCCCCCTCGCTCCCCCGACCCGACCTCCGCATCCCCCGCTCCCGACCGATCTTCTCCCCCCCCACCCCGACCGATCTGCCCCCCCCGGCCCCACCGATCTCCACCACCCCCCTCCGCCCCGATCCGCGCTCCCGGACCCCAGACCCGACGCCACCGACCTGTCAATCCGGTAAGTCGAAGCTCGAAGTCTTGGGCCCGGCCCCGTTCAGCCTCTCTCTCTCTCTCTCTCTCTCTCTCTCTCTCTCTCTCTCTCTCTCTCTCTCTCTCTCTCTCTCTCTCTCTCTCTCTCTCTCTCTTTCTTTCTTTCTCTCTCTCTCTCTCTCTTTTCCCCTCCCCTCCCCTCCCTCCCTTCTCTCACCCCCCCTCCTCCCTCCCTCCCTTCTCTCACCCCCCTCCTCCCTCCCTCCCTTCTCTTCCCTCCCTCCCTTCCCTCCCTCCCTTCTCTTTCTCCCCCCCCTCCTCCTCCTTTCTCACCCCCCCTCCCCTCCCTGCCTTCTCACCCCCTCCCCTCCCTCCCTCCCTTCTCAACCCCCTCCCCTCCCTCACTTGTCACCCCCCTCCCCGCCCAACCCCTCTTCTCCCCTCAACCCCATCCTCCCCCTCCCCTCCACCCCTCGCTGTCAGAAACACAGACACTAACAGACAGAGAGTGAGAGACACACAGACAGACAGAGAGATAGAGACACTGACAGAGACACACTGGGCGGGGGAGGGGGGCATCCCAGCACGCTGTTGGAGGGCTCCCGGTGCTGCAGTCGGTAAGTAGAAAATGTATTATTTATTGATTTAAAAAAAAAAATTATTTCTTATAAATTTTTTTTTGATTGGTTTATTGGTTGATTTATTGATGTTTTTATCATTTATTATTGATGATGACTCTTTATTTGTAAAACTGAAGTGTTTTAATGTTTGTAAACTTCCCTTTAAACCCCCCCCCACCCCATTCCCTACGCCTGATTTGTAACCTACGCCTGATTTTCTAAAGTGTAGACAAGATTTTTTTGAGCGTACAAAAATCTTCACTTACTCCATTCTAAGTTAGTTTGGAGTAAGCTTTCACTGCCGAAACTTTGAAAACAGGCGTAAGTGGCCGGACACGCCCCCTTTTGAAAAAAAAATTCTGTTCCAAAGTGAAACTGTTCTAACTGACGAGAACTGGAGCAAACTAAATGCCGAGAATTTGAATTTCTAACATACTCCGTTCTACACCAGTTGCTCCAAAAATCAGGAACAACTGAGGCCGAAACTTGGGCCCAGGAAGACTCCTTGCTTATTACACACTAAGCCTTGATTCCTCTGTCTTACAGATTCGCTTTCTAGATTCTTGCTATCCAATTTCTGCTTTACTTCCTTCCCTTTTGAATTCGTTCTCAGGTTCCCATCCCCCTGCCAAGCTAATTTAAACTCTCCCCAACAGCACTAGCAAAACACCCCGCGAGGATATTAGTCTCAGCGCTGTTGAGATGTAACCTGTTCGGTTTGTACAGGTCCCATCTTCCCCAGAAGCGGTCCCAATGGGCCCAAGTTTCCACATGATTCGCGCCTGATTTTTAGGAGCAACTGGTGGAGAACGGACTATTTTAGAAATCGCAATTCTCCACATTTTTTTTTCTGCAGTTCTAGTCAGGTAGAACAGTTCTAGTTTAGAACAGAATTTTTTCTTCAAAAGGGGGCGGGGCCGGCCACTGACGCCTGATTTGAAAGTTTCCACAGTGAAAATGTACTCCAAACTAAAGTAGAATGGCGCCAGTGAAGATTTTTGTAGAACTGAAAAAACCTGTTCTACACATTAAAAAATCAGGCGCAGGTTACAAATTAGGCGTCCAGAACGAGGTGGGGGGGAAGGGAACTCATTAAATTCGACAATAAATCCTTATTTATGCTTCTACAAATATTATACAAATAAATCCAACCTGAATAAACATTTATAAGCCAAGAAAAGATTAAATAAACCATCTTCCTACCTGTGTGAAAGTGCTTCAGCCAGGGAGAATTCTGCAGCTATTCGTGCCGCTGAGCAAGAGAGGGAGGGAGAGAGGGGAGGGAGAGGGAGGGAAGAGGGGGGGGGGTCGGGGAACAGGAGCGGGGGGAGCGGGTGTCGGGTCGGGGGGGAGCAGGTGTCGGGTCGGGGCGGGGGGGGGTAGCGGGTGTCGGGTCGGGGCGGGGGGGGGGAGAGCGGGTGTCGGGTCGGGGCGGGGGGGGGGTAGCGGGTGTCGGGGCGGGGCGGGGGAGCGGGTGTCGGGTCGGGGGGGGTGGGGAGCGGGTGTCGGGTCGGGGGGGTGGGGAGCGGGTGTCGGGTCGGGGGGGTGGGAGCGGGTGTCGGGTCGGGGGGGGTGGGGAGCGGGTGTCGGGTCGGGGGGGTGGGGAGCGGGTGTCGGGTCGGGGCGGGGGGGGAGCAGGTGTCGGGTCGTGGCGGGGGGGGGAGAGCGGGTGTCGGGTCGGGGGGGGTGGGGAGCGGGTGTCGGGTCTTGGTCGGGAGCGGGTCTCGGGTGGGGGGGGGAGCGGGTGTCGGGTCTTGTCGGGAGCGGGTCTCGGGTGGGGGGGGGGGAGCGGGTGTCGGGTCGGGTCTGGTCGGTGGGGGGGGGGGGGGGGGGGGCGAGTGTTGGGTCTAGTCGGGCGGGGAGCAGGAGCTGGCCGTGGGAGGAGCCCTATTCACGCAGCCCCAGTGAGGCCATTCAGCCAGGGCTAGGGGCTGCGTGCTTCGGGCCCCTCCCACACAGTTCGGCGCCTGGAGCTACTGCACTTGCGTGCCGACTGTAGCGCGCATGTGCAGAGGTCCCGGCACTGTTTTCAGCGAAGGGACCTGGCTCCGCCCCCCCCCCCCCCACAGCTCGTGCCGGCTGCGCCGAGTGCCACAGGACCTGTAAGTAGGTGGAGAATACCGAGGATTTTTTTAGGCGCCGTTTTAGGCGCGAAAAACGGGCGCCCAGCTCAGAGGGGCGCCCGTTTTTTTTCTTGTGGAAACTTGGGCCCAATGCCTCAAGAATTTAAAGCCCTCCCTCCTAGACCCATTTTCCAGCCACATGTTCATCCTCTCTATCCTTCTATTATACTCATTAGCACATGGCACTGGTAGTAACCTGGAGATTACTTCCGACCTTTTGAGATCCGACCCTTTAATTTTATGACTAGGTCTCTGAATTCTTCCTGTATAACCTCATCCCTCATTTTACCAATGTCGTTGGTTCCGCTATGGACCACGACCTCTAGCTGTTCCGCGCCCCCCACCCCACCAGGATGTCCTGCGTCCGCTCTGTGACGGCCTTGACCCTGGCACCAGCGAGGCACAAAGCTATTCGGGAGTCACGTCTGCGGCCGCAGAAATGCCTGTCTGTTCCCCGAACTATAGAATCCCCATCACTAGGGCTTTTTTGTAATTCGGTCCCTCCCCCCTGTGCACCTGTGCCACCCGTGGTGCCTTGGAATTGGCTCTGGCTGCACACACCCAGAGCCACCATTGTCCTTACTGATACTCAGAAGTGAATATCGGTTTGAAAGCAAGACGGACTCGCAGGGGGACTCCTGCGCTACCTACCTAGCACACTTTCTACGTCTGGTGGTCACCCACTTCCCCTCTACCTGCACGTCTCTAAGCTGCGGGGTGACCACCTCCTGAAACATGCTTTCCACGGAGCTCTCAGCCCGCAGATGCATCGTATTGACTCCACCCGCTGCTGTAGCTCCAAAACGCGGAGCTCGAGCAGTTGAAGCTGGAGACACCTCCTACACACATGGGGCCCAAGTTTCGAGCCGCGCCTAAAACGGCGCAGTCCCGACCTGGACGCCCGTTTTTCGCGCCACAAAGTGCGCCGAAAAAAAACTCCAGATTCTCCAGCTCCCTGCAGGTCCTCTGGCCCTCGGCGCAGCGCAGCAGGAGCTGTAGGGGGCGGAGCCAGCTACAGTGGGTGCGCATGTGCAGCAGCTCCAGGCGCCCAAAACTGTGGGAGGGGCCGAAGCACGCAGCCCCTAGCCCTGGCCAAATGACCTCACTGGGGCTGCGTGAATAAGGCTCCTCCCACGGCCAGCTCCTGCTTCCCGACTCGACTCCCGCTTCCCGCCTCCGGTCCGGACCCGACACCGACCTGACTCCCGCTCTCCCCCCCCCCCCCCCCCCGGCCCCCGGACCGGACCTGACACTGACCTGACTTCCGCACCACCCCCCCCCCCCAGCAGACCGGACCCGACCCGACTCCTGCTTCCCCCCCTCCCCCCCGCATCCGGACCCGACCCGACACTGACACCGACCCAGCCCCCGCCTCCGGACCGGACCCGACACCGACCCCGACCCGACTCCTGCTCCACCCCCCCCCCCCCCCCCCACCCCCGGACTGGATCCGACCTGACCTCCCTCCCCCCGACCTGACCTCCCTCTCCCTCCCTTCCCCCGACCCGAACCGAACCGACCTCCCTCCCACCACCCCACCGACCCGCGCTCCCCCCGACCCGACCCAACGCCACCTACCTGTTAATCTAGTGCTGGGGACGGGCCCTGCCCGAAGTCTCGGGCCCGGCCCATTCAGCCTCCCTCCCCCTTCTCCTTCCCCCCACCCCCCAAAATCTCCTCCCCCCCCCCCCAATCTCCTTTCCTTCCCCCCCCCCAAATCTCCTTTCCTTCACCCCCTCCCCCAAATCTCCTTTCCTTCCCCCCCCCCCCCAAATCTCCTTTCCTTCCCCCCCCCAAATCTCCTTTCCTTCCCCCCCCCAAATCTCCTTTCCTTCCCCCCCCCCCAAATCTCCTTTCCTTCCCCCCCCCCCAAATCTCCTTTCCTTCCCCCCCCCCCCCCAAATCTCCTCCCCCCCCCCAAATCTCCTCCCCCCCCCAAATCTCCTCCCCCCCCCCCAAATCTCCTCCCCCCCCCCAAAAATCTCCTCCCCCCCCCCCCAAATCTCCTCCCCCCCCAAATCTCCTCCCCCCCCAAATCTCCTTCCCCCCCCCAAATCTCCTTCCCCCCCCCCCAAATCTCCCTCCCCCCCAAATCTCCCCCCCCCCAAATCTCCTCCCCCCACAAATCTTCCTCCCCCCCCCCAAATCTTCCCCCCCCCCATCTCCTCTTCACCCCCCCCATCTCCTCTTCCCCCCACCCCCCCATCTCCTCTTCCCCCCCCTCATCTCCTCTTCCCCCCGCCTCATCTCCTCTTCCTACCCATCATGTTTTTTTTGATTGATTTATTGGTTGATTTATTGATGTATTTATCATTTATTATTGATGATGGCTCTTTATTTGTAAAACTGAAGTCTTTAATGTTTGTAAACTTCCCTTTAAACCCCTCCCCCCCCCCCCCCCATTCCCTACGCCTGATTTGTAACCTACGCCTGATTTTCTAAAGTGTAGACAAGGTTTTTTCGAGCGTACAAAAATCTTCACTTCCTCCATTCTAAGTTAGTTTGGAGTAAGTTTTCACTGACGAAACTTTGAAAACAGGCGTAAGTGGCCGGACACGCCCCCTTTTGAAAAAAAAATTCTGTTCCAAAGTGAAACTGTTCTAACTGACTAGAACTGGAGCAAACTAAATGCCGAGAATTCCGATTTCTAAGATACTCCGTTCTACACCAGTTGCTCCTAAAAATCAGGAGCAAATCATGTGGAAACTTGGGGCCATGGTGTCTCGGCTGTGTG
This sequence comes from Pristiophorus japonicus, assembly GCF_044704955.1. NCBI lineage: Eukaryota > Metazoa > Chordata > Chondrichthyes > Pristiophoridae > Pristiophorus > Pristiophorus japonicus. Next base: position 67,609,520 of record NC_091978.1, read on the forward strand.
CAGGATGTGCACGGGACTGAGCTGCACTGCCATCCCTCTAGTTGCCTTATCTAGATTAAATCTACTTAAAAAGAAATAGACTTCTGTGGCCTCCCGAATTCACCGACCTCTGTGGCCTTCCGACCTTTCGGCCTCCAAACTCCCAACCGACTTGAAAAAGAAATAGAGAAAAGAGAACTAGGAGAGGAGGAGGGGCAAGGCCATGGAGGGATTTGAAAACGAGGATGAAAATTGTTAAGTCGAGGAAGCACAGGGGTGATGGGTGAACGGGACTTGGTGTGAGTCGGGACACAGGTGGCAGAGTTTTGGATGAACTCAAGTTTACAGAGGATAGAAAGTATGATGCTGGGCAGGAGTGTGTTGGAACAGTGAAGTCTCGAGGTAACAAAGGTGTGGATGAGGGTTTCAGCAGCAGATGAGCTGAGGCGGATTTAACTTGGCAAGATTTTCCTATTTTAATACAGCCCTGAAAAATGAAATTAATTTTTAGATTGTGCTGACCTGAACTCCAGTATCACTAAATAGTGAAGGCACTAAACTGAAAGAGCACATTTTGGCAATGTCATCACAACTGATGGGAAGCAATGCAGTAAACCCTTTTGAATATTCCGTCGTAGGTTATCGGACGTGAAAAATTGAACCAACATTTGGACGCAAATGTGTAGGCTTGTTAGCATGTCCACTACTCTTGGAAAAAACAGTTTGAGGGGAAATTTATTTTTACTTTTGGCTTTTTCAAAACTATTAACTTTCAGTCTCCTCTGCTCTTCACTGTTCATTACCCACCAGAAACATGTTGGGGGGAAAAAATAAATATACCATAGCTCTAATCACGAATGTCATGATTTTACTTTTAACCCCTTCAAAATTAAAAAAAAAAATCATGTTTGAAGATTGTTGGTAATGGACCATTACACAGCTATGTGGGTGGAGGGATGTCAGCCGGTGTTAGCCTATATAATTGGCTGACAAAAGATAATGGATATCAGCCAGAATGGTTTACATGTTGTTTCTGTACCCTCGGGTGGTCTAACTGTGCCTGTGATGTAGATGTAGTCCTTACTACTAGGGGGATCAAGGGGTATGGTGAGAAAGCAGGAATGGGGTACTGAAGTTGCATGTTCAGCCATGAACTCATTGAATGGCAGTGCAGGCTTGAAGGGCCGAATGGCCTACTTCCTGCACCTATTTTCTACGTTTCTATGTCTATATCATTGATGATCTTGATTGGGCTCTCAATGTGAGAGTGTCTCTAATCTCATAGTGGCAGGTGCCAAAGACTTTGAGTGTGTGTTAGTTGCCTGATCTTTCATCTAAGAAACAACATTTTGTACAGAGCTAGTAAAATTATTAATTAATGATATATTCATCATCATCATAGGCAGTCCCTCGAACCGAGAATGACTTGCTTCCACGTCAAAAAGTTCACAGGTGTTTCAATGATGGACCCAAAATTCCAGGTCCGAACTAAATGTTGAAGGGTGGAAGATGCCTGTGCTTGGATTTTTTTTTAACGTATGGTGACTGTTGCACACCAGCCACCACACGGGCTTGACAGAGCTCGGTCTTGGTCCAGTAGCAAGGATTAACCAAGACGACTGCAGACCTGCTCTGCTGCATGGACCTAGTGCGCGCACACATCGCAGTGTGGGCTGGCCCGTGCTGCCCCTGGGCCCTCACCTTTTCTGGGCACTGAACTCTCGCCTCTCCTGGGGCCCCGATCACATCCCTCTACAGTCTCTCGCCGCTCCTTCGCCCCAATCTCGCCGCTCCTGATGTACCTGCCCATGCTCAAATCACCGTCCTGGACCTTGGTGACGTCCCTTTTCACTGCCGTTGCTCTCCTGCTCCAGCACGTGCTGCTCCCTGGAGTGGTACATTGCCAAGCTGCTCCTTCCGCTCCCTGGCCTGCTCCGCTGGTGCTCGCAGGCCGGCAGATTAAAGTGACAGTTCATTAAAATGTCCTCACAGGTACATAAAATTTCATTTTACTTTATTAAAAAGGTTGAAGCCTTCAAGCAAACATTTTCATTAAGGCACAAAGATAGATGAATGGGTAAATTTGAACATGTTCTTGTGAAATAAGTAATTTAATTTTTTTTTATTTGTAACCTTATCTGGACATTGGAAATTTTAGTCACAGAGTGGGAGTTCAGAAAACATTGAGTGATTTAGGAGAACCCAATAGCCAGATTATGCAATGACAGGGTGATACTCATTATAACATAACATGCTGTTCATTGTACAGTGTGACAACTTTAACATTGAATCCTATCACATTCACAAGATTAACAGGTACTGCATGCATTTATAATGAGTGTTCAGTGAAAGATACACCTCACATAAACCCACTGAATTCAATGCATCATATTTGTATTAAAAAAAATTGTATTCAAGCTCCCAGAATGCAAATTCTAATTGTGTCACTGTTATTTTAAAACTGCCTGAAGGTTGTGTTTTATCGAGTGTCTGATTGAAATACTTGAATACTGTCTTTGACTTTGCTGTCATGTCATTTTCTCTCCATCTCAGATTTTTTCAGTTATTTATGACTTGCAATGTCATGTTAATGATCTTGTATAGGGAAAGCATTAATGGGATGGAATTGTGTGAGTGTGTGTCAGCACACTGTGACTCAACTTGACTGCTGCAGTGCAGGCAACTTGGAAATGAAATGCAGTAATTGATCATGAACTCGGGTGTTGGTGTTGTCAGTTGTGCATGACTCCAAATTAGTTTGAAGCCAATATTACGGTTCAGCCTTTTTTTCCAACATTTTTCTCGAGTTTTTGGCTAGAGCACAGATTTATAAGTAATAGGCATCTCTTATGAACTGAAATCTTAATCTTTTATTCACTGTGTAGATGTTCAGGTTTAACTATGAACCCGGCATTGTGGGAAATTGCTCACTTGAGAATATATGGGATGCCCACCCAGGTTCTCCCTTTACCTCTGAAGCTGGTAAATAATACATGGTCAGAAAAGTGGATATTGATGAAAATACTTGGTAAGATTTATTTCCATGAAATGCTGTACAGGAGCAATGTAGCAAGATATTAATACAGAACAGTAACCAAACTTAGTCTAAGAATTTGTCTGCCTGCTTTAAAAACCAGATTAGACAAAATGTCAAGTCCTTGGCCCCAAGTTTCGGCCCGCGCCGAAAACGGCGCACCTCAGAGCTGGACGCCTGTTCTTCGCGCCTAAAAGTGCGCTTAAAAAAATCTCCGAGATTCTCCGACTCCTCGGAGCGCTAACTCTGCTTGGCGCGGCGCGCACTTCTCAGCGGGGGGCGGAGCCAAACACTTGCGCCGATTCTGGAAGTAGTGGGGGGCGGGTCCAATTTAAATGAGCCTGCGCGTGCGAGTTGGAGCGTGCGCACACGCGCAGTATCAAACAAACATTGGCACTCGGCCATTTTTAAAAGGACTGGAGAAAAAGTGAAGATTTGTTTCTTGGTCCCCTTCAAAGGCTTGTAATTTAATTTTTGTGATATTTCTGTGTGTGAGGGAGTGCTTTTAGCAGCACTGTTGAATAAATCACCTGCTGAAATCAGTGAGTTCAGCTTTTCACTGCTAAACTTGCAGAACCGGTGCTGCATTGGTGCATGCAAATTAAGGACTGTGTTTGGAGAAATAAGAGTGCCAATTCAACTTTGCAAATTTAAATATAAAACTGTCGATGTGGCTGCCTCTCCCTGTCCAAATGGCCTCAGTCCCCCTCACAGCTCGAAGACTGCTGCTGTATCTTCGGCTGCCGTCGAGCCACTGACGCCGCCCCTAAAGCGTGGCCGAATGGCCTCAAGCACCATAAAGAGCTGCGTGTGTCCTGCGATGATTCTTCTCGCTGCCGGCCAGCCACTGACGCCGCTGATATTTCATGGCCGAATGGCCTCGAGTCCGTCCGGTGTTGCTTTTTCGCGGCCAGCCATGAAGAGAATGAAGGCCTGCCTCAAGCACCGCAGCTCAGCTCGAAGGCTGCTTGCTGCCGCTGCTGTCGAGACACTGACGCCACACCCCTGCCTGTCTCCATCATGAAAGGCCTGCCTGAAGCACTTTCACACAGGTAGGAACTATGGTTTGTTTAATCTTTTCTTTGCTTATAAATTTTTATTCAGGTTGGATTTATTTGTATAATATTTATATAAGTATAACTAAGGATTGATTGTAGAATTTAATGACTTCCCTTTCCCCCCCCACCTCGTTCCCTACACCTAATTTGTAACCTGCGCCTGATTTTCTAAAGTGTAGACAAGATTTTTTCAAGCGTACAAAAATCTTCACTTACTCCATTCTAAGTTAGTTTGGAGTAAGTTTTCACTGCCAAAACTTTGAAAACAGGCGTAAGTGGCCGGACACGCCCCCTTTTGAAAAAAAAATTCTGTTCCAAAGTGAAACTGTTCGAACTGACTAGAACTGGAGCAAACTAAATGCCGAGAATTCCGATTTCTAAGATACTCCGTTCGACACCAGTTGCTCCTTTAAAAAAAAAAATCAGGAGCAACTGAGGCCGAAACTTGGGGCCCTTGAATCATTTTGCAGTAATTCCTGAGATTGCATTTTTTTGGTAATACATTGTGTGGAAATGATTCCTCATTGAGGGACTCTCTTTGTGCTCATAGCAAAACTGAGGACCACAAAAATGTAACAAAGGTGCCCTCTTTGATCAAAAAGCAAACCCTTTGATTTCTCCTCAAAAACCACCACTCGCAGTTGTATATTGCCTTTTAATATAATAAAACATGTTGATGTTTGCATTGGAGTACAGCGAGCCAGTGGTTCTCAGCAAAGACAAGGAATGTACTCACTGTGGGACAGGGATTGGTGGTGGAGTTTTGAATGAGATGAATTTTATGGTGGAGGACATTGGAGAAGCTAATTCTTGAAGTAACAAAAGGATGAATAAGGGTTTCAGTAGTGGTGGCTAAGGTAGGAACAGAGGTGAGTAATGTTGTGGAAGTGTGGAAACACATCTCAGCAAGTTCCACATTGCTGGTTCAAGCAATAAGTCTCGTGAAGGGGTTTACACATGTTTTGAGTTGTATTGGTTATAGAAACATAGAAACATAGAAAATAGGTGCAGGAGCAGGCCATTCAGCCCTCCTAGCCTGCACCGTCATTCAATGAGTTCATGGCTGAACATGAAACTTCAGTACCCACTTCCTGCTTTCACGCCATACCCTTTGATCCCCCTAGTAGTAAGGACTTCATCTAACTCCCTTTTGAATATATTTAGTGAATTGGCCTCAACTACTTCCTGTGGTAGAGAATTCCACAGGTTCACCACTCTCTGGGTGAAGAAGTTTCTCCTTATCTCGGTCCTAAATGGCTTACCCCTTATCCTTAGACTGTGACCCCTGGTTCTGGACTTCCCCAACATTGGGAACATTCTTCCTGCATCCAACCTGTCCAAACCCGTCAGAATTTTAAACGTTTCTATGAGGTCCCCTCTCACTCTTCTGAACTCCAGTGAATACAAGCCCAGTTGATCCAGTCTTTCTTGATAGGTCAGTCCCACCATCCCGGGAATCAGTCTGGTGAATCTTCGCTGCACTCCCTCAATAGCAAGAATGTCCTTCCTCAAGTTAGGAGACCAAAACTGTACACAATACTCCAGGTGTGGCCTCACCAAGGCCCTGTACAACTGTAGCAACACCTCCCTGCCCCTGTACTCAAATCCCCTTGCTATGAAGGCCAACATGCCATTTGCTTTCTTAACCGCCTGCTGTACCTGCATGCCAACCTTCAATGACTGATGTACCATGACACCCAGGTCTCGTTGCACCTTCCCTTTTCCTAATCTGTCACCATTCAGATAATAGTCTGTCTCTCTGTTTTTACCACCAAAGTGGATAACCTCACATTTATCCACATTATACTTCATCTGCCACGCATTTGCCCACTCACCTAACCTATCCAAGTCACTCTGCAGCCTCATAGCATCCTCCTCGCAGCTCACACTGCCACCCAACTTAGTGTCATCCACAAATTTGGAGATACTACATTTAATCCCCTCGTCTAAATCATTAATGTACAATGTAAACAGCTGGGGCCCCAGCACAGAACCCTGCGGTACCCCACTAGTCACTGCCTGCCATTCCGAAAAGTACCCATTTACTCCTACTCTTTGCTTCCTGTCTGACAACCAGTTCTCAATCCACGTCAGCACACTACCCCCAATCCCATGTGCTTTAACTTTGCACATTAATCTCCTGTGTGGGACCTTGTCGAAAGCCTTCTGAAAGTCCAAATATACCACATCAACTGGTACTCCTTTGTCCACTTTATTGGAAACATCCTCAAAAAATTCCAGAAGATTTGTCAAGCATGATCTCCCTTTCACAAATCCATGCTGACTTGGACCTATCATGTCACCATTTTCCAAATGCGCTGCTATGACATCCTTAATAATTGATTCCATCATTTTACCCACTACTGAGGTCAGGCTGACCGGTCTATAATTCCCTGCTTTCTCTCTCCCTCCTTTTTTAAAAAGTGGGGTTACATTGGCTACCCTCCACTCGATAGGAACTGATCCAGAGTCAATGGAATGTTGGAAAATGACTGTCAATGCATCCGCTATTTCCAAGGCCACCTCCTTAAGTACTCTGGGATGCAGTCCATCAGGCCCTGGGGATTTATCGGCCTTCAATCCCATCAATTTCCCCAACACAATTTCCCGACTAATAAAGATTTCCCTCAGTTCCTCCTCCTTAATAGACCCTCTGACCACTTTTATATCCGGAAGGTTGTTTGTGTCCTCCTTAGTGAATACTGAACCAAAGTACTTGTTCAATTGGTCTGCCATTTCTTTGTTCCCCGTTATGACTTCCCCTGATTCTGACTGCAGGGGACCTACGTTTGTCTTTACTAACCTTTTTCTCTTTACATACCTATAGAAGCTTTTGCAATCCGCCTTAATGTTCCCTGCAAGCTTCTTCTCGTACTCCATTTTCCCTGCCCTAATCAAACCCTTTGTCCTCCTCTGCTGAGTTCTAAATTTCTCCCAGTCCCCAGGTTCGCTGCTATTTCTGGCCAATTTGTATGCTATTTCCTTGGCTTTAATACTATCCCTGATTTCCCTAGATAGCCACGGTTGAGCCACCTTCTCTTTTTTATTTTTACACCAGACAGGAATGTACAATTGTTGTAATTCATCCATGCGGTCTCTAAATGTCTGCCATTGCCCATCCACAGTCAACCCCTTAAGTATCATTAGCCAATCTATCTTAGCCAATTCATGCCTCATACCTTCAAAGTTACCCTTCTTTAAGTTCTGGACCATGGTCTCTGAATTAACTGTTTCATTCTCCATCCTAATGCAGAATTCCACCATATTATGGTCACTCTTCCCCAAGGGGCCTCCCACAATGAGATTGCTAATTAATCCTCTCTCATTACACAACACCCAGTCTAAGATGGCCTCCCCCCTCGTTGGTTCCTCGACATATTGGTCTAGAAAACCATCCCTTATGCATTCCAGGAAATCCTCCTCCACCGTATTGCTTCCAGTTTGGCTAGCCCAATCTATGTGCATATTAAAGTCACCCATTATAACTGCTGCACCTTTATTGCATGCACTCCTAATTTCCTGTTTGATGCCCTCCCCAACATCACTACTACTGTTTGGAAGTCTGTACACAACTCCCACGAACGATTTTTGCCCTTTAGTGTTCTGCAGCTCTACCCATATAGATTCCACATCATCCAAGCTAATGTCTTTCCTAACTATTGCCTTAATCTCCTCTTCAACCAGCAATGCTACCCCACCTCCTTTTCCTTTTATTCTATCCTTCCTGAATGTTGAATACCCCTGGATGTTGAGTTCCCAGCCCTGATCATCCTGGAGCCACGTCTCCGTAATCCCAATCACATCATATTTGTTAACATCTATTTGCACAGTTAATTCATCCACCTTATTGCGGATACTCCTTGCATTAAGACACAAAGCCTTCAGGCTTGCTTTTTTAACACCCTTTGTCCTTCTAGAATTTTGCTGTACAGTGGCCCTTTTTGTTCTTTGCCTTGGGTTTCTCTGCCCTCCACTTTTCCTCATCTCCTTTCTGTCTTTTGCTTTTGCCTCATTTTTGTCTCCCTCTGTCTCCCTGTATAGGTTCCCATCCCCCTGCAATATTAGTTTAACTCCTCCCACTTAATAGTAATTGGAAAACACTTGGCTAGAGCAGAATTTGGATATTAAATATCCCTTCTGATCGTGGTTGATTGCCATAATTAGTTAACAACTCCATTATTGGTGTACCATGCGATGACCAGGATGATAGAAGGCAAACTAGATGGACCTTGATCTTTTTTTACCCAGATATTCCTTTGTTCAAGGAACCTATCCTTCGATACTGATTGAAAACGTGCTGGGGAATTCAACCAAACATTATTTTTCCAAGGAAGTGTTTGAACACCACCTTAAGCTGATGGAAAACAAAATACATATTGCTATTCTCTCTGTTTCTTGGGGTGAAATCTCTTAATTTTATAAAGGCCATTTCCTACTTCTTCAGTTAGAATGTACTTTTGGCATGGATTGTTGAATCAGCTGTGAAAATCTTGGCTTTCTGTCCCAGTCTTTGTCCACTGAGGCCTGTGATAGAATCCCACTTATCCATAGATTGACTCGCTCACACAACCATGAAACTGAAGATGTTCCTGGTTTGTGTAGTTAATTGCCATACAAGGAAGTTGGAAATAATTTTAAAATGCTTTATTTCATCTGCTATAATTTGGAATTCTGCTCAATATGAAAATTGCGAACCTTTCAAATTCATCATAATTGAAAAAAAAATCCAATTTCATCCCTATGTACTTGTTTCACTGTCTTTTTTTTGTATGAAAATGGTTGTGCCAAAGCAGGTGCCTATATATTGAAGTTATATAGGAAGTTCCATTTATAGTGAGTACCACTTGTACGCTACAGAATCATCGAATTTTATAGCACAAATAATTTTTCTATGAATGTTGGCTCAAAATGAACATTTAAATACCAGGAGAATTGGGATAGTAACTTCTAAAAGCTGTACATCTGAAAATACAACCTTTTCAACAGCTACTTGTATTTATATAGCGGCTTTAACATAGTAAAACGTCCCAAAGCATTTTACAGGAGTGTGAAAAGGCCAACAAAACAAATTTGACACCGAACCAGATAAGACAAAATTACAGCATATAACCAAAAGCTCAGTCAAACAGGTAGGTTTTAAGGATCATGTTGAAGGGAGGTAGAGAGGCGGAGAGCTTTAGGGAGGGAGTTCCAAAGCTTAGGGCTGAGGCAACTGAAGGCACGGCCACCGATGGTTGAGCGATTATAATCAGGAATTCTCGAGGGGAGAATTTGAGGAGTGCAGATATCTTGGTAGAGCTGTGAGGCTGAAGGAGATTAGAGAAAGGGAGGGATTTGTAAAGAAGGATGAGAATTTTGAAATCAAGATGTTGCTTAACCGGGAGCCAATGTAGGTCAGTAAGCACAGGGATGATGGGTGATCGGGACTTGGTGCGAGTTAGGAGATGGCCTGCCGAGTTTTGGATGACCTCAAGTTTACGTAAGATAGAATGTGGGAGGCCAGCCAGCAGTGCGTTGGAGTAGTCAAGTCTAGAGGTAACAAAGGCATGGATGAGGGTTTCAGCAGCAGATGAGCTGAGGCGGGGGCGGAGATGGGCAGTGTTATCGTGGTGGAAATAGGCGGTTTTAGTTATGCTGTGGATATGTTGCCGGAAGCCCATTTCAGGGTCAAATATGACACCGAAGTTGTGAACAATCTGGATCAGCCTCAGACAGATGCTTAAGGGAGGGTTGGAGTCGGTGGCTAGGAAAGGCAGTTTGTGGCGGAGATGAAAGACAATGGCTTCGGTCTTCCCAATATTTAATTGGAGAACATTTCTGCTCATCCACTACTGGATGTCAGAAAGGTTTCAAAATTTAGAGACCGTGGAGGGGTTGAGAGAAGTGGTAGTGAGGTAGAGCTGGATGTCGCCAGCATGTATTCAGATGATGTCGCCAAGGAGCAGAATATAGATGAGAAATAGGAGGGGGCCATGGATAGGGGGGACACCAGAGGTAACGATGCAGGAGTGGGAAGAGAAGCCATTGCAGATGATTTTCATTGTAAATGGTTTGTTGGCATGCTGGGTTTGCTGAAATCAACCTCTCTTACCAGTACAATGTTTGTCATTAAATAGTTGAATAGAATAATGCTCTCTTTCTTCAACTGAATGATCTCCCACATAAAAGATAATTTCATAAGTACACAATTACGTTGTTTGTCCTGGCTTCATTAGGAAGTACATTGTGTGTTTTTTGGATGGTGTGCAAGGCATATGAATGCAACAGTAAATGTGTAGTGCATTATGTCTAAAGTATTTTTGTTTTCTTGAACCCTCTTCATTGTTTATTATCTTCAAAGGGTACCATATTCATCATTGTATTGACATGCTTTTTTTGTTTACAAATAGAAGTAAATAAAAAAAATGAAAACATGATTTTATGTCATGCCTTTTCTGTCCTTGGGCTGTGAAAGCGCTTTGATACATCCAATGATTTATTTTTCCAAGTGTAGTTATTGTTGTTTTGCAGGCAAATGTGGCAGCCATTTGCACACAGCCAGATCTCACCGATGCAATGAGATAACGACCCAGTTAATTTATTTTGCTGGTGTTGGTGAGCCTGAAATGTTGACCAAAGCAGAATGATATAAATATTGCCAATTTATCATGTTACTTAATTATGAAGGGTTTAAAAATGACATACGGCTCTTCACCTTCCCCAACCAAAGAAGGATTTGTTAAAATGCTTCAGTGCAATGTTAGTGCAGTCTTTATAAAGAGCCATGTATTGATTTGCTTCACTGTGCACATGACTCTACTTAACTTGTGCGGTTGTGTTGGATTTGTAAATTTAATTTTTTTTTCAAAATCTCCAACAATTAAAAATTGATATGCAAGTAAATTTTCGGTACCACAGAAGTTGTTTGGCAGTAATTGAGACTTATGCTGTAAGAAAGGTTACTGATAGTGAACTGGACAGGCCCTAACTTTGGGCTCAATTTTGGCCAGGAGTTGCTCTGTTTTTTTTTGGAGTAACTTGGTTTTTCTGGCGTAACTTAAAAATCCCATAGGTTAGTTTTTTTTTCTCAAAAGTGGGCGTTACCAGCCACCTACGCCAGTTCTGCCGATTTAGGCAACTTTGGCGAGCTAATAGTTACTCCATTTATACTTAGACCAGCATAAGTGGCCACTTCACAAATCCCTTGCGGAGAGTTAAAGAAATCGGCGCAGGTAGGTACATCGGAGGCCATTCGGCCTGGGATAGGGGCAGGAAGTGGAGAGGACCTGCACCTAAACCACCAAGCCTTACAAACCACCAAACCTTGTAAACAAAACCTTGAATGATAGGCGATGTTAAAAATAAAAACTCGACACTGCAAAAAAACATTTGCTCAACCTGACGGTAGAAAGTGCAACCAGTTCCATAAAGGAAAAAGGTATTCCATTCCTCAGCCTTTATCTTAATGCATAAACAAATTCACCAAGATACTCTGTCATTAAACTATAGGGTAAACTCAGCAGTCCCACACTCTGTGAGGAGCCATGCTCAAAGGGTTTCCTTTGGGTTTTCTTTGAGTACAGCCTGGAGGTCACTCGGCCAGGGCTAGGGGCGGGCAAGAGAACTGATAGATTTCTATCAATTTTCCTGCCCACCCCTAGCCCAACAAAGGAGGCAGAATTAATGCAGAGAACTTTACCTGAAGGAGCCTATTGCCATGCTTTGAAAGTGAGAGAGACCAACTGTTGCAGACTCGCGGCGCTACTGCTCATGCGCGGGCATCACCAGTGGACTCCACTGCGCATGTGCAGACGTCCCGGCACATTTTCCAGCACCAAACGCTGGCTCCTCCCCCGACTTGACTGGCCACGCGGCGCAACTGCAGTGAAGAGGCCAGACAGCGGCCAAAGTGGCAACAACATTTTTCGGCGCACCTTGGAACGCAGATAAGTGCCGCAACTCCGGTAAGTGTGCCGAAAAATGAGCTCGGCCAAAATTGAGGCCATTATGTGGTGAGTTTAGTCTGTATCTATGATGTAAGTACAGGAACCTTGTGCTGTTTACTACACATGAATGGGGCGCGCTGCAACTCGGACAGCAACTTCCGGATTTCCACATGTAACTGTGCATGTGTGCTCGCCGGCAGTTGCTGTCTGATTTGCGGATAAATAATGGTGACGTCGCTAACCTCACTGTTGTTTTTACGGTAAATTCTGGCCCATTGTACTTGTTTCAGCATCTTTTGCATGAGAATTGTTGTGCCAAAGTAGACAAGTATAAATTTAATTTCATAGAATCAGAGAATAATACAATGCAGAAGACCATTCGTCCCATGCTGGCTCTTTGGTAGAGCTCTCCAATTAATCCCATCTCGTGTTCTTTCCCCGTAGCCCCGTAAATCTTCCAAGTATTCATCCAAATCCCTTTGAAATGTTACTTTTGAATCTGCTTCCACCACTCTTTCAGGCACTGCATTGCAGATCACAACAACGCTGCATAAAAGCTTTTTCCTCATGTTGTCTGTGATGCTTTTGCCAAGCACCTTAAATCTGTGTTCTCTGGTTACCAACCCTTCTGCCATTGGAAACAATTTTTACTAACTTACTCTGGAACATCTCTATCCAATTTCTTCTCCTCCTCTGCTCTAAGTAGAACAACACCAGCTTCTCCCGTCTATCCACATAACTGAAGTCCTTTATCCCTGGTACCATTCTATCTAATCTCTTCTGCATTCTCTCCAAGGCCTTGACATCCTTTCTAAAGTGTGCTGCCCAGAATTGAATACAATACTCCAGCTGAGGCCTAACCAGTGTTTTAGAACTGTTTGGCATAACTTTCTTGTTTTTGTACTCTTTCTCTATTAATAAATTCATTTTGTCATGGATTATTGTCCCTAAAAGTTGCCCCCCCCCCGCCACCCCAATGTTGCCGGGTTAAATCCCCTCCCTTTTTAAAAAAAAAACAGGGTTGTAATATTTGCAATCCTTCAATCCTCCAGCACCACTCCCATATCCAAGGAGGATTGGAAGATTGTGGCCAGAGCCTCTGCAATTTCCACTCTTGCTTCCCTCAGCAACCTCAGATGCATCTCATCCAGATAGGGTGACTTTTCGACTTTGAGGACTGCCAACCTTTTAAGTACATCCTCTTTATTATTATCCTATCTTATCCAATATTGCGACTGCTTCCTCCTTTACTGCTGCATTGGCAACATCCTCTTTAGTGAAGACACATGCAAAGTACTCATTTAGTACCTCAACCACACCCTCTGCCTTCACTAGATGATTTCCTTTTTGGTCACCAATCCATCCCATCCTTCCTTAGACGAACGTTTTACAATTTGTGTTTGTTTATAAAAGACTTCTGCATTCACTATTATGTTAGCCGCTAATCTATTCTCGTACAGTCGGAAATTTTTATTCCCTTTTTTTTTTAAGAACACCTCTATTTTCTATATTCAGCTTGGTTCTTTACTGTATTATGTATCTTAGAATTGCTATAAGCCTCCTAGTGTCTCATTTTAACCTTCAGCTTTAGTCATTCAGGGAGCTCTAGCTTTGGATGCTCTTCCTTTCCCCTTAATTGGAATGTGTCTACTCTTTACCCGAACCATCTCCTGTTTGAAGGCCCCCCATTGTTCAATTACTGTTTTGCCTCCCAGTTTCCAATTCAAATCTACCTGGACAAAATCCCTTTACAACTGACTGAAGTTAATCCTCCTCCAGTTGAGTATTTTTGCGCATGATTGTATCTTGTCTTTTTCCATTATTTTAAACCTGATGATGGTTTGATCACTGTTCCACAAATGATCTACCATTGAAACATGCTCCACTGTCCCCATTTCATTCCCCAGAATGAGATCCAGTACTGCTTCCTTCCTTGTTAGGTTGGAAACACACTGATCAAGAAATTTCTCTTGTACACATTTCAAGAATTCCTTGTCCTCTTTGCCATGTAGACTTATTTTCCCAGTCTATAATTAGGATAATTGAAGTACCCCATTATCACTGGTGCGTTGAGGAGGTGGCCTATAAAAGTCTGGGGAGTCGGAGGCAGCGGGACTTCGAGCGGGTGCGTTGAGGAGGTGGCCTACAAAAGTCCGGGGAGTCGGAGGCAGCGGGACTTTGAGCGGGTGCGTCAAGGAGGTGGCCTATAAAAGTCTGGGGAATCGGAGGCCTACCGGTGCAGCTGCAGCAGGAAAGCAAAAATAAGTAGAAAGAAATCGAAAGGACGTCACAGCCAAGGGGGTAAGTGATTGGCTGGTGATTGGTAAGTAGTTTTTCTTTTTCTTTTCTATATCCGTAAATAACCTTTAGTATTGTTGTTGCCAAATTAAGTTAATCTAGGGGTTAAGTCATGGCAGGACAGCTCGGACACGTGTTATGGTCCTCCTGTACTATGTGGGAAGTCAGGGATGCTTCCGGTATCCCTGACGGCTACGTGTGCGGGCAGTGTATCCGCCTCCAGCTCCTGACAGACCGCATTGCGGCACTGGAGCTGCGGGTGGATTCACTCTGGAGCATGCACAATGCTGAGAATGATGTGAACAGCACTTTTAGCGAGTTGGTCTCACCGCAGGTAAAGGGTACACTGCCAGATAGTAAATGGGTGACCAAAAGGAAGAGCAGTGGAAGGAAGGTAGTGCAGGGGTCCCCTGCGGTCATCCCCCTTTCCAAATAGATACACTGCTTTGGGTACTGTTGAGGGGGATGACTCATCAGGGGAGGGCAGCAGCAGCCAAGTTCAAGGCACCATGGGTGGCTCTGCTGCACAGGAGGGCAGGAAAAAGAGTGGGAGAGCTATAGTGATAGGGGATTCAATTGTAAGGGGGATAGATAGGCGTTTCTGCGGCTGCAACTGAGACTCCAGGATGGTATGTTGCCTCCCTGGTGAAAGGGTCAAGGATGTCTCGGAGAGTGTGCAGGATATTCTGAAAAGGGAGGGTGAACAGCCAGTTGTCGTGGTGCACATGGGTACCAACGATATAGGTTAAAACGGGATGAGGTCCTACAAGACGAATTTAGGGAGCTAGGAGCTAAATTTTAAAAGTAGGACCTCAAAAGTAATAATCTCAGGATTGCAACCAGTGCCACGTGCTAGTCAGAGTAGGAATCGCAGGATAGCTCAGATGAATAAGTGGCTTGAGGAGTGGTGCAGAAAGGAGGGATTCAAATTCCTGGGACATTGGAAACTGTTCTGGGGGAGGTGGGACCAGTACACACCGGACGGTCTGCACCTGGGCAGGACCGGAACCAATGTCCTCGGGGAAATGTTTGCTCGTGCTGTTGGGGAGCAGTTAAACTAATATGGCAGGAGGATGGGAACCTATGCAGGGAGACAGAGGGAAATAAAATGGAGGCAGAAACAAAAGATAGAAAGGAGAATAGTAAAGGTGGAGGGCAGAGAAACCCAAGGGAAAAAACAAAAAGGGCCACATTACAGCAAAATTCGAAAGGGGCAAAGTGTGTTAAAAAGTCAATCCTGAAGGCTCTGTGCCTCAATGCGAGGAGTATTCGGAATAAGATGGATGAATTAACTGCGCAGACAGCAGTTAACGGATATGATGTAATTGGCATCACGGAGACATGGCTCCAGGGTGACCAAGGCTGGGAACTCAACATCCAGGGGTATTCAACATTTAGGAAGGATAGGCAAAAAGGAAAAGGAGGCGGGGTGGCGTTGCTGGTTTAAGATGAAATTAATGCAATAGTAAGGAGGGACATTACCTGGATGATGTGGAATCGGTATGGGTGGAGCTGCGGAATACCAAAGGGCAGAAAACACTAGTGGGAGTTGTGTACAGACTGCCAAAGAGTAGTAGTGAGGTTGGGGACAGCATCAAACAAGAAATAAGGGATAAGAACATAAGAATTAGGAACAGGAGTCGGCCATCTAGCCCTTCGAGCCTGCTCCGCCATTCAACAAGATCATGGTTGATCTGGCCGTGGACTCAGCTCCACCTACCCGCCCGCTCCCCATAACGCTTAATTCCCTTATTGGTTAAAAATCTATCTATCTGTGATTTGAATATATTCAATGAGCTAGCCTCAACTGCTTCCTTGGGCAGAGAATTCCACAGATTCACAACCCTCTGGGAGAAGAAATTCCTTCTCAACTCGGATTTAAATTGGCTCCCCCGTATTTTGAGGCTGTGTCCCCTAGTTCTAGTCTCCCCGACCTGTGGAAACAACCTCTCTGCCTCTATCCTGTCTATCCCTTTCATGATTTTAAATGTTTCTATAAGATCACCCCTCATCCTTCTGAACTCCAACGAGTAAAGACCCAGTCTGCTCAATCTATCATCATAAGGTAACCCCCTCATCTCCGGAATCAGCCTAGTGAATCGTCTCTGTACCCCCTCCAAAGCTAGTATATCCTTCCCAAAGTAAGGTGACCAAAACTGCACGCAGTACTCCAGGTGCGGCCTCACCAATACCCTGTACAGTTGCAGCAGGACCTCCCTGCTTTTGTACTCCATCCCTCTCGCAATGAAGGCCAACCTTCCATTCGTCTTCCTGATTACCTGCTGCACCTGCAAACTAACTTTTTGGGATTCATGCACAAGGACCCCCAGGTCCCTCTGTACCGCAGCATGTTGTAATTTCTCCCCATTCAAATAATATTCCCTTTGACTGTTTTTCTTTTCCCAAGGTGGATGACCTCACATTTTCTGACATTGTATTCCATCTGCCAAACCTTAGCCCATTCGCTTAACCTATCCAAATCTCTCTGCAGCCTCTTTGTGTCCTCTACACAACCCGCTTTCCCACTAATCTTAGTGTCATCTGCAAATTTTGTTACACTACACTCTGTCCCCTCTTCCAGGTCATTTATGTATATTGTAAACAGTTGTGGTCCCAGCACCGATCCCTGTGGCACACCACTAACCACCGATTTCCAACACGAAAAGGACCCATTTATCCCGACTCTCTGCTTTCTGTTAGCCAGCCAATTCTCGATCCATGCTAATACATTTCCTCTGACTCCGCGTACCTTTATCTTCTGCAGTAACCTTTTGTGCGGCACCTTATCGAATGCCTTTTGGAAATCTAAATACACCACATCCATCGGTACACCTCTATCCACCATGCTCGTTATATCCTCAAAGAATTTCAGTAAATTAGTTGCACATGATTTCCCCTTCATGAATCAATGTTGCGTCTGCTTGATTGCACTATTCCTATCTAGATGTCCCGCTATTTCTTCCTTAATGATAGCTTCAAGCATTTTCCCCACTACAGATGTTAAACTAACCGGCCTACAGTTACCTGCCTTTTGTCTGCCCCCTTTTTTAAACAGAGGCGTTACATTAGCTGTTTTCCAATCCGATGGTACCTCCCCAGAGTCCAGAGAATTTTGGTAGATTATAACGAATGCATCTGCTATAACTTCCGCCATCTCTTTTAATACCCTGGGATGCATTTCATCAGGACCAGGGGACTTGTCTACCTTGAGTCCCATTAGCCTGTCCAGCACTACCCCCCTAGTGATAGTGATTGTCTCAAGGTCCTCCCTTCCCACATTCCCGTGACCAGCAATTCTTGGCATGGTTTTTGTGTCTTCCACTTTGAAGATCGAAGCAAAATAATTGTTTAAGGTCTCAGCCATTTCCACATTTCCCATTATTAAATCCCCCTTCTCATCTTCTAAGGGACCAACATTTACTTTAGTCACTCTTTTCCGTTTTATATATCGGTAAAAGCTTTTACTATTTGTTTTTATGTTTTGCGCAAGTTTACTTTCGTAATCTATCTTTCCTTTATTGCTTTCTTAGTCATTCTTTGCTGTCGTTTAAAATGTTCCCAATCTATTTTCTATTTTCCCACTAACCTTGGCCACCTTATACGCATTGGTTTTTAATTTGATACTCTCTTTTATTTCCTTGGTTATCCACGGCTGGTTATCCCTTCTCTTACCGCCCTTCTTTTTCACTGGAATATATTTTTGTTGAGCACCTTGGAAGAGCTCCTTAAAAGTCCTCCACTGTTCCTCAATTGTGCCACCGTTTAGTCTGTGTTCCCAGTCTACTTTAGCCAATTCTGCCCTCATCCCACTGTTGTCCCCTTTGTTTAGTACGCTCGTTTGAGACACTATTCCTCACCCTCAATCTGTATTACAAATTCAACCATACTGTGATCACTCATTCCGAGAGGATCTTTTACTGGGAGATCGTTTATTATTCCTGTCTCATTACATAGGACCAGATCTAAGATAGCTTGCTCCCTTGTAGGTTCTGTAGCATACTGTTCTAAGAAACAATCCCGTATGCATTCTATGAATTCCTCCTCAAGGCTACCCTGTGCTATTTGACTTGACCAATCGATATGTAGGTTAAAATCCCCCATGATTACTGCCATTCCTTTTTCACATGCCTCCATTATTCCCCTGATTATTGTCCGCCCCACCGTGAAGTTATTATTTGGGGGCCTTTAAACTATGCCCACCAGTGACTTTTTCCCCTTAGTATCTCTAATCTCCACCCGCAATGATTCAACATTTTGTTCATTAGAACCAATATCGTCTCTCACAACTGCCCTGATATCATCTTTCATTAACAGAGCTACCCCACCTCCCTTCCCCTCTTGTCTATCTTTCCGAATTGTCACATACCCCTGTATGTTTAATTCCCAGACTTGGCCACCCTGCAACTACGTTTCAGTAATGGCCACCAAATCATACCCATTTGTAATGATTTGTGCCGTCAACTCATTTACTTTGTTTTGAATGCTGCGCGCGTTTAGGTAAAGTGTTTTAATACTAGTTTTTAAACCATGATTTTTAGTTTTGACCCCTCCTGCAGCCCCTTTATATTCATACATATTATCCCTTCCTATCACCTTGTGGTTTACACTTACCCCAGTGCTCCTCTGCTCTGTTGCCTCCTGTCTTTTGCATTCTTTCTTGTGGTTCTGTTCATCTGAGCGCTCACCCACCCTAACTAGCTCAGAGCCCTCTCCTGGGTTCCCATCCCCCTGCCAAGCTTGTTTAAAGCCCTCCCAACCATACTATCAAAACCACCCGCGAGAATATTGGTCCCGTCTCTGTTGAGGTGTAACCTGTCCAACTTGTAAAGGTCCCACCTACCCCAGAAGTGGTCCCAATTGTTCAGGAAACTAAAGCCCTCCCTCCTACACCAACGGGAGAGTGGAGAGCACCAGTTCAGACTGTCACAGGATGGGAGAGTGGAGAGCACCAGTTCCAACCGGCGCAGGACGGGAGAGTGGAGAGCCCCAGTTCCAACTGTTGCAGGACGGGATGTGTGCAATAAAGGTACAGCAGTTATCATGGGTGACTTTAATCTACATATTGATTGGGCTAATCAAACTGGTAGTAATGTGGTGGAGGAGGATTTCCTGGAGTGTATTAGGGATGGTTTTCTCAACCAATATGTTGAGAAAGCAACTGGAGAGCTGGCCATCCTAGACTGGGTGATGTGTAATGAGAAGGGACTAATCAGCAATCTTGTTGTGCGAGGCCCCTTGGGGAAGAGTGATGATAATATGGTAGAATTCTTTATTAAGATGGAGAGTGACACAGTTAATTCAGAAACCAGGGTCCTGAACTTAAGGAAAGGTAACTTCGACAGTATGAGGCGTGAATTGGCTAGAATAGACTGGCAAAGGATACTTAAAGGGTTGACGGTGGATAAGCAATGGCAAACATTTAAAGATCACATGGATGAACTTCAGCAATTGTACATCCCTGTCTGGAGTAAAAATAAAACTGGGAACGTGGCTCAACCGTGGCGAACAAGGGAAATTAAGGATAGTGTTAAAACTAAGGAAGAGGCATATAAATTGGCTAGAAAGAGTAACAAATCTGAGGACTGGGAGACATTTAGAATTCAACAGAGGAGGACTAAGTGTTTAATTCAGAGGGGGAAAATAAAATACGAGAGGAAACGTGCAGGGAACATAAAAACTGACTGCAAAAGCTTCTATAAATATGTGAAGAGAAAAAGATTAGGGGAGACAAATGTAGGTCCCTTGCAGTCGGATTCAGGTGAATTTATAATGGGGAACAAAGAAATGGCAGATCAATTGAACAAATACTTCGGCTCTGTCTTCACGAAGGAAGACACGAATAACCTTCCGAATGTACTTATTCGGAGGGAAATTGATGGGATTCAAGGCTGATAAATCCCCGGGGCCTGATAGTCTGCATCCCAGAGTACTTAACGAAGTGGCCCTAGAAATAGTAGATGGATTGGTGATCATTTTCCAACAGTCTATCTATTCTGGATCAGTTCCTATGGACTGGAGGGTAGCTAATGCAACACCACTTTTAAAAAAGGAAGGAGAGAGAAAACGGGTAATTATAGACCGATTAGCCTGACATCAGTAGTTGGAATCAATCATTAAGGATGAAATAGCAGCGCATTTGGAAAGCAGTGACAGGATCGGTCCAAGTCAGCATGGATTTATGAAAGGGAAATCATGCTTGACGAATCTTCTGGAATTTTTTGAGGATGTAACTAGCAGAGTGGACAAGGGAGAACCAGTGGATATGGTGTATTTGGACTTTCAAAAGGCTTTTGCCAAGGTCCTGCACAAGAGATTGGTGTGCAAAGTCAAAGTGCATGGTATCGAAGAAAGATGCCGACAAAGATTTTGTGGGCTCTGCGGCATCATTTTCCCCTTTTCCGATGTTACTTTCAATCTGGTGCCATCTATGAGGGATCTGCGGCGTCTAGGAACAGTGAAGTCATCAAGCAGGCTGAGCAGCCAATCAGATTAAAGAATTCTCAGACAGCAAACCCAGAAGTAAAAAGTACAGATTATCATTGACTTTTTAATCATTTTACAAAAAATGAAATAAAGATTGGGGCTGAAATATCACAAACTAAAAAACAAATACATTTTTATTATTTTAAAAATCTATGCAATTACCATGGAATGGAGGGAATGACACTCAACAATTGTAAAGATAGTTTTCAGAGTCAGAGGTTGTTCAGCAGTAATTATGTTACACTTCATTTGACGAGGCTTAATTTTTTCAATGATTTTTACAATGGAAATAGTGCATACAAAGTTGACGCTCACATCAAATCACTGATTTTGTGTTGATTGCAACTGCGAAAACTGGAACAGCACATCCTGTGGAGAAGCAGGGCATTGCTGATAGCAACTTCCAGATTTCTGTGCTGAACTGCGCATGTGCTTACGTCAGAAGTTGCTGTCCGTTTTCCACACAAGTGTCAGCGACACTGACATTCGCTGTCATTACAACCACAAATTCTGGGCCAATAGTTTATTTGATCGCTACTGCCACCCCCTCCTTTTTTTTCCTTTCCTATCTTTGCTGAATACCTTGTAACCAGGAATATTAAGTTCCTAATCCTCCCCTTCTGGGAGCCAGTTCTCTGATATTGCCACTATATCATAGTCCCATGTGGTGACTTGTGCTTGCAGTTCGCCTTATTTACCATGCTCCATACATTTACACACGTGCACTGCAAACCCATCTTGGACTGCTTGGCATTTGCACCCTGTCTGAACCCTCCTATTTCTGAACTATTCTTTGCGCTTGTGCTGTTTGCCTTTCCAGGTCTTTTGTGCACCTTGTTTCTCCTTGTGCCCATCACCCTGCCAAATTAGTATACACCCTCCCCCACAGTACTAATTAACCTTCCAGTGAGGAAAACTACAGGGCAGTAATAGGGGATTTCAACTACCCTAGTATTAACTGGGATAAAATTAGTGTGAAAGGTATTAGAGGGTGCGGAATTCCTAACATGCATTAAGGAAATCTTTTTTGGCCCAAATGCAGCAAGCCCAACAAGGAAGGGGCCGGTTCTGGACTTAGTTTTAGGGAATGACGCTGGGCAGGTGGAAGAGCATTTAGGTGCTAGTGATCATAATCCGATTAGATTTAGGGTAGTTGTGGAAAAGGACAAAGATAGACCAGGAATAAAAGGTCTCAATTGGGGAAAAGCCAATTTTGCTGAGCTGAGAGGTGATTTAGCCATAGTAGACTGGAAACAGCGACTTGAAGGTAAATCAGTGTCAGAGCAGTGGGAGGCATTCAAGGAGGAGATCCTGAGGGTTCAGAGCAAGTATGTTCCTTTAAAGAAAAAGAGTGGGACTAACAAATCTAGAGCCCTTTGAATGTCAAAGGATATACAGGGTAGGATAAAGAAAAAAAGGGAGGCTTATGACAGATACCGAGGGCTCAATACTGCAGAAGCTCCAGAGGAGCAGGGGTGCAATTCGAAAGGAAATTAGGAGAGCAAAGAGAGAGCATGAAAAAATGTTGGCAACGAAAACCCAAAGATGCTTTATAAATACATTAAGAGCAAGAGGATAACTAAAGAAAGAGTAGAGCCTATTAGAGACCACACAGGTATCTCAGAAAACTTGGCTATGTTACACTCAGTCCCTTCATCCAAGTCATTAATATGGATTGTAAATAGTTGGGGGTCCCAGCATCGATCCTTGTAGCACCCCACTAATTACTGGTTGCCAACCCGCGAATGAACCATTTATCCCGACTCTCTGTTTTCTGTTAATTAGCCAATCCTCTATCCATGCTAATATATTGCCCCCAACCCCGTGAAATTTATCTTGTGCAGTAACCTTTTATGTGGCCCCTTGTCAAATGCCTTCTGGAAGTTCAAATACACCACATCCTCTGATTCCCCTTCATCCACCCTGTTCGTTACATCCTCAAAAGAATTCAAGCAAATTTGTCAAACATGACTTCCCCTTCATAAACAGACATTGCAATCAGGGAGCAAATCAACATGGTGAGAGAAAGTATTAAGGGGTTTAGCAACTTTGAAAGTGGATAAATCCCCAGACTGATGTGCAATGTATCCCAGGCCATTAAGAGAAGCCAAAGAGGAAATAGCAGAGGCTCTGAACATCATTTTCCAATCCTCTCTGGCTCCAGGTGTGGTGCCAGAGGGACTGGAGGACTGCTAATGTTGTACCTTTGTTTAAAAAGGGAGAAAGGGTTAGACTGAGTAATTACAGGCCAGCCAGCCTAACCTCGGTGGTAGGAAAATTATTGGAAAAAGTCCTGAGGGACAGGAAAAATCTTAATTTAGAAAGACATGGATTTATCAATGACAGTCAGCATGGATTTATTAAGGGAAGAACTTGATTGAATTTTTTGAGGAGGGCAGTGCGTATGATGTAGTGTATATGGATTTTAGCAAAGCTTTTGATAATGTCCCACACGGCAGACTGGTTGCGAAAGTTAAAGCCCATGGGATCCAAGGCAAAGTGGCAAATTGGATCCAAAATTGGCTGAGGCAGGAAGCAGAGATTGATGTGTGTTTTTGTGACTGGAAGGCTGTTTCCAGTGGGGTTCCGCAGGTTCCGTACAAGGGCCCTTGCTTTTTGTGGTATATATCAATGATTTAGACTTGAATCTAAGGGGTATGATTAAAAAGTTTGCAGATAATACAATCGGCTGTGTGGTTGATAATGAAGAAGAAAGCAGTAGACTGCAGGAAGATATCAATGAATTGGTCAGGTGGGCAGAACAGTGGCAAATGGAATTCAGTCCATAGAAGTGTGGGGTCATGCATTTAGGGAGGGCTAACTCGGCAAGGGAATCCACATTATATGGTCGGACACTGAAGTGCAGAGGAACAAAGGAATCTTGAATTGCCTGTCCACAGATCCCTGAAGGTAGTAGGCCAGGTAGATAAGGTGATTAAGAAGGCATACGGAATACTTGACTTTATTAGCCGAGGCATAGCATATTAGCCGAGGCTTGGAATACAAGAGCAGGGAGGTTATGCTTGAACTGTATCAAACACTAATTACGCCACAGCTAGAGTACTGCGTGCAGTTCTGGTCACCACATTACAGGAAAGATGTGAGTGCACTACAGAGGGTACAGAGGAGATTTATGAGGCTGTTGCCTGCAGTGGAGAATTTTAGCTAGGAGGAAAGATTGGATAGGCTGAGTTTGTTTTCTTTGGAATAGAGGAGGCTGAGGGGAGACCTTATTTGGGTGTATAAAATTATGAGGGGCCTAGATAGAGTGGATAGGAAGGACCTATTTCCCTTAGCAGAGGGGTCAGCAACCAGGGGGCATAGATCTAAAGTAATTGGTAGGAGGTTTTGAGGGGAAATTTCTTCACCCTGAAGGTGGTGGCGGTCTGGAACTCACTGCCTGAAAGGATGGTAGAGGCAGAAACCCTCACCACATTTAAAAAGTACTTGAAGTGTAGTAACCTACAGGGCTACGGACCAAGAGCTGGAAAGTGGGATTAGACTGGACAGCTCTTTGTTGGCCGGCATGGACACGATGGGCCGAAATGGCCTCCTTCCATGTTGTAAATTTCTATGAAATCGGTTCCAACTCTGGAGGGATGGTGGAAATGATTTGGGGAGTCAGAACATGAGTCACTCGCTGCAGAATAACCAGCCTCTGACCAGCTCTTGTAGCTGCAGTATTTATCTGGCTGGTCCAGTCAGGTTTCTGGTCAGTGGTGACCCTCAGGATGGTGATGGTGGGGAATTCTACAATGATAATGCCATTGAATGTCATGGGTAGGTGACTAGACTCTTTCTTTGAGATAGTCACTGCCTAGGATGCTTCACTTGCCACTTAGCAGCCCAAGCCTGAATGTGGTCCAGGTCTGCTGCACGTACACACGGCCTGCTAAATTATATGAGGAGTTGCGAATGGAACTGAACACTAATCATCAGGAAACATCCCCATTGCTGACTTTATGATGGAAAGAAGGCCTTTGATGAACCAGCTGAAGATAGTTGTGCCCTAAGCAACTCCTGCAGCGATGTCCTAGGATTGAGATAATTGATCTCCAACAACCACAACCATCTTCCTTTTTGCTAGGTATGACTCTAGCCAATGGCGAGTTTCCCCCATGATTCCCATTGACTTCAATTTTACTAGGGCTCCTTGATGCCACACTTGTCAAATGCTGCCTTGATGTCCCCTCTGGAATTCAGCTCTTTGTCCATGTGCAGACGAAGGCTGTAATGAGATCACGAGCTGAGTGGTCCTGGCAGAACCCAAACTGAACAGCATTTCTTTTCCTTCCGATTTCATTCGTTCCCACAAGGACCCTCTCAGTGTCCTTTACCATGGCACCAGGGAGGCAATACATCATACAGGACTGATGTCATTGATTGCATAGATGCCTGTCTATCCCCTGACTATAGAATCCCCCATGACCACTGCATTTCTACACTTTGCTGTGCCCCACTTTGCTGTCATTTTCCCCACTGTGTCGTGGATGTACTCTTGACTACACTCCCCCAAAGTGTCGTCAGCTTCACTGGTATTCAGCGCTGAATACTGGTTTGAGAGTTCCACTCTCTTGGAAAGCTTCCTGCACTACCTGCTTCTTCCTACCCTGCTGGATGGCCACCCACTTACTGTTCTCCTGAACTCTCCCTACCTCCTGGAATGTGCGCTCAATTCTCAGCCTCCCATATGCGTTGTAGAGATTCAGAAACCCTGAGCTCAAGTTTGTGCACCTGGCGGCACTTCCTTCACACGTGGTTGTCCAGGACACATGAAATGTCCTGGAGTTCCCACATGGCACAGGAATTGCAGGAAATGGCTTTCATCTGTCCCATCATTTTGCTTAAAAATAGCTATCATGTCAATAACTGCATTATCAGGCGAACCCGGAAGGCGAACTGGATGGATTTTGGTCTTTTTTCATCTAGCAATTCCTATATTCTGAGAGGACGAATTGATGTGTGTATGGGACTTTGCAACTTGAATATTGTAACTTTTCTTGAACTTGAGTAAGAAAATATTTCATTGTTTCCTGCTGGTAATTCTTCATACCTGCAATCATATTTGCTTTCCTACTATATTTTCAGTACTCTGCTTCATTATATTTTATTTTATTGGCCCTAGATTTGTCACTTCCACTTTTAAGTCTCATTTCAGTTTTAATTTCTCAATTCTGGCTTTTGCTGAATCTCCCTTTTTATTTAATTGCATTAATATTTTAGTCTGTACCCTAATCCATTTTGTTTGAAAGCTCTCTATTGTTCGTCCACTGGTGTAACCTTTTCTTTTCAATTCATGTGGGCTATTTCCCTTTCCTGTTGAAATTTGATGACAAATTTTCAATTCAAGAATGCCAACAGTTCATTGAGTCACAATGATGTAATAGCCACTTGAATGAGTCACAGCATGTATCCGATGTAAGACATTGTTGTGATTTAACAAATGGCAAACCCTGGACACCGTTGGCTGGAATGGAGAGTTGTGTGATCCCATACCAGTGTTGGGGTCACACAACTCTCGGGAGCCTCCTATCAATCAACAAGAGCAGGCATTGACGACGAGATCCAACACCGCCTCCAGTGCGCCAGTGCAGCCTTCGGGCGCCTGAGGAAAAGAGTGTTTGAAGACTAGGACCTCAAAACTGTCGCCAAGCTCATGGTCTACAGGGCCGTAGTAATATAATACCTGCCCTCCTGTATGGATCCGAGGCATGGACCATGTACAGTAGACACCTCAAGTCGCTGGAGAAATACCACCAGCGATGTCTCCGCAAGATCCTCCAAATTCCCTGAGAGGACAGACGCACAAACATTAGCGTCCTCGTAAAGGCCAACATCCCCAGCATCGAAGCACTGACCACACTTGATCAACTCCGCTGGGTAGGCCACATAGTTTGTATGCCAGACACGAGACTCCCAAAACAAGTGCTCTACTTGGAACTCGTCCATGGCAAACGAGCCAAAGGCAGGCAGAGGAAACGTTACAAGGACACCCTCAAAGCCTCCCTGATAAAGTGCGACATCCCCACTGACACCTGGGAGTCCCTGGCCAAAGACCACCCTAAGTGGAGGAAGTGCATCCAGGAGGCCGCTGAGCTCCTCGAGTATCGTTGCCGAGAGCATGCAGAAATCAAGTGCAGGCAGCGGAAGGAGCGTGCGGCAAACCAGGCTCCCCGCCCATCCTTCCCCTTAACCATTGTCTGTCCCACCTGTGATAGACTGTGGTTCTCGTATTGGACTGTACAGCCAACCAAGAACTCCTGCTCAGAGTGGAAGCAAGTCTTCCTCGATTCCGAGGGGCTGCCTATGATGATGATGTTGTCATTTAGCTTATGGTAAATACTACACAATGTTATGGCAACATAATTTGGAAGTATTGTCCTCCTATTAGTATGGGACTAAGGTTGTGTGTGCTCTTTTAAACTTGACCAAGTATCCTTACTATCAACTAAAAGAATTTCAGCATAATTAGCTTTAATCATGTTGATGGGAACCTCGCACACCGAGACCATAGTCATTTTTTGGAAAGTATTTTTTATTTCTCCCCTCAGTGTGGAGGAATAGGCTTCAGTGCCACAGGGTTAGGGAGGGACATGTTGGGTAAGGCTGCCAGTACTGATAGCTATCCAGTGACCCCTGCTGGAATTGTGCATGTGCAGGTATTGTGTGAAGACAACTTGGATTTCAGATCCCTGCAGAAATCTGAGGGGTTGACTACATGGCAGAGATAGAATAGAAGAGGGAGAACTGTGGCGAAAACGGGAAAAATGCATTTTTATAAGAAAAGGAAATGATGCAAATACTGGAAGTCTAATGAAAACAAAGTTGAAAGCACACTCCAGGTCAGTCAGAATCTATGGTGAGAGCAGACTTTAACAGAACTGAAAAATGAGGAGAGATGGATGTTCATCTTATGAGGTTAGAAAAAAGGGGCAGGGAGGTGGAGGGAAAATAATTTTTTTTAAACCCAGAAAGTACATGTCCCTGGACTGATTGTCACTCTTCCTATAATGCAGCAAACAGGAAAAGACCCTCCAAGCATCTGAGATACCTTGTGCATCACAATATATACACTCCACATCCCACCTAAAACCACACAACAGATCATCTCTGGCAAGGAATAAAAAGCCAAAGAAAAATGGAAGAAGGTGGGAGATAAAAGATAGAAAACTTGATGATCAGTTTTGAAATAAAAACTCAAGGTGCCGGCCAAGTACAGTTGATCACAGAGGCTGCCTGGCCTGCTGAATATTTCCAGCATTTTCTGTTTATTACCGTTGGTCTACCAGCTCTAAAAGAAAATGGGAAAAGAACTGGTCAACAGTGAGAGCGAAGCCCCTCACCAGCCCTGTGTTCTAATGATGGATTGCCCCTCACCCAAAATGGCAACTTATTTCCCTCAACACCCACTCCTTGGATCACCAACATGCCCACCCCTTATCACTTTCAGCCCCTGCTGTAAAGGGAATGGGAAGTACAGATCAAGTCTCAAGTTACTGAAGTCAATGTTCATCTCAGAGGGCTGCAGAGCACATAGGGGAAAGGTCAGCCATTCATGAGGTTTGCGGTGAGCTTCACTTAAACATCGCAAGTGGTAAATGACAGAGGTCAGAGTGGGAAAGTGGCATGCTAAAGGAGGTTGAGTCGCATTTCTGGATGAAACAGAAATATTTTGGTCCCCAACCTGGAGGAGATAGCACTGTGTGCAGTGAATACAGTATAGTGGAGGAAGTGTTTGCAAATTGAAATTAAATGTGTAGAAAGAACGTGATTTTGTATAGGTTTTGTATCTCATCTGAAAGAAGGCATCGCAGACAATGTAGCACTTGCCCAGTACTGCACTGAAGTGTCAGCCTGGAGTATGTGCTGAAGTTCTGGAGGGGGTGCCTGATGTGAAACTTTCTGACTGGAGGCTATGCCTGAACCAAGCTGATTCATCAATAAAACCACAAAAGGCTGATAAAATAGCCAAAGATCAGTCAGTGTCTGAACATGGAAGATTGGTTAATCTTACTCATAGCTCTCTTCAGCAGAGTGGTTCATAATTAAAGCTTCAATCGATCTTTCTCGTTCAGGTGCTGAGCAATCTGTTGTGTACCTGTAACATTTTCTGTTTTGTTTCAGATTTTCAGCATTTGTGGTTTTGTGGCATCTGCTGTTAAATGCATTTTTAAAAAGAGTTCAAACACTCGCACTTTTATTTTTATTCATTCCTGGGATATGGGCATCGCTGGAAAGGCCAGCATTTATTGGCCATCCGTAATTACCCTTGAGAAGATGGTGGTGAGCTGCCGCCTTGAACCGCTGCAGTCCTTGAGGTGAAGGTTCTCCCACAGTGCTGTTAGGGAGGGAGATCCAGGATTTTGACCCAGCGACAATGAAGGAACGGCAATATACTTCCAAGTCAGGATGGTGTGTGACTTGGAGGGGAATGTGGAGGTGTTGGTGTTCCCATGCGCCTACTGCCCTTGTCCTTCCAGGTAGTAGAGGTCGTGGATTTGGGAGGTGCTGCTGAAGAAGTCTTGGCGAGTTGCTGCAGTGCATCTTGTAGATGGTGAACACATGGTACGTCAGTGATGGAGGGAGCAAATGTTTAAGGTGGTGGATGGGGTGCCAATCAAGTCGGCTACTTTGTCCTGGATGGTGTTGAGCTTCTTGAGAGTTGTTGGACCTGCACTCATATCCAGGCAAGTGGAGAGTATTCCATCACACTCCTGACTCTGCCTTGTAGATGGTGGCAAGGATTTGGAGAGTCACGAGGTGAGACACTCGCTGCAGAATACCCAGCCTTTGACCTGCTCTTGATGCCTCAGTATTTATGTGGCTGGTCCAGTTAAGTTTCTGGTCAATGGTGACCCCCCAGGATGTTGATGGTGGGGGATGCAGCGATGGCAATGCCGTTTAATGTAAAGGGGCGAGAGTTAGACTCTCCCGTGTTGGAAATGGTCATTGTCCGGCACTTGTGTGGCGCGAATGTTACATCAACCCAAGCCTGAATGTCGTCCAGGTCTTATTGCATGCGCACATGGACTGCTCCATTATCTGAGGAGTTGCGAATGGCACTGAACAATGTGCAGTCATCAGCAAAATCCCCACTTCTGACCTTGTGATGAAGGGAAGGTCATTGATGAAGCAGCTGAAGATGGTTGGGCCTAAGTCACTGCCCTGAGGAGCTCCTGTTGCGATGTTCTGGGGCTGTGATGATTGACCTCCAATCACCACAACCACCTTCCTTTGTCCTAGGTATGACTTCAGCCAGTAGAGTGTTTCCCCCCATGATTCCCATTGACTTCAGTTTTACTAGGGCTCCTTGGTGTCACACTCGGTCAAATGTTGCCTTGACGTCGAGGGCAATCACTTTCGCTTCACGTCTGGAATTGAGCTCTCTTGTCCATGTTTGGACCAAGGCTGTAATGAGGTCTGGAGCTGAGTGGTCCTGGTGGAACCCAAACTGGGCATTGGTGAGCAGGTTATTGGTGAGTAAATGCCGCTTGATGGAACATGGTGTCAACAGTGCTATCACTTTGATGATGATTGAGAGTAGACTGATGAGGCAGTAATTGGCCGGATTGGATTTGCCCTGCCTGTTGTGGACAGGGCATACCTGGGCAGTTTTCCACACTGTTGGATCGATGCCAGTGTTTGTAGCTGTACTGGAACAGCTTGGCTAGAGGCACGGCTAGTTCTGGAGCACAAGTCTTCAGTAGAACAGCCAGATGTTGTCGGGGCCCATAGCTTTTGCTGTATCCAGTGTGCTCAGCCTTTTCTTGACATCATGTGGAGTGAATCAAATTGGCTGAAGACTGGCTTCTGTGATGGTGGGAACCTCAGGAGGAGACTGATTGATCACCCACTCGGCACTTCTGGCTGAAGATGGTTGCAAAGGCTTCAGCCTTGTCTGTTGCACTCGTGTTCTGGGCTCAGCCATCATTGAGGATGGGGATATTCATGGAGCCGCCTCCTCCCGTTAGTTGTTTAATGGTCCACCACCATTCACAACTGGATGTGGCAGGACTACAGAGCTTTAATCTGATCTGTTGGTTGTGGGATCATTTATCCTTGTCTATAGCATGCTGCTTCTGCTTTTTAGCATGCATGTAGCTGGCGAGGAAGAGATTCTGCTCATTTGCTCCCCGGCAGGAAGCACAGTTCAGTGTGAGGAATGATTGACTTTGATATGTAACAGCGTGTGTGGGAAGCTTTATCGTGAAGCAACAGGCTGGGTCTCTTCTCTTGGAAAAGAGAAGGCTGAGGGGTGAGCTAATCGAGGTCTTTAAAATGATGAAAGGTGTTGATAGAGTGGATACAGAGAGAATGTTTCTACTTGTGGGGAAGAGCATAACTAGAGGCCATCAATATAAGATCGTCACCAAGAAATCCAATAGGGAATTCAGGAGAATTTTTTTTTACCCAGAGAGTGGTGAGAATGTGGAACTCACTACCACAGGGAATGGTTGAAGCAAATATAGATGCATTTAAGAGGAGGCTGGGCAAGCATATGAGGGGGAAGGGAATAGAGGGTTATGCTGATAGATTTAGATGAGAAAAGGCAGGAGGAGGCTCGTGTACTGAATTTGCTTCATGAGTTCTTTGCTTAAGAATTCATAGCAACACATAGCTATTAAGAACGAGTTGGTTTATTAGCAAAGGTTTAATAATTGTGATCGGGGCCCAGGCGAGGCGAGGGCCAGGGGCAGCATGGGCCAGCCCATACTGCGATATGTGTGCGCACTAGGTCCGTTCAGCAGAGCTGGTCTCTAGTTAACCCTTGCCTCTGGAACAAGACCTAGCTCTGTCAAGCCTGTGTGGTGGCTGGTGTGCAACGGCCACCACACGTTTTTAAAAAAAAAAAAAATCCACGCACAGGCATCTTCCACCCTTCATGATGCAGTTCGGGACCTGGAATATCAGGTCCTTCATTGAAACACTTGTGAACTCAGCCCTTTTTGGTGTGGAAACAAGTCATCCTCGAAATGAGGGTCCGCCTAAGAACAAGTTGTCCTGTGTTGCAGCTTCCCCAGGTTGGCAACTCCTGGCTAGTGCTGCTGCTGGCTTGTTCTTTTGCATTCCTCATTGATGCAGGGTTGGTCCCCTGGCTTAATGGTAAAGGTAGAGTGAGGGATATGCCTGGCCATGAAGTTACAGATTGTGGTGGAACACAATTCTGCTGCTGTTGGCCCACAGCGCCTCATGAATGCCCAGTTTTGAGCTGCTAGATCTGGTTCTGAATCTATCCCATTTAACACGGTGGTATCTCCCTGCTATCAGCCACTGGGAAAGTCGTCGCTAGAGTCCTCCTCAACCGTCTTCTTTCCATGGCCGAGGAGCTCCTCCCGGAGTCGCAGTGCGAATTTCGTCCCCTACGGGGCACAATGGACGTGATTTTTGCAGCGCGACAGCTACAGGAAAAATGTAGAGAACAGCGCCAGCCCTTATACATGGCCTCCTTCAACCTTACAAAGGCCTTTGACACTGTCAACCGCGAGGGTCTATGGAGTGTCCTCCTCCGTTTTGGATGCCTCCAAAAGTTCGTCACCATCCTCCGCCTGCTCCACAATGACATGCAGGTCATGATCTTTACCAACGGATCCATCATGGACCCAATTCGCGTCAAGACCGGGATCAACCAGGGCTGCGTCATCACCCCAATCCTCTTCTCAATATTTCTCGCTGCCATGCTCCACCTCACAGTCAATAAGCTCCCCGCTGGAGTGGAACTAAACTACAGATCCAGTGGGAACCTGTTCAAACTGCGCCGTCTCCACGCCAGATCCAAGACCACCCTAACCTCTGTCATCGAGCTACAGTACGTGGATGACGCCTGCGTCTGCGCACATACAGAGGCCGCACTCCAGGACATAGTCGACGTATTTACTGAGGCGTACGAAAGCAATGGGCCTTACGCTAAACATCCGTAAGACAAAGGTCCTCCACCAGCCTGTCCTCATCGCACAGCATTGCTGCCCCCCAGTGATCAAGATCCACGGCGCAGCCCTGGACACCGTGGACCACTTCCCATATCTTGGGAGCCTCCTATCAACAAGAGCAGGCATCGACGACGAGATCCAACTCTGCCTCCAGTGCGCCAGTGCAGCCTTCGGTTGCCTGAGGAAAAGAGTGTTTGAAGACCAGGTCCTCCAAACTGCCACCAAGCTCATGGTCTACAGGGCTGTAATAATACCTGCCCTCCTGTTTGGCTCAGAGACATGGACCATGTACTGCAGACACCAAGTTGCTGGAGATATATCACCAATGATGTCTCCGCAAGATCCGACAAATCCTCTGGGATGACAGGCGCACCAACATCAGCGTCCTCACTCAGGCTAACATCCCCAGCATTGAAGCACTGACCACACTCGATCAGCTCCCTGGGCAGGCCACGTAGTCTGCATGCCAGACACGAGACTCCCAAAGCAAGTGCTCTACTCTGAGCTCCTTCATGGCAAACAGGCCAAAGGTGAGCAGCGTAAACGCTACAAGGGCACCCTCAAAGCCTCCCTGATAAAGTGCAACATCCCCACTGACACCTGGGAGTCCCTGGTCCAAGACCGCCCTAAGTGGAGGAAGTGCATCCGAGAGGGCGCTGAGCACCTCGAGTCTCAACACCGAGAGCATGCAGAAGTCAAGCACAGACAGTGGAAAGAGCGTGTGGCAAACCAGTCCCATCCACCCCTTCCCTTAACGTCTATCTGTCCCACCTGTGGCAGGGACTGTGGCTCTCGTATTGGACTATTCAGCCACCAAAGAACTCACTTCAGGAGTGGAAGCAAGTCTTCCTCGATTCCGAGAGACTGCCTATGATGAGTCCCCACACGTGATTGATGGTGTCCTCAGTGTGAAGACAGGAATTCGTCTCCACAATGACTGTAGCAGACTGGTTCAAAATTCGGCTTTTGATTTACAATGATTTTTATTTCTTCATTTATAATAAGTGTTATAACCTTTCCATTTATATACTGTCATGCTGTCATGGGAATGCTGTCATCTCTTCTCTAACTTTAGTTATATGTGGGCTGCAGCAGTTGTATGTTTCTGTTATCACCAGTGTTGTGGTAATGTTAAATTACCAGGGAATTTATGATGCTGGTTTCTATTGCATTTTGATTATCCCGCATGGAGCTAATGAAAAACGCTGGGTCATTGATGTATGTGCACTTACAAAGGTAGTGGAGTATTGAGAACTCATGAGGCGAGGAAATACTGGCTTGCTTCCTTGATGGGTTTTTCAGTAATAAAGCAATCTACAATGGAATTCAGATTCCCTTGAAAAGTATAGTTGAACAAATGGGACACAGCCTGAGTAAAAAAGGTGCAACCGTTCACCATCACAGACCAGCAGTTGTAATACAAATGCACCAGAGAACAAAACATGCACGATTCAGGTAAACAGTTGAGTTTACAATTGAATTGTTTTCTTCAAAGTTGCATTTTATCAAATAAAAACCCATGTTTAAAGTATCAGCATTAATCTGTAGAATTTGTTGCGGCCAAGACTTGCTTTTTCATGGTGTCATTTTGAAGTTCAAGTGCATCAACCTTGCCAAAGAATAGTTTACAGTTGAGGCCAAGAAGATTGTGCAGGTTGCTTGGGTCGAGCGATATCATCTGAAGATGGATTCCTCCACACACACTTTTTTCTCCCTTTTTAGGATCTATCTTCATTGCTGAAGGAATGGCACACTTTCCAGTGATTTTTCCCAAAGATGAGGTTTGTTTGGATCACTCACCAAATGAGTATAGGAAGGTGCCTCAGTCAACAATCATAGTCAGATGTCCTGTTCAATAGGTAGAGATCTCTAACCAAATATTTTTGGTGTTGTTTTGGGACTGAATTGACCTGTGTCTGCTATTTTAAAGGACTGGTGTGAAGAGAGATTTATATTTACTCTCAAGTTGCTGCACATCATCTTGCCATTTAAAATGATCTGTTAAGATAATTGAGATTTTTGCTTTTGAAATAGTTTTGTCATTTGATTTGTTTACCCTAACTGCTCGTGTTCTTTCAGATGCTTTTTAGTAGCAACATTAGGATCAAATTGTTTTGGAACTGGGTTTGAATCATTGTGTTTCTGTTGAGGAAAACAGATTAGTGAGCCTTGCTTTTATCTGGAAAATGTACTGATAATCATTCTTTTGAATAGAGATTTGGAATGTACTTGAAATATTGAAACATTAAGCCTCTTGAGACTGTTTCTGGGATTGATATCTTAAGCTGGGAAAGCTTTATCTAAATGGCACATCACACTTGATGCATTTTGGAATAATATACAGTAATGGTTAAATTTCAAATACAACCAAATCTTGCTAATGTAAGATGTCTTTGGCCAAAGTGCATAGTTAAGAATGATCAGACAATCAAATTAACATGACAAACTTTAGTGGTGAGATGATTTCGACTGAATAGATTCGTTGCCATCTCTTTGGGTTCTCGTCAGATGGTTATGATGGTTGAAAAATCTAGGTTTGTATAATTGGAGGCACTTAATTTTGAGTAATGCACTTTTTATATTATTCCATGTTATCTGAAGCTGAATATTTCAATGAAGAGAACATGGACATGGTTGGGTATATTCTGGGTAGCATGTCTACAGCCATTCATTTTTTGGGTAGTTGAGCATGATAGAATCATAGAATTATACGGCATAGAAAGAGATCATTTGGCCCATCATGCCTGTGCTGGCTTTTTGGTAGAGCTTATCCAGTTAATCCTAGTCCCTTGTTCCATATTGTAATTTTATTCCCTTTCAAGTATTTATCCAATTCTCTTTTGAATGTTACCATTGAATGTGCTTCCACCACCCTTTCAGGTCGGGTATTCCAGATCACAACATCTGTGTTCAAAAGAAAAAAAAATGTTTTCTCCTGTTGCCTGTGGTTCTTTTGCCAATCAACTTAAGTATGTGTCCTCTGGTTACCAACCCTCTGCTACAGTTGGTCCTTATTTACTCAAAAAACTATTCATGGTTTTGAACACCTCTATCAAATCTGCTCTAAGGAGAACAATTCCAGCTTCTCCAGTCTCTCCACATAACTGAAGTACCCTTCCTCATCCCCATTCATCATCATCATCATCGGCAGTCCCTCGAAACGAGGATGACTTGCTTCCATGCCAAAAAAGGATAAGTTCCCAGGTGTTCCAATGAAGGTTCTAAAATTCCAGGTTCTGAACTACATCCCGAAGGATGGAAGATGCCTGTGCGTGGATTTTTTTTAACATGTGGGCTTGATAGAGCTAGGTCTTGGTCCAGTGGCAAGGATTACCCAAGACGACTGGAGAACAGCTCTGCTACACAGACCTAATGCGCGCACACATCGCAGTGTGGGCTGCCCCTGGGCCCCTGGCCCCGAACCCATGCCTTCCCTGAGCCTCGATCACGTCCCTCCACAGTCTTTTGCCGCTCGTTCGCCCTGATCTCACCTATCCTGCTGTATCTGCCCACGTTCCAATCACCGACCTGGACCTTGATGACGTCACTCTTCGCTGCCGGCGCTGCTTCCTGAAGTAATATGCATCCACGGTGCTCCCAGGCCACTTCTCGCCGCTCCTTTTATGGCCCCGACCTGCTGCTGGTGTTCTCACGCAGGTTGGGTCATCCCCATTACCATTCTAGTAAATCTCTTCTGCACTCTCCAAGGCCATGACATCCTTCCAAAAGTGTGTAATGCCCAGAATTGAACACACGCCTCCAGCTGAGGCCTAACCAGTGTATTATACAAGTTTAGCATAACTTCCTTGCTTTTTTCTATTGCAAATCAGAAGTAAATCTGTATCCTTTTAATGTAATTTCCACTAAGTTTTTGAGAAATTTTTCTCCAGCATTCTTTCATTGGTCATCAGTTGAGTTCACCCTGTCAGCTATTTTTTGTTAAACTGGATCAGTTGTGTACTTTTCAGTTTTTCTGAGCCCTTGTGTTGGAACAAGGGGCCTCTAAACATTGGAATCAACCATTGGTGGCAGTGCTTTCTGCTGCCAAGGCCTTAAGCTCTTCCCTCCCTAAACCTCTCCGCCTCGCTACCTCTTTTTCTTCCTTTTTAAGATGCTCCTTGAAACCTACTACTTTGACCAAGCTTTTGGTCATCTGCCCTCATTTCTCCTTGTGTGGCTTGGCATTAAATTTTATTCTATAACATTCCTGTGAAGCACCTTGGGACATTTTACCACATTAAATGCACGATATAAATACAAGTTGTTGTTGAATTAATGTCTGAAGCAGGACCATATGATCACCGCCAGTGTTGCAGTATGACACCACATACATTTTGACAAAATTCTGTTTGTAACAACGATTTAGCTCAACTTCAATAAATGGTAATAGTGCCTGAAGTTAGCAATCTGAAGCAAAGTAAATTAAAACATGTTTTAAAATTATGAACCTGGATGAATAACTAAGGTTATAGTGGACACAACCAAAGCAGAAGAGTCGGAGAGAAGCAATGAGTAGATGAGACAAAACTTTGAATAAGTTTGCATGTTTTGAGCTCCTCAAAGAATTTTGAAGAAATAGTGTGATGATTCTTGATATATGTGCAGGGAGGGGGAAGAGCATGCAGAGATTTAACCCCCCCCCCCCCCTGCCCCCCGCCTCTTCCCCCTTCCCCCTGCCCCAGCCAATGTTCTTCTCTTCTCTTCCTGAGGTGAGAGTACAGGGGCCAGTCACCCATCAATGCATTGCTCAAAAGGTCATTAATCATGTGGAAGTCCTGATGATGAGTGTTGACAGACTATTAGACTGTGTGATGAGGTGCATCACAGTTGAGCCCAATTTTATCTACACACATTTTCAGCACGTGTTGCGAGATAACCATTAGGAGGTTGAACCATGTATTTTTTCCTCCCTGTGGTGACAACATTACCATTATTGTGGCTGTCATATTGGTTGACTTAAGATTGGTATTGAACCTGAACCTTCTGGGCCTGTGTGCCTCTAAACTTGCTGAGCCAACTTCCTATTTTGACTGCTTAATTCGATCTTCTGTAATACAAAGGTAGTTTATTATGTAATGAAAATATATTGGCAAGATTTGAGTTTTCAAACGTTCAAAGTACATCAAGTAGAAGTAAACCATAATGTGCATATCAATTTATTGCATTCTATAAGTTATTAAATTAGGCTATGATAAACACTTGGGTAGCTCATTAAAGATGTCCTGGGAATGTTTTTTTACCCCTGATAACTTCCTCTTGGGAGGATGAAAACTGTGGGCAGAACCATCAAATGAAAACATTGGAAGTGGGAATTAGCAATTCAGTTAAGAATGCGGTAGTACTATACTTGATAGTGAGAGGGATGGACCCTTATCTTTTGCAGTTCAGGCCAAGTTCTGGATGATTTGTTGCATCCCAGATGCTAGGGAGAGGACATTTTGGAAAGAGTAGAAGAGATTATGGAAAGGGAGGGAGAATAGTCAGTCAGTGTGGTCCATGTGGGAACTAATGACGAGAAAGGAAAAGCTTGAAGTCCCATAAAGAAAAATCTGAGCAAGTTTAGCCAAAGGAATGAAGGGATGCTAATCCCCAGATTGCTCCCCGAGCCATGTCTTAGAATAGGTCAGTAGATATATACTTGGAAAGATATAAACTTGAAAATGAGAAATGAAAGACTTGAAAATGAGATTTGTGGGGCTATGGGCAAAGGGCAGAGGAGTGGGAATAATTAGATAGTTCTTTCAAAACAGCCTCAGGCATGATGGACTGAATGTCTCCTTTCTGTGCTCTATGATTTTATGAATAGAGAAGGTTAGGAAGATTAGGGAGCTCAATATGTAGCTCAAGGGGTAGTATCAGGAAGAGGATTTTCAATTTTTGGGGCACTGGTACAAGTTCTGAGGAGAATGGGAACTGTTCTGCAAGAATGGGCTACATCTGAACAGTTAATTAGCAAAATGAATAAATAGGGATTTAAACAAGGAAATTAAGGGGTCTGGACAATAAAAGCAATCGGATAAAGCAAATAGAGATGGTTGAAATAGATAAGGTTAATGCACAAATTTAAAAAAATAGCAAAAGGGAGAGCATGCAGAAGGAATAAAGGGAGAAGAGAAGGTAAATGTGAGGTTATCCACTTTGGGGGCAAAAACATTAAGACAGAATATTATCTGAAAGGTGGCAGATTAGGAAAAGGGGAGGTGCAACGAGACCTGGGTGTCATGGTTCATCAGTCATTGAAAGTTTGCATTCAGGTACAGCAGGCGGTGAAGAAGGCAAATGGTATGTTGGCCTTCATAGCTAGGGGATTTGAGTATAGGAGCAGTGAGGTCTTACTGCAGTTGTACAGGGCCTTGGTGAACCCTCACCTGGAATATTGTGTTCAATTTTGGTCTCCTAATCTGAGGAAGGACATTCTTGCTATTGAGGGAGTGCAGTGAAGGTTCACCAGACTGCTTCCCGGGATGGCCGGACTGACTTACGAGGAGAGACTGATCAACTGTGCCTTTATACATTGGAGTTTAGAAGGATGAGCGGAGAAACATACAAGATTCTGACGGGACGGGACAGGTTAGATGTGGGTCGATTGTTCCTGATGTTGGGAAATTCCAGAACCAGGGGACACAGTCTTAGGATAAGGGGTAGGCCATTTAGGACTGAGATGAGGAGAAACTTCTTCACTCAGTGTTGTTAACCTGTGGAATTCCCTACTGCAGAGAGTTGTTGATGCCAGTTCATTGGATATATTCAAGAGGGAGTTAGATATGGCCCTTACAGCTAAAGGGATCGAGGGGTATGGAGAGAAAGCAGGAAAGGGGTACTGAGGGAATGATCAGCTATGATTTTATCGAATGGTGGTGCAGGCTCGAAGGGCCGAATGGCCTACTCCTGCACCTATTTTCTATGTCTCTAAATAGAGCGGTTATAAACAGAGAAAAGAGGCAGATAAAGGAACCAGATGTGAGTTGGGACAAAAAAATCAAGGAAGAAGGAATGACATTAAATGCAAATCAAAATAAGGATAAGGTGTTTTTGTGAATGATTTTCCCAGCATTGAGCTAGGAAGACATGTCTTGGTTATTTAATGCATATAGATTTAGCAATAATGATATAAAAACACTAAATGCCTTTAATAATGAAAAAAGGTTTTCCCTTCCGTACTGGGTGAATAATTGATCAAAGCTTTGGCATTTGCACCAAAAATATTCATGCATCTCAGATGATTTCCTTCATAGTTCCACAATGTCCACTCCCTATCATCTCTCTCATGCACTCCATCCATGTGTCCAGAGCCCACTATCTGCCTCCTGGACACTGCAGTCCCTCTCCTCAATGCTTCATCGCTCTGCTTTTATCATCTTAGTACGCACACAATCTAAATATGTACTCTGTTTTGTGTTTTTTTTAAAAAACACATCTACGAATCCAAGCCCTCTGAGGGAGAACTGCACACTGTTCAATGTAACCATGCAAAAAGCATCAGATACTAATTAAAATCACATTTTCAAACCAAG
Source organism: Pristiophorus japonicus (assembly GCF_044704955.1). Lineage (NCBI taxonomy): Eukaryota > Metazoa > Chordata > Chondrichthyes > Pristiophoridae > Pristiophorus > Pristiophorus japonicus. Next base: position 67,649,738 of record NC_091978.1, read on the forward strand.
CTCCTGCTGAAAAGTCCAAAATTACTGTGTTCTTTTTAATAGATTTACCATTTAAAGCGGCAGACATATAATGACTCTGGAGAGTTAAAGATTTACCAGCCACAACTGCAGCTATGCTGACTAGGAAAAGATTCAATAAAATGCAGATTTTAATATCAAGGCATTATCGATATGCAGGGTAATATGATATCTTTAATTTGGTAGTGATGAACATCTGTTACTGTTGTGGAGCAAAACCTTGTGTAAACAATCACTGCTTTGGTTAAAATCTTCATATATGTCGGCATTTGGAGCTTGCACTTGCCCTTGGATTCTCTTGCTAATTTGGCTGCAAAACAAAATCCATCTTAAATGAGTTTCAACTGAGAACAGTGCAGCAGCAGCAGAGTTCGAGGCTCAATTTTCCCCAAGCCCGTTTTCTGACGTATTGCCAGAGTTAAGCCGGTTTTTCGAGGCCAGAAATGCGGCTGAAATAATTTGCCAAAGTTTCCCTGATGTATAATTTGAATTTGGCGCGGCGCAGTCTGTCCAGTCGCCTTGTGGGGTGGAGCCTGCTGCCTGTGCCGAAAAACAATGCCGCACCTTCTGTCCATGCGCGGGGGGGGGGGGGGGGGAAGTAATGTTTTTGTCGTCGTTCCAATGGACATGCATGTTCTGCACAGCTCGGATTTGGCAATCAGACATTTTTCAAGAGCCAGTTGTATGTGTGAGAATATTGAGTGCTGTGTGAGAGCATTGGAGGAATCGCAGCTGCAGCAATACAAGATGCAACACTGAGCAAGAACCAAGAATGTCTTGCAGGAAGCAGAGGAGGCATTAATTACTGTGATTGAAAACAGATGGCAGGAGCTGGACACCAGCAGAGGTCACATAAAGTTCCACACAAAGAAATGAAGAAACACTGCTCCCAAGTTGCAGGAGATTACCATGCAATGGTGACCACCATGAGATCTGGAGGCCAGTGTAAAAAGAAGTGGTAGGACCGTGGCCAAGTAATTAGTGTAAGTAATATTTTCATTTATTCAATGCAATTGCAGCAGTTAATGTGACTGTCTGTATATGTCCCACCCTCTCTTTTAAAAAGTTAAATTTTCATCTTTGCAGAGGAAGGTGGCACATAATAAAGGGGAAGGTGTCACATAATAAAAAGAGGCCCGGCAAATCTGCACCCACTGACACCCTTGGAAGAGAGGGTCGCTGCTTTGATGGGTCCTGCCTGGAGAAACGCAATCCGTGCTGCACAAGCTGGGCCCACACTCGCGGGAGAGCGCAAGTCCTGCAAATTCATCGTGGCCCTTCAAATCAGCCTGCTGCCTGGCCTGCGATGTGTGATCCTACTCATGCCACCCATCCTGCCCCCTCCTCTGCTGTTATATTTTGTAGAACTTGAGGCCAACCCTGACAGTGCAGCAGATGATTCAGACGCGGATGACCCTGAAGAGGAGAACATCTTCCAATTCAACCCTTCAGACCAACATGGGGGTGAGAGGGAGAGGATGGAGCTGGATGAAGCACTGATGGATGGCTCGCCCTCCTTCGCCTCATGCTCCGGCCTCAGGCACCTGCATGGCTTCCTTATCCTCGTCGTCCTCCTCCTCCTCCTGTTCGTGATCTGCATATTCCACATTATTATCATCGGCAACTCTCACCGCAGGTGGGTCTTCCACTATCAGGTGCTGCTGCCTCATGATGGCTAAGTTATGCAGCATGCAGCACACAACAGTGAAGTGACCGACAATCTCATGAGTACAGCAAGTAGCTTCCAGAATGGTCCAGGCATCGGAAACACTGATTCAATATGCCAATGGTCCTCTCTATGATGCTGCCCGTTGCAATGTGCGACATGTTGTATTCACGGTAAGCTTCCGTCCGGGTTACGCGTAGGGGCATCATGAGCCAGGTGGCGAGGCCGTACCCTTTGTCTCCCAGTCGCCAGCTCTGCCCTTCTGGCTGCTGAAACATGGCAGATATAACGCTCTCATGTAGGATGAATGCATCATGGGTGCTGCCAGGGAATCTTGCATCAACTGAAATGATATGATGCACGTTGTCACACACGAGCTGCACATTAATGGAGTGGAAGCCTTTTCTGTTCCTGTACATCTTGGAATTCTCCAAAGGTGCTGGTAAGGTGATGTGGGTACAATCAATGCAGCTCTGTACTTTGGGGAAGCCAGCAATCCTGGAGAAGCCCACAGCCCTTTCACGCATTGCTTGGGCGGTCATGGGGAACTTTACAAAGTTATTCCTATGTGCATACAGTGCAGCCGTCACTTGATGAATGCAGACGTGTTGCAAGTTGAGCGATGGCGCACACATCCCCAGTTGTAGCTTGAAACGATCCGGAGGCATAGAATGAAAGTGCAGCTGTAATCTTCACTTCAACTGACAAAACAGTCGTCCTGATGTTTCTTGGTTGCAGGTCTGCTTTGCCCAACTCTCAGATCTCACTTGCAACTTCTTTGCGGAAACGCAGCCTTCCGATACAGTCTGCATCACTCAGGTGGAGATACGAACGCCTGAGTCGATATACCCAGGGTGGATAAGGCCTTCTGCCCAGCACCCTACGGATTCTGATGTTCCTGATGTGATGAAGTCGAATCAATTGTCTCCTACGTAGCACCAGGATGCAGAAGGCTCGCACAAGGTATGGCAGTGTCAGTATTGCCCTCATACTTTAAATTTAACCTTTTGAAAGAAGTTCAAAATGGCAGAAAAGCAGGCAGGGAGGACACGCTCGCAGTTCTCTCTCTCCCAAGGTCTGTATGGGTGTACCACACCCAAATGTCTTGTGACTTTTCTTCTCTTTCCCCCCGCCACCCACCCCCTTAACTAATTGGAGTCTTGTGACTTCTCTCTCCCTACCACCCCCCCCCACCCCCCGCCACTCAATGTAGTCTTCAGTGGAGAAGGCATCTTGCTCCCCGGGCTTGAAGTCTTCTGATCTCTCTCTATCTCTCTCTCCCCCTCTCTCCTCTCCTCCCTCTCTCTCTCTCTCTCTCTCTCTCTCTCTCTCTCTCTCTCTCTCTCTCTCTCTCTCTCTCGTGTGCATTTAGACAAAGTGCCTTTAAATTTACTTTTTTACCTTTTTTTTTTCCTGCTTGTTTCCTCTCTATTTCAAACTCACTTTCTTTATTTTTGCTTTCTAATTCCAGCTTTATTTACTCCCCTCGCTACTGAATCTATTTTCAGGTTCCCATCCCCTGCCAAACTAGTTTAAACCCTCTCCAACTCTGTTGGTCCTGGCTCTGTTGAGGTGCAACCCGTCTGGCTTGTACAGGTCCCACCTCCCCCAGAAGTGATCCCAATGCCTCAGGAAACTAATCTCTTGCACCATCTCTTCAGCCACATATTCATCTGCTCTATCCTATTTCTGTACTCACTAGCTCGTGGCACTGGGAGTAATCCGGCGATTACTACCTTTTGAGTTCCTGCTTTTTAATCTCTCTCCTAGCTCCTTAAACTTTGCCTGGGAGTTCATCTCTCATCCCTCATCCCTCTTCCTACCTATGTCATTGGTACCGATATGGACCATGACGTCTGGCTGTTCACCCTCTTACTCCCAGAATGCCCTGCAGCCGCTCAGTGACATCCTTGGCACCAGGGAGGGCAACATACCATCCTAGAGTCACGTCTGCAGCTTGAGTGATGTTGGTTGAGGGATAAATATTGGCCAGGACACTGGGAATAATTCCTCTGCTCTTCTTCGAAAAATAGTGCCTTGGGATCTTTTACATTTACCTGAGAGGGCAGACACGGCTTCAGCCTCATCCGAAAGACGGCACTTACAACAGTGCAGCACTTGCTCAGTACTGCTCTGGCGTGCCTGCCCAAATTTTTGTGCTGAAATCCTGGAGTGGGACGTGAATCCACAACCTTCTGACTCTAAGGCAAGCTACCAACTGAGCCACTGGCTGACACATTATTGAAGAGAGTACAAGGAGCCTCTAAAATCACCATGTAGATAAGATCTGATTATGTCCAGTAGCCTTCCATCACACTTACACCAGGAAGTGTTGTCTGAGAGGTATCATTCAATTTTAAGGCATAACATTCGTGTTGGCCGAAGTAACCACTTATCTATTAAGTTGCATATGAAATATTTGACTAAATGTTGAATCAATAGGAAATTGGTTCATTTATTAGATACCAATGAGGAATGCGTAAGCAGCAGAAAACAAAGCAGCCAAATCACTCAATTTATATTTCAACGTTTCCATTCTTAAATTAGCAAGTCATTGACTGAATCAAATTACTTAATGTTGTCAACTTGATTTAGTTGCCATCTTGAATTTTCACTTGTCTGAAAATTTGCAATAAAAGTAACCTAACAGATCCATTAAAATGCTTATTACTCACTTATCAGAACACTGTGGGCAAAGTTTGTTGTGCCACCTTGGGAAATAGCAGAGAGGAACAGAAATGAGATCAGAGGGCAGAGAGATATAAACAGAAGTAAAATTAGAAATATGCTAAAAATTGCAGGGACCAGATTGAGGAAAATAACAAAAGTGACTAAGGATGTATTAACTTCTATGTACGTCAATGTTTGCAGTGTAATAAATAAGGTTGGTGAGCAGGTACAAATTGCTACATGTGATTATGACGTGGTTGCACTAATAAAGACATGGCTCAAACAAGGTCAGGAATGTGTTCTTCATGTTCCTGGTTATCAAATAGCTGTATTCTGGAATGATGGAGAAGGAAAAAGAGGAGGTGCGTGTCAGTATTGATTAAGGATGATGTTGCAGTTCTAAATAGGAAGGATATGCTAGATACTACTTGGACTGAATCTGTTTGTTTGGCTTGAGTTGAGGAATAGCCGGTGAGCTGTTACATTGTTGGAAGTTTTTTTTAAATAGAGCCCCAAACAGTGAGAGCAGGGGATAGATGAGCAAATTTGTCAGCAACTTTCAATGGCGTCTAACAAAAATAGAGTAGTAATATTTGAGACTTTAATTACACTAATATAAACTGGGAAAAACATAGTGCTAAGGGTAGGGAAGGAGAGGAATTTCTGATAGATGTACAGGTGAAATTTCTAGATCAATATGTTTCCAGTCCGACAAGCAAGGAAGCGGTGATGGTTATGGAAAAAAAAGTAGGGTAAGTGGAGTGTGTTGCAGTAGGAGAGCATCCTGCTAAGAGTGACCACAACATAATTTGGTTTCAGGTAATTGTGGAAAAAGACCAGAAAATGTTGATGGTAAAATACTCAACTCAGGAAGAGCTAATGTCTAATTTAGGAAGGGACCTAGCACAGGTAAATTGGAAAAGGAAAATAAATTTTCATTTGGAAAGGCATGGGTTAATTGAGGAGAGTCAACATGGATTTGTTGAAGGCAAATCGTGTCTGACTAACTTGATCTAATTATTTGATGAGGTAACAGAGAAGGTTGATCAAAGGTAGATATATATATATATATATATGGACTTTCGGAAGGCATTTGACCAAGTGTCACACAGGAGGCTTATTAAGAAGATGGAAGCCCATGGAATTGAGGAGAAAGTGGTGCTATGGATACAAAATTGGCTCAGTGACAGGAAACAAAGGGATGGTCGTGGATGATTGTTTTTCAGACTGGAAGATGGTTTGCAGTGGTGTTGACCAAGGGTCAATTTTGTGTCCATCACAATGTTCCCCTAATTTTTTGGGGGTGTGCAGTGCCTTTAACAGGCTTCACGGCCCAATCAAATTCCTGCACGTGTGAAATCACTGGAAAAGCTGGTCCCAGGCTGCACAGGACCGCCAGACAGCTGCGCAGCTTAGAGGGAACGTTGGCCCATTACCCGTTTCAATTTTTTATGAACGACCTAGACTCGGGTGTAGTGAGCAGCATTTCAAGTTTGCAGATAGGAAATTTGGCAAAGTAGCATATGATGAGGATAGTTATAGGCTTCAGGATGACAGACTGGATGGTAAAATGGGCACAGCCCCCACCCCAACCCCCCCGAGGTATCTGCGCTCCTTTCATCCTGTCCTCTTGAGCATCCGTGATTAGAATTGCTCAACCATTGGTGGCCGTGCCTTCAGCTGTCTGGGCCCTAAGCTCTGTAATTCCCTTCCTAAATCTCTCTACCTCTACACCTCTCTCCTCCTCTAAGGCGCTCCTTAAAACCTACCTCTTCGACCAAGCTTTGGTCACCTGCCCTAATTTCTCTATGTGGCTCGGTGTCAAATTCTTTGTTTTATAATACTCTCATGGAGCACCTCAGAATGTTTTACTATGTTAAAGGCACTATATAAATACAAGTTGTTGTAGTTGTTAGGACTAATATGGAAAGACAGTATACTCTAACTGACATGATTTGTTTCTATTCATTCATGGGATGTGGGTGTCGCTGGCCTGGCCAGCATTTATTTATTGGTCATCCCAAATTTCCTTTGAGAAGGTGGTGTTGAGCTTGCTTGGCCATTTCACAGAACAGTACTAGTCAACCACATTGTTGTGGTTCTGGAATCTCATATAGGCCAAACCTGGTAAGGATTGCAAGTTTCCTTCTCTAAAGGACATTAGTGAACCAGTTGGGTTTTTACAACAATCCTATACAATGTCACAATTACTGATACCAGCATTTTTACAAATGTAACTAACTAAATTCAATTCACAAACTGCCACTGAACTCGCACCTCTGGATTAGTAGTCCAGGCCTCTGATAACTAGTCCAGTAACATAACCACACCACTAATATACCCAATTCTGAAAAGTGTAGTCAAGTAGAGAGACCTTGGTGGCCATATCCTTAAAGGGCAAGTTGATAAGGTGGTCAGAAAAGCATCTGGGATACTTGGGTTTATAAATCGAGACATAGAATATAAAAGTAAAGAATTTTATAAATCACTGGTTAGGCCTCAGCTGGAGTACTGTGGACAATTATGTGCACCATATTTCAGGAAAGATGTAAAGGCCTTAGAAAGGCTACAGAAGAGGTTTACCAGGGATTTCAGTTATGAGGAAAGGTTGGAAAAGTTAGGACCACTCTCCTTGGAACAGAGTCGGTTAAGAGTGACCTAATAGAGGTTTTCAAGATGATGAGAGGTTTTGTTAGAGTAGAGAGGGAAAAATGATTCCCTCTGTGGATGAGTCAATAACTGATGGTCGTAGATTCAAAATAATTGGCAAAAGATCTAGAGGGGATATGAGAAGAATTTTTTCACTCAGACTTGTCAGAATCTGGAACGCTCCACCTGAAAAGGTGGTGAAAGCTGACATCATAAATCATTTTAAAAGGGAGTTGGACAAGTCCTTGAGGATGAGGGACTTGCAAGGTTGCAGACAAAAAGTGGTTCTGTGGAACTGAGCATGACTGCTCTTTGAAAGAGCCAGCACAGGCATGATGGGCTGAATGCGTGTGTTCTGTGCTGTAAATTTCTATGCTGCTTATTCCTTTATCAGGAACCTGAGCTCAATTTAGCGTACTTGCACAGGCTGGAATGATTTATTTTGGCGCTTTGGGCATTTGTCTATTTGAAAGGCACTTTATAAATGCAACTTGTTGAATTCCTGTAAATTATATCATTCATTTGTGTACACGGCTGACACAGAAGTCTTGTACAGGTTGAACATCCCTCATCCAGAACTCCCTCATCCAGAACCACCCCTCATCCAGAACCATTCCCGGCCACTGGGTGGCGCATGCGCAGAACTCTGAAGTCCTTCCTCGCTGCCGACTCCCGTAATCGCTGGCCTGACCCCGCAATCCACCGCACTCCCCCACCACCCCTCCATGATCTCTCTACCGCACTCCTAGGCCCACAAGCCAGCCAGCCCTGATATCCTCTTGCTCAGTAGCTGTACCATCCAATTTAACGTGACCATCCCTCGTCCGGGAAAATCCCTTATCTAGAACAGGCCAGGCTCTGAGGGTTTCGGCTAGGGAGGTTCAACCTGTATAACATCCTTCCAAGGAACAGCTGCAGGCCCGAACCGATCCATTGGCTGGAAAGAGCTGGAGTTTTTCCTCAAACAATGCACAGACTTTAAAAGGAGGCTAGTGAAGAGGATAAGCAAAGGAATTGAATGACTTCTGGACAGTGCAGCCTGACTTGCTTTGCCACCAATGGTGGGGAGGGAGAGGAAACAAGTGCATTGAAGGGTAAAGGGGTGGGGAGGGTGCAGATGTAAGGCTGGAGTCAGCGAAGAGATGGATTAAGATGAGTCTGGAGGGATTACATTTTAATGAATTGAGGGTCAAGGGACCCGTGCAGGTCAACAAAGACTCGGGTGATAGGGCAGGTGGACTTAATGTGGAACATTATATTAGCGGCTGCCTTTTGGATAAATTGGAATTTATGGAGGGTGGGAGGGAATAATCTTATCTAGAGGTGACCGAAGCATGGTTAAGGATTTCAATGGCAGAGAGGCTGAGTTAGGGATAGAGGTAGGTAAAGCTGTTCAGTTGGGAATAGGAGATGGTGTTGATAGAAATTGAGTTTACTAATAATAACTTGCATTTATATAGTGCCTTTAAGGTTGAAAAACATTCCAAGTTTCAGAAAAGTGTAATTATACAAAAATGGATGCTGAGCCAATTAAAATAAATATTTGGAGGGGTGATCAAAAGTTTGGTCAAAGAGGTAGAAACATAGAAAATAGGTGCAGCAGTGGGCCATTCGGCTCTTCGAGCCTGCACCACCATTCAATAAGATCATGGCTAATCATTCAACCTCAGTACCCCTTTCCTGCTTTCTCTCCATACCCCTTGATCCCTTTAGCCGTAAGGGCCATATCTAACAAACTGGCATCAACAACTCTCTGCGGCAGGGAATTCCACACGTTAACAACTCTCTGAGTGAAGAAGTTTCTACTCGGCTCAATCCTAAATGGCTTACCCCTTATCCTTAGACTATGTCCCCTGGTTGTGGACTTGCCCAATATCGGGAATATTCTTCCTGCATCTAACCTGTCCAGTCCCGTCAGAATTTTATCTGTTTCTATGAGATCCCCTCTCATCCTTCTAAACTCCAGTGAATAAAGGCCCAGTCGATCCAGTCTCTCCTCATATGTCAGTCCTGCCATCCCGGGAATCAGTCTGGTGAACCTTCGCTGCACTCCCTCAATAGTAAGAACGTCCTTTGAAGGTTTTGAGGAGGATCTTAAATGAGGAGAGAGAGGTGGAGAGGTTTAGAGAGGGAATTCCAAACCTTCGGGCTGAAGGCGCAGCCACCAATACAAAAGCCAATAGAATACTGCAGATGCTGGAAGTGTGAAATAAAAACAGAAAATGCTTGAAGTACTGAGCAAATTAGGCAGCATCTGCGGAGAGAGAAACTATTTCAGGTCGATGATGTTTCATCAGAACGGGGACAAGTTAGAGATGTAACAGGTTTTAAGGAAGTACAGAGGCAGGGAAAGCGGGTAGGGAGGAAAGAACAAAAAGGAAGGTCTGTGATGGGATGGAAGCCAGGGAAGATTACAGAACAAAAGGGATGAAGATAATGGGACAAGAAAATAAACAAAAGATGGGTTTTGAGCAGGTGTTAATGGTCCTGGAACATCGTGGGCTGCCCCGACCTGTGTGAGACCACCACAGGTCGGGCTATAAATGGAGCTGGAGCACCGGGGACCTGGAACATCATGGGCGAAGGTGCGCCAAATGGGGCCCAGAAGAGCCCAGGGGCAACACGGGCCAGCCCACACTGCGATATGTGTGCGCACTCGGTCCGTGCAGCAGAGCAGGTCTCCAGTCGTCCCGGTTCAACCCTTGCTACTGGATAAAGACCTAGCTCTGTCGAGCCCGAGTGGTGGCTGATGTGCAACGGTCACCACATGTCAAAAAAAATCCACGCACAGGCATCTTCCACTCCGTCAACTCAAGTTCAGGACTGGAACATCGGGTCCTTATTGAAACATCTGTGAACTCTTGTGGGAAGCAAGTCATCCTCGCTGGAGGGATTGCCTATGATGATGAAATGGCAATCACAGAATCATTACCAACAGCAGCTGTCTGGAAACTGTTATGATCTGAAATTGTTGAACTACATAGAGTCCAGAAGGTTGTGAGCTTACACTGAGCTTCATTGGAACAGTGTAGAAGGCAGAGGTCAGAGTGGGGCGGAGAATTAAAATGACAGGTGACTGGAAGCTCGGTGTCACGTTTGCAGATTGAACGGAGGTGTTTCGCAAAGCGGTCACCCAATCTGCATTTGGTCCCCCCAATGTAGAGGAGACCACATCGTGAGCATCCAATATAGTAAACCGCTGCTTCACCTGGAAGGAGTGTTTGGGCCTTGGAGGTTGGGACGGGAGGAGGTAAAAGGGCAAGTATTGCATCTTCTGCACTTGCGCAGGGAGATGCCGTGGAAAGGGAGTGGGTGTTAGGGTGATGGAGTGGACCAGGGTGTTGCGGAGGGAACAGTGCATCGGAATGCTGAAAGGGGAAGGGGAAAATGTGTTTGATGGTGGCGTTATGCCAGAAATGGCGGAGGATGATTATAAATGCACTCATGATGCAGCAAGAGTCCATTAAGTGTACAAGGCTTCTTTGGGGTTACTTTGTCTTGCAAAACCAGCCTTAATTCTTCACCGCTAAACTAACAAGTAAAGCATCAAAACACAAGGGTGTACTTCTGTGAAATTCTATAATATCATTGATAGTTTTGCATAAATGTATGTTGCTAATCTTGGACTTCATCTATGGAAATGGTTCTCTTGCCTTGTTTGCTCTCTTCCTGTAACAGCAGTCTGTTGGAGATAACAGTAGAATGGTGCAACCAATCTAACTTTTAGAACATAATAGGAGCAGAAGTTGGCCAAATGGCCCCTTGAGCCTGCTCTGCCATTTAATACGATCATGGCTGATCCGATCATGGACTCGGGTCCACTTCCCTGCCCACTCCCCATAACCCCTTATTCCCTTATCGGTTAAGAAACTGCCTATCTCTGTCTTAAATTTATTCAATGACCCAGCTTCCACAGCTCTCTGAGCAGCGAATTCCACAGATTTACAACCCTCCGAGAAGAAATTACTCCTCATCTCAGTTTTAAACGGACGGCCCCTTATTCTAAGATTATGCCCCCGAGTTCTATTCTCCCCTATCAGTGGAAACATCCTCTCTGCATCCACCTTGTCAAGCTCCCTCATAATCTTATACATTTTGATAAGATCACCTCTCATTCTTCTGTATTCCAATGCGTAGAGGCCCAACCTACTCAACCTTTCCTCATAAGTCAACCCCCTCATCTCCGGAATAAACCTAGTGAACTTTCTTTGAACTGTCTCCAAAGCAAGTATATCCTTTCTTAAATATGGAAACCAAAACTACGCAGTATCCTAGGTGTGGCCTCACCAATACTCTGTACAGTTGTAGCTGGACTTCCCTGTTTTTATACTCCATCTCCCTTGCAATAAAGGCCAAGATTCCATTGGCCTTCCTGATCACTTGCTGTACCTGCATACTAACCTTTTGTGTTTCATGCACAAGTACCTCCAGATCCCGCTGTACTGCAGCACTTTGCAATCTTTCTCCATTTACATAATAATTTGCTCTTTGATTTTTTTTCTGCCGAAGTGCATAACCTCACACTTTCCAACATGATACTCCATCTGTCAAATTTTTGCCCACTCACTTAGCCTGTCTATGTCCTTTTGCAGGTTTTTTGTGTCATCCTCACACTGGTTTTCCTCTCATCTTTGTATCATCAGCAAATTTGGCCACATTACACTCGGTCCCTTCATCCAAGTCGTTAATATCGATTGTAAATAGTTGGAGTCCCAGCACTGATCCCTGCGGCACCCCACTAGTTACTGATTGCCAACCTGAGAATGAACCATTTATCCCGACTCTCTGTTTTCTGTTAGTTAGCCAATCCTCTGTCCATGCTAATATATTACCCCTAACCCCGTGAACTTTTATCTTGTGCAGTAACTTTTTATGTGGCACCTTGTCAACTGCCTTCTGGAAGTCCAAATACACCACATCCAGTGGTTCCCCTTTATCCACCCTGTTTGTTACATCTTCAAAGAATTCCAGCAAATTTGTCAAACATAACTTCCCCTTCATAAATCCATGCTGACTCTGCCTGACCGAATTATGCTTTTCCAAATGTCTGCTACTGCTTTAATTTTCCCACAGATATTATGCTAACTGGTCTATAGTTTGTCTGCCTCAAATAGGGGCGTTACATTTGCAGTTATCCAATCTGCTGGGACCTCCCCAGAATCCAGGGAATTTTGGTAAATTACATCCAGTGCATCCACTATCCCTGCCGCTACTTCTCAAGACCCTAGGTTGCAAGCCATCAGGTCCAGGGGATTTATCCGCCTTTAATCCCATTATCTTACTGAGTACCACCACCTTAGTGATTGTGATTGTGTTAAAGTTCCTGCCCCCATATCCTCATCATCGGCAATCCCTCGGAATCGAGGAAGACTTTCTTCCACTTTTAACATGAGTTCTTGGGTGGCTGTGCAATCCATATCGAGAACCACAGTCTCTGTCACAGGTGGAGCAGATAATCATTGAGGGAAAGGGTGGGTGGGACTAGTTTATCGCACACTCTTTCCGCTGCCTGCGCTTGATTTCTGCACACTATTGGCGACGATATTCGAGGTGCTCAGCGCCCTCCCAGATGCGCTTCCTCCACTTGGGGCAGTCTTTGGCCAAGGTCTCCCAGGTGTCAGTGGGGATAATGCACTTTATCAGGGAGGCTTTGAGAGTCTCCGTGTAATGTTTCTGCTGCCCACCTTTGGCTCGTTGTGAGAATTCTATAGACTCTGAATCAGTTTCTATGGATTGGAGAGTAGCTAATGTCACCCTACTTTTTAAAAAAAAAAAGGAGGGAGAGAGAAAACCGGGAATTATAGACCGATTAGCCTGTCATCGGTAGTGGGGAAAATGTTGGAATTGATTATTAAAGATGTAATAGCAGCGCATTTGGAAAGCAGTGACAGGATCGGTCCAAGTCAGCATGGATTTTTGAAAGGGAAATCATGCTTGACAAATCTTCTAGAATTTTTTGAGGATGTAACTAGTAGAGTGGACAATGGAGAACCAATGCATGTGGTGTATTTGGACTTTCAAAAGGCTTTTGACAAGGTCCCACACGAGATTAGTGTGCAAAATTAAATCACATGGTATTGGGGGTAATGTATTAACGTGAATTGAGAACTGATTGGCAGACAGGAAGCAAAGAGTAGGAATAAATGGGTCCTTTTCAGAATGGCAGACAATGACTAGTGGGGTACCGCAAGGTTCAGTGCTGTGACCCCAGCTATTTACAATATACATTAATGATTTATACGAAGAAATTGAATGTAATATCTCCAAGTTTGCCGATGACACTAAGCTGGGTGGCAGTGTGAGCTGTGAGGAGGATGCTAAGAGGCTGCAGCGTGATTTGGACAGGTTAGGTGAGTGGGCAAATGCATGGCAGATGCAGTATAATGTAGATAAATGTGAGGTTATCCACTTTGATGGCAACAACAGGAAGGCAGAATATTATCTGAATGGTGACAGATTAGGAAAAGGGGAGGTGCAATGAGACCCGAGTGTCATGGTACATCAGTCATTGAAAGTTGGCATGCAGGTGAAGAAGGCAAATGGCATGTTGGTCTTCATAGCGAGAGGATTTGAGTGTGGGAGCAGGGAGGTCTTACTGTAGTTGTACAGGACCTTGGTGAGGCCACACCTTGAATATTGTGTGCAGTTTTGGTCTCCTAATCTGAGGAAGGACATTCTTGCTATTGAGGGAGTGCAGCGAAGGTTCACCAGACTGATTCCTGGGATGACAGGACTGACATATGAAGAAATACTGGATCGACTAAGCTTATAATCACTGGAGTTTAGAAGAATGAGAGGGGATCTCAGAGAAACATATAAAATTCTGATGGGATTGGACAGGTTAGATGCCGGAAGACTGTTCCCGATGTTAGGGAAGAACGGGGGTCACAGTCTAAGGATAACGGGTAAGCCATTTAGGACCAAGATGAGGAGAAACTTCTTCACTCAGAGAATTGTGAACCTGTGGAATTCTCTGCCACAGAAAGTTGTTGAGGCCAGTTCGTTAGATATATTCAAAAGGGAGTTAGATATGGCCCTTATGGCTAAAGGGATCAAGGGGTATGGAGAGAAAGCAGGAATAGGGCACTGAAGTTGCATTATCAACCATGATATTGAATGGTGGTGCAGGCTCGAAGGGCTGGATGACCCACTCCTGCACCTATTTTCTTTGTTTCTATGAGTAGAGCGCTTGCTTTGGGAGTCTCAGTGCGCATGCCAGACACCATGTGGCCTGCCCAGTGGAACTGATCAAATGTGCTCAGTGCTTCGATGCTGGGGATGTTGGCTTGGTCGAGGACGCTAATGTTGGTGCGTCTGTTCTCCCAGGGTATTTGTAGGATCTTGCGGAGACTTCGTTGGTATTTCTCCAGCGACTTGAGATGTCACTGTACATGGTCCATGTTTCTGAACCATACAGGTGGGCGGGTAGTAGACCATGAGCTTGGTGGCAGTTTTGAGGGCCTGGTCTTCAAACACACTTTTCCTCAGGCGGCCGAAGGCTGCACTGGCACACTGGAGGCAGTGTTGGATCTCGTCGTCAGTGCCTGCTCTTGTTGATAGTAGGCTCCTGAGATATGGGAAATGGTCGCTGTTGTCCAGAGCCATACCGTGGATCTTGATGACTGGGGGACAGTGTTGTGCGGTAAGGACAGGCTGGTGGAGGAGCTTTGTCTTGCTGATGTTTTGCAAGACATCGCCCCCTTCTCTGTAACCTCTTGACTATCCACTGTTGGGATATTTTTAGTGTCCTCTATCCGAAAGACTGAGACAAAATATTTGTTCTGAGTTTCTGACATCTCCATGTTTCCTATCACTAATTCCCCGGTCTTGTCCTCTCAGGGACCACCATTTACTTTAGCCACTCTTCCTTTTATATACCTTATAAGGTTATGTGGAAACTCTTGCTACAAGTATCTGTTTTTATATTTCGTGCTAGTTTACTTTCATTGTCTATCTTCCCTTTCTTAATCATTTTTTTAGTCATTCTTTGCTGGCTTTTAAAAGCTTCCCAATCTTCTGTCCTCCCATTAGTTTTGGCCCCTTTGTATGCCCTTGTTTTTAATTGGATACCATCCTTTATTTCTTTAGTTAGCCACGGATGGCTATCTTTTTCTTTTACACCCTTTCCTCCTCACTCGAGTATATGTTTCTTGAGAGTTATGAAATATCTCCAGAAATGTACGGCACTGTTCATCAGCCGTCTCACACTTTAATCTATTTTCCCAGTCCACTTCAGCCAACTCTGCCCTCATACCTTTGTAGTGTCCTTTATTTAAGCTCAGTACGCTGGTTTGAGATCCAGCTTTCTCGCCCTCCATCTGAATTTGAAATTCAACCACGTTCTAAGGGGATCCTTTACAAGGACATTGTTTATTAATCCTCGATGTGCTGATGTGCAATATGGCACATTATAATGTTACAAATTACTGTTATCTTGCATTAAATATTATGCATAAAAATGTCACCTACACAACACCCATGATATTATATAGTAAATGTTATGCCTGGATATCATAGTACAGCTTCAATATTGTACATCGTATTACATTTCTAATTTATCAGTCAATATTTACATATGTCTTGTGTCTCGTGTTTCATTGTCGGAAGTGTGACACATAACAAGCCTCCCGCATTTGTACCTGTTTGGCTTAAATATTATTCGGAAAACAGCATCAAATCACAACTGAACAAATAAGGATCAGACCAATGAAACAATGGCGGCATGAAAAACCAAGACAATCATTTCCTGGTGTTTTTTTCTGACATTAATCGCATCTCCAAGGGGAGGAGCTGGGGTTTACAAGCAACTGCAAAGCTACAGCCAAACTTAGCTACAACAGCAATTAGCTTTCCATTGATTTCAGGAATTGGTTGTTTACAGACATTGATGATTGTCGCATTCAAGGGTCGGTCAATTGATCCAGAATCAGGGGTCACAGTTTAAGGATAAGGCCATTTAGGACCGAGATGAGGAGAAACTTCTTCACTCAGAGAGTTGTAAACCTGTGGAATTCCCTGCCTCAGAAAGTTGTTGAGGCCAGTTCGTTAGATATATTTAAAAGGGAGTTTGATGTGGCCCTTACGGCTAAAGGGATCAAAGGGTATGGAGAGAAAGGAGGAATGGGGTACTGAAGTTGCATGAGCTGCCATGATCATATTGAATGGTGGTGCAGGCTCGAAGGGCCAAATGGCGTACTCCTGCACCTATTTTCTATGTTTCAATCCACGCTCAACACCGTGCGTAGCCACATGCATGCTCTCGACCTCTCTTCAGCAGCACCGACTCACTCTAGATCTCTCTAAGCTGTCCTGGTCCTCAATTTCATTTCATCCTTTGCCTCATCCAGCTCTTTAACAAAAAACTGTGTTCCCTTCCTTTCAGGTGTCAAGGATTGTAAACTTCAACAACTCTTAGACACCAACGCCCCTCCAGAATCTTCTTCCCCTTCACATTCCTCTGATCCCATCCCTTCTTCTCCTTTTACTCCACTCACTTTCTCCAAATCAAAGTTGTTGCTGTGGGAATCCGAATGAGTCCTAACTATGCCTGCCTTTTCATGGGATATGTGGAACATTCTTCGTTCCAGTATATTCTGGTCCCCTTCCTCAAATCTTTTTTCTGGTACATTGATGACCGTATCGGTGTCATCTCCTGCTCTCGCCCTGAACTAGAAAATTTCTTTCATGTTGCATCCAATTTCCACCCATCCCTCACCTTCACAGGGTCCATCTCCGACTCTTCTCTTCCCTTCCCTTCATTGACTTCTCTGTCTCCATTTTTGGGGATAGGCTATTGGCAAACTTTCACTCTAAGTCCACTGACTCCCATAGCTAGCCGGACTACACGTCCTCCCACCCCGCTTCCTGTAAGGACTCCATTCTCCCATTCTCCGTCGCAACTGTTTTGATGACCTACCATATTGGTGCTTCCGATATGTCTTCCTTTTTCCTCAACCAAGGGTCCCCTTCCATCATAGTTGACATGGCCCTGAACCATGGCCGTTCTGTTTCCTGCACTAATGCTCTCACTCCATCTCCTCCCTCCCAGAACCACGATGGGGTTCCCCCTTTCACCCCACCAGTGTCCATATTCACCAGATCATCCTCCACCATTTTCGCCACATCCAGCGTGATCCGACCACCAAACAGATCTTCCCATCCTCTTCCTTTTCAGGATTCCAAAGGGACCACTCCCTCCGCGACACCCTGGTCCACTGCTCCATCACACCCAGCACCTTCTCATGCAAGTGCAGGAGATGCAACATCTGCCCTTTTACCTCCTCCCTTCCTATTGTCCAGGGTCTCAAACACTCCTTCCAGGTGAAACAGCGATTTTCTTGTACTTTTTTCAATTTAGTATACTGTATTCACTGCTCACGACATGGTCGTGAGCAGTGGGGAGACCAAACGCAGATTGGGTGACTGCTTTGCAGAACACCTCTGTTCAGTCCGTAAGCACGATCCCGAGCTTCCGGTTGCCTGTCACTTTAATTTGCTGCTCCACTTCCACTCTGACCTCTCCATCCATTACTCCTATACTATTCCAATGAAGCTCGAGGAACAGCACCTCATCTTTCGTTGAGGCACTTTACAACCTTCTGGACTCAACAGCGAGTGCAACGATTTCAAACATAACCTCTGCCTCTTTTTTTTTCCTTTTTTTTTCTCTTTCCCACAGCAGCTGTTGATTCTGCCACTTAAACTCTATCTAAACTCATCTTTTGTTTCTTAACTTGTCCCATTATCATCATCTTTTGCCTTGCACCATCATCCCTTTTGTCTCTTAATCTCTTCTGCCTTCCATCCTATCACAGACCTTCCCCTTTGTTCTTTGTTCCTTTTGCCCATTTCCCTGCCCCGACACTTGCTTAAAAACCTGTTACATCTCTCTTTCTTTATGAAGGGTCGTTGACCTGAAACATTAACTCTGTTTCTCTCTCTTGCCAGACCTGCTGAGTATTTCCAGAATTTTCTGTTTTTATTTCAGATCCGCAGTATTTTACATTTGTGTAAATGTAGCCCCTACCTTTGTGCATTCTGTAATGGTAGTGCTTTTTTGACTTGCAGTGTGCAATACCATTAATAATTGGAAAACTTACGAGTCTTGTTTTGAACATCTGTCTGTAATATCATGTTGCCTGTTACAGGATTAATTTATGCTAAGACCCACATAACTCTTAACTTCAGAATTTGATCATAGTTACATGGGCAGAGGTTGCTTTCCTGTCTGTGCTATCAAGTTTCCTGTTTTTCTTTCCTGTCTGTTGCATCAAGTTAATGCTGAGTTGTTTTGCACACGTTAATTGCACAGTTGCTTTTGTGTGCGCAGATTAATATGCAGCAGAAGCTTGTCGAGACCTCCCACAGTCGTTACAAAGTAACAATTTCACTGTACTTCTGATACTCATTTTGAATTAATGATAGTAGTAGATCTGTTGGTAACTGGATTTTTTGGTGGGCGACTGAACTGGGCAGACCAGGAAGT
The DNA here is from genome assembly GCF_044704955.1 of Pristiophorus japonicus. Taxonomy (NCBI): domain Eukaryota; kingdom Metazoa; phylum Chordata; class Chondrichthyes; family Pristiophoridae; genus Pristiophorus; species Pristiophorus japonicus. Next base: position 67,668,226 of record NC_091978.1, read on the forward strand.
TCCCAGATTCGATCCGTGGTTTGTGTTGAGTTCGTTGATGTTGGCAGGAAATACCACACGACAGTAAGATTACCGTTGTTTCTACCATCTTCATGAGGGTAGGAAACAAAAATGATCAGCTCGTGAACCTGTTCCTGACTTTTGTGGTTTGGTTCATACTGGGAATTGTGTGTCGATGAGTGAGCACAAGATTGGGTTAGGCTGTGATGATGCATTCTACTCCCTTCTCTGTGGTCTGTTCCGTGTGTGTGTTGGGGGGGTTTTGTGTGTGGGTGTGTGGGGGGGTGGTTGTGTGTGTGTGTGTGTGGGTGGGGGGTGGTTGTGTGGGTGGTTGTGTGTGTGTGTGTGTGTGGGCGGTGGGGTGGGGAGGGGGGAGGTTGTGGGTGGGGAGGGGTGGGGTTGTGCGGTGGGGGGGTGTTGTGGGGGGGGGGGTTGTGTGTGTGTGTGGGGCGGGGGGGTTGTGTGTGGGGGGGAGGAGTGGGGGTTGTGTGTTTTGTGCAAGATGTTTTATAATATATTGGAATACATGTGAACATACCCAATGCGCTAGAACCTCCACTTTTTTTTACCTGCTTAACACCCATTTTACTGCTGAAATGACGTATAATGCACCCATTTTGGCACGAAATGGAAACCGTCAGGCTTTTTTCGGAGACTTATCGCCGAGCGTTACTTTCATTATGGACTTAACGCCGAGATTCAATAATAACACCCGGCGACTGTTTTTTGTCGTAAAAGCACATTTACCCAAACTAACGGCCACGGAGATCGCCCACCATCAATTTCACCACCTCATAGACACATCGCCCAGAATATCACCCGCTCAAAAAACCGCCCACAAAAAGTGTAACTAACTGGGACGAAAGCCAGCGGTGTGGCTGGCATTTGTTAAATCCCACTCTTACATGAGGAGCTCATATTGGAAAGATTTGCCTGAAAGTGCGCTGATGTGAGTGACAACGCTGACACAATGCTGTGTGTGCGCAGCTCAGACATCAATGGTGCCCATCAACTTGGTGCCAGTTAAAGTTTACGTTGATTGATGTAAAGTTGTATTTAACACTTTCACGGTAAGGAATCACCAGTGTGTAATGGTCCAGCTATCTGAGACAATGCACAACAAAGGTTATGTTCAATAACAAAAGTTTAATACCAACATTGGTCTGAAATCATAAGTGACACAGCCAATAACACCCAACCCCCGCCCACATCCTACTTTTTCCACCATTGATATAAATCATATGTTCAACATGTCCAGCAACACGGAATACAAAGGCAAAGCAGGAGCTTGGTTCCCAGCTCCCATACATTGCAACAAATTGCATACACCCAGATGGAGATATAACACAGCCATCACCTGCGCACATGCACCTCACTTTCCTTCTCCCCTCCCCTCTCTCTCTCTTCTCCCCTCTCTCTCTCTATCTCTCTCTCTCCTCCCTCTCTCTCTCTCTCTCTCTCTCTCTCCCTCCTCTCTCTCTCTCCTCTCTCTCTCTC